>NC_135649.1:42546923-43183653 GCF_053574225.1 Canis aureus
AACACAACAGGAGGAGCCCTGGATATCACCCAGGGACTATGGGTCTAGAGCCTGAAGCTGTCATGGCCCTGGGATAGCTCTACACCAGCTTGTTGTGATTCTGGGCTGTCTCCTATTGGGGCAGGTGTGGACAATCATCAGGGTTGGGGGCAAGGTCCCTAACCTGCATTTTCAGAAATATCTCTGGGCTTCTTTACGTCTTTCTAGGGCAGGGTTTCCCAGCCTCATCACTCTCGACACTTGAGAATGAATAATTATTTGTTGCAGGGGGCTGTCCAGTACACTGCAGGATGTTTGGCAGAATCCCTGGCATCTACCCATTAGACGCCTAACTCTCTCTACCCCTAAGTTGTAACAACCAAAAATGTTGCCAGATATTGCTACTTGTCCACCAGAGAGCAAAACTGCCACTGTTTGATAACCATGGAAGCAAGGAGGTCTTTAGGGATAGTGAAGATGGGGGCAGGGGAGGGGAGAAAGTTGCAAGGAGAGCATCCTCAGCAATGCCCAGAGCTACAGGGGAGGCCTAAGATAGATAGGAAGTGAAAAGGGTTCACTGGGTCTGGTATTCACTTTTGATCTTTGAGCAGATCTGGGCTGGGGAGGGACAGAAGCCAAAGCACAAGGACTGGGGAATAAATAGGAAGCAAGAAAGTGCAGTTATGGGGAGCCCTCTAAGGACTTCAGGCTATGAAGGGAAGGAGTGGGGGTAGGACACAGGGCTGAAAGAGAGTTCTTTGGAATGTGGGAGAAACTTGAACTATGGGGAAGGAAACAGCTGAAGAAAGCCTAAAAACATAATATATATAAGGAGATAGACTCTGCCTATTCTATTGGAGGCATTATCCACTGAACTATTCAATGAAAAAAAATATGACAGCCAATTTTTTTTTATGACAGCCAATTTTGTGTGTGTGTGTGAAACAAAACTCCCCAAAGTTCTGTAACTCTGCATATGTATATTATAGATTTATGTGTGCCTTATGTTCTAGATTAATGTTTGAAAAAGCATAGAAAAAATATCTGGAAAGACATTTAGCAAACAAGGAATTACCTAGTGAGGGTAAGATCAGAGTTGGGACAGTAAGCGGCAGGTGAGGTGCTGGGGATATAAAGTGGGGTGGGATTTGGGACAGTGGGGTGGAGGGCTTTTAGATTTTCATATATTTCTGTGTTGTGTAAAGTAAAATAAATGCTTACAAAAATACCCAAAAAAGTGTTATTTACTGGCTTGGGTAGATTTGGAAAGGTCACCTCTTCCTCAGACAGGAGGGAAGGAGAACAGACACTGCTCTGTGGTGAGGGATTTGGAAACAAGGGGGCTCCTGCTTGTGTGCTCCTGATGTGGGCTGATAAGCAGAAAGACACCTGAAAGAACAAGAAATGACAGTCACGGTGCGGGTGGGAAGCTTCTGAGCAATGGCACTCTGGGAAATAACTACAGCAGATGGAGGTGAGGCACCGTGGGAGAGAAAAAGATCACTGAGCAGCACTAAGTGGGATAGGACCCAACAAAGAAAACCAAGGAGGACGACAGTGACAACCAGGGAGAAGGGGGTAGGTCCAGGAGGTGTGCCAGACACAAATCTTTTGGATGTTTTAATCTGCCACCTACTCGCTATGGCAAAAATAGCACATACAAAAGGGGAAGAGGCTGGAGGGGCTGGCAGGGATCTGTGCCTGACTCTCTACTCCTTCTAGGTTTGTAGCATATCTTCTCAGTTGCTGTTCTGCTATGGAGAAGCTGAGCACTAGTTCTATTTTGCTTTCAGGTCTGGTCAGCTGGGAGTGCAATTTCTAGCGGCTCCATCTCTACCTTGCAAATACCTGAGTATTATAAAGAGAAGTTCAACTTACTTCAGGTCTTTGATTTTACAGTATGGATTACACAGTGCTTGGCAGAGCAATTGTAGCCGAGATGCTGGCAGATTGCACAGCTGTGAGGACCTAAAAGAGATGAAAAAGCAAAAATAATTTAAAACCAAATAATTAAAAATTTAAGTAATAGGCTAATTTTGGCTTCTCTTACCATACTAGTATTCATTTGCCTCTTCCAAAAGCCTTAAGCGGCATTACCCCATTTTGCAGATAAGGTAATTAAGGCACAAAAAAAGTTACGGTTTTTGCCTAAGGTCACATAGGTAGGAATAGTAGGAAAGTCAGCACTCAGGTCTCACTTCAAAGCCCAAGCTATGTCACTGTGTGTCAGGCACCAACGTAAGCACTTGCCATATACAGATCATCTTAGCTGGTCCTCAATGCAATAATGGAAATTTTAATCACCATTTTGCAGATGGCTGAGACAAGTCAAATGACTTGCCCAAGCTATCTTTATAATACAACTATTGCTTGGTTGCCAGTACTAATAGAAAAATTAACAATCACCGAAAACTAGAAGAGTTCTTATGGTACTTCTATTTTTAGTTTTTTGAAGAACACCCAAAGAAAAAAACACTAATTCAAAAATATATATGCACCCCTATGTTTATAGCAGCATTATTTACAACAGCCACATTTTTTATGGAAGGAGCCCAAGTGTCCACCAATGGATGGATAAAGAAGATGTGGCAAATATATACAATGGAATGCTAGCCATAAAAAAGAATGAAATCTTGCCATTTTGCAACAATGTGGATGGACGTAGAGGGTATTATGCTAAGTGAAAGAAATCAGAAAGACAAATGCCACACAATTTCACTCATATGCTAATTTAAGAAATAAAATGAGGAAAGAAAAAAAATAAGCAGACTCAAAATACAGAGAACTAATTGGTGATTGCCAGAGGAGAGGTGGGTGGAGGATGGGTGAAATAGGTAAAGGGGATTAAGAGTACACTTCTCTTGACAAGCAATGAGAAATGGATACAACCATTGAATCACCATATAGTATACCTGAAACTGATACAACACTGTATATTAATTATACTCGAACAAAAAAAAAAAGCAACTAGAAAAGTTCAATAGTAAACTCTCAGTCACCATGCTTATGAAAGGAATATTTTCGGTTAAATTTTGAAGAAAGTTTAAGCCCTCATAAAGGCAATAGGGCTAAGACAGAGGCTTCATTTAAGGCTGATTTTCTGGAAATTCAGAATGAACCAGGGACCCCTTTTTGTTTCTTTCAGTGTTTAAAAATTCTCTATGTATTTGGCCATTATTTTACTCTACAATATACAGTTGGGTTGAAGCTGTCAAGAACTTGTCAAGACACAGTAGCCAAGGTCCTTGGTAATTCCAAGTCCATGTAACTTCTACCCCTTCCACTCTAGTCCTGAACATAACTCTTGCTGCACTTCCCTTCCCCTTCCCACTTCCCTCAAACACACATATCCCATGCCCATTTCTACTTCTATGCTACTTCTCAATGAGGAAATAAAAGTATCAAAGAAAAGACTAGGGTTAGCTCTCTCCCAAGTACAGATTTCTGCCCACTCGCTTCTTCTTAAGGTCCCCTACCCCTCAGCTGGTCCCACAACTAAAAGAGTTGCAATGTCCATATTTTTTCTTTTCTTTCTTTTCTTTTTTTCTTTTTTTTTTCTTTTTGAGAGACAGAGCACACAAGGGAGGGAAGGGCAGAAGAAAAGAGACGATCTTAAGCAGGCTCCACACTCAGTGCAGAGCCCAATGTGTGGCTCCATATCACAACCCTGAGATGGTGACCTGAGCTGAAATCAAGAGTCAGACACTTAACCAACTGAGCCACCCAGGCACCCCAGCAATGTCCATCTTAACCCAAGTACTGAGAACAGACTTACGACCAGTGACATTTTCTAGATAACACAGGTACAAATATTCTTGGCTGCTTTAGTCAGTAAGTCAGTGTAACTCTATTTTTAGTATATAGAATCTGTATTATTTAAGTGGTTTACCTAAGCCTCTCTGAACCCTTTGTAAAGGTGCAAGCCTGGTAGAAAAAGCCCCAGCTTTACAGCAATATACACAGGAGTGCAGTTCTGGCCCTCACTAACCTGGAGCTCTTTGAGGCCTCAGTGATGAAGTATGTGTAGAGGAGAGTGATGACCAATTCAATGTTAAGCTTACCACCTTTTCTAGAATAGTCATCAACACCAAAATAGCAGAGTCCTCAATGATAATCTTGATGACTTATATGCTCATAACACTTTATAAAGCACATTCACAGAGTGACAGTGAAGACTAATATACACACACACTTATAGTGGCTAGCACAGTGCCTGGCACATAGTAAGTGCTCAGAAATGTTAACTTTCCTCATTGTCTACTTAGGCTAGCATTCAGTATGTGACCGATATTCAATAAATCCTTATTAGATTGACTGACATAAAATATGGAAAGCAGAGATTTATCAATAATTGTAAAAATGATCATGTGCCTGACTACTTGAAATAAACTAGAATGCCCATTGTTTCTAAAGGCCAAAACATGGGAGAATAGACATTAATATACTCACTGATTAAGTGCCGAAGCTGGTGGTATGAATGCAGAGGCTCGCTCTTCCTCCTCAAATCCAAGTAGGTGCTGACATTTCAGGGACACTGACAGGTGATTGTGACTGCTTTTTACACAGAATGACATAGCCAGAATGTCCATTTTTGTATAGGTAGGTTGAAGCAATATAATTGACTGTAAATCATCAATTATCCCTTTTGTATATTCCTCTTCCTGAATCTCATACAAACAATGAAACAAGTCCATTGGCTCAATCTGTAACCTAGAAGATTTATCCTTTATTTCTTTCTCAGTCCACTTCAATAACTCTTCTCGAAGTCCTGGAGAGATTTTTCTTCCAAAAATAGTTTCCACAGCCTTTCCCTTTCCTTTATGTAAGAGGCCAAATAAGAACTGTATCGTTAGTGATGAAAACCCTTTTCCATATTGTTGGAATATTTCTTGCCACGTTTTTCCCACTTGACCAAAAAACATCCAGTTGCTATCATTCTTCAGGACATAGAACACAGCAGTCAAGAACTCTTGGAAACTGAAGTGAAGGAAAGTGTAGACACTGGCACTTCCTTTAACTTTTTTCAAAAAGTGATTTAGAAAAGTGCAATTCATATCATATATTCCTATCCCATGTCTCCTGAGGTCACTGACTTCAAATAGGACCTGCTGGTTCTGCAGTCCATCTGCAGCCAAAGAGCAAAGGCCCCACAGGCAACTCTGTCCCTTCCACACTGAGATGCCTGTAAGGGTTTTAAGGCACTTGGAGAAGTAAAACAGATACACATCAGTCACGGTCTGAAGTGACCTCATAAGAGTCCTGTCGCCATCTCCCTGTGACTGCAGGACCCTGCAGATCATCCAGGAGATGATGGGAAGAGACGACATAATGTCAAGGCTTTCATTTTGTTGCAGCTCATAAAAGACCTTCATTGCTACAGTAGCACCTGAAAACTGACTCAAGAAATATGCTCTCTTTTCAGCATCTGTAAACCATACAATCTCTGCCTGGATATGTTGTTTTAACAGAGAGTGGAGCTTCTTCATGGTTGTAGGCCGGGCAGTTATCAGCAGGGAAGATTCAGGGAACAGTTTTTTCCTCACAAAACTACATAAGAGGGTCTCTACTGGCTTCTTCTCCTGGGGATTAGCACTAAGATCCTCTTCCTGGTTATCTACAGGGCACTGAAGCTCAGGAAATCCATCAAGAATGAACAGAAGCTTCTCTGGATACATAGGAATAACGTCCAGGATTGGTCCATCTATATCTTGGAAAGTGTTAGTGATCAGGTCAGCGGCACTAAGGTTAGCAATACTGTTTATTTCTCTGCAGTTTACATAGATGAGATAGTCAAACCTGCCTGGAGTAACCATTCCTGCTGCCCAGTCATACATGAACTTGTGCACTACAGCTGTTTTTCCAATCCCCGCACATCCCTGAAGCACCACAGTTTGGGATGAGCTGGAGCCCTCTTCATCAGGATCAAATACGTGTTCCATATCAATAAAATTATCTTGTTGAGGAATCCCACACGGTGTCTTTTCTGATATACCATGTTCTTTTACAACAAGCAGTCGTGACTCTATATGTTTGCCATGGTGATAACATTTATGGGCTCCTATGTTTAGGTATTTTTCTTTTAGATGTTTTCTAAACATTTCCTGGTAATCTAATGAGGTGACACCAAGAGTTAGTAATCACAGAATCCTAGACAACACAAACAGCTATAACTCATACCACCCTCTCCACTTGGGACATCTTAATAGGTCCTCCAATTTTACATGTCTAAAGCTGAGCTGTTGATTTCTACATGGGTGTCCACCCCCACCCCCAAAAAAAATCCTCCCCAGGCATCTCATCTCAGTTAAATGGTGCCACCAAGTGGCTCAGAAAAATGTTAAGAGTCATTCTTTATTTCTTTTCCTTCTCTTGAATCCTCCAAATCCAATCAATTAGTAAGGCCTATTAGATATACCTCCAAAATAAGCCTCCAATCCTTTCATTTATCATTACATCCTCAAATACCACCCAAGTACAGGGCACTATCAAGTCTTTCCTGGACTGCTAAAATAGCCTCCTACTCATCTACTCTAGCTTATCTATGGCTCCCCTTCACACAGAAGCCAATATGATCTTCTAAAAATACCAATTATATCATGTGACTGCCATGCCCAAAACCTTTCAAGAGCTTTTCATTGCACTTCATATGAAATCTCAAACTCTTATCTTATCTTACAAGGTATACCATGAATCACTCTCCTTCTCAGTCCCTAGGCTCAAGCCACATTAGCCTGGTTTCAGTTTCTCACAAATGCTATGTTATTTCTCACTTCAGGGCCTTTCCACTAGCTATTCTCTCTGCCTGGAACACTCTTCCTGCTCTTCTCATGGAGAGCTTCTTCTCATCCTTCAGATTTCAACTTAAACATTACTTCCTAGAAAAGGATTTGCCTGACCACTCAATTTAAAATCATGTCCTCTCTATTATTGCCTTTCCCCTCACTCTGTCTCCTCTTTACAGCTCTTATCACAATTTATAGTTGTCCTATTTATTTTTTCATTATCTGCTTTCCCACTAAACAATAATCTACATGAAGATAAGGACTTATTTGTATTCTTCACCATAATACGTTAAGTACCTAGCATGGTGCCTGGCATATAGTAGACACTCAATAATTATTGCATATAGCTATAAATGCTTTTGAATTAAAAACAAGTCATTTGTTACTCCCACTCTGTGCCAGATACTTTACTAGCTCTTTATATGCATTTCTGATTTAATACTTAGCATAATCCCAGAAGTAGGTATTATCCACATTTTATAGCTGAGGAAATTGAAATTTATAACCAGGCTTATGTGTTCATGGGTGTACAATCTGCACATGTCTTATGCTCAGAAGGACCCATTGGTATAATGTTCTGCTGTTGCTATCTTGAAATTCTTAATACTTTTGAATAAGGGGTCCTGCCTTTTCATTTTACACCACATCCCATCAATTATGTAGCCAGTCCTGATTATTACATTAGATAACTTGTCCAATGGTAGAGACTTAATTAAGATTAAGGTTTGTCTAAAGCCATGGTCTGTGTGCTTAAATACCATACTATACAGCTTTTCACTTTCTGCAACTAGAAAAAATAATCCAAGGAGTCAGTTATCAAGTTCAAACTTCTGTTAAGTGAATGTCTAAGCTAGCATTTCCCAAATAAGCGTTCCTTGGAACACTATTTTGCAAGATATTTAAAAAGCTGTGGGAAAGATGTCCAGTGGTCAAATAAGTTAAGGGGAATGCACCCTTTATCTCCTTTTAGAGTTTCTCAATGCATGTTAGCATATCAAAGGATCTGAAATGGCCTACAGTAAAAATAAATAAATAGGCTAATTAACTTGGTTTAATCCAGCATTTCTGGTCTCAAATGACTATAGAACCCCTTCCTACAAGCAAAGTTATCACCGCCTGGACAACGGTGCTCTGTAGAACTGCGTGAGAAATCCTAATCTAGATAAGTGTTGGCAAACTTCCTCTGTAAAATTCTGTAGTTTAGGCTTTTGGGTCTCTGTTGCAGTTATTCAACTCTGCCATCTAAGCTTGAAGGTAGCCATACACAATATGTAAATGAGCGGGCATGGCTGCTTCTAATAAAACTTTATTTACAAAAACAGGTCCCTAGTTTGATTTGGCCCACTGGCTGTAATTTGCTGGCCTCAATTTAGATCACTCCTAAAACAGACAGGTCTGTTCTAGCCATAAAGCTCTGAACAAAAAAAAAAAAAAAAAAAAGCTCTGTACATCTGGTACCTGACGACCATCAGTGGTCCTCCTAGTATTCAAATATGTATTCTATATGTTATAAAAGTCTATATGTTATGGCAATTTAGAGCTTCATAGATATTACCCCCTCCAAAAAATCAATGGTTACTGTCTAATGAATATGGGGGAAGAAATGGGAGTGGAATGTGGATGAGAAGCCAGGTTTTTAGGAGGCACTTTTCACAAAACAAAACAAAAAAAAAGTAAAAGAGAGAAGACATCTACCTCTGAATTCTTTCCATGAAGATGGAGACTGAGAATTTGAAGCAGCTGTGGGAGGAAAGAGTTGAGATTAAGAGAAGCACAAATACACCTTCCAATTAAAACACGAAATATACAGAAATTTAGCCACATTGTTTCAGCCATTCCTGCTGTTCCCCCAGACAGAAATACAAGGAAGAAAGTCACCTCACATCTATTCTAACTCACCCACAAAATTATTTTTTAACTGAGACCTTCACACACATATATTTAGGGTATAAACATTTACATTTTTATGCTCTGTAAGGAAAATTTTAGGCATTAACTTAAAGCAGCACACATTATTTGAAGTGACTATTTCTGGTATTTTGCTTTCCATTGAGCATTAGCCTATTGCTTCTGTTGGAGATTGTTTTGAGCTTAATTTATTAGTGAGAAATAAGGCACTGCTGATGTTAGTGTAACATATATACAATGATTTAAGATTTGAATACATATACACATTCAACCCAAACACATATATAGATATATAGATAGAAATACACAAATATAGGCACATGTGCATGCATGCATACACACACACACACACACACACACACACACAGCCTCCACATTCCTATAGCTTTTTAGTACATGCACACCTTTAAAAGCAAGAGTGGGACTTATACTTGGGAGAAGGTATGAAAATGTGGATGGGAGGAAGCAGAGTCTGGAGAGGTAGATATAACAATGTCACAGAAATGGGCAGGCAAGTGAGTGGTCTGCTGATGATAATCAGTTTCTATTCCCCATAACTAAATATTTCTTGGAGCTCAGGAATCAGCCACAAGGGGAAGGACTCCAGCAATCTTCACTCTTTGCTCTTTTGTGCTGCCTCCTGTGAAAATCTGTGGTTACAGTAAAGGGAGAGACTTGAGTCTTTTAAGATTATAAATGCTTTTGGGATCATGGAAAACAGTAGAAACCACAGTTGCTTCTTCTCTTTTCTTTTTCCTCATTTTGGAAAACACAAAAATTGTGGAGACATTTTTAAGAGATTATTAATGGGTAAATACTGTATCCATGTAGCATCTCAATATACACAAACCTATACACGTGCAACACAATGTTAAAGATTCCCCCCAAAAATCCCAAAGTCCACGAGGAGAAGTAGGAGAAAAAGAATGAACAGGATTATCTATATTATACCATCTCTTACCTCATTCAGTTACTCACCTTTCTGTTCAGATAATAAACTCCAAGTACAGGCAGGTTCCATATCTTTTCTTTTCTTTTGACTGGTCATCCTGGCAAATCAAGAAGACTGTAATCCAAAACAGAAATGATGACTGAAAGGCCTAGTGGAAGCTCAAAGTAAAAAGGAACTCAAGAAAGACTACTCCAGGCACTATAGAGTTAGGGAAGAGAGAAGGCCCAATAATCAAGTAGATTTGCTAGGGTGGGACTACGGGATCACATGAAGAAAGATCAAAACCAACAGTCTTTAACTTGAAGAGGAGAAAAACGAAAAGAAGGTAGAATGTCTGTAAACTTTTGAACAGTACAAATATGGGAAATGTGAAATTGGGCTCTGAATTGGGTTACTAAGAGAAGCACAGGATTTAGAGAAAACACCTCTAATGTCTAGGGTCAAGATAAAAAAGAATGACTGTGTCTTTCCACAACATATTTTTGGTGCCATTAATAAAGGAAGAATTCTAAGACCTTAGATTGGAATACTGTGGTATAAGAGAAACAATCTATAGTATTAGGAGATATAGGCCCTAGTTCCATTTCTATAACTATAGACCTATGGACCTTGAGTAAAATTCTTTCTGGATCTGTTTTATCATTTTCACAATGATAGAAGAATTCTAGAAGAATTCTAAGACCTTAGATTGGAATACTGTGGTATGAGAGAAACAATCTATAGTATTAGGAGATATAGGCCCTAGTTCCATTTCTAGAACAATGGACATATGACCTTGAGTAAAATTCTTTCTGGGTCTGTTTTATCATTTTCACAATGGCTGAGGGAATGTTTGCCCAGGTTTCTCTCCAGGTTGAACATTGTAAGATCAGTGGTTCTCAGTCCTAGCTGCACATTAAAATTACCTTCATACCACCCTCCATAATTTTTTTTGCAATATTACTTATCACTTTATAACACACTTGATAATTTTCTTATGTATAATGCTTATAATTCATTTTCATTCTTTCCCACCTAAATTGAAGTATTGGCCCCAATTCTCAACCTTTGCCATGAACTTTGCAAGTCTACACAGCAGAAGTGAGGCTTATTTTCCCAGCTCTTGTGTTTGCGCTCAGCCTTGAGACTTGCTTTGGCTAATAAAGTACACACAGATGTAACTTAAGCAGGGGCTTGAAATATGCTTGCACAGTTGGACATGCTCCCTCTTGCAATTCTCCCACTGGCATGAGATGAGCCATGAGAGACACAAGTGCCAACTAGTCCACTGGTCTAAGGAGAAATGCATGAAACAGAGCCATACCAGTTTACTCAGTCCTGAAGCACGAAAAGTTGTCATCCCAACCTAAATCAGAGTTGCCCAACAAAGCTCTGCTTAATCAGCTTGAATCCTGGCTAGGCTCCAGAAATGTGAGAATAAGTACTTAATAAGTTCTTAGTTTTTCATGCCACTAAGATTTTATCGTTGTGTTACGTATCATTGTGACAATACCTAACTGATACATCCTGCTAGGAAGTAAATACCTAGAAAGTATTTAGCATAAAGAAGACATTAAATATTCATTGAACAGGAGCACCTGGGTGGCTCAGCTGGTAACGCATCTGCCTTTGGCTCAGGTCATGATCCCAGGGTCTTGAGATTGAGTCCCACGTCAGGCCTCCTGCTGAATAGGGAACCTGCTTCTCCCTCTCCCCGCTGCTTGTTCTCTCTCTCTCTTTTAAATAGATAAATAAAAATTCAAAAATCTTTTAAAGATAAACATATGCTTATTGAAAAAATTGGGATGAATGAATAAAAGCGTTTTTTAAAAAAAATCCAAGGCCAAGTCTGCATTCCTGATAAATTAAATCAGAATTTTTGATGATGAGATTTGGTATTGACTTTTTTTTCAAAGCTCCCCAGGTGATTCTAATACACAGTCAGGGAAGAGAGCCACCATTCTAGATTCAGTTATTTTTGATAGAGGAGAGTTTATTGGTAAAGCACACAGGCTTTGGAATCAAATAGAAGTGTTCAAGCTCTGACTACCACTTATGATGTGACAACTATTGAATTAATATCTCTAAGCCTCAGATTCTGCAACTGTTAAATAGGAATAACAATAGTACTTTCCTTATAAGGTTATTTTTTAAAAGATTTTTATTTACTTATTTGATAGAGAAAGAGCACGAGCAGGGGGAGAGACAGGGGGAGAGGGAGAAGCAGACTCCCCATTGAATGGGGCGCCCAATAGGGGGCTCGATCCCAGGATCCTGAGATCATGATCTGAGCTGAAGGCAGGCGCTTAACCAACTGAGCCACCCAGGCACCCTCCTTATAAGGTTATTATGAGCATTAAATGAGATAATGCATATAAGGTCTCCAGTACATTACACGGTATGCAGCAGAGGCTCAATAATCCTAAACTATAGCTAATATTGGCATTGCTGTATCATTTGATATGGAATAGAAATTACTTTGAACTCATGTAGACCTTAAACTCCATTTCCACTGCTTTCTAGCAATATGTTGAATAAACTGCTTAAACTCTGAGACTACAGTAACCCATCTATAAAATATGGTGATAATAATAACTTCATTAATGTGTTGTGAGGATTAAATAAGGCAACATACATAAAACATTTAGCACATGACCAAGTACAATATAAGAGGGAAAATAAGCTGGCATTTATTATAACTGACAGAAGTTACATTCCTTTAAGATCTCCACATAACAACTTCATTCTTACGAGATGGAATGTTCCCAGCATAGAGCTATAGTCCTATGCCCTGGATTTTTTCCCCAATTACTAGGAATATCATGTCCTCCAAAACATAGAAACAATCCTCCAGTTACAAATTGCTCCAAGAAGTGTTCTTGCCCTCAGGTAATGATGCTGAAGGGATGGCATTGGTCATTTACTCTCTTCCTGGGAAATTTCAATCATGTTCATTATTTCAATCGTCCTTACAACCTCTAATTCTTTATCGCAGTAGCCTTCTACTCTGCAATCTATGTTCATACATCTGAAGGCTTCCTCAACACAACACCACCACCCCCACTTAGATGTTGACATCTGTCTTTTTATTTCCTTTCATAGCTTTTATTTGGTTCCTCCAGCATTCTTTCACTGATCTGTGTTCTAATGAGAAACTCTATCCCTCTTAGTGGTATAATCAGATTCTCTTTGCCTGAATTTAAAAGCCTGAGTGGAGACTTATAAGTCCTGAAGTTCTGCCACCCAAATGCTCCAAGCTTTCTTAGTTCTGGACCTCCTTGAGGCTTTGTTTTTCAGCATTTCCTTTGGTTTTGATCAACTCCAGTAGTCTTCCCCAAATTCCTATCTTTGCTTAAGTTACTCAGAACCAAGTTCTATTGCCTGTGGCTAAAAAATCCTGACATAGAAATTGTACCAGAAAGTGAGTTACAGTCAACAGACCTTTGGGGAATTATGGGGATATTTTATAACTGGTTATTAGGCTGAGTAAAAGGCTGTGAGATGGCTCAAATTCCAGGATAGCAAAGCAGTGTCTATTGTACTAGGATCTCCACTAGAACATATCGCATCTTTAATGCAAAGTAGTACAAGATGCCCTCTCCAAGGAGACAAATCAAAGTAAGATGTCTCCTCTGGGCAGCTGAATTACAAAATGGTAAAATGGTGTTTCCTTCTCTGGGCTGGAGCAGCACCAAGCTAGGAACACAAGTTAGACAGCAGAATATGCGCTAATTTCAGTCCCTACTCAGATGCTTGGCCCTATGCCTTTTCAGTCAACAAACTACAACTTTTCATGGTGACTCTACATGGTATCCATGTTGCTAAAAATAGGAAAGAACTGCTACAAATTTAACATCAAATCTCACCTCCAGGGCTAAAATGAGACTGTATTTTTAAAAATTGGTATTTAATTCACATATCATAAAATTCACCCTTTTAAAGTATACAATTCAATGATTTGTAGTGTCTTCACAAAGTTTTACAACCATCACTATCTAATTCCAGAACAGTTTTATCACCCCCAAAAAGACACTGTGCCCATTAAGCAAACACTGCCCATTCTCCCCACCCCACATTCTTTAGAAACCACAATTCTACTTCCTATCTCTAAGGATTTGCCTATTCTGGATGTTTCATATAAATAGAATAGTACAATAATGGTGTCTTTTATCTGGCTTTTTTCACTTAGCATAATGTTTTCAAGGTTCATCCATGTTATAGCAATGTATCCACACTTCATTCCTATTTATAACTGAGTAATAAATTCACTTCACATTCACTAGTATGGCTATAATTTTAAAAATGGAAAATGGTAAGGATATGGAGAAACTGGAACCCTCATATATTGCTCATGGGAATATAAAATGGTGCAGCCACTGTGGAAACATTTGGCAGTACCTCAATAAGTTAAACATACAAATAACATATTACCTGGCAATTCCACTCCCACATATATATCCAAAAGAACTGAAAACAGGTATTTAACACAAAAATTTGCACAAGGATATTCATAGCAGCACTATACTCAATAGCAGAAATGTGGAAACAACCCTATTGTCCATCAGCTGATGAATTAATAAGCAAAATGTGGTATATACTCACAACGAAATATTATTCATAGTCATAGAAATTACATTTAGTGTTTGCTAGGAATTGAGAGAAAAAAAGAAAATGAGCAAAATATTTGAATAAACCTTTCACAAAGGAAGATATACAAATGGCCAATAATAGCACATGAAAAGATGCTCAACGTCATTAGTTATTAAGGAAATGCAAATAAAAACTACAGTGAGGTTCCACTTCATACCCACCAGAATGGTTAATATTAATAAAATAGACCCTGCCAAACGCTTATAAGGATGTTGGTGGGAGAGAAAAATGATACAAAGACATAGCAGTTTCACATAAAACAAAACATACACCTATTCTATGACCCATAAATTTCATTCCTAGATATTTACCACTCCCCACTGCAATATATATACATTTTTTCACAAAATAATTACACAAGAATGTCTACAGCAGTTTTATTCACAATAGCCCATACTAGAAACAGCCCAGGTATCCATCAACATAAGAATGTATAAGCAAACTGTGATCTATCCATACAATAGCGTTATTCAATAATAAAAAGGAATGAAGTATTGATACAAGCAACAATGTGAATGAACCATGCAGAGAGAGCTTTACACAAAAGAGTATGTTTTGTGTAATCCCATTTATACGAATTTCTAAAATGTGCAAAACTAATCTATCACAATAAATCAGAATAGTGACTACTTCTGGTGAGGAAGAGGAGATGAGGATTAACTGCAAAAGAGGAATTCTTTGATATGACAGAAATGTTCTGTATCTTGATAGAGGTTTTGGTTATGCCAGTTATCAAAACTCATCCAATAAAACACATGATTCTTGTATTTCACTATGCATGCTAAAGGAGATAGATAATGGAATATTATTCAGCCATAAAAAAGAAATCTTGCTGTTGCAGGAAGTCATCAAGAGGATGTGACCTCCTTACTCCCTCCCCCATCCTTAGAATGTGCATTCCATTTGCCTTCCCCACTCTCAGAAGCTGTTCCAAGGACATAGTCTTGAGAGAGAGTAAAGTGTTGTTGAGCCCATCTAGATGGTATACATGACTAAAACCCCTTGAGGCCTCTATATAAACTTAAGATTCTGGTGGGCAAGTGTGAAGATCTACTCCTCTTGCAGCTGCCCAAGACAAGCCTCACACATAAGCTTCCTTGCTTATTAAACCTGCCACCTACCAATCTGAGGTAGTCTGCCTCTATCTTCCTTCTCTCCCTGCAAACAAACACCTGCCATTTTCAGCAACATGGATAGACCTTGAGGGCATTATGCTAAGTTAAGTAAGTCAGACAGAGAAAGACAAAAACTATATGATCTCACTTATATGTGGAATATAACACAAAACAAAAAACTAGTCCACAGATACAGAGACAGATTGGTGGTTGCTAGAGGCAGTGGATAAGGGGTAGGTGAAATGAGTGAAGGGAGTCAAAAGGTACCAACTTCCAGTTATAAAATAAATAAGTCATGGGGATGTAATGCATAGCATGGTGACTATAGTTAATAATACTGAATTGCATATATGAAAATTATTAAGAGAGTAGATCTTAAAAGTTCTCATCATAAGAAAAACAATTCTGTATGGTGATAGGTATTATTATTATTATTTTTGGTGATAGGTATTAACTAGACTTGCTGTGGTGATCATTTCACAATATACACAAATATTGAATCATTATGTTATACACCTGAAATTAATATAATGTATGCTAATTATATCTCAGTTAAAAATCAATAATTACTGGAATAGAAAGCAAACAATAAGAATAGAGTAGATCAATAAAAGGAAATGCTAGTTCTTTGAAAAGACTAATGAAGGGGCTCCTGCGTCCCTGGGCTCAGTCAGTTAAGTCCTGACTTCAGCTCAGGTCATGATCTCAGGGTCCTGAGATGGAGCCCCGTGTCTGGCTCTGCCCTCTGTGGGGAATCTGCCTGTCCCTCTCCCTCTCCCTCTGCCCCTCCTCCTGCTCACGCTCTCTCTCTCTCTCTCTCTCTCTCTCATATAAGTAAAACATTTAAAAAGAAAAAGATCACATCTGAAACTAAGTATGTACTATATGTTGGCTAATTGAATTTAAATTAAAAAAAAAAAGACTATAGAGTGCTTGGGTGGCTCAGTCAGTTAAGTGTCTGCCTTAGGCTCCGGTCATGATCCCAGGAGCCCCACATCTGCCTCCCTGCTCAGCAGAGAGAGTCTGCTACTTCCTCTCCCTCTGTTCCTCCCCTCCCCCCACTTATGCTCTCTCTCTCTCAAATAAATAAAAATATTTTTAAAAATTAAAAAAATAATAAATAAGACTAATAAAATGGACAATCTTTTAGCAAGTATTATTTCAAAAAGAAGGCACAAATTAAATAAAAGGGAGCCAAGTTACAAAAATGGAGATTTAAAAATGATCAGAAAATTACTTTTTAGAAGTACTATGTCCTATGTTTTTTCTATGTATAACTTTTATACCAACAACTTAAAAAAGCTAGGTGATATGGATATTTCCCAAGAAAATAAATAACTAAAGTTGGCTTAAGAAATAAAAAACTTAAATAGACCAATTAATCATAGAAGATGTGAAATGATAATAATCTACTTCAAAAGTCACCATCCCAAAAACCTTTGTGGGAGAGTTTGACCAATTGTTTAGGAACAGATTAATCAAACTTTATATAAATTTTCCATAGCAAAGTAATAGAATGGAAATGACACCATACAGTCATAAGGCTAATATCACCTTCATATCAAAATTGACTACTAAAAGGAAAGAAATTATAGACCCATCTCACTTATGAACTTAGATATAAAAAAATGCATAACCTTAATATCAAAATCAAACAAGCACAGGAAAACTATAGGCCATCATTTCTTTTTACAGGTGTGCAAATGGCATTTTTGGTAGGACAATTCTTCCTTTAGCATTCCTGGTCCTCATCTACTAAATACCAGTAGGATCCCCCCCCCACCCCCCCCCCACACACATACTGACAACTAAAGGACTTCCAAACATTTCCAAATGCCTGCTAGAGGGGTGCTTCAGCCCCAGGTGGAGGATCAATGCTACATCTCCTTTGTGAAGACAGATACAAAACTGCTAAATTAGTCCCTCAAATTCTATAGTATATTTAAAAAGATACATCATTAATCATACATTAATCCTAGGAAAAAAGGGATATTTTACATTTACACGTCTGTTAATGGGCAACAGGGCACCAACTCCTTACTTGGAAAATTAACAATTACAGGGAAAGAGTTAAGCATTTATCCTGTCTTTCCTATAGGACCTGTATTTTAGGCTTACCAAATAGCCATAGTAGATGAGGGATAGTTCTTAAAGAGTGGTATGCTAGCCAACAAATGCTGAAAGAATGATAGAATCGTTACTTTGAAATCCTTAACAAAATAACTGTTTCAGATAACAGTTAACCAAATGAATGGTAAAGCCATTAGGTGAAAAGATGATGGAGAATATTACACTGAAGGGATAAGACTATCATCATTTCTATTCTCTTTCAGTATTACTAAAAGACGAGAAAACTCTGTAAAAGGAAGTACACAGTATCAACTATGAGACAGTCTCACCAAATAATAATAAAGACTCTAATCAAGTGTTTAGCTCTAAAAAAACAAAAAACAAAAAACAAAAAAAAGTGTTTAGCTCTAACTTCCAGTAAACAAGGAATATAGGCAATATAAAAATAAATAAAACAGCACTTCAAGGAAGTAATTAGTCAAATCCATGTTGTGAGAGAGTCTACAGGACAACTGGAAGTATCTTCAACAAACCAATGGCATGAAAATAAAAAAGAGGAGGTATTGCTCTGTCTTAGCTTTTTTAAAAACTTGAAAGAAACTTATGCAACAAGTTAGTTGCTAGGAAACTTAGTACAACAAGTTAACCTTGGTTGGATCCTGACTGGAACAAACCCCAAGGATAAAAATATATTTTAGACAATCGGGAAAATTTGTATGGGTGTTGGGTTTTAGTGTGATAATGGCATTATGATTGTACGAGAAGATTTGTTTGTGCTATAATTTTTTGTGATGCACACTGAAATATTTAGGAATGAAGTCAGATAACATTCATGATTAGCCTAAAACATCCCAGTAGAAAAGGGGGGTGGGGATAGCTGAACCAAGTAGGACAAATGTTGCTACTGAAGTTGAATTATGGGTACATGGGGTTTATTTTGTTCTCTACTGTTATTTATGTTTGGAAATTTTCATAACTGAAAGTTTTTAAAAAATTTTTATTTATTCATGAGAGAGACACACACAGAGAGAGGCAGAGACACAGGTACAGAGAGAAGCAGGCTCCCTGTGAGGTGCCCAATATAGGACTTGATCCCAGGGCCTCGGGGTCATGCCCTGAGCCAAAGTCAGATGCTCAACCACTGAGCCACCCAGATGTCCCCGTAACTGAAAGTTTTTAAAACACTATCAATGCAATTCAATTCAATGCTTTAACAATTTAAAGGAGAAAAACCTAAATGTCCACCTTACAGGTAAAAAAGCAAATGACAAACTTTCATATCCATTCTTTCTTTTAAAAAATAAGCCCCCAAAAAGTAAGCCATAAAGAAAATGTAGTTAATAAAGAGCAATTGCCAAAAACCCACCATAAGCATTTTAGAAGCATTCCTATTTTTTTAAACTTAAACTTTGTTAGTTAACATACAATGCAATATTGGTTTCTGGAGTAGAATTCAGTGATTCACCACTTACATACAACATCCAGGGCTCATCACAAGTGCCCTCATTAATACGCATCACCTATCTAAGCCCTTTCCCCCTCTATCTCCTCCCTCAATCAACCCTCAGTTTGCTCTGTCGTTAAGTCACTTATGGTTTGTTTCCCTCTTTCCTTTTTTAATTTTCACCCTTCCCATATGTTCATCTGTGTTCTTTCTTAAATTCCACATATAACTGAGATCATACGGTATTTGTCTTTCTCTGATTTATTTCACTTAGAAGCACTCCTATTAAAGGGAAGGATAAGATAAGGATGTCTGATATCATTGCTACTATTCAATCTTATACAGGGTCCTAGCCAATGCATTCAGGCAAAAACAATGCACATAGAATACAGGTTGAAGACAAAGAGACAAAACTATCAATATTTGCACATAATCTGTATGCCTAACTAGAAAATCCAATAGAATCAATTAACAAACTATTAGAAATAAAATAGAATTAAGTAAATTTGCTGGACACACATGATTTCACACAAAACTCAATAGTTTTCTTATACACCTATAATAATTATAAAATGAAAGAAAAAAATCCTGTTAATAGTAGTAACAAAAACTATAAAGTATCTAGAGGGACGCCTGGGTGGCTCAGCGGTTGGGCGCTAGAAATGATCCAAACAAGATATGTTCAAGACATTTATGGAGAAAATCATAAAACATTACTAAAGAACTAAAAATTTGAATAAATGGAGAGCCATACCATGTTTATTCATAAAAAAGGAAGACGTAATAAAGATGCAAATTCTCCCCAGTTAAATCTGTAAACTCAATGCAATGTCAACAAAAATCCCAATAAGATTCTATATGGGTAAGATGATCCCACTATAATATCCATATAAAAAGGTAAACATGCAAGAATAACAAAATATTTGAAGAAAAAAAGAAAGCTCTTTCCCATGCTAGATATCAAACATGTTACATAAAACTATAGAAATTAAAAATGTGGTATGATGCAGGTATAAATAAATGGATCAGTTGAACCAAATAGAGAATCCTGAAATAAATCTAATACATATTAAAAATCTAGTATTGACTAAAGATAGCATTTAGAAGTCAGTAGAGAAAGGAAAGAGGCATGTACAAAGATTTACATTGTATCACATTTTATATTAGCAAAATTTGTAAATAATCGAGTCAGTGGGGAAATTGCTGTAAAAATTGTAGCCTATCTGTTCTGCAGAACACTATGCAACAGTGAAAAAGAACAAGTTAAATTTATATGTACTAACATGAAAAATTTTCAGACATAATGTTGAGTGAAAGCAGCAAGTAGCAGAGCAATACATAGAAGCATGATACAATTTATATCTTTTATTTATTTTTTTAAGATTTTATTTATTTATTCATGAGAGACACATAGAGAGAGAGAGAGAGAGAGAGAGAGAGAGAGAGAGAGGCAGAGGGAAGCAGGCTCCATGCAGGGAGCCCAAGGTGGGAATCAATCTCGTGTCTCCAGGATCACGCCCTGGGCTGATGGCAGTGCTAAATTGCTGAGCCACCAGGGCTGCCCAATTTATATCTTTTAATAACACTAAGTAATACTGTATATTCTGTGTACATGAAAGAGAGAGAGAGGAAGGGGAAGGGAGAGAGAGAGAACGTTTGCAAATGAATAGAAAAAGGTTTAAGAGAAGATAAGCTAAACAAACAGTGAGTAGAGGAGAGGCAGGGAGGAAATCAATTATGACAGAGGTTTTAGCCCTCCCTTTAACGTTCTATTCCTTTGAAAGAAAAATGTATATATTCACATGTCAAATGTGAATTAAGTACAAAAATAAGAAATTTAAAATCAGCATAACAATATGAATGAGTCCAGTTATGTAAAAAATTCCATATAAGTACTTATTTTTAATATAAATGCATGGAAAAGATACCGTAGACTCTATATTGTTCTGATCTTTTACCATGAATAATATATATAATATAAATAATATATATTTATTATTGAATAATTTAAAAATAAAGACATGAGGGGTGCCTGAGTGGCTCAGTCGGTTAAGTGGCTGCCTTTGGCTCAAGTCATGATTCCAGGGTCCTAGGATCGAGCCCCACATCAGGCTCCCTGCTCAGAGGGAAGTCTGCTTTCCCCTCTCCCTCTGCTTCTCCCCCAGCTTGTTCTCTCTGTCTCAAATAAAAACTTAAAAAAAATAAATACATGGAAAGAGTCAGACACATTAAGTAGAAAAAGCCAGTTGCTATTTTATATATATAACTATATTGTATACAAATACAATAAAAGTATACATGTATCATATGTGTGCATATACATACATATATTCTAATGTACACACACAAAAATACAAACTGGACTTTCACAATTTACATACTCTTGTATTTGATTATTTTTTATAATGAGCATATAGGTATGTCTTACTTAAGAAATATTGTAAAAATTTTGCCATATATATATATATATACATATATCAAATTATTATGTTCTACACCCTAAACTTATACAATGTTATATATCAATCAGATCTGAATCAAACTGGGGGGAAATAATTAACATACAAATACAGAGAAATCTGATTATGTCATTCAGCTACTTAAAACTCTTTTAAGAGGAGTATTCCCGCTGCTCCTAGAATAAAACCTAAAATAATTAAGAAAACTTGCCATTCAAGCTCAGCTCTCCCCCTTGCTTTATATGCCCTAGGCACAGGAGATGCCTATCAGTTCTTCAAGTCCTTTATACTGTTCTAGCTTCCGGTCTCTGCACAGGCTACTTTTTCCCTCTACTTGGGACACTTCAGGCACCCCTCATCCACCTCCATCTACCCCAATTGATCCTTCAGTTCTCATCATTTCCTCAAGGAAGCCTTCCCTGACACAGGGTCAGGTCTTCCATAAGCCCTCCATAAGCCCTAATGGAACCCTTCTTTTTCCTTCATAGCTCTTCTCACAGTTTGCAGTCTTCTATTTATAGGGTGGGATTATTAATTCCAATTATCACTCTCTCTAGACAGGAAGCTCCACGAGAGGAGGATTTTTGTCTGTCTTGTCATATCCTGATATCTAGCAAGAGCTTAGCAAATATCTGCAAAAGAAATGACTGCTTCTTGTTCATCAGAGTGGACTTTGACTTTGGCACTAGCTCCATTTTCTTCCCCATGGGTGTTATGCCATATGTTGGCAAATTGAACCCCAATAAAAATTAATTAATTAATTAATAATTAAAAAACCCCTGCCATCATATAAGCAAACTCAATGACTATGGATCACTCACCCAATTGTCCCTTGATCTACCCTCATTGTACCCTGATCTCTACTTCTACAATCCCTGATTACATGTCACTTCACTTGCCATTTCTAGCCACTAGTGTTCCAGACCATCTGCTAAACATGGGACCATTCCACTTTAGAATTCCTGAACTCCACTATCTCAATCTCTGGCTATAACCTCCCACTCTTGTTACTTGTTGGTGCTCAGAATACCCACTCATTAAGATCTCCATCCTTTGATTTCTCCCATTCTCCAGGTCATTACCTCCTCGGTTTTACTCTGTAGCCAGTCTAGTCTCCATAGTACACCACTGTAACCACTCTCTCATTAGCAGCCTCACTGCTCTTACCATTTTTAATCTACCATTTTACTGAGCATTTACTATGGGCCACTCTGCATGCATTAACTTTGTAACTTCTCACAAATCCTAAATGAGGTAGAGACTACCAGTGTCCCCTTTTATGGATTAGGGAAAGGATTCTTCTTTTAAAGGAAAAGATTCTTAAAGAGGGGAAGTAATTTGTTCAAGGTCACACAACCAGAAAGTGGTGGAGCAGGGTGGAGCTGGGATGTGACCCCACAGCAGTCAGTACTCTGAATCAGTCAGTAGGTTATTTTGTCACAGAGGGAAAGGTAACTCTAACTACAACAGGGAAAATGAACCATGGGAGGAAAGAGGGCAATTGTGAAGGCTTGAATACCAATGCAGCAATCCAGGTGAGAGCTGATGGTGGACTAATTATTATCTCCCTGAATGTGGCAAAGAATTCAAAATAAAATCCCACTTACTTCAGCCCTGTGACTTTACAGGATAGGCTTGGTGGGCTTTGTATGAAGAAGATGGCACAACTAGGTGTGCCTAGAAGAGACCAAAAAATAGATCACCAGTTTATACATTTTTCCAGAATAAGATGTTTAACTTCTCTGGAAAGATATATATTTCTACTTTTGCTGCCATTTATTAAATACTTCCATGTGCTGGGAATTTAGTGTAGTGTTAGTTACACTCCCAACAACCCCGTGAGCGACTACCCCGTTTTATAGATGAGGAAAGTGATACCCAGGAAGATGAAGACAATGGCTTAGGGTCCCAAGGTTAATTAATGACAAAGATGGGCTCAGACCTCAAGCCCGCTGGTCTCCTTTTAGTCTCTTTTCCCCCAAAGCGCCAACTTAGCAAGGCGCTGACCAGCAGGTCTGAGGCTAGTGAGATCGTCGTCCGCCCCACCCCCTCCCACCCCCGCTCCTGTGTCCTGGCTTTAGATGGCCACGAGATCCCCTTCCGTAGTCGTTCACTGGGCGGGAGGGGAGAAGGCAGAGCGTGTCATCCCGCCTTGTCACCCATCTCTGAGGGCACCAGGACCCGGAGGCATAGCAAACCCAGCCTCGAAGTCACGCGGAGCCCGCGGCGGGCCCGCAGAGCCGGCGACGGCTCAGTCACCTGTCCCCTTCCTCCTCTCACACAATCTAAAGGGACCTATTTGGGGTTTCTACCCCTTGAAGCCATGATATGAGTGGCCACAGATGGCCGTCCGCGGGCCCAGGAGCCCTCTATGCTTATATGCAAACCGTGTGGAGTTTTTTTTTTTTGGGGGGGGGTGTTGTTGTTTTAAGGAGATGGTCAGTAATTTTCCCCGATTTTCAAAGGGGTCATGTCTTCCCTCCCTCCCCACCTGAGAAATGGCAAGTTAAGAGTCACGACTTTAGGCTCTGCCAGCCCGAGCTTCTCTGACATCTTTACCTCAGTCCCGCACGCACGCAGTGTCAGTCCCACCCCCGGCGTCAGCCAGCAGTCCTTTCCGTTTTCCCCTCCCCCTGACGCACGCCTACACGCAAGCACCCCACACGCACGTACCCCACACGCACGCGCTCCGCGCACGCGCTGCCATTCTCCACGCACAGCTCTGCATATACACGCCGCCCGAAAAGTTGCTGCGCCAGCGTGCGCGCGCGCGTCCCGCACGCCCCTTCACACTCACTTATTCCTCGCGCCCAGGCCCCTCTGCCCACCCCTCCGCACGCGCATCTCCTGCTTCCAGCTCAGGGCTCCTGGGGGGCTGTCGGGGCCGGACTTCCCCTGCTGCCCAGCTTCTCCGGGCGCCGAGTTGCCGCACCAGCGCCCTCAGCTCACCCCGCCTGAGCTGGCGGCAGCTCCACAGGCCCGTCTGACTGGGCCGCCACTTCCTCCTCACATCCCAGGAGACACCGGGCGGGGTGTGGCACCTCGCGCGCTTGGCCACCAGGGCGCTTATAGGACAGGGCAGCTAGCCACTTGGGCAGAGGGAACTCTCTCAATTTCCTCTCCCTCCGAACGGGATGTTGGGGAGAGGGGGCGTTTCTCATCGCTGGGAAAAGCGCTCACCTGGTTCCCAAAGCCAGTTGGCCCTTCCTCTATTTCCTGCCAGAGGGAAGGGATACGGAGAGGGAGCCAAGGTCTTTGGGGCGGGAAAGGGGAAATGACTCAGAGAAGAGGCGGCTCGGAGGGAGGGACCGACCTGGAAAGGGGGGGCACTGGGATGTGGGAGGAAAAGGCTTTCCTTTTGGGAAAGCCACGGTAGGGGCGGTTTTGAGGGTGTCTTACACAGTCGTGCAAATCCTTCCTGGTCAACTCCAAGTCCTGGAGCCACCGGGTGGGAATATTTCTGAAGTGCTGGGCCTTAAAACTCCTCGTTTACACACACACACACCGCCCCCGCACCAGAGGCAGCTAAGGCCAAGAGCCTGGCTAGTTGCTCACAGGCACCAAGGAATCTTACTGGTCTGAACAAAGGGCACAGGAATTAACTCTTTATGTTCTGTGGAGCCAGTAATAGTCTTTACCTCCTAGGGTTGTTGGAACGATTAAATTAGTTAGTAAATTTCAAGTGCTTAGAATAGTGTCAGGGACACTATAGGCAATCGGTGATAGCTCCTATTATTACAAAGTTTTCATTCAACGGTGATCTGTCTCCCCTCTAGATTATGAGTGTCATGAGGGCAGAGACTACGTGCTTTAGTTAATACTGAACTCTATCTAGCACCTGACACAAAGAGTCTATCAATAAACTATTTGTTGAATGAATAAGTGACTAATTGCATGATAAGTGCCAAGACCCTCTCTCTTCCATGTAAGGAGTACATTTGTGGAAGTTTGAGGAAGAAAGGCTGTGGTGGGGGAAGAAAGTATCACATAGGACCCCTGTTGTTTTCTAGATCAAGTGCTCTGTTCTGTCCTTGGAAAATGGAACGTCATTGGCAATTTCCTACAGGGATACATGGAAAACTGTCAGACAGCTAACCTGAAATTTGAAACTGAGACCTAACTAGAGCAGTATCTGTATTTTGTACAGTTAGTGAATAAATCAAGGGAAGGGGGCTCAAGTGGAAAGCTAAAAAGTAATGGTGTCAGATGTAAGTGGGGGAGACTGACATGCAAGCTCTGAGTGAAAAGAAGTGTGTAAAGAGTATACTCATCTCAAAAGGGAGTCCGATGGAGGTCCCAAAGAAACAGCAAGGTTATCCACCTTTCTATTCTAGTCATAGGGTCCCTGATGATCTGTCCTGATGTCCCAACATTCCTGGTGTAGATATGCAGCTTAGGCTCCTACCACTACATTCAGTAAATTTGCATTTATGGAAATGCATACTGTTAGAGCTAAAAGGGACCTTAGAAATTATTCATACATTTCAATTTATAGTTGAAAAACTAAGAGTCAGAGATGGCAAAAGACTTGGGCTTTGGGATTCTCTGGCCTTGGTACTGAATTTTTCAGGGTCTGAATTTGTTATGTGTCCTGTTATTCTTTTAATCCCTGCCTCCACGCCATCCCAATTCCAAAGACACTGAGCAGAATGAAAGGACATGGATGGAAGGTCATCAGATGAGAGGGAGAGAAAGAATTCTTCAACAGACCCTGACTTTGCCTCCTTTGGCTTTCCACACCCCACCTCAGGGAAGGTACCTGGGCATTCAGCTACCTGCTGTAGAAGAACAGCTCCTCCATGGCATCCAGGCAGTGTCACACTATCTACATAGGTCCTGCAGGCAAAGGCTTGAACCATAGCTAATCTGAGTCTTGGGAGAATGACTGTGATCCTCCCAGAGCACTAGAGGATGGGAGGCCTGCAAGGAGCTGCTTCAAGGCCACTGCTACTTATCTCCCACTGCCTCCTTATGTCCCCTCTCCCCTGGAAGGCTGTCAAGAGTTTTTCATCCCCTCCTACTTCCTGGGATCTGATGAGATAAGAGACTTCCTGACTCATCCCTCTCAGAATAGAGCTACAAACTATAAAGCCACTTAGCTGCAATCTAAAACTGGCTTCTTAGCAAAGGGATGCCCCAAACTACCATTGCAGTGTCCTGGCCCCTTTTTCAGTGTCATCCTTTTTGGCATTTGGGACAAGGACCACCAGGAGCAGGAACCTTTGACTACTTTTTCTTTCAATGTGTAAATAATAAACTGAATCAAAAGATGATTCATTGTACCTTTACCTGCTGAATCAGTCAGGCCTTGGACTTGTGTGCCTGACAGCTGCTTGCTGTGAATTTCACATTTCTGGAATATCACAACACCCTCCCTTATCACCAAGGGAGTTAAGTTGGACAAAAAGACATGTAGATCACAATGACTTTTTCCTGCCACTGTACATGAAAGAGAAAACCAGCCCAAATTCCATTTTATGGCTGGAGTAGCAGATCCTCTGCATTCTGTTGTAAAAGACTTACCCGACAGGAAGTAGAGTTAGTATCTATATTCCATTATTTGAAAGACACCTCTTGGCCCCAAATATGTCCCCTACAAGTCTTCCAGAACATTGCTTGCTGCCCCTTTCAAACCTGCAAAGTCTATAGCTTGCCCTCCCCACCTTGTCACTGTGAGGTTGGACAACAAAAGCATTGTCTCTAGAAGGTTATTAACATTTTCTTGTTTTCTGAGAAGGAAGGAAGAGGTAGAGTAAGAAGCTGGAAGAGGTGTGAACTTTCCCTATCCTCCTCCATTAGCACATTATCGATGGCTAATTTATTGATTCTAATTATTCCCTTAGTTTTTTAAAGACTTTATTTATTTATGAGAGACAGAGAGAGAGAGAGATGCAGAGACATAGGCAGAGGGAGAAGCAGGCTCCCTGCAAGGAGCCCGATGCAGGACTGGATCCTGGGACCCCAGGACCATGCCCTGAGCCGAAGGCAGACGCACAACCACTGAGCCATCCAGGCATCCCTAGAGCCAGACTTTCTGAACGTCATGTCCCAAAAGACATACACAATCTTATCTGTGGATAATAGCCCTGTATTTGGCCTTTGCCTAGGTAGCTACCTCTCCAGTTAGACCATGAAGCCCATGATATTCCAAATTCTTGTCTCTTTTATATTTTCATCTTTCTGTCTCAGGGCCATAGTTTCTATAGGCCCTTGGTCTGACAATCTGTTTTCAAGTCACTTCTGGCCCTACTCTGACCTTAAACAATAAATACCAGCAGTGGGATTTTCTTTGTTTTCTTTGTTTTTCCTTAATTCCCATCTTCTGCCTCAGTCTCTAAAACTGAATATGCGTGGTATAAGGTCCTTAGGCCTTATACCTTCATTTCTGTAGTCTTTCTGACTTTTACCTGCTCCTGAAACCAGTCTTCATGATTAGATCCCGATTTCTAGACCCCCTGGATCTTCTCTGCCCCAGTCTCTACCTTTAATATGATAACTGATCTCCACCAAGTCATTTAGACAATGCCGGTAACCCACGGCCATCTCCCTTTTGATCTTTCCCCAATTTAAACTCCAGTGAGAGAGAATCGAGAACTCATGAATACATATATATTTATTTATTTCATAATATAGCATTTTGGATGGCTGGGATATTTTAGAAGGATGAGGCTGTGTAATCCACAGATGCTCAGATTTCTGTCACTAGGAGAGATACTAGTGGTCCAGAGCTCCCAGTACAAACAAGCCTGGGATAAAATATTTGATAAAAAATAGTCTGGCAGTCTAATAAATATTCTAGCCAACAACAACAGCACAGTATATGTCTGAAGTAAAAGGCAGTTTTACCTGCCCTGAGGGCAGTCAACCTGGACAACCTGTAAAACACAGCCAAATACAGCCAATGGTTCCAAGGCTGCAGCTGACTTCAGGAATGGAAATAAGCATGGGAGTGGTTCTTATATGTCAGCCTCACATTCTCCATTCTGTTGAGGAAAGGGTATCAAATATTTGAGCTTATCAAAAAGTCCATCCATGGATTGCTCCATCCAGGTAGTCATATATAAATATGTAAACCATGGAAGCTTAGAAAATTCACCTGGTGTATTTAAGGTGAAAAGAACATATAAGTGATTTTGCTGAAATCTGAATTTCACTGCATCCAAAGTTACATAATGGAATTATATGATAAAAATACAGATGCAGTAATTCTTACTTACAAGTAGTCACAACTCCAATGTGGCATTAACATTTCTATCATATTCTCAAAACAGGTTTAACTTTATTTTGATTACTTTTGTGCTTGCTTTAATAAGACAATATAAAAAGTGGAAACAAGCATAAATTGCAGATAGAAAGAATAATCTGCTAGCAGAAAGGATTGTAGGAGAATAGATTGACTAGGGCAACAACAATGAAAACTGAAGGCATCACCTTCCTTGAAGATGTTAATTAAATACAGGTCCTATTCCCTTTGTCCAACTGGGTTTATTTAGCCAGAGGTAGTCAATGACCGACTTCTCTTAAGGTCCTGGGCATTGCCACGATCTACAAAAGCCTTGAAGTGTGTTTTCCGGGACTCACCACACCCCCACTGAGTGCTTTATCCCCATGTTGTTTCTTGGAAAGCACTTTTCATTATTTGACTCAGAAACTTCATTGGTTACCTCAAACCCAGTTTAATTTCCTACATTATTCAGTAGGCTAAGCTCTGAGTGATTTTTTGCTCTAACCAAAACTTAAATTCATCTTCAAAGAATGGTTTGAAAAGATTCAAAAGTTCTTGAAAAGAATGGTGCCACACACTCTAGACAGTTCCCCAAGTTAACTTCCAAAGAGCTTTTGAGGCGGACAGTAGTCATTTATATGTATGAATCCTGGGACATTTGCAAAGTAGTATCAATACAGCCCAAATGGAGAAGTAACCAAGCTTTTCTGCCCAGGAAATAACAAACACCGAAATGTATACCAGACTACAACAGGGAAACTTTGCTTATTCATTCGTTCGTTCATACATTCATTCAATAAACATTAGTCAGGCAACTACTCTGTTTCACACACCATGCCAAATATTAAAAATACAGCAACAACAAAAGACACAGTCCTTGCCCTCAAGGTATTCACAGTCTAATAGGGAAGATCATTATTATACATTAAGCTTTTGTGTGCATCAGAATTACCTAGGAACTTGTTCAAAATGTAAAATTCCACTTATGTGACAAGATAGTCAATTAAGTAGATCAGGAGTGGGGTCTAAGATCAATTGTTCTAACAAACACCAGAGGTGACTAACAGGTGGTCTGAGGACCACCACGCTTTGAAAAACACTGCCATATAATGTGATTATTGCTAGAAGCGGCCCCCGGGGGTGGGGGGAGTGAGGAATGCTCAGGGTACCATGAGAGCTCAGAAGAGAACATACGGCAGTCTGGGGAAGGGTCAGGAGTTAATCTGGTTGAGAGAGGAGGGGGTGGGGAAAGGTAGTCCAGGCTAGGGTCAAAGGTAAGGTAGGGAAATTGAAACTGTCCCAGGCCACTAAAACCAAAAGAGTGCAAAAAAAAAAAAAAAAAAAAAAAACAGGAATAGCTTCAGAGACCCAAGGATAGAGTAAAGAGAATTGGACTGGGAAGGAGGGGGCATGTTCTTCATTTTTGTAGCATTTTCACACTGTTCCCTTAATGTAAGAACAATCCCTGTTTACTCAGGGCATCAAAACTGTTAATAATATCTCTATTCCAGGCCCAGAGAACAACTGGTATGAAGTATGTACTCTATGTCTACAGTAACAAGTGTAAGGAGCAAAGTGGCAAAAGATGAAGCTGGGAAAGCAAACAGGAACCTGAAAAGCCCAACCCTAAGTAAATGGGACCTTCTACTGAATGTTAGGGGAGCCACTGAGAGATTTTATGAAGGGGGAAATCATTTATTTTGTTTAAAATCTCCCCCAAGGAGAGACCAGAGTAACTCAGAAATGAAAGGCATACATTTTAAAGCACCACAACAGTGTATTGGGGCTGGAGCTGCGAGGAGGAGGTTAATATTTGTTGTGCACTTTGCTACATGCCAGGTGTTGTGCTAGGCAGTTTATATGTGCTATCTTTTGAAATCTTTGCAACAGCCTTGTGAGGTAGGTATTATTTTACAGAAGAGGAAACAGAGGCTCAGAGAAGTGAAGTGCTTATATCCTAGGTCACACCGCTCGTAAATGGCATTAGAACTAGGATTGTTTTAGTCCAAAGGCTATGTATAAGCTTTCCACAGCAGTAAGCTATTTCCTAGCACTGCTGGATCTGATTGAAGTTGCTCATTTCCTAATTAGCAGAAATTACATCTGGTCTTTTTAACCAAAAAGCCAACTTTGCTGCTAGAATACGTAAGTTTGAGTCTGCCATCTGAATGGGCATCAGTCCTGCTTTCCATGTTAGGTGAATAAACAATACAAAGCTGTTATTTAGGGGATTTATATAGATACTTTGTCTCTCCTACACAATAGTAAGGCATTTGACAGCAAGGGACTGTGTTTTATCAATACATCAGCAGCAGAGTGGTACCCGGCATCTAGTAGTTTGTTGAACGAACGAACGAACGAATGAATGAATGAATGAATGAATATCCACCAAGGTGGTTGAAAGGAAGAGAGGAGACGTTTTAGCATTGTTTCAAGACTCTAGTCTGTGGCTTGTTACAGCTACCACTTTGTACAAAAGTAGTATTTTCGCATCTCCCAAGACGTAGACTCCTTGAAGCAGACTTATCTGCTGGGAAGGAGAAAACTCTGATTCTGACATCCCCAGTCTCTGCAGTGAAACTGACAAAAGCAGAGACCATAAAACTTGATGCCCTTCAACAATAGTGATGAAGATTGGGATGAAAGTTACATTTGCATTTGCCAGGAAGGGTTGGCTAAAGCAGAGGAATAGTGTAAACAAGGTCTCATAGGAAACAATCCTTTAACCTGTTGAAGAAAACAGACGGTTCTCAGGCATTCTCAAGCACTTCAGAAGTGTTTTATCTGAAAATACAAGTACATTTATATGCAAATGGTTGTTGCATCTAAAACACTCCATTCTTACTGATTAAGTAAATAAAGTTCCTAAAGAACGTCCATTGTGCAACTCTTGTTTTAGCCTAATTCTAGTAACTGTATGTACTTGAGAGTAATAAAACTATTTCTTTGAGACATTCTGTGATGGAATTTTTAACAATTCAGATGAACCTCCTGCATTAGGTAGCCTCAGTGAAACCGTGCTACATATAATGCTTCTACTTGGATCAATTTTCTGCCCAGCATAGCATCTCTTGGGCAATCTTGTCCCTCAAACTCTCTTAAACCAATTTAGAGCTCTTCCCACCATCAATGTCATTATTGCACGTGAATGTCTGTGTGACAGGAGAGAGAATGGGAGGAATGAATGGAGGGAGGAAGGAAATATTGTCTGATCTTGATGTTCCCTTTAGGGGACAAAAATGGATGCTATAATTTAGTTTCCCTTCCACTATATTTCTTACTCAAATGAGCAAATCAAAAAATTTACTATGTATATATAATTATAAAATGAATATATAACATATTATTTATTCATTTTATATATATATATATTATATATACACATACATGTTTTTCGCTATAATAAATCCTTGATTGTAGGCTTTTATCAAAAACTACATATAATGTGTGATCCTTCCACACTTCAAATCCTACTTAGCCAAACTAGAAAGGCCGACATGTGCCCATGCACACCCTTCTGGCTGGCTAGCCCCTTGTTCAGAGCATCTTTCTACATTATCTACTTAGAATTATCCTAATTCCTTCCAAAATAATTTATACTCCCAGATTACTGGGAATTGTTAATTCTCCAGTGATAAGAGGGGTATTCCCTAGATTTCCCCTCCAATGGCTTGAACTCAGACTACTCAGACAATTTGTTCTGAGAAACTCAATACCTTAATTCAAATATAGGCTTTAATGCACAAAAATTAAATCTGTAATATCTAGTTATTTTGGATGCTTCAAATGAACTTTATTTTGTATCTTGTATATTGGACACTAACTGAGGTTTAGGAAGGAAGGAAGTGCTGAACTAGAGAGCCAGTGAATTATATGCTCTCTTGAAACTTAATGGCAAGCTTTCATCCCAGAAACATAAGGGGATTCTTGAGGCCTGCAGTTGCATTCCTGCCGCTCAGGGTAATCAATAAAATCTGGGGCAGGCAAGCCAGACAGGATCATGAGGGATTTGTTCCAGATTGTGAATGTTGGACAAACTGGAAGAATGAAGGTCACATCAAAAGTATGAAGATGGAGAGAGTTAGCTGGGTCATAGAACGACAGCATGTTGTTGTCATAATCCAGAAGGACACCCAGACGCTTCAACTGTGGGGGCACATCCACCAACATTTCCTTGTTGTTATGTCTCACTACAAAGTTACTATTGCATCGAGAGAAGACCCATGAGGAGGCATTCTTGCCAATCCATTCGTTCTTGGGAGCGGACTTGTAGGCAATACCAATTGCATACCTGTGAGCCCATGGAAAGGAGAGAGAAATGAACATTTATTAATGATCTGATTTGTGCTGGACACCACATGGGATATATAAGAACTCTAATGCGTGCTTCCCCCTTTACAAAATAGTTTACATTTTAGGCCTATAACGTTCATAGCATGAGAGCCGGACAAAGTCAGCAATTAGAGTGTTGGAGTATGGGGCACCTGGGTGGCTCAGTGATTGAGCGTCAGCCTTTGGCTCAGGTCCTGATTCCAGAGTCCTGGGTTTGAGTCCCACATCAGGCTCCCTGTAGGGAGCCTGCTTCTCCCTCTGCCTGTGTCTCTGCCTCTCTCTCTCTGTGTCTCTCATGAATAAAAAAGTAAAATCTTAAAAAAAATAGAATGCTGGAGTAATTTCCAACTCCTAGCCCAGTGTGTTTCTCAAGATTTTATTTATTTTATTTTATTTTATTTTATTTTATTTTATTTTATTTTACAAAAGCCAGCCAATTTTTCTAGGAGTGGTTTTCATCACATGTCTTTTAACCTTGACTTACTGGTACTATGTTTGTACTATGGAACTGTATCTCCCAGGAACCTAACAACAGGGGAAAAAGGGAGAAAAAAATAAAAGCAGGATCTACTCACCAGGTGCAGGAACCCATAACTACCTCCCAGTAGTGGCAGCCACTGTCAATGAATATATTCCCTGCTGCCCCATAGCACCCTGTGCTGCTAAACCTCTCTGGGGTATGGCTCTTCTTCAGAGAGCTTTCATCCTTCTCCATCTGCAACCCATCATTGGAGATCTTCAACTTCTTGTGAGTCATTTTCGGATCCAATTTAAAGGGTTGGCCTGAAAAAAAGTAGAGAAGAAGAAAATGCATGAGCAAGTATTTAAGAATGCCATCTTTGTCCCCTCGGACTATCACTACCAGGGGATTCTTGATATGATTCTTGATATTCTTGGGCCAGTGCGAGCTGGCTGCTATTTTTATTACATTATGGAAATAGAGACTGAAGGCATCGTTTTCAATAAAATAATCAGCTGCCCCCCATATGTTATCAAATTAAAAGAGGGCTCTCAGGACCTCATGTTCTCAAATATGTTTTAAACTCTGCTTTATTTCAGTGGGTAGTTTGGGAGTTAAGTAGATCTTAGTGGAAGGAGTATTCAAGGTGAGATAGTGTGAGGGGAACTGATGAGGTTATTGCTGGTTGGTGACAGAACAAAAAAATAAGAACTCAGTAAAGGCCATCCTTCTACCCTCTTACAATTGGGATATAAATAACATGATTAAGTGACTTCATTAGAGTGTCTGATACATCATGAATGATCAGAGAGAACATTTGTTGTGTAGGATCATTCACGACAGAGAATTCCTTAGAACCATTAAGACGACACAAGTGACTAGGAGCCAATTGCTGGGTGTGGCAAGAGCTGGATTATACAAAATGGGTCTGTGGCAGACACTGAACACAACACCCATTCCCTGCTTTTTCTCTTTTGTCCACTTTCACTATAGAGGCCAGAAAAACTATAAAATATTCCTGTTGCTAGCCTCTCTTGCTGCTAGGGGTGGCTAATAAGATGGAAGTGAATGGAAAGAGAAGTCAGACAGATTTGGGGACACTTCGGGGAAAGTGCCTGCTTTCCCAATAGAAGGAGACAGCCATCACATGCACCAACCCTTTTTTCGTTTCCCTATCTTAAAAGGAAATATGACCTCTGGAGGTAGCAATGGCCATATTGTGACCATGTGACAATAAGTCAATATGCAATGGGAGAAGGAGCCTGGGTCTTCTACAACATCATTAGCATAGAACGAGCTGCTGCACTGGCTCTGAACTGCCCACCTTCAAACTTCTTGCTATATGAGAAAGAGAAAAAAATACGATTTGCTTTAGCTACTCACAAATACTATTTATTAAGCTGAGTTAGTTGGATTTTCAGTCAACTTCAGTCAGAAGCATTCCAAACAGGTATGGCTTCTCTGCAGAAGGATCCTACCAGATTATCACAAATAGTACTGTTTTACACAATTGTTTGCTCCAAGCATGGGATGGGGTACAGAGAAAAACCCTGTAATAACACCCTCCCCAAACACCAGCTGCTACTACATATACTTTGTGTGTATCTTTGTGCTCATGTATTTCCCAAGGTCACCAGCAAATCCCAGGCCCAAAGCACAAACTGCTGTGGGTGCCTGCTCAGGACCTCCCTGGTGCAGAGGGGAAATGGAACTCTCCTTTTGGAATCACCATAACGTACTATTTGTTTTTAGTCGGGTGGGTTCACTGTTCCGGCTGCCTGCTTGGTTTATGGCTTTAACAATGAAGATGTAGCGGGTCCCGCTCTGAAGTCCATGCACTGTGTAGTGGTTCTGTTTAATGTTGGGCACAATCATCCAGCTATCCACTGAATTGTACAGGCCTGTAAAGAGGGGAGGAAGATAGAACATTAGCCAGCAGATAATAGAGGATGAGAAGCACACTGACAATTCATTAAAAGCCCCCACTACCACCACCAAAAAAAAAAAAAAAGTGAATTTCATTTTGTTTTCTTTGGAGTCCCAGGAGACAGAGTGAGGTAAATATCTTCTGTTTCTTTTCTCCCACGGAGCTAGGCTTAAGCCAGGCTCCCTGCCTCTGATAATTGAATGTCATCACTCGTGAAAGTTAGGTTGCTTCAGTTTTCTGCCCAGTACCATAGGAAAGGCCACTCTACAAAAGTCACAGAATCATCACTTTTATGGAGTCTCTGGATCTTTACACCAAAGGTCCAATCCTCTGAGAGCTGACTCTAACCTGGTATGGATGGAGCAGTCCTGGGCAGAGCACAGGAACATGGACTGTCAGAGCCAACAGGACACCCACACACTGTATTTCCCTCATTTGACAAATGGGAAACTAAGTTTGAGAGAAAAAAGTGACTTGCCCAAGGCCACAGACAGATGGTGATGGTGCGGAGAGTGTAATCCTGGTCTCCTTAACCCTAGTCCAGTGTTTTCTCCACCCACTACATGACAATTCATGAGGTAGATAACAATATTCCTTTGTCCCTGCAAAGTATTGAAGCTTCCAGGGCTTATGTATGGCTCATCTCTCCCACCCCATCCTCATCCTTACTTCCAAAACTAACTAGGCTCCAAGGTATCATAGGGAAGCCAAAGAGATGGCATGAAAAACAAAGCCAAAATTACCATCTCCTCACTTGATACTACCCATTTTTGCCCCTTCCTGGTTCTAATACTCATTTGAAATAGGATGGTCCAGGAACACATTGTTGCCTGGAACCTTCTTCCCTCTCAAGCCCAGAGATCTAGGTTTCTGCTTTCAAAACTCTTTGGACCATAAACACTGATTTAAACAGAGAAAAATGTGCATAATTAAAAACACGTATTTGGATAACTGTGAGTAAAAGAGGGGTTGCTGTTCTATTTGTGAATTATCGAGGCTTCTTTTCTTCTGTTATCTGCTTTTTAATCAGTTTCCGGCTTTTTAACCACAATTCTACCAAAGCATGCAAAAGAATGGGGGCATGAAACATGAGCAGTAAATTTAGTCACTTCTATGCAACCCTCATAAAGGATTTAGTGAGGTTGAAAATTAAAAATAATCATGAGTGTTTTAGCAAAGAATAATAATAATCATTAGTGTCTTGAAAGAGATCTGATCATGAGGGCTTTATAATGAAGTTGATGGGAGGTTAAAAAAGTCTAAAGTAAAACTAGAAAAAGAGGCATAGTGGAGGGCAAACAGAGATGTCCTAGAAAGAATAACTGGTGAAGAAGCTCAGTTATGCTCATGAAAGGCAATAAGGATAAGGACCAGGAATAATGTTGGAGGGCTTGGTTATCCACGTGCCAATTCACAATATGAATGATAAACTGCAGAGGGAAATAAATGATCTTCCAGATATACTTCTAAAAGTATAAAACAAAACAAAACAAAACTTCACAATGAAGTACTATGTAGCTATGAAAAAGAATGAGAAGGATCTCTATTAAATGATATGGAGTGATTTCCAGGGTATACGGTTAGTGGAAAAAAAGCAAATAGCAGAAGAGCATATATGGTATGCTATTTTTTTTTACAAGAAATAAAGGCAAATAATAGAACATACATATATTTGAAGTTGATGACCTATAAGGGATAGGGGTAGGGGCATGGGATTAGAAAGATATGGGAGAGAAGGACACTTCTTTGAATACACCTTTTTTTTGTATTATGTTCCCTTTGGGAAACACATTGTCATTCTATGAATTCATAAAATCACAATTAAATCAATATGAGTGGGAAAGAGTGGAGACTAAAACCAAAGGCAAAGTGACACCAACGAACCCAAACACACTTCAAATGAAAAACAACCACACCAAAGGGATGGGGGCAGGAGGAGAACTGAAAACAAATCCTGAACTATTGTTTGTTTCTGTAGTGGTATGGGCAAGGCACTTCCGAAACTGTTGCATATATTATGGGATTAAACAAATGAACACGTGTGTTGATGTTGTTAGGAGCCAGGGTTCTCACCGTGGAAGGAAGAACAGACAAACATGGAATGGGGAAAGGCAAGAAAGAACTTTTGGAGATGGACTGGAATTGGTTGGAGGTATTGGTATGAACTCGTGATTTCTACATATGTGTGTATGTGTATTCATATGCACATGCATGTTAGGTATGTGTGTATGTATATTATGTGTGTGCATACGTGTACATACATAGGTATATGTGTGTATTTCTAGTACCCAGATCCTGTTCTCTAATAACATCCTTCCATTAAAAAGAACCAGGGTTCCTTGGAAAAATGGCTGATTTCAAGGCTGGGGCAGGATAAAGTCCATATGAGCCTAGAATCTTTTGTCACGCTAGAAAGTAAAGAAGTACTCAAGAATATGATGGGAAGATATAAGGACCCAGGAGATAAATGGCCCTTACTGGCTAAATCTGGACAATCTGAGCATCAAAGTAAGCAAGGGCAGTGAAGAATTCTAAATCACTGAAGAAAGTGAATTCATGAGTCCATACTGATAAGTAGAAAAATAAACAGGGGGCAAGTATTTTGCTTACAGTAGAATGCAGAGCGCCAACTTGTAAATGTAGGAAGGGATGCTCATTTGGAAAATCATCATTTTTGCAATCATCAGAGTAAAAACTGATGGGTTTGATGAGAAAGCAGGACATGTTTATTGTCTCAGAGTATCACCACACAGATTGCTTATTAGTTGCAAAAGGAAAAATAGTAACTACATGGTTAAGAAATCCAGCGAAACCTTTGACCAGCTGAACAAAATGAGCATCATTAACGAAGGGCAAGTGGACATCACATGGCTCCAGATGTGATGTCCTAAGGAGGACAAAACGTTTCCAATGTAGTATTCCAGCCATGAATGCATAATCTGAATATAAATCATGAGGAAATGTCAGAAGAACCCAAAATAAGAGACAGTATAATAAAGAAATAAAAGGACATTTTAAGAAAAGATGTCAATGTCATTAAAGATAAAGAAAGGCTGAGGAAGTGTTCCAGATTAAAGGGGGCCAGGGAAAAATGATGATTAAATGCAATACTGGATCCTCAACTCTAAAGGACAATATCGGTTTCTTTCTATGCTATAAAGGATGTATTGGGTCCAGGTGTCAAAATTGGAATATGAATGGTGAGATCAGAAAAAGTATTGTAGCAGATCTCTTAAAGCTGATAAGCACACTGTGGTTATATAAGAGTTTCCTTATTCTTAGAAAACCTACACTGAAGAATTTAGTGGTAAAAGGTCATGATGCATGCAATTTACTTTCAAATGGTTCAGAAATAGAGATAGGTAATGTTAGCAAATGATAAAGGAAACAGGACACAATATCAAAAAATAGATGAATCTGGGTAAAGAGTATACAGGCATTCTTCATGCTACTCTTACAACTTTTCTGTAATTTTGAAACCATTTCTAAATTTTGAAAAGGTAAAAATATAGGATTCCCTGGATATCACTGAGACTTGGCAAGATGGGGTTGATGACTGAATTATGGTAATGGAATTATACAACTTGTCCAAAAGGGAAAGACCACAGTATGGAAATCCATGAACCTGAGTGTAAATGTATGGTGGAGAACATTTGCATGCAAATAAAAAGGAGAGGAAATAGTTTCATATTTGTGGCAGTATATTACAGGCTGCCTGGTCACATGGAGGGTATAGCCAGTGCTTTCATAATGCAAAACACAAAACTGAAATAGAGGAAAGATAGACAGTAATGGGGAAGGCAATCAGCCAAACAACTGTTTGAATTCAGCTAACAGACCATCAGAAATATTACTGGCTTGTGACCATTCCAAATCTTAGACGACAAGGGGAGATAGTTACAGATAAAGGGAGAAGCTTAAAAAAGAATAAGGGGAACTACTTCTCCAGACAAAATTCTAGCCAACAAGAAAGAAATTTCTGGTTAAAGAAAATGTGGAGATTGATTATTTTAAGATTCCTCAAATAAATAGTATCATGTAGTATTTGTCCTGTGTCTGGCTTATTTCCTTTAGCATAATGCCCTCCAGGTTCATCCATGTTGTCATGAATGGCAGGATTTCTTTCTTTTTTAAGATTGAATTATATTTTATTGTACGAATATACCACATTTTCTTTATCCATTGATCTGTTGATGGACAACTTTTTGTATGTCAATTATTCCTCAACAAAGTGGTTTAAGAAGAGAAAATGTGGAAAAACCTCAAGGGAAAGTAGCTCTTAGAGTCAAGGTTCAATCAACAGTGGCATAACAGTGGTAGGCCAGACAGATGGTTAGGACTGGGACCTTGAATCTTCATGACTATGTATTTTCAGTAAGATAGTTTCATCTTTAACAATTATTTATTTGTTTGTATGGTGAGACAGGGGGAGTGGGGGGAGGGCAGGGCAAACAGACTCCCCACTGAGCACACAGCCAGACACAGGGTTCAATCTCACAACTCTGAGATCATGACATGAGCCAAAATCAAGAGTCAGAGACTTAACCAACTGAGCCACCCAGGAATCCCTAAAATAGTTTTGTCTTATCTGCTCATTGCCAGACAAAATTTTGCTCAGTGTTCTGACTTTGTCCTTGTCCTATTCCACTTTTGTTTTCTTTCTTTTTTTGTCATATTTTATTTATTTGACAGAGAGAGAGAGAGAGTGAGCACAAGAAGGGGGATCAGCAGGCAGAGGCAGAGGGAGAAACATGCTGCCCAATGAGCAGGGAGCCCAACTTGGGGCTCCATCCCAGGACCCTGGGATCATGACCTGACCTGAAGGCAGACACCTAACCGACTGAGCCACCCAGGCGCCCCTTATTCTGCTTTTCTATCAGTAACTGGAAGAAGACACAGAAGGCAAGTTGGGAAGGCAGAAACTGCATTTAAAAGGACTTTGGCAGGTTGGAATGTGAAGTCAAAGCTAATCAGATGAAATGTAATAGGGATGAATTCAAGGAGTTGTATTTCAGTTTAGACAATCAAGGATTTGAAATGCCTAGGGATTTCAACTGACTACATGCTCAGTAGTCAACACTCAGTAGTCAGTGTGACTACTGGAATAAGAAGGTTCAGGGCTGGGGCACATCAGCTAATGGACAAGAGAGACAATCCAAAGATCCTCGGAGGTGGTCAGACCAGTTCTGGAGTACTGTATTCACCTTTTGACAGCACATTTTATAAATCATTTTGACACACAGGAGTGTGTGCCTAAAGAGGATACCATGACAGTAAAGGGCCTGAAACCAAGTCACATAAGGAGCAATTTGAAGAACTAAGGATGTTTTGCCTAGAGAAGAGAAAATTTAGAAGGGACATACATGAGAACTACCTAAAATTATCTGAAGAATGGTCATGGAAGAGATGGATCAGGTTTATTAGTGAAGCACAAAAGGACAGGACTAAGACTAATTGGTAGCTATGGGTGTAATTCAAGAAACATTAAGCTTGGGGGCCCCCAGGTGGCTCAGTTGGTTAAGCATCTGCCTACAGCTCAGGTCATGATCACAGGGTCCTAGGACACAGTCCCGCATTGGGCTCCCTGCTCCACAGGGAATCTACTTCTCCCTCTCCCCGTCTCTCCTCTCAGCTTGTGCTCTTGCTTATCTCGCTTGGAAATAAATAAAATCTTAAAAAAAAGAAACATTAAGCTTGAAGTCTGAGAGAGTTGGGTTCAAACGTTGACTCCATCAGTTTGTAGCTCTGTAACCTTGGGCAACTCATTTAACTTGAACCTCAGCTTCTTCATCCATACAATAGAATTGGTATCATCTATTTCATAAGGCTAAGGGAGAACTCATGAAGACTAAGTGAGATGATGTATGTGGGAGCATTTATAAATGGCAAAGCATAATGCACATATAAATTATTATTGTCATTGTTATTTACTAGGAGGAAGAGTTAGGCCTTCTAGAAGGAAGCACTGACAATTATTTGTAGCTATACAACAACTGAATGGGTTGTTTTGTTAGAAGTGAGCTACTCATCACTGGAACTAGAAATGTTCCAGTAGAGACAGGAAAATCATCTACTGGTTGTCTGATAGAAGGGAAGATTAGCCTAAATGACTTCTAAAGTTTCTTCCAAATCAGGTGCTATGATCCTATTGCTATTAAGAATTATCCTTTAAGTTCCTATTTACAAAGGACTATATGTCTTTGAAAATAGAGAGGACAAAAAAAAAAAAGAAAATAGAGAGGACAGCCTTTAGATCTTTGTCACTTGGACTTTTGTCTCAGCTCTCAAGAGACCACTGCTCTCTCCCACACTCAGGAAGGAGGACAGTCGCTGGCTATAAGACTTCCTGGAGCAGGAGAGACAAGTGCAGAAAAGCATGCTGGAGAGGCATTAGGGTTTGTGACTCTGCAACCTGAAAAAACACCTAGGAGCACAGCTACCCAGGCCAAGTGGCTTAGGTTGGAGCTGCACGAGGCAAGTGTTTTTAGAATTTGACCTCCAATGTCCTCTCACCTCCCCCAGCCCACCCTGTGGCCCAGAATTGCTGTAAAACAGGGAAAGGAAGCCTATTGGGAGGGTTTTGTTGGAAAAATTCCTCTCATGTTGGCCTGCAGAAGTCAGACACAGAAGCACAAGTGTGAAGGTAAAAGAAAATATGAATTTGCAGCTATGCGGATCAGGGTGGGAACCCTAGAGTGCACCAGAAGGTGGGAATCAGTTCCAGTCTTGAATCCAGTTTTAATTCTGCTTTCCAGTGCTCCCTGCCACACAGAGGGGAACTCGCAGGTGGATCCCTCTTATCTGGCAATCGATGAGGCAAGTTTCTATCCTGCCTTGTCTTGCTCCAATTCATCTGAAGGTGAAACTAACATGTGAGCTCAGTGACGTCTTTTTGCACATCTTTCATTTTGTGGCCCACAGGCACATGTTTGTGTTCAGTGCAATTCTTGGAGGAAAGGGAGAAGGGGGACAGCGACAGAGGCAGAAGGTTTATCACTGTGGTCACTGATACAAATAGGTACAGGAAAGGAAGTAGTTGTCCTCAAACATAATGTATTTTACCATGGTAATGAAGTGGAAGAAGGGCCAAGGAGAGAGATAGATGTTCACACGCATAGAATCAGGAATGATGGTGGCTTAGTCACTCAGGAATGAATTCTGAGCTGGGTTCTGACCCAGGAGAATGGAGTGACATGGATTAACTGAGGAAAGGCCAAGGATTTCATCAACAAATAGGAGTGCCCCCAGTGACTGCCCAGCAAGGAAATACACAACTTGCTCGTCCACCCAGCAATAGTCTTTGCAAAGCCCTGGGGGAGCTTGCACTGTCTACGAAACACTATACTAAACAACCTAACATGTCTTACAAACACTTGCCTCGTGGCGCCCCGGCCAATCTTGAGCAGCTTACTGCTTCCTTACATTTCCTTATCTCTGGCCACAGGCCCCAACTACACCATGACTTACTGATGAAGTTAGCCTGGCCAGTGAATATGGTGTACTGAAGCTCATAGGAGCTGATGCTGAACTCATCGTCCGAGATCCAGTGGACTGTAATGGTGTCATGGGAAGCAGTACAGAGTTCCTCTCGGATACATGGTGGGTTTGGGGCTGTAAGGAAAGGTGGAAAAAAAGATGAGGAAGGCACACTCTCTGCTAGGGAATTTTAACAATTGCTACTCTTGCTGCCCCACTCAACATCTCAAGGAGAGGAGGTTTTCTTAAAAAGAAGCTTTAGATGGCACACACCAAACAACCCAAAGCCGAGTGCTGAGACCTCAAGTTCCCCCAAACCACTTGGACTTCAATGATTATGATATTTTTAGGCAAAGTATATATAAGCCTAAGGTATGGAGGTGATTGCCCAGTTGTCTACTCTCCCTGTACAAACACACATGTAAATATCGGAGCAACATGGTCATGTGGTTTTCTCATTGCATGACCTTCGACCTATTTTTTTATTCTAAAATAAGCTTTATCATATATTTTTTGGCAGTATAGCCAAGCACAAATTAATGAGTTCCCTCATCTGTGAAATAAGGGATGATAAATACCTTATAGATTTGTTGTAGATATTTATAATATAAAATTAATACACAGTGTCTGGCATAAAACAGATGTTCAACAAATGACAGTCATTTTATTTTATTTTATTTTGTGTTTATGGATTGGAAGACTTAATATTTTTTGTATATTTTTTATTGCAGTTTGATTTGCTAACATATAGTATAACACCCAGTGCTCATCCTGTCAAGTGACCCCCTCAGTGCCCATCACCCAGTCACCCCATCTCTCTGCCCACCTCCCCTTCCACTACCCCCTGTTCATTTCCCAGTTAGGAGTCTCATGTTCTGTCACCCTTTCTGATTTTTTCCCACAAATGACAGTTATTTTCATATAGAAACAAAAATAATGACAAATGCAAAGTTATTGTACGTGTATATTTTTCTCATGGTCATTCAATAAGGTAGCCAGCATTTTTTTTGTAGCCAGCATTTTTAATAGGCTAGTTGCATCCCTCATTTCCTAAAACTGTCTGTAAGCCAGATATTTCTTACATTTTTCTTCCTAATCTGTCAGTTCCTCAAATGTCCTTAAAACCATTTGAATGGCACTTGTACCTATGCAGGACATTTTTAGTATCCCACAATTGCCACCTGAGTTCTAACCCCCTCAACAACAAGTGACAATACATTACTGATAGGCTCATAAGGAGAAATCCATCAGCAACGTCTTTATTTTTTCTTGACCTTTAGGTATGATAGTATACTCGTCTGCCTCCAGAAATACTTGACACATTATCTTTCTTTTCTCTTACATGAGCTAAAGTATATTCCATCTAAAAAGGTATGCATATTGCCTTAAAGGTTATAAAAAGCATTTTCATTACAAATATAGTCCTTTTCTGATTACCTTAACAGTAAGAGATCACCAAAAGACAAATATGTTAAAATAGGAAGGAAACCACAGTATTTTCACACCTGTTAAATAATCTAGCCCCTCCAGCAGTTTCTTTTCTCTGGAAAAATCTAAAGCAAAGTTTTCAAAGGCATCATTAAAATTGATGTCTGGAATCAGAACTTGAGAAGACGCTGTTGCCATAGCGACCCTAGAAAAGAGAAAAGTACATCAACATACATCAAAATAGGTTTACAACCTTTATCCAATGTTTGATTTCTGGTTCAACAAGGCAAAAATAAATGACTCGGAGGGCTTGATTCATTAAGTGAAAAATATCATATCTGTGTTTTTTCAATGGAAACCATTTAAATTTTAATCATCAGGAACCAATTAAGGGTTATACCATATTTATTCACATATGTTCACCCCTCAAACACACTCTCCCATCCTGTCTTAATTTTGAGAAGTAAATACAGGATATTTTCCCCTCTGCATCATTTTCCATCTGGCAGGCAGGATCAAAACTAGACCTCTGAAGGCTTAGTAAGAGCAGTTGGAGATATTTTTTTTTCCTTTCTCTTTTTTATGCTAATCAACAAGCTAGCATGCTGGGGCTGAATTCAAGCCTTCACCTGAATACTGTATTTTGTTCACTCTTTTATATTTACATTTAATTTTATTATTATTTATTATTATATAATGTTATCTCCCCAGCTAGTTCTAAGCATCTCAAGAGCACGGTTTATATTTTGTACCTTTCATATTGCCCATGACCCACAACAGTGTTGGATACATGGCAAATAAGTAACTGTTGAATGGATAATCCAATGACTAACAACACCACAGCTGCTAACATTTATTGAGCATTTAGTAGATAGAAGAGACCATGCATGCACTTTACACACATTCTTTAATTTACCTCTTCCCATAATCCTGTGTAGTAATGTTATTTCCATTTTGTAAATGACAATAAGATACAGTGTAAACAAGAAATGACACACAGAAAGCTCAAGCAACTTGCCTAAGGTCACACAACCAGTAAGGGTCAGGAAAAAAAAAGAAATATAACTGAACCATGGTCACTGGATTCTAACCAATTTAGACAGCTCTTAAAAAAATTAAGGTAAATGTTTCTGTGCTTTGGCAATTCTTAACCATGATTACACATCAGAATTATCTTGGGGAGTTTTGACCAAAACATACATGTTGAGGCCCTGTGACAGACCTTCTGAATCAGAGCCAATGAAGAGCTTTGAGCATGCAAATGATGGAATGAAGAGAAACATAAACTTGGCAACAATATGGAATTAGAGTGAACAGAAGAGGTATTAAATAAATGTAAGGAGACCAGAGAGGAAACTTCTATGGTGAAATACTTAGAAGGGGTTGAGGAGTTAAACATATATCCTCATGCTGTTATACCATGCTACACTTCTACCAACAAGAGCTCTTGGCTGTTTGTGAAAATAGAGATATTTTAGGAACAAACTGTAGGCCAGGAGAAATAAATAAAAGACTAATTCAGTATAATCTTCAGGTCTCACACTGAATGGGTCACTTTTCCAGGATTGGATGAATAAGAAGACAACAACCTCTTTAGGGCAAGAGTTCGAGCAGAAAATTGGCTCATGAAATTTCGTCTTGGCCTCCCCAATCTTCTTTCTTCCATTCATCCATCTATCAATCCATCTGTCCATCCATCCATTCATCCATCCAATACTCACTGAGCACAACTAGTGTGCGAGGCACTGTGCTAGCTACACTGGAGACAAACAATTGTAGTGCTCAGCCTCACAAAGTTCACCATTCATGGAGGGAAAAGACATAAAATAGGCAATAGAAGTGCTACTACAAAGGGAGTGTAACACAAGACCCACCTGTAGGGACTTGAGCATTAAGGGAAATCTCCCCAGAGGAATTTCATTTTAAGCAATGACCCACATGAGGAGTAGGAGTTAGGTAAGCAGAGACTATGTGGATGTGAATGTGTTCTCTCTTGCCCAAAGGCTGGGGAATTAGCAAAGTCATGCAGGGCCTTGTAGGGCATGTTGCAAACTTTGCAATTTATCCAAAGAGCAATGTGAACCATTGAAGCATTTCAGGCAGAGGAGTGATACTCAAATTTATGTTTCAGGAAGAGCACTCTGGCTGCAGTGACGGACTGGAAGGGGTCAAAATTGGAGGCAGATGAGATTTTAATGTGTCTGGGAATGAGAAGAGAGTAGTGACAGGAGCGTAGACAAACAAAACAGAAAGTTAATTCACACAACATGAAAACAAATGGCTAACAAATATATATAAAAGCCCAACTCCATGAAGAATCAAATTAATGCATATTGAAATGACATGGTGTTTAAGATAATAAAGAATGACAATTATAGGAGCTTTTTTGTGCCTGAATTAGATAATGCCTACATATTTTATTAGGACTGAAATTGATAACAAATTTTGGAGATCAATTTGGCATTAAATACCAACACAGATGAAAATGCAAGTATTCTTTGACACCACAGATCTACTTCATACATTTTTTTTTACTAAGGAAATAACTGAGGTGTATGCAAATATACAACTGTAAGGGCACTCAATACACCGTATGTAACCTAATTGTCTAACTATGGGGAATGAGCTAAGTAACATGGTATACATCAAAAGATGAAATACTATGAGGCCACTGAAAATCAGGGTATCTGATAATATCCAATAACAGAGACAAGAACATGATATTTTGTTATGTTTCAAACTTGGGTATAATGAAGCATATACAACACGACCTTCTGTTTGTGAAATATACATTAAATCTAAATATTGGAATACTAGGGGCACCCAGGTGGTCCAGTGGTTGAGTGTCTGCCTTTGGCTCAGATTGTGATCCTGGGGTCCTGGGATCGAGTCCTGAATCAGGATCTTGCAGGGAGTCTGTTTCTCCCTCTGCCTATGTCTCTGCCTCTCTCTGTGGGTCTCTCATGAATAAATAAAGTCTTAAATAAATAAATAAATAAATAAATAAATAAATAACTATTGGGATACTATACTCCCAAATGTTAACAGTGGCTGGAAGGTTAAGGATGAGTAAAAATGGCATTGGGGTAACATGCAAGTGTGTGTATGTTTCTATGTTTAATATGTATAAGCAAAACATTAGTTATCTCTCAAGGAACATGATAAGTGCCATTTGCACGGGGGAAGAAATACTCTCCCAGCTAAAATTTCATTTTAACTGAAGTATTGGTCCTTAATACATGATTACAATTATTATTAGTGGAGAAGTATTTCAGACCCTGTGAGAAACCACTGATGAAGATATTTAGGTTGGGCAGATGATTCTCAAGATAAGAGGGAAGAGCCTACAACAGAACCATAAAAAACAATAGGATTAGAGGAATAAGTCAAAGGCAACTTGCTCACAAGGTCAAAAGGAACTAGGTAGGTAGGGAGAAAAGCAGGAGTGTTCATGGGAGCTGAGGTCAGAGAAATTTCAAGTACAAATCGTCAGTAGGGACAAATGCTACTGACTGATTAAATAAGATAAAACCATAAGATAAAACAAAGGAATGTCTATTAGACTTAGCAACAAGGTATCCATTTGGTGACCTCAGGAAGAACACTTGGAATAGTGTGGTAGGGGCAGAAGACATTTCAGAGAGTTAGTAAGTGAGGATGATTAAATACAGCGGTTTAAATTTGTTTTATCTCTGCTCTCATGAAATACCACTGAAATGACAGTCAAAGAATGAAATGTCATAAATCCACAAAGACAAAGAGAATGGAAAAAAATGCCAGCAAGTAAGAGATTGTCAACAAATGTTTGGAAGCTAGAAGGGGATGGAAATGAGCGGTAACCAAAAACAGACCAGAGAAAGCTGGGTCAGGAAGCCAACAACATCAAGCCAATTTTGTGCCGCAGACAGTTGAAAGTTTGTATGCAGAACAGCTAGACCCCAGATCCACTCTACCAGAGACTACTCCTCCCTCACCCTGGCAGGAGATGTGAGGCTTACTCTGTGCAGAGCTTTGATGCTGTACTAAAAGTAGTCTTAAAACCCTCAGCAACCCTTCCTTGCCCGGCTTCCAGAGTGGTGGCAGCCAGGCTTACACCCCTCGTCAGCTACCAGGAGATTGGTGAATTGCTTCCAGAGGAAATGGACTGAAGAGAAAACACCTACAGAACTGAAACTTGGGTCCCCTGGAGTTCCCCTCAATAAAATTCTGGTGTTTCACCTTTTTATCCTATAGAGAAATTTACCATGCAACAAATTGTTCCCATCCCCTCAGGTCTTCCAGTCATCTTCAAGTGCTTAAATTCAAACAGGCAGCCAAAAGCTTACCAGACATTTAGGGAAAGACAGAAACTAAAACTCAGAGAAAAGGAACAGGGCAGTTTAGAAGATGCTTCTTAAAGGATTGTCTGTATCTTCAAGAAGATAAACAAATAGCTTGTATCCACAAAGCCAGGCCAGAATGCTAAAAAGAAGCAAAGATCAAGAAAGAGCTCTTATAAATAAAAATAAGAATGCTGAAATTAAAATTTTAATAGAAGGAATGGATGAAAAATTAAGGTACCATCTCAGATAACAGCATAAGAAAATAGTATCATGAAAACTAGGAAATGAAAGATTTAAAAAATCACAGAAAAAAATTTAGAATGTTCAACCTCTGTCTAATTAGAGTTCCAGAAAGAGAGGAGAATGAAAATAAATGGGAGGAAGTTATTAGTGAATAATATAAGAAAACTTCCCAGAATGAAAAGTCACTAGGCTTCAGATAGGAAAGACCTACCTAGAGCCCAACAAAAATGAATGATACAAGACCCACACCAACACCTATCTTGTAGAAATTTCAGAAAAGCTGGACTAAAGATAAGACCTTAAAAGCTTCAGATTTTAAAATATAGGTCATATTTTAAAAATCAAGAATCAAACTTAGCAGCGAGTTTCTCAACCCCACTTTGGAAGTTAGGAGACAACAGAGCCATGCCTTCAAAATTATAAGGGAAATTTGTTTCCAACTTATCAACTGTGAAGATAAATTTTAAAAAAATTTAAACAAAAAGGTTCTCAAAAATTTACTTCCCATGTACTCTTTCTTAGAAGACTTTGGGAAAAATTGTTCCAACAAAATCAGGAGAGTAAAATGGTCCATGAAGGGGAAATCAGAGCCTGATGAAGTCCCTAATTCAGAACACTGAGAGTCCAGTAGAATAAATTGGCTGGAGTTCACAGGGCAGAGTACCAGAGAGGAGGATGCTGCACAGAGAGAATTCTGGAGACCTTTGGAAGGTTCCCCTCTTAAGTATTTGACAAAAAACTGATCAACACATGCATATGAGGAAACTGCCCAAGGCCAAGGAAAGAGCCACCTAAAAAGATGAGAGGGAACAATCCCCAGTGCTCACAAAGGGGCTGTAATAGTGTCTGTTCCTAAGAGCCAGACAGGAAAAATCTCATGATGCATGGGGGCACTCAGTGTAGTATGCAGAAATGTCTTGCCTCACAAGTGAAGAAAACTGTTCCTTAGACTAAACAAAGCTCTTATTCCACCTAACAAACCTTAAAGATGAAACCCAAAAGGATCAAGCTATTTTCAAGCACCTTTGCTGTGTCCTAAAACAAAGCTCAGGAATATTTAACAAAAGTATTCAGCACCCAATAAGACAAATTTCATTATGTTGGACATCCAAAAAAGTTATCAGATATGCAAAGGAAGAAAATACAACCCTTAAGGATAAAAAGTAATCAATTGAAACTGACCAAGAACTGACACAGATACCTAACTCTGGGAAATGAACTAGGGGTGGTGGAAGGGGAGGAGGGCGGGGGGGTGGGAGTGAATGGGTGACGGGCACTGAGGGGGGCACTTGACGGGATGAGCACTGGGTGTTATTCTGTATGTTGGCAAATTGAACATCAATAAAAAATAAATCTATTATTAAATAAATAAATAAATAAATAAATAAATAAATAGTATTAGACATTATGATAGGATATCTGTATTCCATGCTCTGTCCACGTTTTGATTTTAATTTTTTATTTGAGTATAGTTGACAATGTTACATTAGTTTGAGTTATACAACACAGTGATTCAACAAGTCTGTATATTAACCTGTGCTTATCACAAACGGAGCTCCCATCTGTCATCATTCAACACTATTACAATATCATGACTATATTCCCTATGCTGTGCCTTTTAGTCCCATGTCATGCATTCCATAACTGGAAGCCTCTATCTCCATCTCCTCTTCCATCTCCCACCCAATTTCCCTCGGCAGCCATCAGTTTGTTCTTCATATTTATAGGTCTGATTCTGCTTTTTCGTTTGTTTGTTTATTCGTTTGTTTTGTTTTAGATTCCACATGAGTGAAATCAGTCCAAGCAGTCTGAGTTATTTCACTTAGCACGGTCCACCCATGTTGTTGCAGATGGCATGATCTCATCCTTTTTTATGGCTGTGTAATAATCCTCTGTGTGTGTGTGTGTGTGTGTGTGTGTGTACCACATCTTTATCCATTCATTTATCAGTGGACATGTAGGTTGCTTTTGTATCTTGGCTATTATAAATAATGAAATAAACATAGAGGTGCAAACATCTCTTTGAATTAGCATTGCATGCCATATATTCATTTTTTGCACATTTTTTATTGGAGTTCGATTTGCCAACATAGAGTATAACACCCAGTGCTCATCCCGTCAAGTGCCCCCCTCAGTGCCCATCACCCAGTCATCCCATCCTCCCCACCTGCCTCCCCTTCCACTACCCCTTGTTCATTTCCCAGAGTTAGGAATCTCTCATGTTCTGTCATGTATTCAAAAGCTAGAGGAAAAGCTAAATACAATAAGTAGAAATATGGATGCTAATAGAAAGATCCAAACTGAGCTTCTAGGGCAGCCCTGGTGGCTCAGCAGTTTAGCGCCGCCTTCAGCCCAGGACCTGATCCTGGAGACCCAGGATCGAGTCCCACGTCGGGCTCCCTGCATGGAGCCTGCTTCTCCCTCTGCCTGTGTCTCTGCCTCTCTCTCTCTCATTAATAAATAAACAAAATCTTAAACAAAAACAAACTGAGCTTCTAGAGATGAAAACTACAATGTCTGAGATGAAAACTACACTATAATAATTAATGGCAGCTTAGGCATTGCAGAAGAAAAGGTTAGTGAATGCCAAGGCATGTCATTAGAAATGATCAAAACAAGAGGTGCCTGGGTGGCTCAGTGGGTTAAGTATCTGCCTTCAGCTCAGATCATGAACCCTGAGGCTTGGGATCGAGCCCCTCATCAGGCTCCTACTCAGCAGGAAGTCTGCTTATCCCTCTGCCCCTCTTCCACTTGTGTTCTCCTTTTCTCTCTCTCAAATAAAAAAATAGAAGCTTAAGAAACTATCAAGGTGAAATACAGAGAGAAAAAATAGCTAAAATATGAACACAGCATCAGTGAGCTGAAAACAACTTTAAGCAGCCTAACAGACATGCAATTGGAGTCTGAATAAGAAAGGAAGGGGGTGGCATAAAGAATATTTGAGGGGGTGCCTGAATGGCTCAGTCAGTTAAGTAAACCAGTTAACTCTTGGTTTTGGCTCAGGTCAGGATCTCAGGATCATGAGATCAAGCCCCACAACAGGCTCCACAGTCAGTGTGGAATCTGCTTGAGATTCTCCCCTTCTCTCTCTGTACTTCCCCCTCCTTACTCTCTCTCTCTCTAAAATAAAGAAATAAATAAAATCCTTTAAAAAGTACTTAAGGAAATGATGACTGAAAAATTTTCAGATTTGCAGAAGTCAATTGTTAATGTCTAAAATTGGGGGGGGGAATAGCAATATAAGGATATTATTTAGAAATGTAAATATCATGGCATCAGAAATACTTAACAGAGTTGAAATTGCTTGGCATTGTTGGAAAAGTGTAGATGCTGGCACTAGACTCCCTAGGTTTGAATCCTGCCTCTAACCCTTACTTGTTGGGTGATCCTCGGCAAATCATATAACCTCTCTGAGCCTCATTCTCTCACTTTAAGAGAGGAATAATAACAGCTTCTATCTCATGAGGCTTTTGAGAGGATTAAATGAGTTAATGCTTACAAGGGCTTAGAATAATGCTCAACACAAAGTAAATGCTCAATATTATTCTTTTTTTATTTATTTATGATAAGCACACAGTGAGAGAGAGAGAGAGAGGCAGAGACACAGGCAGAGGGAGAAGCAGGCTCCATGCACCGGGAGCCCGACGTGGGATTCAATCCCAGGTCTCCAGGATCACGCCCTGGGCCAAAGGCAGGCACCAAACCGCTGCGCCACCCAGGGATCCCGTCAATATTATTCTTATTGGAGAACAGAAATCAGCAGGGAGGAGAAGATTGCTATTTCTTGCAATATGACTATTTTTTCTTTTTTTATGACTATTTTTTCATATAACTATTAGTAATAGTTGAGTTTTTAACTATGCATAAGGATTACTTTAATATAAATAACTTTCAATGTTTAAGAAAAGTAAGTCAGAGGTGAGGAAATGGTATCGTCTTTGAAGAAATTTGCTCTGCGGGAAACAGAGGGATAGGGCAAAAGCTAGAAGGGGTATAAGGGAGAGGAAAGTTGTGAGTATTATATTTTTTAGATAGGAAAGACATGAATGAGTTTAAAAGTGGATGTGAAGTCAACTAGGGAAAGAGAGAAACTGAAGCTATGGGGAAAAAAGGAAGCATGTGGTGCACCTGGGTGGCTCAGTTAGTTAAGCTCCTGCCTTTGGCTCGGGTCATGATCCAGGGGTCCTGAGATCGAGCCCCACATTGGGCTCCCTGCTCAGCAGGGAGTCTGCTACTCCCTCTCCCTCTGCAGCTCCTCCTATGTGTGCTTACTCTCTCTCACTCTCTGTCAAATAAATAATTTTTTTTAAAAAGGAAGCATGTGGCCAAAGTACAAATGAAGGAACATCTCTACTATTATAATCAAAAGGCAGGAGCAGCCTGGTTGGCTCAGTCGGCTAAGCATCAGACTCTTGATCTCAGCTCAGGTCTTGATCTCAGGATCATGAGTTCAAGCCCCACCTTAGGCTACACACATGCAAGTGTGCCCAGCAATTTGGTTTGAGAAGCTGAGGACTTTGTCCTTTCATACTTACCACTCTATCTCCTAAATAGGACATAAAGTCATTTGCTGGGCATGAGCAGGAAACTGGCATGGTTGAAACTTTTGAGTTGAACACAGAAATTTTGAAATAGCCATTAGAGAGACAAAGCAAAAAGAAAGCTGACCAAAGCCACATAGCAGCATTTCAGGGCTCCAATGAGATTAGAAGCCATAAATGTGTGTGCAGTAGAACTAACCTCTTTGGTTATGTGGTTTTCTCCAGCAGGGCTCTGCAACTCAAATATAGACATGGAAAAGGTGGGAGGAACTGGGCTGATTCAGGGTTGGGAGTGTTGATCAGGTTAGTGTGATAAAAACACAGTGGAAGCAAGGAAGTGGGTATATTGCAATAAGAGTGAGTAGCTGAAATGAGCAATCAGAGATCCTCAATAGGCCAAAAACAGTAGGTAGCCGGTAGGTAGGTATTGCATCTTAGGAGTCCCGATGAAGTTGAAGAATAGATACATTGGAAGAAAAGCAATCAACTGTAAGTACAGACACTGTAGTTAGAACATGAGATGCTTTAATTTATTATTTAAGCATAATTCTGAGTGATGGTGAGATTCAGCATGAGAGTCATGGAAGTGGGTGGATGGAGTAGAACAGAGGTGAGGGTCACTGGAAGTGGGGATAGCAAGGAGCCAGGAGACTGGATGGCTAGAGTATCAGATGGGGTCAGCCACATGGATGCTGCCAGTGTCATCAGAAATTACGGCAAAAGCAACAGAAAGGAATACTGTGAACGTGGAGCCGAAGCCTTCAGTAAATGAGAGAGAGGTGTAAGGAGGTCACATTTGCCTAATGAGTCCCTGTAGCCCTTTGACGCCTTGGTGACTCTACTGAGCAATGTTCCATTTTAGACTTCAGATTCTTTGCAAATGATATACAGATGGCCTTCTAAGTCATGAGCCCTCTGAAATCATATGCAAAATTTTTTTAAAGATTTTTTTTTTTTTAGAGAGAGAACAGGCGGGGCAGGGAGAGGCAGAGGGAAAGGGAGAAGCAGGCTTCCCTGCTGAGCAGGGAGCCCAACATGGAGCTCGATCCCAGGACCCTGGAATCATGACCTGAGCCAAAGGCAGATGCTTAACTGACTGAGCCACCCAGGCACCCCCATGTGCAGAACGTTATGGGTATATATCTAATACGCATTTTCCTCTCAGGAAGAGGGCTCGTGACATTCATCACATTTTCAAAGGGGTGACTGATTAAATAAAAGCCTAAGAATTTACTGCTCTCTATTCATCTGTGTGAGACATAACGAAATGAAAGCAATAAAAAACACACAAATACTTAGGGAGGGAACACACCTACCCCTGTGGCCAAAAGTCTCTCTCCCTACGCTAACACCAATATAGAAAGCTCCAGCACTGAGCGGGCAGTGGAGAGCTAGGGCACAGCTAGGGTATGTGGTTGGCTGTATGTTAGGAGAAACAGTAAGCTACACAGAGAGAAGGGTGCCAGAAATCCACAGGGCAATGTAACACTGAGGCTTCGTAAAACTATCTGGTAAGATCTTTAGGTGGCAGCAGCTACATACGTGCCCTGACAGAATTAAGTGATTTCCAGCTGCACCCTTTTCCTAAGAGATGGCATGGAAAACAGAACCGAGGGAGCTCACCTCTCAGCAATATTCTTTGCAGATTGGAGAAACCGTGCCTGGTCATTTTCTTTCAGGATATGCTCAGCCTGGTTGATGAGGACTGTTGACCGTTCAAGACACTGTCGACAATTAGCAACCTGCTGTGCCAACTTTCTCAGCTTCATAACCTTAAAGGAATGAACAAAAAATGAGATTAAATATCCAGGGCTTTAAAAAGAAAACATGTAGGGGTTAATTAAAAACGATAAAACAACATGAAGGAGATCTGCTGCAGTGATTCTAAAAATAGGCCTATTAATCTCCCATGGTCCCTACACTAACCACTCATCTTCTCAACCTGCCGGCTCTGTGTTTTCACAGGCTCTCCTCCCACCCACAGCCCACTTACTGATGCTGCAACACAGCCAGTCATACACTCTAGGTTATCTACCTCCTCTTTTTCTTACTGGTAACATTAATTTTTCTTGATTATTAAAACAGTGCATGCTCAAGGTAGAGTACTGAGAAAATAAAAAGTATAAAAGGAAACCCTGCCACCCAGGGATCACCATAGATACATTTTATTGTCAATATATTTTCACATACACATTTCACAAGAAGCACCTCCTTGTTCTTTTTTTAATATTTTATTTATTTATTCATGAGAGACACACAGAGAGAGACAGAGACATAGACAGAGGGAGAAAGAAACTCCTCGCAGGGAGCTTGATGTGGGACTTGATCACACCCTGAGCCAAAGGCAGAGTCTCAACTGCTGAGCCACCCAGGCATTCCTACCTCCTTGTTCTTTATGAGTATCTACATTTCTATGTACATGTTTCTCTACGTATCTTTATGCATACTTGTGTTCACAGAATCTGTGTTCTTGGAAATTTCGATTCTTGTGTTAGCTGGAACCACCCAGCATGACACAAAGTACTGATCATCACTCCAGACTCATAAATTCTCACACTGTATACACAGCATGAGCTTATAATCACTACAATGATGGGCAGACCAATAAGCCAAAATCCATACAGACACATGAAGGCTCACACCTGACGTTGACCATGCTTCTCCAGTTCCCAGGCTAAAACCCTGTAAGTCTTCTCTTTCCCCTTCATCTTTTATAGCTACTCAGTTGATGATTCCCAGCATTTCCTTTCTAGGAATGCCTGTTATGTCCTTCCCTTCCATTTGTGCTGGCACTTCCCTGGTTTAGGTTTTCCTCAACTCATATCAAGAATAATTCCAGGGGCACCTGGGTGGCTCAGCAGTTGAGCATCTGCCTTTGGCTTAGGTTGTGATCCAGGGGTCCTGGGATTGATTCTTGCATTGGGCTCCCCATAGGGAGCCTGCTTCTCCCTCTGCCTGTGTCTCTGTCCCTCTCCCTGTGTCTCTCATGAATAAATAAATAAAATATTTTAGAAAAAGAATAATTCCACAAGCCTCTTAGATGTTAGATGGCTTCCCTGACTTCAGTATCATCCTCTTCTGATCTCCCCTGCATACCTCTGCTATATCAATCCATCTTCTCCCTTCCTAAGAAACTAGAATGTTTTCCCAATGCCTTTTTGATTAAGCCCAAAGTCCTCATAATAGTATGCATGATCCTTCCATAATTCTGACCCATATTTCTACCATTACTTATTTCTTTCTTCTATTTGGACTGACTTATAATATATATACAGTAAAGCACCCACCTCTGAAACATACGACACAATGACTTTTTTTTCTTTTTTGCATATACATACACCCATGTAACCACCAACCAGGTCAAAATATAGAACATTTCCAATACCTCAGAACTGCCTTGATTTTTACTGGGTTTATAGCACTAGGCCAAACGTGGCTTCTTTTCTTTGCCTCCCTCCCTCCAACCTCATTTCTTCTTACTTTCATGATCCAAGTTCAAACTGGATTCATCGGGATGATGATTGAACAAGGTTACAAATGAACCTTGACATCTGTAAACTCAACTCTGCCTTGACCTTACTGAAGCTCTGTGCTTTACCTTTGTCTCTTTGATTTTGACAGCGATCATTTGCTTCCTCTGCTGGATGATCTCTACCAACTCGTCACATTCTTCCATAAGTTTTGCCTCATGCATAGCAGTATTCACCTGCCAAGAAAGTCCAGAATATTACATAGTGATTGCTGCCTTTGTCCTCTGCTGGCTCTCAAAGGTTTGGATTGACAGCTAAGCATGCACAACTTCTTCCATACCTCCCTCATAAGATCCACTCCTAGAAGAAGGGTAGAGATGATGATATTAATGATGCAAGGGCACTGAAGCACCATAGTTAGGAAGCCCTCCAGCCTCTGGTAGATCATGATGGTTAACGGAAGGCTGGGCAGAAGGACAGATGAGATGGGGGCATGTTATTCCCACTGTACAATTCCTTTTACTCCAGTACCCTTTACTCCTGCTGTTCTTTTGAAAAGAGGATAAGGAGATTTAAGTATGTCAGGAAAAGAGGATCTCTCTCCACAGACACAGCAATATTAAGATAACATTACAACAATCTATTTCTACCATCCTAAAAAATGTTTTTGATTTTCCTTGTTCCCTTCTAATTCTAAAACATATGAATGCACAGCTATAACTTCACAGTAAATATCTGCATGTGTAGATATATTTTAATAGAGTTGTCATTATGTCTCTGTAGATATTTCTCACCTTCAGCTGTCCAGCAGCTGAATACCTATTCCTATTTTGGAATAGTGGCTACATCAAAATATCTCCACTGCAAAGTTGAAAAAAAAAGGGGTGAAAAAAAAGCCACCATTTTCATTGTCTTTCCATATACTGATTTCTCCTTCTTCCCAGCTCTACTACTCTTGGTATTAGATGGTAGGAAGCCCCCTTCCGACAGGGGCTAAAATGAGAGCAGGGATCTTTGGGTGGCCTAAGCATAAAGGCAAAGGAAGACAAACGAACTTATATCTCTTAAGCACTTAAGATTCCAAGCACTTTATAGATAAATTCTTTCATGTAATTACCACATGTGCTTTATAATAGAGGAGCCATTTTTATTTCCATTTCACAGATGGAGAGACTGAAGCTCAGAAATTTTAGTGACTTGCTCAAGATCACACAGCTATTAAGTGGTAAAGCCAGAATTCAAGCCGAGTTCTGCCAAGTGAAACCACTGGGCTGGCTGGGTGGGCAGACGAGGTTCAGTTCCATTTGAGCAGCACACAGAGCAGTCACACAGGGAAGTACAACCATTCCAAGAGTCTATTCAAGGAGCACTCAAGCAGGGCTCTAGAAAGCTGAGGAACGGACAATGGGTTACTTGAGAGCATCAAAACCCTAGGGGCTAGATATATTAGCAGGGTAGGGCTGCATTTCCAATTGCCAGCCCTCTTTGGAGGACTCCTTTACATACTCCAAACCCAGCAAAATACCTGTCACTGAACCCTGCTGCCTGTTCTCTCATCCTTTGAGGTCCTCGCTGGCCAATTTTCAGTTTCTTACTTAACTGAAATAAAATACCCATGCAGTATTTCAACTCTAATTTATTTCCACTTTCCGGAGGGAATGCCTAATGAGAGCTTACATTTATTGTGAACAAACAGTCCCACCTTGGCCATTCGAATTTTTTTCTCAGACTCTTCCCCCTTTCCCTAAATTGGATCTACATGTCCAAAGCAGATAACCTCACCCTCTCGAGAAACTCCCAGTCGTGTGAGAATAAGAGATTCATCCAGTGCTCTCTGGATGTGTGTTTAGTGTATTTGGAGACCTAGTTCCTATTTCTAATTTCCTCTGGAAGCTGCTGAGAGTGTAGTACATCATGGTGGAGTGCCCTGTTTCTTGTCATTTAGCCTTTGGACTAACCCTTACATAATGTTCACTATATGCTAGGCACTGCCCTCAGCAGTTTATATATACTAGCTCTCTCAATCATCAGAGCAATCCTATGAGGCAGGTATCATCAGCCTCATTTTACAGATGGGAAAAGTAAGCGCACAGAGAGTAAGTAACTCACTCAAGGTTACACACCTAGTAAGTGGCAGAGTTGGGGTTTGGACTCAGGAAGCCTGATGCTAGAGTCCACACCTTTAACCATCACACTAGGCTGCCTCCCCAGGCTAGTGTAACAAAATTCCTGTCCTGTTTCTGACAACCAGCATATCTTTTGCTCTATCCACCTTTATTCTGTCATCCCATTGTCTTTAGTCATTTCTGATCATTAGAATGTCCTACACTTCCATGTCCTGTGCCCTCGCTCGAGACTTCTTTCACTTGAAAAGTCATTTTCCTATTTGTTTGTTGGACAAACTTCTACATTATCTTTCCAGGCCTTGCTCAAAACTCATCACTTTTGTAACTTTTTCTCACCTGCTTGGATGCAATTCATCACCTATTTATATCCCCACAGCGATATATATGTATATAAAATTCAATTTTACTATTTACTACCTTATACCATAGGAATTTATTAGTCTGTCTTCCCCCACTCAAACATGAGTTCTGGAGGCCAGGACTGGTGTCTTTAACTGTCTCTCCAACATACTGACTGGTACACAGTAGATGTTCAGTAAATATTTGTTGCATTGAATCAAATGGGGGTAGGGAGTATCTTGCTGCTTGCTAGATACGTCCACTTGGTTACTCAAGTTACTCTAAATTCATTATATCTAAAAACAGACTCATCTCTCCCCTCTAAATCTGGCTTCCACCTGATTTCTTTTATTTCTTTTTTTTTCTAATGCTACTATTAGTACTTAAGTTACTCAGGTTCAGTTACTTCTGATTTCTACCTCTCTCTCATCCCCCACATAAATTCACAGCAGTCCCAAAGTCCTGCCCCTCCTTTTCAAACTCACTAAAATTCTTCTGGCAATACAAGGAGGCTCTGAGCCAAGGAATCAGTAAGTTGAAACCCTTATCATCCTTCTGGACTATAACCATAAAAGTCTTATTAATTCATCCCCTTACCTCCAGAATCTTTCCTTTGCCACCCACCCTCATAACCCATCCTATACATACCCTGAAATCAGGAAAAATCATCACCATCTTCAACATCAAACGTATTAAGCATCTTGTGTGTGTGTGTAAGGCATTATGCTCAGGCCCTGCTCTCAATAAATTTGCAATCTGAATGGGGAAAAGCCACATGCATATAAAACAAACAAGTCAAGGCAGCATACCAATAAGTGATGTAAAACATAACCTACAGAAATCGAAGGGAAAGATCGCTTTTGGTGGGGAAGTGGAGAAAAGATGCCTGAAGGAAATGGGACTTGACCCTCAATGATGGACAGGACTTAGATTTTAAAGGTAAAAAGGAGGAAAATTTTGAGGCAAGCTAACGAAATTGCACTTTATTCATTAGGCATTATGGTATCTTTGAAAAATATTGTTTGGAAAGTAGGATGGTGAAAGAATGAATTTTTAAAATATATACATATATTTTAGGATGTTTGGGGGGGCTCACTGGTTGAGCATCTGTCTTTGGCTCAGGTTGTGATCCTGGGGTCTTGTGATGGAGTCCCCCATCAGGCTCCCTGCAGGGAGCCTGCTTGTCCCTCTGTCTATGTCTCTGTCTCTCTCTGTGTGTCTCTCATGAATAAATAAATAATTAAAATCTTTAAAATATATATATATATATATTTAATTGAAGTGTAGCTGATACTCAATGTTACATTAGTTTCAGGTGTACAACACAGTGATGACTCTACACTGTGCTCACTACAAGTGTAGCTCCCATCTGTCACCACACAATGCTATTACAATACCACTGAATATATTCCCTTTCCTCTACCCTTTATTTCCTTGTGACTTATCCATTCCATAACTGGAAGCCTTTATCTCCCACTTCCCTTCCCCTTTTGCCCACCCATTGGTCCTCTCCTCTGGCAACCATTAAGTTAACTTTTTTTTTTTAAAGAGATGACCTGGGATTGATTTGATTGGTGGTAATGGTAAGCTGGTGCAGTGGAGTAGGGAGGCGTGCATGATTTAAAAATTACTGTGATATAAACAGGGCCTAGCCAAAGAAGGTAACAGGAATCGAAAGGAAAGGTAAAAAACGAGAAGCACTCCCTTGCTTGGAAATCTTCAATCAGACAGCAAGCTCCTTAAAGAAAGTTTTTATACCCCTTTGTATCTCCTGCTGTAACCAGCACAGTGCCTTACACACAACAAACATTTCCTGATTGATTTAGTAAAATGAAAAATCATAGTAAGAATGACAAACATTGGAAAATGGACTATGGTAAATGCATTTTTTAGAGAGGATGTAGGTTGAAGTGAGGGAGCTAGGGAGGGCTTTGGACAGTTGCTGTGGGCAAAATCAAACAGCCAAGCACAAGTAGTAGAGCAGAAATTTGGCTGAAGAGGCAAAATCCCAAATTAAAGGTAAAGCAGTGACATTAAAATTTTTCCATGTCAAGAAGCAGCCCAAAAGAGCAGGTTCCTTGAGTGTTGTCTAAGTAGGAAATACTCCAGGGTAAAACTGTCTTCATGATGTGAATAAAACATCTCAAATTGCTTTAGAAGGTACTTGAAAGCCCTGGTATTTTCCTTTTCTGCAGTTTTCCTTGAAATTGCACTGACATATTTCACTTGCTTATTAACCCTTAGTTGAAAACAACTGAGCATTTGTGGTTGGGTGGGTGGTTGGTGGAAGATTCCAGATCTTTATTCAGCCTTTGGCTCTTTAGTTTGGGTTAATGGGTTTGACTAGAAGGCTTTATATCTGTGGAAAAATCTGTCCTCCCCGAAAATACCATTAGGGTAATCTTGGCAACCTACTTGTATAAATCTCTCCACCCCCTAAAAAGGCCAATTTTTGTGGGGTGGGGGTGTAGTTTCTGGTGTCTGAGATTGAGTCCCAGCACGATTCTTCCAAGGCCTAAGCACTAGAGAGTACAGGTCTCCCTGTCGGGTCTCCAGGTCATTTTCTCTACCTTGTGCTCTTTTCTTCCTTCTCAAAGGCAGTGAGAATTTGACTGGCACATCTTTATCCAACTGCCTAGCCTACTGTTTCCCAAAGTTCCTTCCTACCTCCCAGGCCAAAGATTAAACCCATAGTTGGACCTGGTTTAATTCCCATCCTTCTCTGACACAGACACACACATCCCATTAGAAGGATTTTACTGTTGGTTACTACACAGAAATAGATACATGGGAGTTCACAAAAGCCACGTATTGCAAAGGCTGAAGAGGCCACCAAAGGTTATTTTGATAATTGTTTCCATTCTGTATTGAAGTGTAAATGGGCTAGCCCTTTTTACTGGAAGCTTCTTTTAGGGAGCTGATTTGATAGTTTCTTGGGAGATCTCCCATAGGTCTCCCTCCATAGGTCTTTTATTCTTGGGTTCAAAGTGCACCAGCCTTCCCTCCAACTTATCCCCATGAGAAACTCCCTCACTCCTCCCCTCTCCCCAGCTCAGCCACATCCATCAGCCCTTCAGAGCACTGAGGATTCCTGTTCAGGTGGGACCAACATGGATGAAGACATAGTGGATGAACTCTACAGCCAGAATCAAGTAAAATTCCTTTATGTGGTTAAGAAACAGGACACCTCGCTGGTGTCTTCATCTCTACAGTCAATGCCAGCTCTAGTTCATTCCGAGATCTTCTATCCAAAGAGATCTTCCACGACCACCACTACCTCCGACCCCTGGTGGATTGTGAAATGCCAACATCGAAGATCGTTTGGGGAAGTTTTTAGCAGCTTCAGTCAAGGGCCTACACTACATACCAGGCACCATGTAGGTTCCTGTGTGGGACAGAATGAGGAAAAAGACTCAGCTTCTGCCTTCGAGGCACTTCAAGTCTTAGTGGAGGAGAGGAGGGTGAATTCTGCTAATTACAATCAAAGGAAGAGCAAAACTAGCAATATAAACAGGACACAAAGCTCTGTGTGGGCATAGAGAAAACTAATTTTTCCTGTGGCAAAGGGCAATGGGGGGTTGGTTAGGGAAGGTTTTGTGTAGCTGCGCTGGTCTTCAAGGATGAGCTGGACTTGGGCACGCAGAAATGAGGTTTAAAGAGAAAGAATTCTTTTTTTTAAGATTTTATCTATTCATTCATGAGAGACACAGAGAGAGGCAGAGACATAGGCAGAGGGAGAAGCAGACTCTCCACGAGGAGCCTGATGAGGGACTCAACCCCAGGATCCCAGGATCACAACCCAAGCCAAAGGGGAATGCTCAACCACTGAGCCACGCAGGTGCCCCTAAAGAGAGAGAATTCTGAGAATGCTGTGAAGAGCATGAACAAAAGCAGAGCCAGGAGAGTTAGAGGATGTTTGGATAAAGCAGATCAGCCTGACAGGTGCAAGGGAGGGAAATACGGCTAGAAACGGAGATTGCAGGTCCATTCTGGAGGACAGAGAGCCACAGTATCATTTTGAGGCTTTGGTTGTACCTGGGTAAGAAAGATGTCAGGATCTTCAAACTACAGTAATGCCTTAACCATCATTGGTTAACACTCTTGTCCAAGAGCTAGGGGAATAGGAAAAGCCGGCAGGGTACTCAAAGAATTGGGAGGGCGTGACAAACTTCTCAACTCCCCATCATTGCTCCTGATGGAGAAGGTGACCACCAGCCCTGCCTTCTAAGACTCTCCAAACACCCAAGAAAACAGGCTCAGGTGGGCTGTATCAGCCTGCAAAGTCTCTTTCTGAGTGAAGGAGATGAGAAGCAAAAGTGGGAGGTAAACTGGACCTCGGGTGGATTTTCAATGGGTTGTTACGGACAGCCTTGTCACCTGGTGTTGCAAAGAATTCACTACTCTCTGAAAACGATGTGTTCAAGAGAATGTGATGTTCTCCCTGTTTCTACAAGCTCAGCTTTATTAGATTCCTTGATTTATTAGATTCCTTGATTACAGTTCATAAGGCTGTATTGTACACTTGAAAACTGCTAAGAGAATAGTAGATCCTACATGTTCTCACCACACTGACAAAAGGAGATAACTATGTGAGGTTGGTGAACATGTTAATTAACCTTACCGTGGTAACCATTCTGTAATACATGTGTATATCAAATCACCACATTATGTACTTTAAACTTACACCATGTTATATGGCGATTATTATCTCAACAATCCTAGGGGGAAAAAAGAAACCACAACGTTTATGAAAGCAGATGTAGTACCTACTATGGCGGCATCTAAGCTAAGGTATTAATTCAGATCACACTAGGGGGATATCAGACACACACACACACACGCACGCACCACCATCACCACCATCTCGGCCCTTTGTATGAGGAACGTTCAAATGTATAAAACAAAGAGGAAAATAAGACCATCTTTCTTTTTATTTTGTTTTCTAATGCAAAATAATGTAACATTTCAAAGACAGTTCTGCCAGCTTAACATTAAAAAGAACTAAATGAAGTAGGGCTGTTTTTCAAATGGATTTTATCTGTTTCTTTAGACTTGAGGGTAGAAGCAGTCACTTTTAAAGGTCTTGCGGGTATGCAAAATTATTAATAGGGTTTTTAGTCCCTTGGACTAGAATAACTACAGTTTAGGAGGAAAAAAAATTAAGGAGGCAGAGTTAAGCAATCTACTACCTCAGAACCTAAGTTAATTTTTTTGGCAGAGGAGTGGGTGAGGAGTTCTAGTGGTAGAGGCGGTGGAGGATGGGACTGTTGCAGTTTGAAGCCAGGTGGATGGGGAGGGGGCAGCCAGGCCATCTCCAGAAGTGACAGACACAGACATTCGGTTGACAGACGTGCTTCCTGCAATAGGCACTGTTCAAATTGCTTCATATATTTTAATTCATTTGCATATCTTATTAACCCTCTAAAGTTGGCACTATGAATATCATTGCCATTCTACAGAAGAATCTGAGAGACATAGAGGTTAGGTCACTTGCCCAAGATCAAATAACTAGTACCTGGCAGAACCAGGATTTGTAGCCAGGTAGTCTGGCTCTTGTCCATGATTTTAACCTGTGTGTGTGTGTGTGTGTGTGTGTGTGTGTGTGTAGGAGAGAGAGAGAGAGAAAGAGATAGAGAGAGAAGCAGAGAGACTGCTCATACACATGCTTCTTTTCCCCTCAGAATTGTCTCTCAAGATAATCAAACCCCTCAGACTTAACCGTTGCAAACATTTTGTGTAATTACCTCCTGACTTTTGAAAAAATATACAGTATAAATGCATATAATGTAACATTTAGAAAATACACAGAATGCACATACACATACATGGACACACACATATTCTGTTTATTTTACCCTGAGTTTAACTGATAAAAATATTGGCAAAAGAGGGAGAGGACAGTGTGCTCCACTTATAAGACTAAAGAGTGACCCTGTGCCATGTGGCAATTCTGTGTTAGTTTTAGAGTCCTTTCTTTTCAGGGATCAGACCTCCTTTGTAACATTAAGATTAGTTACTTTCATCCACATATTCTCTTTCCATGAAAGATAGCTAGAACATGCACAAAAAAAGTGGGAGAGATATAATCTAGGCTTGTAGCTAGTATTCTATGTGTATAGTTACAAATCCCAAATGAAATGGTAGAAACCTCCTTTCTCTCTCTTCAGAACCACAGAACTGGGCAGCCTGGGTGGCTCAGCGGTTTAGCACCACCTTCATCCCAGGATGTGATCCTGGAGACCCGGGATCGAGTCCCATGTCGGGCTCCCTGCATGGAGCCTGCTTCTCCCTCTGCCTGTGTCTCTGCCTCTATGTGTGTGTGTTTCTCTCATGAATAAATAAATAAAATCTTAAAAAAAAAAGAACCACAGAACTGTTAGATGTAGAAAAGACTAAATAGGGGCACCTGAGGTCACCTGGGTGGCTCAGTGGTTAAGCATCTGCCTTTGGCTCAGGTTGTGATCCCAGGGTCCTGGGGTCGAGTCCTGCATCAGGCTCCCCACAGGGAGCCTGCTTCTCCCTCTGCCTATATCTCTGCCTCTCTCTGTGCGTCTCTCATGAATAAATAATTAAAATCTTTTTAAAAAAAGGGCACCTTGGTGGCTCAGTTGGTTAAGTGCCTGACTCTTGATTTCAGCTCAGGTCACCATCTCAGGATTGTGAGATTGAGTGCCACACTGGGCTCTGTGTTGGGTGTGGAGATTGCTTAAGATTCTCTCCTCCCTTTGCCCCTCTACTCACGTGCTCTCTCTCTCTCTCAAAAAAAAAAAAAGATAAAGAAAAGAAAAGAAAGGACTAAAGAAATCATAAGTTCCTAACCTCTCACTTTACAGATAGAATTTCAGTCCTATAGAGATCGGCTTACCGAACATTATACCACTGATCAATGACAGAGCAAGGCTGAAGTCGTTTCTTTTGTGTTCTTTCCACTCTACTGCTCATTTTGTAAAGCACAGCACTTGCTTATAAACCCCTCTAAAAATATAATACTCTAGATTTCACCATAGAAATATGAATTTATGTATACACAAAAAAAGTACATGAATGTATATAACACTTTTATATGTTTTAGCCCAAAACTGGAAAAAGCTGAAATGCTCTTCAGTGGAGGCATGGATAAACAAATTGTGGAACATCAGGAATAAAAAAATTTTAAAAACTAGGACGCATGTGGGTGGCTTACTGGTTGAGCATCTGCCTTTGGCTCAGAGCGTGATCCCAGGGTCCTGGGATCAATTCTCACATCAGGTTCCCCGGAGGGAGCCTGCTTCTCTCTCTGCCTATGTCTCTGCCTTTCTCTGTGTGCCTCTCATGAATAAATAAATAAAATGTAAAAAAATTAAAAATTAAAAAAACTATTGATACACACCACAACATGAATGGATCTCAGGGGAATGATGATGAGCGACATAAGCAAATTATAATATGCTACATACTATATATTTCCATGTACATAACATTCCAGAAATTATACAATTATTATTTCTGAAGAACAGATCAGTGGTTGCCAGGGGGCATATGTGACTATACAGGTAGCAAAAACGAGGTTCTTTGGGGTGATGAAGCTATATTGTTCTAATTATGATGGCAATTACACAAATCTATATATGTGATAAAATTCATGGAATTACCAAAAGGTTGAGGGCATGTGAAAAATGGTGAAATTTGACTAAGGTCTGTAGTTTGCTTAACAGAATATTGTACCAGTGACAGTTTCCTGGTTGTGGTAGTTATGTGGTAATGTTAGATGTTAACATTGGGGAAGAGTAGGTGAATCATATGTGGGAACTCTGTGTTATTTAGCAACTTCTATGTCAAATTAAATTTATTTCAAAATTTAAAAGAAAGAAAACACTAGAAGTCCCAGAATGTTTTAGGCAGGTCTGGTGAACCAACATTTATATAGTTTTCTGAAGTTATAACTAATATATATTCAAGCCTTTGCTCAAGTGGCATCTTCTTTCACACCCTACTCTATATTCTAGTTTAATTTGTTCTAGTTTGATTGGGAAATAATTGACATACATCACTATAGACAGTTATGGCACACCAACATGATGTTTTGATTTACATATATTGTGAAATATATGTAATTACCCCAATAGGTTCAGCTAAGATCCATCTTCTCATTTAGATAGAGTAACAAGAAAAGAAAAAAAGGAAAAAGAAAACCTTTCTTCTTGTGATGAAAGCTCATAGGACTCTTTATTTTTTTATACATCAGACAGCAGTATTAGCTCTAGTCATTATGTTGTACATCACATCACATCCCTAGTACTTACTTACCTTATAACTGGAAGTTTGGACCTTTTGACCACCTTTCTCTAATTTCCCTTGCCCCCAGACCCTGCCTCTGGTAACCACATTTCTTATCTCTTTTTCTATGTGTTTAGGACTTTTTTAGATTCCATATAGAAGGGAGATCAGATAGTGTGTATTTTCCTCTGCCTAATTCACTTCCTGTAATGCATTCAAGGTCCATCTGTGTTTTAACGAATGTTAGGATTTCCTCGGGGTTTTTTAATGGCTGAATAATATTCTATTGTATTATATACCACAACTTCTTTATCCATTCATCCACTGATGGGCTCTTAGGTTGTTTCCATGTCTTGGCTACTGTAAATAATGCTGTTATGAACATGGGGGAGGGGGTGTAGATCTATTTTTGAGGTAGGGTTTTCATTCCTTTTGCATGTATTTCCAGAATATATCTGAATCACAATGGTAGTTATACTTTTAAATGTTTGAGGATCCTCCATACTGTTTTCCATAGTGGCAGCACCAATTTATAATCCCCCCAAGAGTGCACAGAGGGTTGCCATTTCTCCACATCCATGCCAACATTTGTCACCTCATCTTTTTGATGATGGTTATTCTAATAGTCATGAGGTAATATCTTATTGTGGGTTTTTAAATATTTTATTTATTTATTTGAGAAAGAGAGACAGAGATAGCAAGAAAGAACATGAGTGGGGAGGAGAAGAAGGAGAAGCTGAGCAGGAAGATAGATGCTGGGCTCAATCCCAGGACCCTGGGATCATGACCTGAGCCAAAGGCAGATGTTTAACTGACTGAGCCACTCAGGTGCCCCCCTCATTGTGGTTTTAATTTATATTTCCCTAGTGACTAGTAAAATGGTGTGTCTTTTCATGTAGAGGCTGCCCTTTTGTGTATTTGTGTATTTTCATTGGAAAAATGTCTATTCAGGTCCTTTATCTCTTTTGTAATTGGGTTATTTGGTTTTCTGCTATGGAGTTGGATGAGTTCTTTATGGATTTTGGTTATTTTTTTTAATAATAAATTTATTTTTTTATTGGTGTTCAATTTGCCAACATACAGAATAAGACCCAGTGTTCATCCCGTCAAGTGCCCCCCTCAGTGCCCGCTACCCATTCACCCCCACACCCCGCCCTCCGTCCCTTCCATCACCCCTCTTCCTTTCCCAGAGTTAGGAGTCTTTATGTTGTCTCCCTTTCTGATATTTCCTACCCATTTCTTCTCCCTTCCCTTCTATTCCCTTTCACTATTATTTATATTCTCCAAATGAATGAGACCATATAATGTTTGTTCTTCTCCGACTGACTTATTTCACTCAGCATAATACCCTCCAGTTCCATCCACGTTGAAGAGAATGGTGGGTATTTGTCATTTCTAATGGCTGAGTAATATTCCATTGTATACATAAACCACATCTTCTTTATCCATTCATCTTTCGATGGACACCGAAGCTCCTTCCACAGTTTGGCTATTGTGGACATTGCTGCTAGAAACATCGGGGTGCAGGTGTCTTGGCGTTTCATTGCATCTGTATCTTTGGGGTAAATCCCCAACAGTGCAATTGCTGGGTCGTAGGGCAGGTCTATTTTTAACTCTTTGAGGAACCTCCACACAGTTTTCCAGAGTGGCTGCACCAGTTCACATTCTCACCAACAGTGCAAGAGGGTTCCCTTTTCTCTGCATCCTCTCCAACATGTGTGGTTTCCTGCCTTGTTAATTTTCCCCATTCTCACTGGTGTGAGGTGGTATCTCATTGTGGTTTTGATTTGTATTTCCCTGATGGCAAGTGATGCAGAGCATTTTCTCATATGCATGTTGGCCATGTCTATGTCATCCTCTGTGAGATTTCTGTTCATGTCTTTTGCCCATTTCATGATTGGATTGTTTGTTTCTTTGGTGTTGAGTTTAATAAGTTCTTTATAGATCTTGGAAACTAGCCCTTTATCTGATATGTCATTTGCAAATATCTTCTCCCATCCTGCAGGTTGTCTTTTAGTTTTGTTGACTGTATCCTTTGCTGTGCAAAAGCTTCTTATCTTGATGAAGTCCCAATAGTTCATTTTTGCTTTTGTTTCTTTTGCCTTCGTGGATGCATCTTGCAAGAAGTTAGTGTGGCCGAGTTCAAAAAGGGTGTTGCCTGTGTTCTCCTCTAGGATTTTGATGGATTCTTGTCTCACATTTAGATCTTTCATCCATTTTGAGTTTATTTTTGTGTATGGTGAGAGTGGTCTAGTTTCATTCTTCTGCATGTGGATATCCAATTTTTCCAGCACCATTTATTGAAGAGACTGTCTTTTTTTCCAGTGAATAGTCTTTCCTGTTTTGTTGAATATTATTTGACCATAAAGTTGAGGGTCCACTTCTGGATTCTCTATTCTGTTCCATTGATCTATGTGTCTGTTTTTGTGCCTCATGACCACAGCTTTGTAGTATAACCTGAAATCTGGCATTGTGATGCCCCTAGCTATGGTTTTCTTTTTTAAAATTCCCCTGGCTATTCCAGGTCTTTTCTGATTCCACCCAAATACGTCCATTTCTTCTAGATTGCCTAATTTATTGGCGTATAGCTGTTCATAATATGTTTTTAAAATCGTTTGTATTTCCTTGGTGTTGGTAGTGATCTCTCCTTTCTCATTCATGATTTTATTAATTTGAGTCTTCTCTCTCTTGTTTTTAATAAGGCTGGCTAATGGTTTATCTATCTTATTAATTCTTTCAAAGAACCAACTCCTGGTTCTGTTGATCTGTTCCACAGTTCTTCTGTTCTTGAGTTCTGCTCGAATCTTTATTAACTCCCTTCTTATGCTGGGTGTAGGATCTATTTGCTGTTTTTTCTCTAGCTCCTTTAGGTGTAAGGTTAGCTTTTGTATTTGAGTTCTTTCCAGTTTTTGAATGGATGCTTGTATTGCAATGTATTTCCCCCTCAGGACTGCTTTTGCTGCATCCCAAAGATTTTGAATGGTTGTATCTTCATTCTCATTAGTTTCCATGAATCTTTTTAATTCTTCCTTAATTTCCTGGTTGACCCTTTCATCTTTTAGCAGGATGGTCCTTAACCTCCACGTGTTTGAGGTCCTTCCAAACTTCTGGTTGTGATTTAGTTCTAATTTCAAGGCATTATGGTCTGAGAATATGCAGGGGACGATCCCAATCTTTTGGTATCGGTTCAGACCCGATTTGTGACCCATTATGTGGTCTATTCTGGAGAAAGTTCCATGTGCACTTGAGAAGAATGTGTATTCAGTTGAGTTTGGATGTAAAGTTCTGTAGATATCTGTGAAATCCATCTGGTCCAGTGTATCATTTAAAGCTCTCGTTTCTTTGGAGATGTTGTGTTTAGAAGACCTATCGAGTGTAGAAAGCGCTAGATTGAAGTCACCAAGTATAAGTGTATTATTATCTAAGTATTTCTTCACTTTGGTTATTGATCGATATATTTGGTAGCTCCTACATTCGGAGCATATATATTGAGGATTGTTAAGTCCTCTTGTTGGACAGATACTTTTAGTATGATATAGTGTCCCTCTTCATCTCTCACTACAGTCTTCGAGGTAAATTTTAGTTTATCTGATATAAGGATGGCTACCCCTGCTTTCTTTTGAGGACCATTTGAATGGTAAATGGTTCTCCAACCTTTTATTTTCAAGCTGTAGGTGTCCTTCTCTCTAAAATGAGTCTCTTGTAGACAGCAAATAGATGGGTCCTGCTTTTTTATCCAGTTTGAAACCCTGAGCCTTTTGATGGGGTCATTAAGCCCGTTCACATTCAGAGTCACTATTGAAAGATATGAGTTTAGTGTCATTATGATATCTATTCAGTCCTTGTTTTTGTGGATTGTTCCACTGGACTTCTTCTTAAAGGGGAATTCTAAGTGTCCCCCTTAAAATTTCTTGCAGAGCTGGTTTGGAGGTCACATATTCTTTCAGTTCCTGTCTGTCTTGGAAGCTCTTTATCTCTCCTTCCATTCTGAATGAGAGCCTTGCTGGATAAGGTATTCTTGGTTGCATGTTTTTCTCATTTAGGACCCTGAATATATCCTGCCAGCCCTTTCTGGCCTGCCAGGTCTCTGTGGAGAGGTCTGCTATTACCCTAATACTCCCCCCCATAAAAGTCTGGATTTCTTGTCTCTTGCTGCTTTAAGGATCTTCTCTTTATCTTTGGAATTTGCAAGCTTCACTATTAAATGTCGAGGTGTTGAACGGTTTTTCTTGATTTTAGGGGGGGGATCTCTCTATTTCCTGGATCTGAATGCCTGTTTCCCTTCCCAGATTGGGAAAATTTTCAGCTATGATTTGTTCAAATACATACTCTGGACCTCTGTCCCTTTCGGCGCCCTTGGGAACCCCAATTAAACGTACGTTTTTCTTCCTCAGGCTGCCATTTATTTCCCTTAATCAATCCTCATGGTCTTTTAATTGTTTGTCGCTTTTTTCCTCAGTTTCCCTCTTTGCCATCAACTTGTCTTCTATGTCACTCACTTGTTCTTCTACCTCGTTAACCCTCGTCGTTAGGACTTCTAGTTTGGATTGCATCTCATTCAATTGATTTTTAATTTCTGCCTGATTAGCTCTAAATTCTGCAGTCATGAGGTCTCTTGAGTCCTTTATGCTTTTTTCTAGAGCCACTAGTAGCTTTATAATAGTGTTTCTGAATTGGCTTTCTGACATTGAATTGTAATCCAGATTTTGTAACTCTGTGTGAGAGAGAACTGTTTCTGATTCTTTCTTTTGAGGTGAGGTTTTCCTTCTAGTCATTTTGCTCAGTGCAGAGTGGCCAAAAACAAGTTGTATTGGGAAAAGGAGAAAAAGAGAGGAGAGAAAGAAGGAAAGAAAAGAGAAAAAGAAAAAAGAAAAAAGGGAGAAAAACAGAAAAAAAAGAGAAGAAAAATAAAGGAAAAAAAGGGTGGGGGAAGCAAACAGAAATCAAAAAGCAAAAAAAAAAAAAAAAACAAGAAACAAAAAACAAAACAAAACACGGGGGAGTATCTTCTGATTCTGTATACTTTAAGTCCCTTGAATTCCCCTGGAACTTGTCCATCTAGCTGGTCTTCTGGGGGGAGGGGCCTGTTGTGCTGATTTTCAGGTGTTAGCACTTGGGGGAGCTGCTCTGCCCCCTGCCTGGTGCAGGGCTCAGTGGGGGTTGTTTACCCTGTGAGGCCCCAGGAGGAACAACCCCAGTGGCGGCGGCCAGCTCTGAGCCCTGGATTCAGCTCCCGCAATAGCTACAGAGCTCTCTGTCTGCAGGGGCCTGGATGCTCCGGAGTGGGGCCGCTGATCTGCTCAGCTCGGGGCAGAAGCGTCCTCGCTGTCCTGTGCCCTCCCGGCCTCTGCCTGTCCCGGGGGGAGGTCGGATCCTGGGCTGTGTCCCCCGCGCCCTGTGCTCCCGGGCCTGCGCTGATGGATTCACGCTCCCAGCCGGGCAGCCCCCTCTCCGCGGAGCCGCAGCCCGAGCCCCTCCGAGCTGCTGCCGGGTCCAGCCTTGTGCGCTGCAGCCCTTTAGGGAGCTCGGCGCACTCTCCCGGGGCGCAGGTGTCTGTTAGTGTCCCTGGGAGCCTGAGGGCATCCCCGCCCCTCCTGGGGTCCTGCTCTAACTCCCTGCGAGTGCCTTTCCCCCCGGGGAAGATTGGTGAAGCTCCTGCTTCTCCGGGAGGGAGCTTTCATTTCCTGGGGGCACTCGCCCCGGCCTTAGCTTGGCTCCTCGTGGGGGCCCCTCCCCCTTGGAGGCCTTTTGTTTCTTTTTTTCTTTTTTCCCTATTTTCCTACCTTGATAGAAGCGTGATCTCTTCTCACTGTAGCATTACAGCTGTTCTCTCTTTAAATCTCAGGCCGAATTTGTAGATTTTCAGGATGATTTGAGGGTTATCTAGGTAATTTGGTGGGGACAGGTGACTTGGGGACCCTACTCTTCTGCCATCTTGCCCCTCCCTTCTGTATTTTGGTTATTAACCTCTTATCAGATACACGTTTTGCAAATACTTTATCCCACTCAGTATGTTGTTTTTCACTTTGTTCATGGCTTATTTTGTTATGTAGAACTTTTTACTTTGATGCAATCCCACTTGTTTTATATTTTGTTGCTTGTACTTTAGATGTCATATCCAAAAAAAATAAAGTCATAAGTATACATATCAAGGAGCTTCATTCCTGTGTTTTCTTCTAGGAGTTTCCTGCTTTCAGATCTTACATTTAAGTCTTTAATCTATTTGGGGTTAATTTTTTTAGAAAGGGAGATAGAGGGGAGAGGGGCAGAAGAGGGAGAGAAAGAATCTTAAACAGGCTCCATGTCCACCCAGTGGGAAGCCCAACACAAGCTCAAGCTCACAGCCCTGAGATCATGACCTGAGCTGAAATCAAGAGTTGTATACTGGGATCCCTGGGTGGCGCAGTGGTTTGGCGCCTGCCTTTGGCCCAGGGTGCGATCCTGGAGACCCGGGATTGAATCCCACATCGGGCTCCTGGTGCATGGAGCCTGCTTTCTCCCTCTGCCTGTGTCTCTGCCTCTCTCTCTCTCTGTGTGACTATCATAAAAAAAAGACCATTAAAAAAAAAGAGTTGTATACTTAACTAACTGAGCCACCTAGGTGCCCCTATTCAGTTAATTTTTGAGTAGCATAATACTCTTCTACATATGAATATCCATTTATCTCAGCACCATTTATTGAAAACACTATCTTCTCCATTGTGTATTTTTGGCTCTCTGTCAAGTTTTAGTTTACTATATATGCTTGGGTTTATATCTCTCAAGTCTGTTTCATTGGTCTATTTGTTTTTATGCGAGTGCCATGCTGTTTTTGATGACTATGACTTTATAGTCTAGCTTCAAATCAGGACATGTGATGCCTCCTAGTTTCTTCTTCTTTCTTAGACTTTCTTTTTTTAAAAGATTTTATTTATTTATTCATGAGAGACAGAGAGAGAGGTGCAGAGACATAGGCAGAGGGAGAAGCAGGCTCCATGCCAGAGGTCTGATGCGGAACTTGAACCTGGGGCTCTAGGATCATGCCCTGAGCTAAAGGCAGATGCTCAACCGCTGGCCCACCCAGGCATCCCTTTACTTAGAATTTCTTTGGCTACTTGGGGTCTCTTGTCATTCCATATAAATTTTAGGAGTTTTTTTCTACTTTGGTAAATAATGTCACTGGAATCTTGGTAGAAACTGCATTGAATTTATAGATGGCTTTTGGTAGTACTTACATTTTAACAATATTAATTCTTCCAATCCATGAAAATGGGACACTTTTTAAATTTATTTGTTTCTTCTATTTCTTTCATCAATGTCTTATAGTTTTCAGAGTAGAAATCTTTTTCCTTAAATTTATTCATAAGTATTATTATTATTTTTTAAAGATTTTATTTATTTATTGAGACAACAGAGAGAGAGAGAGGCAGAAACACAGGCAGAGGGAGAAGCAGGCTCCACGCTGGGAGCCCGAAGTGGGCCTCAATCCTGGGTCTCCAGGATCACACCCCTGGCTGCAGGTGGTGCTAAACCACTGCGCCACCGGGGCTGCCCAATAAGTATTATTTTTGATGCTATTATAAATGGCATCAATTTATTTCTCTTTTAGAAAATTCATTGTTGTGCTCACTTCGGCAGCACATATACTAAAATTGGAATGATACAGAGAAGATTAGCATGGCCCTTGTGCAAGGATGACACGCAAATTCGTGAAGTGTTCCATATTTTTTAAAAAAGAAAGAAAAATCATTGTTAATGTATAGAAATACTAATATTCATGTTAATTTTATATCCTGCAACTTTACTGAATTTATTAATTAGATCTAACAGTTTTTTGGTTAAGACTTAGGATTTTCTATACATAAACTCATGTCATCTGCAAATACAGACAATTTTGCTTCCTTTCCAATTCTGATACCTTTTCTGTTTCTTGCCTGATTGCTCTAGCTAGGACTTCTAGTACTATGTTGCATAGGCGTGCTGAGAGTGGCACCCTTGTCTTGGTCCTGATCTTAAAGGAAAAGCTTTCAAATATTCATCACTGGATATGATGTTAGCTGTGGTCTTGTCATATATACCCTTTATTATGTTGAGATATGTTCCTTCTATGCCTCATTTGTTAAGAATTTTTTTATCATGAATGGATGTTGAATTTTGTCAAATGCTTTTTCTGCATATATTGAGATGATCGTGTAATTCTTTTCTTTTCTTTCATTCTATTAATGTGATATATCACACAGACTGATTTGCAAATGTTGAACTATCCTTATATCCCAGGGGTAAATCCCACTTGATCATGGTGCATGATCATTTTAATGTGCTCTTGAGTTTGGTTTGCTAGTACTTTATTGGGAATTTTTACATCTATATTCATCAGAGATATTGACCTGTAGTTTTCTTTTCTAGTTTTGGTATAAGGATAATACTGGCCTTATAAAATGAGTTTGGAGGTGTTCCCTCCTCTTGAAATTTTTACAATAGTTTGAGAATAAGCATTAACTCTTCTTTATTTTTTTTTTAATTTTTATTTATTTATGATAGTCACACACACACAGAGAGAGAGAGAGAGAGAGAGGCAGAGACACAGGCAGAGGGAGAAGCAGGCTCCATGCACCGGGAGCCCGACGTGGGATTCGATCCCGGGTCTCCAGGATCGCGCCCTGGGCCAAAGGCAGGCGCCAAACCGCTGTGCCACCCAGCGATCCCCTAACTCTTCTTTAAATATTTAGTAAAATTCACCAGTAAAGCCATTTGGTCCTGAGGGTTTTTTTGTGTGTGTTAGGAGATTTTAAATTATTTATTCAATTGCCTTACTAGTAACTGGTCTATTCAGATTTCTTCCTGATTGAGTCTTGGTAAATTGTATGGTTCCAAAGTTTTCTTCATCTCTTCTAGGTTGTCCAGTTTGTTGACATATAGTTGTTCACAGTAGGCTCTTAGGATCCTTCAAATTCCTGTTGTAATGTCTTCTTTTTCATTTGTAATTTTGTTGATTTGGGTCCTTTCTCTTTTTTCCTTGGTTACTCTAGCTAAAGATTTGTAAATTTGTTTATCCTTTCAAAGAACAAATGCTTAGTTTGGTTGATATTTTCTATTAACATTAAGACAATGTTCTATTGTCTTTCTGTTCTCCATTTCATTGATTTCTGCCCCAGTCTTTATTATTTCCTTTCTTCTGCTAACTTTGGGCTTGGATTGTTCTATTTTTTTCATTGTTAAAAAAGAACATTGTTCGTTCTTTAAGGTGTAGAGTCAGATACTTTATTTGGAATCTTTCTTGCTTCTTAAATGTAGACATGTAGTGCTATGAACTTCCCTCTTAGAACTGTTGTTATTGCATCCTATACATTTTGGTGTGTTTTATTTCCATTTTTGTTTGTCTCAAGGAACTTTTTATTTCCCCCTTTAATTTCTTCTTTGATCCATTGGTTGTTCAGGAGAGCATTGTTTAATTTCCATGTGCTTATGAATTTTCCAGTTTCCCTCTTTTTGTTGATTTTTAGCTTCATGTCATCATGGTTAGAGAAGATACCTGGTATGGTTTCAATCTTCTTGAATTTTCTAAGACTTGTTTTGTGGGCTAACATATGGCCTAGGTAAAAAATGTTCCATGTGCACTTGAGAAGAATGTATATTCTGTTGCTGTGGATAGAATGTTCTGTATATGTCTATCAGGCCCATTTGTTCTATAATGTTGTTCAAATCTGCTGTTTCTTTATTGATTCTCTGTCTAAATGATCTATCCATTGTTAAAAGTATTAGAGTTCCCAGCTATTATTGTATTACTATTCATTTCTCCTTTTAGCTCTGTTAGTTTTTGCTTTATATATTTATGCTCCAATGCTGGGCACATAAACATTTACAAATGTTATATCTTCTTGATATGTTGATCCCTTTATGTTTATATAATGACCTTCTTTGTCTCTTTCTACCATTTTTATTTTTTTATTTTTTTAAAGATTTTTATTTATTTATTCATGAGAATGCACAAAGGAGAGAGAGAGAGGCAGAGACGCAGGCAGAGGGAGAAGCAGGCTCCATGCACTGGGAGCCTGACGTGGGACTCGATCCCGGGTCTCCAGGATCGCGCCCTGGGCCAAAGGCAGGCGTCAAACCGCTGCGCCACCCAGGGATCCCCTACCATTTTTAAAGTCTATATTGTCTGATATAATTACAGCTGCATTTACCTTTTTTTTTTTTTTTTTGAGATGTCTTTTTCCATCCCTTCACTCTCAGTCTATGTGTCTTTAAGGCTAAAGTGAGTCTCTTATAGACATCATGTTTTTTAATTTTTTTTTATCCATTCAGACGATTTTTGTCTTTTAACTGAATAATTTAATCCATTTATATTTCAATTAATTATTGATAGGCAAGGACTTACTATTGCCATTTTTAAAAAATATTTTCTGGTTGTTTCACAGAGCCCCTTTTCTTTGTTTCTTATTCTGCTGTCTTTTTGTGTGTTTTGATGTCTTTTGGTATTAAAATGCTTTGACTTCTTTATAGTGTTCTTCTGTGTAATTACTACAGGGTTTTTTCCCTTGTGGTTAACATGAGGCAAATATAAAATATATTAAATTTATAATACTTTATCTTAAACTGATAAAATCTTAACTTGAATAAAATTTGTAAACTTTACACTTTTACTTCTCCCCTCACATTTTCGGTTACTATTGTTACAATTTACATGTTTTTAATATTATATAACTAATAACAGATTATTATAGTTATGGTTATTCTTACTGTGTTCTTTTTTAACTTTTAAACTAGGGTTATAAGTATTATTACACACCACTATTATGTAAGTATTGTACATATGTAAGTATGTAGGTCTTATGTAAGTATCATTATACACCACTATTTTATACCACAATTACACATGACTATTACCTATTACCATATTACAGATTCTAAATATGATGATATATCTACCATTAACAGTGAGATTTATGCTAACTTTTTATGTTTTTATGATGTTAGCATAGTTTTACTTCTAGTCAAATAACTCCCGTTAGCATTTCCTGTAAAGGTCTGATGGTAATGAACTCCCTCACTTTTGTTTGTTTCAGAAAAATCTTTATCCCTTCTTTGTTTCTGAAGAACAGATTTGCTGGGAATGGGATTCTTGGTTGAGAGTTGTTTTTTAAATTTTATTTATTTATTCATGAGAGACACAGAAAGAGAGAGGCAGAGAAATAGGCAGAGGGAGAAGCAGGCTCCCTGTGGGGAGCCCAATGTGGGACTCGATCCCAGGACCCCAGGATCACAACCTGAGCCAAAGGCAGACACTCAGCCACTGAGCCACCCAGGTACCCCTGAGAGTTATTTTTTCCAATATTTTGAATATGTCATTCCATTCTCCTCTGGCCTGAAAAGTTTCTGTTGAGAAATACACCAATCTTACTCAGGTTCCCTTGTACATAGTGTCTCTTTTTTCTCTCATTGCTTTTAAAATTCTTTCTTTTGACTTTTGACAATTTAATCATTTGTCTTATTGTAATCCTATTTGTATTCAACCTATTTTGGATCTTTTGGAACTCATAGATCTGGATGTCCATTTCTCTCCCCCGGTTTGGGACATTTTCAACCATTATCACTTTAAATCTACTTTCTTCCTTTTCTCCTTCTGGAATTCCCATATTGTGAATGTTGTTTCTTTTCATATTGTCCCATAATTCACCATAATGTGACTATTGTTTCTTTACATTTTGTCCCATAATTCCCAAAGACTTTCCTCACTTTTTCATGCTTTTTTTCCCCTCTGCTCTGACTGGGTAATTTACAATGTCCCATCCTCCACATCACTGATTCTTTCTTCTACATAGTCAAGCCTACTTTTAAAACTCTCTATTATTTTTTTAAAGATTTTATTTATCTATTTGACAGAGAGAGCACAAGCAGGGAGAGTGGCAGGCAGAGGGAGAGGGAAAATCAGAGTCCCCATAGAGCATTATGCCTGATGCTGGGCTCCATCCCAGGACCCCAGGATCATGACTTGAGCCAAAGGCAGACAACCAATTGAGCCACCAAGGCGCTCTTCTCTATTGGATTCTTAAGTTCAGTTATGGTATTTTTCAACTCTAACATTTCTGTTTGTCTTTTTTTTGATGGTTGCTATTTCTTCAACAAAATTCTCATTTTGTTCATGCACTGTTATCCTAATTTCACTTAGTTGTCTGTGTTTCCTTGTAGTTGTTCACTAAACTTCCTTAATAGGATTATTCCAAATGCATTGTCTGACAGTTCTTGGATCTTCACTTTTAGGGTCAGTAATTAGTGCTTTATTAGTTTCCTTTGGTAGTATCATGTTTCCCTACTTTTTAATGATCCTTGATTCTTTACATTTATATCTGTACATTTAAGTAATTGAGCTCCTCTTCCAAATTTCACAGATTTGCTTTGGCAGAGATAGTTCTTCACTAGTCAGCTCAGTTTGGGTTTTCTGAGCATCTGCTGGCAATGTCCTTGGACAGAGGGGATTACTGTTATGGTCTATTTTTGGATGAAGCAATAGTTGGGGCTCTGAGGACAGGAATGGAGGGTTTGCCACTGGCTGGGAACAGTTGGATAGAACTGCTAGCTTGGTTCCCTACCCAAGTGAGGCTGAGGGATAGGCTCCACTGTTGCCTTGATTATCTGGTCAGAATTACTAGATGGCTGGGTCTGGGCATTATTCACTAATGGCTAGTGAATATCAATTAGCTTTCTTGCCTTGACAAGGAAGCAGGTCAGGGCCCAGGGTCTGCACAGCTTATTGTTGGGGGGACAGAATCAGGCCTGAACGTGCACTGGATTCACTTGTCAGGTGAGGCCCCTGGTTTTGCTCTGCAGAAGAGGGAACCAACCAGCTGTGCTCTCTATTTAAGTGCCACTACACTCAGGGCTGTTGAATGGACTATACAGCTTCCCATGTCCTCTGATCAGGTTCCCTGGTCAGACAATCTGAAGGTTTTATTCAATGATGAGCAGAGCTATGAATTAGATTCCCTCACTGGGCACAGCAGGAGAAGCAGTTCTAAAGCCAGTAAAGCTCTTTGTTGTCTTAACTCAAGCCAACCCACACCCCAAGTTCTCTGACTAAATAGGGCCACTGGCTTTATTCTGGAAATGACCAGTTCTGCCCACTTGCCTTTCAGCTTGAGTGCCACTGGATTACACAGCTTTCAGGTATTGTGTCCAGCCCTTCTGGTTAGAAAGAGCCAGAAGACACTCTTCATGGTGGGTGGAGCTGTCTCAGCTCCCTTGCCTGGGAAAGAGTGGGAGAGGCTGCTCCAGGTCACTCTCAATTTCCCAGTCTCTCCAGTTGAGATGAGCCAGGAGTTACCCTCAGCCTTAGCTATGAATTAACCCCTCTGCCTATATATATATACAGAATATCTCGTGTCCAGGACTAGCTTGGCCCTCGGGGTGATCAGCTCTGCCTGCTGGCCTCTCTGTTCAATTGTAACTGGGCTTCACTGCTTCCAGGCATTGTCACCAGCCCTTCTGGCCAGATGGGGCTGGAAAACACTCTCCACAGCATGTGGGACTGGGTTTCAGCTCCTTGTTTGGGCCTGGACAAACGGGGCTCTAGGGCTGGCAAAACTCCTTATTTAAGGATCCAAACCTAGATCTGCACCCCACAAAGTGCTTTAGAGTGTCCTCCAAACTTGATTCTGTGGATAAGCAAAGCTGATGTTGGGATTACTATCTGAGCCAAGATCCATATATGCTAGTTGTTGCATGTATGGATCACAGTCAGAGGGTTGAGCCTCAAAGATACCCTTACAATCCCCATGGTATAAGATCAGAATGGGGGCTCTCACAATGTGACTCGCAATGTCAGGGGGAGATGGGTGTCCCCACTGGGTTCTCTTTTCCCACTGGAGGAACTAGAGGCTCAGGGAAGACCTCTCTGCATGGTGCTGCACTAGACAGAAGGAGAAGCAACATGGTCAACATGTTGCCACTTCTCACCCTTCTAATGCAGTCTGTCTGGGTCTCTGTGGAGCAAAAGGGTGCTTCAGCTTCACCCCCCATATTCTGGGATTCTCTAGTGGGGTCTTGTTCGTTGTTCTTCTGTGAGGGGAAGCAAAGTCAGGAGCAACCTAGGTTGCCATTTTAGTGATGTCACCCTCCCCTAGTTTATTTTTATCCCTAGCACATATAACCCCTAATAAAAATATATTTGCTATTATGTATCTCCACCAACCAGAACGTAAGCTTAAGGTTAAGTACTTTGTTTCATTCACTACTCTATCCCCAGCACCTAGAATAGTGCATGGCACACTCCAGGTACTCATCGAATGTTTGTTGAATGAGTGAATATGGGTGTGTGGGCCCTGAAATAAAGATATAATGAAATACTGTACAGCAGGTTATACTTCTTCATTGCATGAAACAAATTTCCATTACACTTTCTTTTTACACAATTACTCAAAATGGTAATTTTTTCTGTCATTTACATATTATTTGATGCATTATGAAAGATTTAGAAAGATGTTAGAACAACCTAGGTCCTAGGAGACCACACATTCTGAAATGGTTCCTTATCCAATGTTAAAAGAAACAAAAATTGACCTCTCTTGGGTAATTGCCTGTGGTTTACTCACTTTCAAATGATGCAAAAAAAGATTGTACTTATAACAGCTAGCCACCAGAGGGTACTGTTTATTCAATTATCCTTTCTCAATATCTATTGTGTACCACACCATGTGCTGGGTATAAAAAAGTGGATAAGACACAGTTCCCACTCTTAGAGTTTACAGTCTGGTGGAGAGACAAATTGGTACTCGAAGTGTTATGATGGAATCATGCATGGGGCGCTCCAGGTACACAGGGGAGAAACACTTGAACCAGATTAGGGAGATAAGGAGAAAGGTATAGGGCATGAGTGATGGCTTCCTGGAGGAGATGAGTCTTAAAGGACTCACCTTGCTTCCTGGATGCCTGAGGTGAGTCTTAAAGGACAAGCAGTAGTCAGTCAGCAGAGAAGAGTGTAAGTTGAGGGCAGGGGCTATGTTCACACTGTGCTCCAAGTGCCCGGCCCAAGGCAGAAATATGCTTAAATATTTGTGGAATGAACACAGTACAAAGTACACGTGAGTAAAGGGGCATGCTGGAGACATAGGCAGGGTCCAGATCATGATGGGTCTTTATCTTATAACCTTTGTCTCAATGGTGATGAGGAATAACTGAAGGGTCCGTGGTAGGGGGGTTGACATGTGAGCTTTGCATTTTAAAGAGCTCATGCCCAAAGCAGAGTGGAAAATGGATTAGAGGGGGACAGAATGAGTCAGAAAGACTAGTCAGGACTTGCAGCTTCTGTCATGAATGTGGCATAGTCATGGCCAGTGCTTTCAAGAAGCTGAGAGTCCAACAAAGGAAACCAGATGTAATCAGGTAATTGCAATACAGCACAGTAGGCAGTGTAACAGAGGTACATACAGGGTGCTCTGTCCAAGTTTATGCAACTACTGGGTGCCAGAGCAAGTGGTAGAACCCAGGCTTCCTGATTTCGAGTTCAGGGCCTTTCCCCAAGACCTGCTTTTCACTGCCTTTCACCAGCACAGAATTATGCAAGGGAAAGAGAATGGGGAAAGCCAGTGAAAGATTATGCCTTCTCTAGTCATAAACTAGACTGTGGGGAGCATTTAGTCCTTCTTTGTACTCAAGTCTGAAATAAGCATTCCTCCCCAAGACCTTTGTTTCTGGGAGATGGCTTTAGCACCCTGATACTCCCTGTATACACACAGAGCCAAGAATCTCTAACAGGAAGCCCAGGGATATTCACACCCTGACAGCTAAGGTCAGGGAGGGCATGTTCTGAGAAAGAAATCATCCTTTCTGAGACAGGAGACTTCAGATGACAAAAGGGAAAAACAAAAAACTAGTTCCATGTTCAGAAAAGGCAGATGATCACTAGAAGAAAGGCCCAAGTGGAAGAGTAAAAATAACTCAAGAAAGGCCTATATTGCTTCCAAGCTACAAGGGTAGAGTGGGGTGGAAGAGTGGGGGTAGGGAAAGAAGATAGAGAAAAACCAGGAAAGAGCCCCAGGATGAGGGCTTGAAGATTTCTATATGAGCGTATCAGTGAGAAAGGTGACCCCCAAACAATACCCAACTCCATGACTAGGTAACAAAGTTGTCTTGAGAACATATCTCTAGTGGTCCCAACTACCTCATGAGTCAGGACAGAGACTAGAGCTAAAGGGTTTGTATGGTGAAAACCCCAAGGGGGTCAGGGGATCCTGAGGAGAGCCCTTAGGTTATCTTGGTGGGGATAGCCAGAGAGAGAAAGACAAAAAGAGAGAAAGGGGGGGTGTAGGGGCTCTCTAGGAAAGGTCCCTGGGAGTCCTGGGGTGGGGGTTTAGCTACCAAAAACCAAAATTGAAATTGGAAATCATTAAAAGAATTTGCTTTGGGTCTCACATTAGCCTCTTGGTTCTGCTGCTTACCAACCACCTATTTGGTCTTAGGCGAGTGGGCCAAATTTTCCCTTCTATAATGAGGATAATACTAGCATCTAGCTAAAAGGGTTTTGCACATGCTTATTAAATGAAATAACAGAAATAAAGCACTTAATTCATTTTCTGATATGTGACAGGTAGTCAAATAGTCGTTTCTGTTTTGTTTTGTTTTTACTACAACTACTACTATAATGACAACAACTGTGACTACTATGGCCAGAACCACTGTATCTTCTGGGTGTTTCTGCAGAACAACTGAGCACTGTTTCATCATCTGGTTTATTTTTTTCATTTTTTGTCTGCTTTTGCTTTCTAGAACATACTGGGTCATGATTCACTTGTCTCGGAGATTGCCATGTCCCTTTTCTTATTCATTCCTCACACCTTACACCCTACACTTCATTCCCAAATGCAGTTGGCTAGATAGGGTTTGCTGTGTCTTGGAAGGTAAGATGGCCTCTTTTCCTACCAGGAGCTAGACCATCACCTACTCCCTCCATTGCAGAGCAGGGGGCTGATGTCAGGAGGGAGGTCAACTGCTAATTTCTAACACAACACTGATTACATTTCGCATCCTTGGCTAGGAAGAAATTTGGCTGGCCTCAGCTTATTATTCTTTGTTTTTTTTTTCCTCTGGGTTCCCTCATAGTTAACACAATCCCCCAGGCTCAGAGCCCAAAATATATTAGGTGGAGTTGAGAAGAAATAGGTATGTAAGCAAGAAAGCTATCTAACACATTCCCTCATGGATACAAATATGATACCATAATTACATTCCATTTTAGTCTCCTCTGCAGTGCTCTCTGAGGGAGAGGAACCCATATGTCCTGCACCCTCAGCTCCCAGCAGAGTATAGCTCTATACTTTGGAGGCTCATTAAAATTCGTGTGAATGCACTGATGAATATGCACCTCCCTACATCTACTCCCTGCTCCACACAGCAGGGAATCCACTAGTTAGCCTGCCTGTGGTTTTGATGAGGAAGGATGAAAAGAAGTTGTCTAAACTATGAACAGAAAGTGTGGTGTTATGAAAGTATTCAGAGATGGCCCTAGGTTACACTGGCTCATCCAGGGATCCTATCCTGATGGATGCTGTCTTGTGGTGAAAAGTCCTGAGGCTCATATACGTGTGTGTGTGTGTGTGTGTGTGTGCGCGCGCGCGCATTCCTGGGTATATAATGCCTATAAATCATAATCTCTCTTCACTGCCACTAGGACAAAGTAGGTAGATCGGTGTGTCTCACTATCACACTGGCTTAGGCAGTAGGCTACCTTTTGGGGGCTTCTTTTCCCTTTACTGATCTGTCCCTGATATTTCTCTTAACATGATTCATCTATATATAAACGGTGAGGGCATGAGCAGGCACAGAGTGCAATTTGCTTTGGGTCTCTACTTTCTACCTAGGACTCAGGGCTCAGTTCCTCACTTTGGGAAATCCAGCATCTTCTAGAGAAAATAGAAAGCAAAGGACAAGGAATCTCAACTTGCTGGGAAATACCAAAGAGCTTAATACACTGTTACTGTTAATCACAGAAACCATTAACTGCAATTGTGTAGTTGTTAGAGTTGTACACTTGTTGTGGTTTAGCCTAGAGACCCTTTCTTCGAATAGATTTGATCTCTGTATTTAATCTCTATAATAACCACCTTAAGAGATAGATAGGACAGGCATTCCTGTCTGCATTTATGAATGAGGAAGTGAAGATCCAGAGGTGAAAGTAAATTATCAAAGTCATATAAGCTAGCAAGTGAGGGAGTTACAACCCAAACCAGGTTTTCTAATCCCAAGGCCAGGGCTCCTTCGGTTTCCCTGTTTCATTCTAACCATCAAAATTAGCCTGCCCTTTGATCACTCTCTTTGTTGCTATAACTTTTTTTTTTTTGAGGGGGAAAAAAACCCACCTTCCTTTATTTTCTTTTTGAGGATTTTTTGTGTGCTAATTTTTCATTTCTTCTCAGCACCTTTTTCTCCTAGGGGTAACAAAGTGCAGTGGAAAGAATTCTGGATTTAAAGTCAAGCAGGCCTGAATCTGGATTCCAGCTTTGAGACTTCGAAGCTGAGTGACTTCAAACAAGTCAATAAACATCTCTGAGCCCACCTTTCTAATGAGCGAAACAGAAACAATATTACCTATCTGGCAGGTTATTTTAAAAGTCAAATAAGAAAAGGTCTTAGCACAGAACCCAGAATACAGGTAGTAGTTAAGTAACATGAATGCCCATCCCCACTCCTCCACCACCTCAACTTGCCAACTTGCTGCTCTAGTCTGGAAATACGCAATACTTCTTTCCCGGAAAGCTGAGATTCAGGCTCCGATTTACGCATACACTTACTCATCTTACTGTAAAATATGTTGGCTGGCATTTCAACTCTTGATGATTTGTTATTTACAACTGAAATCTCCATAATATTTTACTGGTCAATTGAGATAGTTTGGGAACTTATAACTCATAAGTGCGTATGTGTGCACACACGAACGTGTTTCTAAGTCATATAAAGGCTTAAGTCACTACTCAGAAATTATTTCTATTCTACAAATCATTCTTCTTCATCTCATCTAGAACATAAAGGGCTGGGCTGGCCTTACTTGAACAGTGAGCTAATTTAAACTACCTTGTTCTGAACATAAATATACTGCAGGGGTTCAGATTTATGATCTCATAGAGTTCAGATCTCAAATCTCCAACACCAGATTCCCAGTGCACTTTCTTTTAAAAAAAAAGATTTATTTATTTAATTATGATAGACATAGAGAGAGAGGCAGAGACACAGGAGGAGGGAGAAGCAGGCTCCATGCCAGGAGCCCGACGCGGGACCCAATCCCGGGATCCAGGATCCCGTCCTGGGCCAAAGGCAGGCACTAAACCGCTGAGCCACCCAGGGATCTCCCCAGTGCACTTTCTAAGGAAGGATGCGTTAAGCAACCAATTTCCTGTGCGCTGCCTTTGGACGGTAATGTGGTTTAGTTCACACAACTGGTTCTTTGCCTGGCATCACATTATCCTCACCAAGGAGATGCAAACAATGTGACTTTATGAGAGAGGGATATGGTAGACAAAAAATAGGCCAGGCCAAAGAACAATTGGATGCAGAGTGTAGGGAAAACTGAAAAATGTTTCCTTTTTTTTCTATTTTTTTTATTGGAGTTCGATTTGCCAACATAACACCCAGTGCTCATCCCATCAAGTACCCCCCTCAGTGCCCGTCATCCAGTCACCCCATCCCTCCACCCACCTCCCTTTCCACTACTTGTTCGTTTCCCAGAGTTAGGGGTTTCTCATGTTCTGTCACCCTCAATGATATTTCACACTCATTTTATCTCCTTTCCCCTTTATTCTCTTTCACTGTTTTTTATATTCCCCAAATGAATGAGACCATATAATGTTTGGCCTTCTCCGATTAACTTACTTTACTCAGCATAATACCCTTCAGTTCCATCCACATTGAAGCAAATGGTGGGTATTTGTTGTTTCTAATAGCTGAGTAATATTCCATTGTATACATAAACCACATCTTCTTTATCCATTCATCTGTCGATGGAAACCGAGGCTCCTTAGACAGTTTGGCTATTGTGGAGATTGCTGTTATAAACATTGGGGTGCAGGTGTCCTGCCGTTTCACTGCATCTGTATGTTTGGGGTAAATCCCCAACAGTGCAATTGCTGAGTTGTAGGGTAGTTCTATTTTTAACTCTTTGAGGAAGCTCCACACAGTTTTCCAGAGTGGCTGCACCAGTTCACATTCCCACCAACAGTACAAGAGGGTTCCCCTTTCTCCACATCCTCTCCAACATTTGTTGTTTCCTGTCTTGTTAATTTTCCCCATTCTCACTGGTGTGAGGTGGTATTTCATTGTGGTTTTGATTTGTATTTCCCTGATGGCAAGTGATGCAGAGCATTTTATCATATGCTTGTTGGCCATGTCTATGTCTTCCTCTGTGAAATTTCTGTTCATGTCTTTGGCCCATTTCATGATTGGATTGTTTGTTTCTTGGATGTTGAGTTTAATAAGTTATTTATAGATCTTGGATACTAACCCTTTATCTGATATGTCATTTGCAAATATCTTCTCCCATTCTGTAGGTTGTCTTTGAGTTTTGTTGACTGTATCCTTTGCTGTGCAAAAGCTTCTTATCTTGATGAAGTCCCAATAATTCATTTTTGCTTTTGTTTCCCTTGGCTTCATAGATGTATCTTGCAAGAAGTTGCTATGGCCAAGTTCAAAAAGGGTGTTGCCTGTGTTCTCCTCTAGGATTTTGAGGGATTCTTGTCTCACATTTAGATCTTTCATCCATTTTGAGTTTATCTTTGTGTATGGTGTAAGAGAATGGTCTAGTTTCATTCTTCTGCACGTGGCTGTCCAATTTTCCCAGCACTATTTATTGAAGAGACTGTCCTTTTTCCAGTGGATAGTCTTTCCTACTTTGTCAAATATTAGTTGACCGTAGAGTTGAGGACCCATTTCTGGGTTCTCTATTCTGTTGCATTGATCTAGGTGTCTGTTTTTGTGCCAGTACCATACTGTCTTGATGATCACAGCTTTGTAGTACAACTTGAAATCTGACATTGTGATGCCCCCGGCTCTGGTTTTCTTTTTCAATATTCCCCTGGCTATTCGGGGTCTTTTCTGATTCCACACAAATCTTAAGATGATTTATTCTAACTCTCTGAAGAAAGTCCATGGTATTTTGAAAGGGATTGCAATAAATGTGTAAATTATCCTGGGTAGCATTGGCATTTTCACAATATTAATTCTTCCAATTCATGAGCTGGAATATTTTTCCATCTCTTTGTGTCTTCCTCAATTTCTTTCAGAAAGGGTCCGTAGTTTTTAGGGCATAGATCCTTTACCTCTTTGGTTAGGTTTATTCCTAGGTATCTTATGCTTTTGGGTGCAATTGTAAATGGGATTGACTCCTTAATTTCTCTTTCTTCAGTATTACTGTTAGTGTATAGAACTGCCACTGATTTCTGGGCATTGATTTTGTATCCTGCCACACTGCCAAATTGCTGTATGAGTTCAAGCAATCTTAGGGTGGAGGCTTTTGGGTTTTCTATGTAGAGTATCATGTCATCGGCGAAGAGGGAGTGTTTGACTTCTTCTTTGCCAATTTGAATGCCTTTAATGTCTTTTTGTTGTCTGATTGCTGAGGCTAGGACTTCCAGTACTATGTTGAATAGCAGTGGTGAGAGTGGACATCCCTGTCTTGTTCCTGATCTTAGGGGAAAGGCTCCCAGTGCTTCCCCATTGAGAATGATATTTGCTGTGGGCTTTTTGTAGATGGCTTTTAAGATGCTGAGGAATGTTCCCTCTATCCCTACACTCTGAAGAGTTTTGATCAGGAATGGATGCTGTATTTTGACAAATGCTTTCTCTGCATCTATTGAGAGGGTCATATGGTTTTTGTTTTTTCTCTTGTTCATATGATCTATCACGTTGATTGCTTTATGAGTGTTGAACCAGCCTTCCAAGCATCCCAGGGATAAGTCCCACTTGGTCATGGTGAATAATCTTCTTAATGTACTGTTGGATCCTATTGGCTTGTATCTTGTTGAGAATTTTTGCATCTGTGTTCATCAGGGTTATTGGTCTATAATTCTCCTTTTTGGTAGGGTCTTTGGTTTTGGAATTAAGGTGATGCTGGCCTCATAAAACGAGTTTGGAAGTATTCCATCCCTTTCTATCTTTCAGAGCAGCTTTAGTAGAATAGGTATTGTTTCTTCTTTAAACGTTTGATAGAATTCCCCTGGGAAGCCATCTGGCCCTGGACTTTTGTGTCATGGGAGGTTTTTGATGACTGCTTCAATATCCTCCCTGGATATTGGCCTGTTCAGGCTTTCTATTTCTTCCTGTTCCAGTTTTGGTAGTTTATGGTATTCCGGAAATGTGTCCATTTCTTCTAGATTGCCTAATTTATTGGCGTATAGCTGCTCATATATTTTTAAAATTGTTTGTATTTCCTTGGTATTGGTGGTGATCTCTCCTTTTTCATTTGTGATTTTATTGAGTCTTTTATCTTTTGTTTTTAATAAGGCTGGCTAATGGTTTATCTATCTTACTAATTCTTTCAAAGAACCAACTCCTGGTTTTATTGATCTGTTCCACAGTTCTTCTGGCCTCTATTTCATTGAGTTCTGCTCAAATCTTTATTAACTCTTCTTCTGCTTGGTGTAGGTTTTAGTTGCTGTTCTTTCTCCAGTTCCTTTAGGTGCAAGGTTAGCTTGTGTATTTGAGTTTTTCCCAGTTTTTTGAGGGAGGCTTGTATTGTGATGTATTTCCCTCTTAGAACCACTTTTGGGGCATCCCAAGGATTTTGAATGGTTGTATCTTCCTTCTCATTAGTTTCCATGAACCTTTTTAATTCTTCTCTAATTTCCTGGTTGACTCTTTCATCTTTTAGCAGGACACTCTTTCACCTCCATGTGTTTGAGTTTCTTCCAAATTTCTGCTTGTGATTGAGTTCAAGCTTCAAAACATTTTGGTCTGAAAATACACAGGGTACAATCCTAATCTTTTGGTATCGGTTGAGACCTGATTTGTGACCCAGTATGTGGTCTATTCTGGAGAAAGTTCCATGTGCACTTGAGAAGAATGTGTATTCAGTTGCATTTGGATGTAAAGTTCTATAAATATCTGTGAAATCCATTTGGTCCAGTGTATCATTTAAAGCTCTTGTTTCTTTGGAGATGTTGTGCTTAGAAGATCTGTTGTTTGCAGAAAGTGCCATGTTGAAGTCTCCCAGTATTAGTGTATTATTATCTAAGTATGTCTTTACTTTGGTTATTAATTGATTGATATACTTGGCAGCTCCCACATTAGAGGCATAAATATTCATGATTGTTAGGTCCTCTTGTTGGATAGATCCTTAAAGTATGATACAGCATCCCTCTTCATCTCTTACTACAGTCTTTGGGATAAACTTTAATTTATCTGATATGAGGATTGCCACCCCTGCTTTCTTTTGAGGACCATTGGAATGGTAAATGGTTCTTCACCCTTTCATTTTCAGGCTGGAGGTGTCCTTAGGTCTAAAATGAGTCTCTTGTACACAGCAAATAGATGGGTCTTGCTTTTTTATCCAGTCTGAAACCCTCCGTCTTTTAATGGGATCATTAAGCCCATTCACATTCAGAGTTACTATTGAAAGGTATGAATTTAGTGTCATCATAATACCTATTCAGTCCCTGTATTTGTGGATTATTTCTTTGGACTTCCTCTTTCTTTTACAGAGTCCCCCTTAATGTTTCTTGCAGAACTTGTTTGGTGGTCACATATTCTTTCAGTTTCTGCCTATCTTGGAAGCTCTTTATCTCTCCTTCTATTCTGAATGAGAGCCTTGCTGGATAAAGTATTCTTGGCTGCATGGTCTTCTCATTTAGGACCCTGAACATATCCTTCCAGCCCTATCTGGCCTGCCAGGTCTCTGTGGAGAAGTCTGCAGTTAATCTAATAATTCTCCCCATATAAGTTAGGGATCTCTTGTCTCTTGCTGCTTTAAGGATTTTCTCCTTATCTTTGGAATTTGCAAACTTAACTATTAAATGCCGGGGTGTTGAACAGTTTTTATTGATTTTAGGGGGGAACCTCTCTCTCTTCTGGATCTGAATGCCTGCTTCCCTCCCCAAATGAGGGAAGTTCTCAGCTATGAATTGTTCAAATTTGCTTTCTGGTCCTCTGTCCCTTTCAGCACCCTACGGAACCCTAATTATACGTAGATTTTTCCTCCTGAGGCTGTCATTTATTTCCTTAACCTTTCCTCGTGGTCTTTTGTTTTTATCTTTTTCCTTCAACTTCCTTCCTTGCCATCAACTTGTCTTCTATGTCACTCACTCTTTCCTCTACCTCATTAACCCTTGTCATTAGGACCTCCAGTTTGGATTACATCTCATTTAATTGATTTTTAATTTCAGCCTGATTAGGTCTAAATTCTGCAGTCATGAAGCCTCTTGAATCCTTTATGCTTTTTCCAGAGCCACCAGTAGCTTTGTAATTGTGCTTCTGAATTGGATTTATGACATCAAATTGTAATCCAAATTCTGTAACTCTGTGGCAGAGTACTGTTTCTGATTCTTTCTTTTGTGGTGAGTTCTTTCTAGTCATTTTGCTCAGTGCAGAGTGGCTAAAAACGAGTTGTACTTGTTAGAAGTGCAAACTCTTCTCCCTGTAGCATTCCAGCTGTTCTCTCTTTAAATCTCACATTTTATTTGTAGGTTTTCAGGATGATTTGAAAGGTATCTAGGTAAGTTGGTGGGGACAGGTGACTTGGGGACCCTACTCCTCCGCCATCTTGCCCCACCCCCGAAAAAAGTTTTCTTTATATACTTTTTAGCATCGTTTTACTGGCTGCAGTGATGCTGTTGTTACCATTTTAAACATCTTTTATTATGAAATTTTCTAAGCATATTTAAAACTACAGAATATGATGAAACGACTTTTACCCCCCACCACCTTTTCTTGCTGGGATATTTTACAGCAAATCCAAAGCACTGTATATCATTTCATCCCTAAGTACTTCTGTTTGCATCTCAAAAATAAAGGAATATTTTGTTGGATACTCACAATGAATAAATAATTCCTTCATCTAATGCTTGTTTCATATTTAAATTTTTTGAATTATATTTAAAAATGTGCTTTTACAGTTGACTTGTTTGACTCAGATACTTTATGAAGAGGAATGTAATACTGAGTTTTCAAAGGCCTTGCATATTTCTAAAGAATAAATACTGCTGTTATACAGTGGGGAAAAAAGAAGACTCCATTAGTACCCTGTACTGCCTCCACTCTAATTATTGACCCTTAAAACTCTACCTTCAATAATATATGTCCTTTGTGAAAATGCAGATCTCTGTACAGCACTTTAAAAAAAAGATTTTATTTAAATATTCATGAGAGAGAGAGAGAGAGAGAGAGGCAGAGACACAGGCAGAGGGAGAAGCAGGCTCCATGCAGGGAGCCGGATGCAGGACTCAATCCCTGGTCCCCAGGATCACGGCCCGGGCCAAAGGTGGCGCTAAGCCCCTTCAGGGGCTGAGCCCCCCACGCTACCCTGTACAGTACTTTTCCTTCATTCATGAAGCATTAGGAATTTCACTGTCTCAGAAAACAAATTTTGAAGAAAATATTAGAAGAAAAAGTCAGTTATTAGACAAGACAAAGACAGTGAGAATCTTGAGGATTCAGAGGTGGGGACAGCAAGAACTGTAGAAGGAGCTTAAGACCAACATGGATATATTTAACTGCTTAATCAAAACCACTGATTTATCTGATCTCTTTCTGTACTGAGGCATCCCGAGCCCTAAACACTCATGGTTTTATTTGCTATAGGGACACAAGGCCTACTGGATGACACCCATCAGTTTTGTTGACTCTAAACCTAATCCAATGGGAGTTCCTGCCTGGCATCCAAGAATTTTTCCTAGAAGACAAAAAAAGGCAAATGTAGGTAACTGAATTCAGCAGCATTCTGCAACAGCATGGTAGAGGAAAACTTAGGAAAGCCCCATCTGCTCCCTTGTACATTTCTGGTGGGAGTATAAATTGCCTTAGTGAAGAGAGATTGTTGACAACATGTATTAGTAACTTTAAAAATGTGCTTTTCTTTAAACTGTCAGTTGTACTTCTAGGAAACAAATATTCTTAAAAATAGATAAATGATAAGACAAAAGAAATATAGTGTGAAATCAACAGATGAAGTAGGTTTCACACCAAAAAATAAGCAAGGATATAGAGGGTTTAAAAAAAAAAACAACTATCCAGCACCCGAGTGGCTTAGTGGTTGAGCATCTGTCTTTGGCTCAGGTCGTTATCCTGGGGTCCTGGGATCGAGTTCCACATCAGGCTCCCCGCAGGAAGCCTACTTCTCCCTCTGCCTATGTCTCTGTCTCTTTCTCTGTGTCTCTCATGAATAAGTAAATAAAATCTTTAAAAAAACTATCAATAAAATAATGTATTAGTTATGTCTAGAACTTTGTATCCTATAGAAAATAAACCTTTTATCTTCTGTTCATGGAACATTGACCACTTATCATGTACTTAGCCACAAAGAACAACATAATACAGATATTTTAAAAAGTAGAGATTTTATAGGCTACCTTCTCTGATCAGAATCCTGTGAAATAAGAAGAAAATAAAAAAATATAAACCCCTAAATCTTTAATCACTTGGAATTTAAGATACACACCCCTACACGATTTTATAATCAAAGAGGAAATCAAAACAGAAATTCTTAATTTTAAAATTTAAAAAACACACTTAATAAAAAAACATACAGGATACACTTAAAGCTCTACTTAGGAAAATGTATAAATATTGAAAATAAATGATTTAGTTTTTCAACTTAAGAGAAACTTGAAAAGGACAATGAAATAAACTAAAATAAATCAGAAGAGAGGATTTCATTCGTAAAAAGCTGAAATTAATAAAATCAAAATGAAACTATCATACAAAGGATAATTAAAATCAAGAGCAGGTTCTTTGAAAATCCTGACTGTGGAAAAAGAAAGCAAAACAGAACAAAAAACACAATACTGACAACAGAAAGGGGTTACTCTCATAGACAATAGTGTGCTGGTAAACATTTAATAATTGGCTCTCAAAAAAAAGCTACTATTTGTAGTGCTTGCTGATTTCCATGGTGCAAAAAATCCCACCATGGTGGATTTTAAGCAGCCAAAAAAAAATCTAAATAAATGATAACTTTTAAATATGCTAAAAAACAAATAGCAAAATCATACTAAACGGGGAAAATGCTAAAGTCCTTCCAAGATCATGAAAAAGGCAAGGATGACTGATATTGCCACTATTATTCAGCAGTGTTTTTAATGTTTTAGCTGAGGCAAAAGAAAATGAGAAAATCAAATAATTGGTATAAATACTGGTTTAAAAAAATTAGTTTAGATAAACCCAAGAGTCTAGGTGGGTTTTTTGTTCTGTTTCCGTTTTTGTTGTTGTTGTTATTGTTAAGAGACTTAATTTGGTAAGATTATTATATACAACAAGATATGTAAAACTGGGATGCCTAGGTGGCTCATTCAGTTAAGCAGCTGCCTTTGGTTCAGGTCATAATCCCAGGGACCTGAGACTGAGCCCCCTGTCAGGCCCCATGTCGAGCTCCCTGCTAAGTGGGGAGTCTGCCTCTCCCTGCACCCCTCTTCGGGCTTGTTCTCTCTCTCTCTCTCTCTGTCGCTCTCTTCATCTCTCTCTCTCTCTAATAAATAAAATCTTTTTAAAAAAGAAAATATATAAAATAGCTTGTTTCATATGCTATTTTATTTTTTAAATATTATATTTATTTGAATGTCTAAGGCTCAATTTAGCAAGAAAGTTACTATACCTATTTGAGGAAAACAATAAAATATTAAAGATAAAGTCCCAAAAATAAAACTTAAAAAATGCAGAGATAGGGATCCCTGGGTGGCGCAGTGGTTTGGCGCCTGCCTTTGGCCCAGGGCGCGATCCTGGAGACCCGGGATCGAATCCCACGTCGGGCTCCCGGTGCATGGAGCCTGCTTCTCCCTCTGCCTGTGTCTCTGCCTCATTCTCTCTCTCTCTCTCTGTGACTATCACAAATAAATAAAAATTAAAAAAAAATGCAGAGATATACCATGATTCTGATTGGGAAAATTTATCATTTCTTTCTAAAATTAATAACTGTAATGCAATGATAATCACAATCCAAACTGAACATATTTTGTAACTGGATACAATTATTTTAAATTTCATGCAGAGAATGGGAACAGAATATCCAAGAATAGCAAGAAAATTATGACAAAGAAATAGCAGATATCACCAAATATTAAAAGTTACCATAAATCCACTATAATGAAAATAGTAAGGTACTGGCATATGAACAGAAAATTAAATCAGTGGAACAGAGTAGAGTCCAGACTAGGTCCAAGTACATATGGAAACTCAATATATGGCAATGGCAGAAGATCCATTCAATGGGATAAGGACTGTTTTATGAATAAATGTTCTTTGCACAGTAACTAATTATCTGGAAGAAAACAAAACTCCATATCCTAAAATAAACTCCAGATCTATTAAAGACTTAAAATACAGAAAAAGAAAGTCACTAAAAACATAAAAAGAGATTTAAGGAGGGGAGACCCTCCTCCATAAACCAGAAAAAAACAAAAGCTGTACAAGCAAATAGATAAGTATCAAACCCCTCAAAAAATCATAACACAGGTGACAGATAAAAGGTTTATATCACTAATATAATAACACATTAGATAGATGATGGATAGATAGATAGATAGATAGATAGATAGATAGATAGATAGATGATAGATTTCCATCCCTCCTCTCACCTAACCAACAAACTCTCCCTGGGCATTTTAATTTTCATGCTTTTAAGTCTGACCTATAGGCTAATCATACAAGCATAGATTGATTCTCCTTTAAATTCGTAGTGTCCATGGGCGCCTGGGTGATTCAGCCAGGTAAGTGTCCAACTCTTGATTTCAGCTCAAGTCATGATCTCAGGGTCATGAGATCGAGCCCAACTACAGGCTCTGTGCTGGGCATGGAGCCTGCTTAAGATTCTCCCTCTACCTCTGCCCCTCCCCACCCCCTGCTCAAACTCTCTCTAAAAATAAATTAATTAATTCATAGTGTTTGGCTTCAAGTGGGCTCCCAACATTTTCCAGTGATCCTATATTTCTCTTAACATCTCTCCCACATCTACACAGTGGATTCAACTCATAGTCTTCAACGTTCCAACCTCACCACCTCCTTTATCACTCATAGTAAAAACACAGCAAATGATCTTACTTCTTTCTTCATCAAAGAAAGTAGAATTCTCTCTGGAGGATTCCCTCAAATTCTCACAACAAATCAATAGGCAAATATACTTTCATCCTCAACCATCCTTCTGTCCTTCTGTAACAAATAAGTTAGATCTCTCTCCCTCTAGAAAGTTCATCCCTCTACCTGTGCTCTGCATCCCATCCTCTCCAGGTCCTTGCTTGATTCATCTTCCCCTCTCTTTCCTTCACTTCTCGCTGTCAAATGGCTCCTTCCCATTGGCATTTAAAGATATTTATGTCTCTCCTCTAATTAAAACAAAAAAGATCATCCATTTACTTCTTCTGTAAATACTATCCTCTCTTCCCTTGGGTTCCATGGCACTAATTCTCCTAGTTACCCTTCTGATCACTCCGACTCTTTTGCCTGTACCTTAGATGCCAGTATTCAGAGAGTTGTTTTTTTTTTTTTTTTAATTCGGAGCGTTCTAACACATGAACTCCCTTAGGTGATCTCATCAACTTCTAAGACCTCAATACCACCTATATGACAGTGCCTTGCTTATCTTTTCTTTTAATTTTTAAAATCTCTATTGAGATATAATTTACATACCATAAAGTGCATCTGTTTTAAGGGGGATGATTCAATGATATTTGCTAAATTTACAGAATTGTGTTATTATTAGTGCAGTCCAACTTTAGAATAATTCTTTCACCCCAAAAAGATCCCTATTTGCTTTGCTTATCCTTATTTCTTTCCTGAGCCACTCTCCTGAAGTTGAGACCCACATATTTAACTGCTTAGTGACATTTTCCTTTGCATAACCACGGGCACCACAAACTCAGTGTTTCTGAAACCAAACACATATCCTTCCCATTTTCTTTTCCTTTTGACCCTATTCTTCTCTGATGTCCCCTAAATGAGTGAATGGCACTGCTGGCCCCTCAGAAATCCTGGGCATCATTCTTAACTTCCCTTTCTCATCCCCTATATCCCATGAATTGTCAAATCCCATATCTTACTTCCTAAAGATAACTCAAATCTGTCCCTTTCTATCCTTTATCATTACTTCACTAGTTCTATCCACTAGAATCTCTTCCTTCGATTAATCCACCCTTCCATCCATCTAACTATCCATTCACCCAACAAATGTGCACCGAGCGCCTACTATATACTGGGAACTGTGCTATAGCAGTCACCTAATTGGTCCCTCTGTCTTTGGTCTTGAATCTTCTCAATGTGATCTTAACCCAGCATCCAGGCAGCATAATCTGTTTCAAGACACACTATTTCCAGACTTAAAATGGCTTCATACTAACTTTTGATTGGTTTCCCCCTGATCTTGGGATGAATTCCAAACTTCTTTTTTTTAAGATTTTATTTATTCATTCATGAAAGACACAGAGAGAGATGCAGAGACATAGGCTAAGGGAGAAGCAAGCTCCCTGCAGGAAGTCCGATGTGGGACTCAATCTTGGGACCCCAGGATCACAATCTGAGCCAAAGGGAGACACTCAACCACTGAGCCACCCAGGCAACCTGAATTCCAAACTTCTTGACATGATTCTTAAGGTCATGTCTGATGAGGTCCCTCTTTCCCTCTCTAAATCTCATGTCCCATCATGTCCCTTGGACAAGTCACTTAGCTATGTGAATTTCCTCATCAGAAAAAAAAATGGGGCTAATGACAGTGCCTATCTCAGAGGGAAGTTGAAAGGATTAAATGAGCAAATGAACAGGAAGCCCATATAGCACAATGGCAGGCACATATTGTCAGTAAATGTACGCTATCATTTTGCATTGCTTACTGCTGCTTCATACTGTTAGCTCTGCTTCCCCAACTAGACTATGGTGTCTTCAAAGACAAAGACAGTGACTTACATATCTGCCCCAGTCCCCCAGAGCCCTTCAAACAATGCTAAGCACACAGTAGAGCTCAAGAAATACCTTCTGATAAAGGTTCACAAAGGAAAAAGAGACAAAGGTTTTATTGACTAAGGGTAGTTACTGTTTAAAAGACAAATACCCACCATTTGCTTCAACGTGGATGGAACTGGAGGGTATTATGCTGAGTGAAGTAAGTCAGTCTGTGAAGGACAAACATTATATGTTCTCATTCATTTGGGGAATATAAATAATAGTGAAAGGGAATATAAGGGAAGGGAGAAGAAATGTGTGGGAAATATCAGAAAGGGAGACAGAACGTAAAGACTGCTAACTCTGGGAAACGAACTAGAGGTGGTGGAAGGGGAGAAGGGCGGGGGGTGGGAGTGAATGGGTGACGGGCACTGGGGGTTATTCTGTATGTTAGTAAATTGAACACCAATAAAAAATAAATTAAAAATAAATAAATAAATAAATAAAAGACCACAAAGAATATACGCCAAAACACAGGAACACCATTTGTTTTCACCTACTGGACTAATGACGTGTCAACTGGGTAAGCAGTTGTACAGTGGGTTAGTGTTAAGTAATAGGACTCAGCAGCGCTCACTGGAAGTCAGTGGTTTTCTTCCAATGGTTTGCTGCCAATGCTCCTGTTTTTGACAGAAATGGAGTATGAAAGCATGAAGATGTTTAATTCTACTCCCTGGAGTACAGACAATATGCAACTTGCCTACTCATGTGTGAGATCAGATTTTTTTGCTTCTTAAGTATAAATGTGTTCTCTCTCTGCTACCAATATAACATAAATCCCATTTCATTCGAAAGCCAATGGAATCCTCCTAAAATAGCTCAGATTTCTTGGCTGATGACTGGGTGGCAATCAGAATCCCAGAATAGCCCTGGGAGGCTAGAAAATCCAGAGCTCTTCGGATGCTAGCACACCCTACAAATTTGGCAAGAAGTCCCCTGTGTGCGCACTAGGTAGTACACTGGCACACTGTGATTATTTTCCCCTTCTTTTTCACATACTTTCTGACCATTTGCCATTGTGACCCTTTTCTGCCTTGTCTCCTCACCTTCTCCAGTCATTCTCCTTTCCTGTGATGGCCTCTCCACCTGACATGTTTCTAGGAAAACATCTTTGTGCACTCTTTTGCCAGCTGATCTGGATATAGAGTAGGAGGGAGGAGCTAGAGGTGGAACTCTAGCTCTACAGGACATGGACTCCCATTGGTACAATGCAATTTTGTAGCTAAAGTCTTCCTGATTTAGAAATTATTCCAAAGCCAATGATTGTCTTGTGCCTTTGATGTTGCAAAGGAGAAGTTGGAGCCTGCGTGGGAAATAGAGGAGGGGGGGACCTGCTCTGAACACAAGAGACAATGCTTCTAATTGGAGGAAACAAAAGGTAATCTCCTCCAGGTGTGACCTGGTCTCTCCTATATGTGGAAAATACTAAGGGTTTGAAAAGAACCATCCTAGGGGAAAAAAAACAAACAGAGGTCAAAGAGGACCTCACAATCCAGTTTAAACACCAATTCTCTCACTGGACATAAGTTCTTCTTTCCACATATGCCCTCTTTACAATATCCCCCCTACACACACACACACACACACACACACACACACACGACAAACACCCAGGAAGCCATTGATGAAATTGACAGAAGACGCGTATAGCAAATGCAAAGGCATATAAGAGCATGCACCTGCTCTATGGAAAGCTTATCCCCACAAAGAAAGGTATGCCCACATACTGCTCCAGATATACACCATGCCATTCCCACATGGGCACATCCTCACACAGCACACCAAGACTGGTTATCCAGACAGGCATCACAGAGAGAGAGGCAGAGACCTAGGCAGAGGGAGAAGCAGGCTCTCTGCAGGAACCTGATGCAGGACTCAATACCAGGACGCCAGGATCATGACCTGAGCCAAAGACAGATGCTCGACCACTGAGCCATCCAGGTGCCTCTCCCTTCATGTTTAATACAGCATGTGATTAAAACGAGCAAAGACTTTAGAGTCTGGCCAGATGCCAGCCCTCACTCTGCCACTTATTTGGGACTCTTTACAAATCAGTTATCTGCTCTATGCTTCAGTTTCCCCATCTGTAAGCTGAGAATAATCATAGCACTTACCTCGTGAGTTTATTGTGAGGATTAAATGAGCTAACGCAACCAAAGCTCTCAGCAGTAATGAGAGTTTCCAGAAGCACCTGAGAAGGGTCTGTAAACTTGGATTGGAAGATATGATCTAAGTGAGTAGGGGGCAGGGACTGATGTGTGGAATTCTCGTGCTGTCCGGATGGGAGTCTAGAGCCGATTCCCCGGGCGTACATGCACTTCTCAGTAATCTCCACCCGAGGACACAGGTCCACCATTCCTTGTAACAATGTACCCACTCTTTTCCCAAGGAAATCTATGTATTTGCAGTCATTGGGGTATTTATTTGTCATCTGTTTAAGTGTGATAACATTAAGTACCCTTTTGAGAGTAAATCTTTCCTGTCAATTTCTTTTGTAACTATTAAGAGGAACACGAGCAGCGTGGAGATCGTTTTTCCCTTGCACCATGCTCATGCACAAGCCTAGAAGGAGGACCCCACCAAGCAGTCTCAGGAAGGAAATGCAGGTCCCACAGCAAACTGACTGCGTGACTCGGGTCCGTATCGGTAACCCCCACTCTATTTTCACCCCTCACTTGAGTCTCATGGCACAAAAATAATCTGAGCAAGTAAAAGTGCCTTAATAGTGGACAGTCCTGCTTCCCTCTGCCAACTCTAGCAGTAATCCTCCCTCTACTTCCTACCCCATGAAGGGCTGTTAGGAGAGAGATGCTCCAGGCTCTCAAAAATAGGTACATGAGAGGCTTGCCATGGAGTCAGGAGCACCAAGCCTCCAGATAGATGACCTATGCCTCTAGAGCTGTTTAATGAAGGGAGAAAAAAACATCTAACTTCTCTTATCCCCAGGTTCATCATGTGTAAAATGAAAGTACCACCAATGGTGTCATGGGGTTGTCACAAACACTAAGTGGCATCAGGAACAAGAATGCCTCGGGGCACTTGAATAGCTCAGTTAGTTAAGTGTCTCCTTTTGGCTCAAGTCATGATCTCAGGGTCCTGGGATTGAGCCCTGCTTCCAGCTCTCTGTTCAACAGGTAGTCTACTTCTCCCTCTCTCTCTGTTCTCTCGATTGCTCTCAAATAAATAAATAAAATATTTTAAAAAAGAATGTGAGGTGCCTGTATGGCTCAGTGGTTGAGTGTCTGCCTTCAGCTCAGGGCGTGATCCCAGGGTTCTGGGATCGAATTCCGCATCAGGCTCCCAGCAAGGAGCCTGCTTCTCCCTCTGCCTATGTCTCTGTCTCTTTCTGTGTGTCTCTCATGAATGAATATATAAAATCTTTAAAAAAATAAAAATTAAATTTTAAAAAAAGAATGCCTCTGATCATATGATGCCTGGTACATAGGATTCTTTCCCACTCCCAATCCTTGCTCACCATATCACACAGCTGGACTTCTCTAGACAGACAGGGGAAGACAGGGCATTTCCTTCTCTTTTTAATTTAATTTTATTTATTTGAGAGAGAGAGAAGGAAGGAGCAGGGGGAAGGACAGAGGCAGAGAAAGAAGCAGGCTCCCTGCTGAGGGGCTCCATCCCAGGACCCAGAGATCATGACCTGAGCCGAAGGCAGACACCCAGCCTACTGAGCTACCCAAGCACCTCAGAAAGGGCATTTCTTTCTTTTTTTTTATTTATGATAGTCTCAGAGAGAGAGAGAGAGAGAGAGAGAGAGGGACACAGGCAGAGGGAGAAGCAGGCTCCATGCACTGGGAGCCCAATGTGGGGTTCGATCCCGGGTCTCCAGGATCACGCCCTGGGCCAAAGGCAGGTGCCAAACCGCTGTGCCACCCAGGGATCCCAGAAAGGGCATTTCAATGGCTGTGTGCATGTCTGTTATACTGGTGGTAGTTATTTTAGTTTTATGGGCACTCTTTGTCTTTGTTTTAGTTTGGTATGGTTTTGGGGGTTGGATTGAGACAAGAAAGATTGAAGGTAGGGGTAGAACTGGAAACATTTAATGGTAAGAGTGGGCTTGACAGGACTTTAGTTTGAATTATTAGAATTCCACCAACTTTCCAAGGGCATGCTGGAAAGGGGGAACCTGGTGGGCAGCAAAGAGTGGAGCCAGGAGGGAATCCAAAACTAGAAACTTCTGGTCATTCAGTGAGTAACTTGGAATTTGAACACCAGGAAATGAGTGGGAGTCAGCAGATGGGAAATGGGGCTATGAAACGAGCTTCATTGAGCCAAAGAAAGTGCAAAATCAGAATGAGAGTGCATGCCTCTATGAACTGTTTTGACTATGAAAACATGACTACACCAGAGTTTCTGTGCCCTACAGATGTGGCAGAGGAGAGGAAAAACAATATTAATCCTAACTCATTTTATCCTTACAATCCTGCCATGTGTCCATACCCTCCAAATGTTTCAAATGCAGCAGTTATTTTTTATAAAGATTGTATGTATATGTATGTATGTATTTATTTATTTATCTTTTTATTTGAGAGAGAGAGCGAGTGAGCACATGAGCAGGGGCAGAGGCAGAGGGAGTACCAGACTCCCCACTGGGTAGGGAGCCCAACATGGGGCTTGATCTCAAGACCTTGAGATCATGAACTGAGCCAAGGGCGGATGCTTAACCGACTGAGCCACCCAGGTACCCACATCCTCAAATTTTTTATTTCACTAGAGTATAGCAAGAATGGCCAAAAAGTATGTTTGAAAAAGAACTGAACACTTTATATGACTGAAAAATTATAAAACATTTGCTTTCCTAGTATAAAAATATGCTTACACCTCCGTTTCCACAGTTGATTCAGGTTTTTCACCTATATTAAATGTCAATTGCCCTATACTTAATAGGATTGAATGTAGCACTCTGAACTAATCATTTTAGTGGTATAAATGAATAGACTAAGTCACTATGCACTTATTTTTCATTGTTCATGAAAAACATTTTCTCCACCTGTAATTCCACATTGGTTTTAAAATAGCTATTTTACTCTCACCAGGTGCTAGTAGCTCAAACCCTCCTCGGGAGCTGTTAAGTTGGCTCTACTTGCTCTGTCGACTCTCAAAAAATACAGAACATTTTGACTAATAAATATTTTTTAAAAATCCCAAAGAACTCTCTCTTTTTAAAACCACTAGAAATGAAAGTATGGGTCCCTCTCTAAAACTTTTCTTTCTTTCTTTCTTTCTTTCTTTCTTTCTTTCTTTCTTTCTTTCTTTTCTTTCTTTCTTCTTTCTTTCATTTTTTGCCCTTGATGAGAGGCAGTAATCAAGAAGAATCTGGGCAGAATAATGGGTGAGTTTATTTAAGTATCAACTTAAAGACTCCCTTAGATATGCTTTCAGAAGGACAATGAACTTTTTCCCCACTAGATAAAATTTAATTCAGTAACTGCAAATGAGCAGCTTATTGAGCACAAGAACCTCTTTTAGTATACCACCTTTGCAGAGTTATTGATGGGTTATTGAATACGGTCATATGGCTGAGATTCCTGACATTTTTAAGCGCTGCAATTCACTACCACTCTCCTTCCCAAGGAGAGTTCTAGATTATGTAGATTAAATTTGAAATTGATTGTGAGCATATGAGAATCACTGTCCTCCCTGCCCTTGAAATAAAGATAAATACCTCTAAAAGTCCTGAATCAAGGAGAGAAATCTCTGGCAAAGGTGTGGTACCCAGAATGTTACTAAGTACTACCTATGACTGCTAACAACTGCTCCTACTACTCCTATTCCTACTCCTATCGCTACAACAACTACTACTGCCATTTACTGAGCTTTGGCTATCCCAGGCACAGTAGCAAGTGTTTTGCATGTACTACCTTTCCCTTCCAGGTATGATTAGTCTAAGTTCTACGGATGATGAAACCGAGCTCAGAGTAGTTATGTGTCCAAAGTAACAACAGTGAGCGTGACTCCTGTCTGGTCTGCTCCAGAGCTACCACAACACACTGCATCCCAGAACCTATATACCATTCCTAGAAGGATGGAATTATAGACACTGGGGCTTTGGAGCTGGGCAAGAAAGCCCTTGGTTGGAAAGGTGGCTGGAAGCCAAATGAGGAAGGGAAATGAAGCATGTGTGGTGTGAGTCAGAGTGGACCTAGTGACTCCTACTACTAGCTAGCCAGTCACAGAATAAACAACTAAAGTTTGCATGAGTGTTTGCAAGTCAGATTGTTTTGTACTTCAACAGGTTAATAACTATCACTCCAGTTCTCTTTTTGCCTTCACCATCAAACTTCTGGTGGGCTGCATTTCCTTACAACTTAAATCTCTCCTTGACCTTTCTGAATCTGTCTTCCATCCTCACCTCACCGCTGAACCTTCTCTCTCAGAGGTCACTCTGAGTGATATCTTCCAGTATGGCATTGCTACTACTCCAATGGACCCTACCAAGCCTTCCACACCTTGAAGGCTTCTCTTCCTTTGCTGCTTTGACTCTTCTGTTTTTCGTTTCTCTTTTGCTCTCCTCCAGCATTCAAATCCCTCACTCATACCCTTTACACAATCCAAATCAACCTCACGATGGGTCAGGAAACACTGATGATGGACAAGAGACATCCAAGCGGTGTGTACCTTGGCTTTGCCAAAGGAAGCACAGTGGGGTGGTTAGGGGCATAGGCTCTGGAGCTAAAATTACCTGGATTCAAACCCTCACTGTGTTACCTACTAGCAGCATGACCTTGGTAAATCGCTTTATTCCCTCTGTATCTCAATGTTTTATCTATAAAGTAGGAGTGGGCATCTGGGTGGCTAAGCGGCTAAGCATCTGCTTTCAGCTCAGGTCATGATCTCATCCTGGGATGAGTTCTGCATCAGGCTCGGCTCCCTGTTCCACGGGGAGCCTGCTTCTGCCTCTGCCTCTGGCTCTCTCTCTCTCTCTCATGAATAAATACTTTTTTAAAAAAGCAGGAATAATAATAGTGTTTACCTCATAGAGTTGTCGTAAGGATGAAATGAGTTTACATATATAAGGCATTTACTTGGAACATAGTAAATCTTCATTAAGTGTTACCTATTACAGTCTGTATGAAGGTAATTTCTAAAATGTTAATTATTTCCACAAGTGAATCATTTACTTCTGATATTTGAATTGTTTTTCAAGATGTATTTAATTTTAAAGAGAGAGAGTGCACACAGGTGGGAGGGGCAGAAGGAGAGGGAGAGAGAAACTCAAGTAGACTCCTCACTGAGCGCAGATCCCGATGTGGAGCTTGATGCCATGACCCTGAGATCACAACCTGAGCTGAAACCCAAGAGTTGGATGCTTAACTGACTGAGCCACCCAGGTGACCCTGTGATCTTTAAATTTTTTAAAGGCACGCCATTCATTCCTCAGTAAGCTCCCAAAAAGCTCCACACTCTTTCCATGTATTTCATGAAGGACAGTTTGTTGTTGTATTCTGAGTGACAAACAATTGGACCAATCTGTCCTGGGCCTTCTTGTTCTAGACTTTCTCCATGGCTTTACGTGCTACTTAGGTGCTCATGAGTCCTATGTCTTTATCAGTTCCCCACACCTCTCTCCTGACCTCCAGATCTAGCCAGCTGGCTGCCTACTGGGCATTTCTTACCTGACTATCTGACCCACAGTGTAACATACCTCTAGTGTCTGAAAAGAATTCCATTTGTCAGGACACTTGGGTGGCTCAGTGGTTGAGTGTCTGCCTTTGGCTCAAGTCGTGATCCTGGGGTCCTGAGATTGAGTCCCGCATCAGGCTCCCCATAGGGAGCCTGCTTCTCCTTCTCCCTATGTCTCGGCCTCTCTCTCTCTGTGTCTCTCAGGAATAAGTAAAGAAAATCTTAAAAAAAAAAAAGAACTCCATCTGTATTTCCTGACTTAGTTAAAAGGTAACACATCTGTTCAGTGCCAAGCTAGAAACCTGGGGATCATCCTACTATTCTCACACCACTTTAACCATGATATCTAACTGATCACCAAGTAACATTGATTCTACCTCCCAGGAGTGTTTTGAATTTCTCCCCTCCTCCGTAACCCTACTACCATAACTCTACAACTGCTACCTTAGGTTGGGCCTTTGTCTCTCCCAGCATTAGTGAAAGCCACCTAACTTGTCCTTTTGCCTTTCCTTTTGACCTTTGACCCCTGCTCTATCTGGGGTACTCTAGCCAGAGCAATCCTGAAATGCTGGCCTTATCCAGTTATTCACCCATTTTAAATCCTTCCATGGATCCCCAGAGTCTTCAGGTTAAAGTCCAAATACCTACACACGGCCTACAAGGCCCTTCGTTACCTGGGCCCTAGCTATTTCTCCACACTCATCTCTTGCAATGATTCTCACATCTCACATTCTGACTGAATCTTGATGTGCCCTGCCCATCCCTCTGCCCTTGACCCTTCCGTAGTCTCACATGAGGTCCCCTCTACTACCTTACCTTATTTTCGTTGGCAAGATTCTACTCTTACTTCAAGAGAACTCTTTTTTTTTTTTTTTAATTTCCATCCTGCAGTCTTTCCTAAGTCCCTCGGGCAGACTCAGGTGTTTCTCTCCCTATGCTAGCCTGTCATCTTGCACTTACTTTCATTACAATAATTACTACTTCACACTGTATTTGACATTCTACCTGCCACATAAGTTCCCTGAGTTGAGGGCAGGGACCGTTTCCCATTTATTTCCATCTACTGAGTGTCCAACCAGGGCATAGCATACCATTTTGCCCAAATGACATGCTCTCTTCTGCCTCTACTAATACCTCTGCTCTTCTTCTCAGCAGAGGGAGTAATTTATTCCTCCACATTCACACAGTTGGCTAAAATGCCTCTTCTCTATGAAATTTTCCCTAATGACACTTAATTCACTCCTACTCATTCCTTCATTTCATCATGTCCTCAAGGCTTGGAGAAGAATCTTCCAAAAAACATATTTGTGCTTTAGTGATTTAGATTCGATCCTTATTTATCTAGCTTGACGACTCTCAAACATTTAAGGAGCATGTGCTGAAATCATCCACAGGAGCATGCTTTTAAAAAATTAATTCCTGTTAAAGCACCTATTTTTATGCCTGGAGAAGCAGTCAAGCATTGGCTCTTGCCCTTCCCAAACCAAATACCCTGTCAGTGTGCGATGCAAGCAGAAAGGAGGAGAACATGCAGCTACCTATGGTAAGGCTCCTGAAAGCAACTGAAGACCCAGCTAAGGGAAGCCATTCAGTTCCTTAAAAGGCTGGAAGAAGGGACCAGAAAGAAATCCACCTGCCCACGGAGCTCCTGGGATGGCCTAAGCCATTGTACTGCAGCGGTTCTGGGGGGACGAAAACAGGTGGCCCATGAAACCTCCAGGAAAGTGCTTTCGTAAGCTCATGTACCTGAAAAGTTAACAAGGCTGAGGAGGTAAAAATGGAAAGACTACACTACATTCACGTGTACTCGCTACACTGCATGCTGCTTCATAAATCTTCCTCTTTCTCACCGGCTACCATACTTTTCCCTAGCTAGGATCCAAATTTTCTGGAGGCCATCAACAGAGTATAGTTCCCAAACTGCCCACAACACACAGGACACAGCGTTGACCAAAGAAACACTTTGTTGTTGACTGACCGATTCTGAAGCTCTGTATTCACAATTTTTTTCTTCCCCTCAATAGTTTCAGGAATGCTTATTATTCACAGAACAGTTCAGTCTTGGAAGCCAAGAGGAAATATTCATCAGTCGGTATACATTCTCCCTGGGCTATGCATTAAACAGGGATTTCCTTTGGAAATGTCAACAAAGGATGCCTGATGAGACAGGACAAAGAACTATATATAGAGATCAAGTGGCAAGAGTGGGAGGTCAAAGCATGCCCTCCCTCAACCAGATTAAAGGAGGCTTCGTTCTGCTCAGGACTCCTTCCCATGCTCTCCAGCCCCAGCAACAACAACAACAACAAAAAATAGTTTCCAACTGCCTATTCCCCTGAATTCTGGAAGCTGGGCAGCAACTGGAACAGGCTGACTTACTAAAGAATTCAGCCAACAAATCTGTGGTGATCCTAATCTCTGTTTCTGTAATAATAGGAAGACTGCGACTGTGTTTACTTTCGGAGGGAGAATCAAGAACAAGAAGAAAGAAGCAGCAGAGAGGTAGTATTTACGGCCCCTTTATGAAAAGTCAATCTGCTACAACAAAAACATTTGCAGACAATAAGGAAGAGGAACACGTTTGGCAGGAAAATAGCCCTATTCCAGTTCTCTCAGAAGTGCCTGGGCTGGTAGCCTCCACACAACCCCCCTCCCCCAATGTGAAAAGCCTGGTTCATACCACGAATACAGTCATCCCCTATAAACAAAGCTGGATTCGATAAAATGAAAAAAATTTTCAAATCACCCTTTAGTGTCCGGTTCGATCTCATGATAGACAACTTCCTACTATTTATTTCACTGCATAAAGTATTTATAAGCATCTGTGAAGTCTCGAGTCCCTTCTTTCACTGCATTTCTAATCCCAGGGATCATTCCAAAGCCTTCTGGACACACAGGCTCTGTGCTGAATGAGTATAATTAAGTACCCTGGACTCACCCTATTATTATGGAGACGTTTAGGGCACATCCCTAACCTTTCAGAAGGGATGATGTCATAGAGCCCAGCCATGCTCTTCCATGGAGCATCTTGTAGAGTTCCTGTCAAAGACAGAATCCAAAACTGGGGAGCCCATGGAGTTAACTCCCAGAATGCCCTCTTGCCCTTGAACATGTAATGCAGGATCTCATGGTTCTTTGCCAAATGACAGTTAACATTTTTATCCCATTGTCTGTATTTCCTGCACCTGTATATCCAATCAGGGTGGATTTGTGCCATGTGTGAGCCTTTCGAAGGGTACCTGTGGTGTTTTCTTTATACCTGGTACAATGCTGTGCATAAATAGTATTAGCAAAAGGTGACCTTTGGTGCGCCAGAGCAGACAGTGGCCTGTGCGAAGGATCTAACAAGCATCTCTAAGGGATGCTCTTAAACCCCTCCTCTGTTGGTTCATCAGGGGGCTGCTCTTCTCTCCCACTTGGCTTATATTAGGCAGCACTGGTGTCAGCTCCTGAAGGCTCAAGCCTGGAGTCCTGACTTCAGAGAGGCACTGTTAAAACCTTGCCTGTTACCTAAAGGGCCAGAATGAGTCCTCCTCTGTTAATACAATGATGCATTGTTTTACAAAGCTAGCTTCTAGCCACTTGAAAAGAGTAGGGTACTGAATACAAAGGTTTGATTGGTGCAGTGGGCTGGGCAGGGCTGGAGCAGGGTTCTGTTTGGGTGAGGCTGGTCTGAGTGATAAACTTCCCAGGGTGGAAGGTGATAAGATGTTAGAGAGGTCTCAAGGCGAATAAGCAAAGAAAGCAAACTGCTTACTTTGTTCATGTGACTACAACTTATGCTATACTTAATAGTCTTTTTTGATGAGAATGAGGACGGTGATAATTACAAGTTCTAACCACATTTTATTCACTATTAGCTGTTACCCTGCCCTCAATCATGAGAATTCTAAGCCGAGGGATTCCTTATCTTGTCTCCTGCTTACAATGCTCCCTTGTGTCTCCACCAGTGTGGGTTTCTTGTACTGTAATCTAACAGTATAATCAGAAGCTTTGATAGAGTGGAACAGAGAGGGATTCTGACTAACTGAAAAGCACTCTAAAATGCCTTCTGTTTTGTTTCTCCCCACATGGGAAGAATGAAATCGACTAGCAAAAGAACAGTCTAAAGGAAGTCACCACTCACAGAATCATGAGCCCTGAAATCTGGAAGACACATGGAAGGTCAGGTAGTCAGTTCAACCCTTTATTTTACAGGTAAGGATACTGATGCTGAGAGAGAAAGTGACTTTCCTCAAATTCCCATTACCAATTAAGGGCACCCTATGCACCCTGTATCCAGTATCTTATGCACCCTGCCTACAGTGCCACTCTCTTCCACAAATGGAGTGTCCCAGCGGGGATTAAATTGAGATGCTAAACTCATCATCCAGGTACACCCACCCGACTTTAAGAAATGCATGACTTGAAGAAATCCAAATAGTCAGGAGTGTTTATTCACATGAGGACAATTCTTTTTCTTACTAGAAGATTCTCACACTCTCTTAAGTAGAAATCCCTAGGTGGGATTTCACTTGAACCACGACATTTATCTGTCACATAAGTAAGATTAGAACTAGACCATTGGGTTGTAAATAGAATTAGAAACCTTTTTAGCCAATCACTGCCCCAGGAAGAGCCCTATCACATCTCACCCGACCCAGTTTAGAACTTGAAGCCCTACCATGGCCTCTTCAACAAAACCAACACAAAAACAAAGGCTACAGCTGGAGTCCCATGCTCTTGAGAAAGAGAGGGAAATAACATCTTTCTTTTATCACATCCACTTCTGAAAAGACTGACTCCTCTTGTAAGCTCTGCTCTTTGATGTAGACTTGACGTAGGTAACAGATTTCAAAAACCTTAGACTTGTGTGACACTTTACAATTCACAGACAACTTGAACATAGATATCATTTGTTGACGACAAGAGTAGGTGGAATGGTGATGAGTGAGAATCAAGTGAGGGGCATGGAAACAAAGGGAGGAGAGGCTAGAAACAGGAAAAGCCGTCCTGAAAGTACTCTTATAGATATGAGAGGGCACAGAATGAACCTCGGCCTACTCTAAGGACCTGGGATTTCCCAGCTTCCCCTATGACACCCCAGCCATCTCTTTAGGGGGCTGCAGTGTCCAGTTTGATGAAGGAAGAAACACACTTCATGTTGGATTCTCATATGGCCTGCCACTGGGAAAGGAGAATGGACCCTGGACCCCCTGGACCACTGTCTCCCCAGTCCATCGCTGTCTCCCCAGTCCATCACCCACCACCCATCTATTTCTGTTTAACAATAGACATTTGCCCCTTTTCTTGGAACGAGCATCCTAAGGAAATGAGATCCCCTAGAACTATCATTCAGCTCTTCACTCCAAATGGCTTAGCTACACTCTTGACAAGCCTCCAGTGCCCTCAAAGGATCGTCTCATCCAGGTCCTCTGAAAGAGTTGCAAATGTTTGCATTACGTACCTCGACTTGTTGGCAGATCTGTATTAGTTTGGCCATTTGATTTTCTAGTTCACTGTTGCGCTTCACCAGGTTGGTGAGGTTCATCTCCAGAGTTTGCTTCCATCACAGAGAGGGTAAAGCCAGAGGGAAACAGGGAAGAGGGGAAAAAATAAGAAATGTTCAGTGAACTTGAGAACCAATATTAGGTGGAGATCATTCAGTCAGCTGACAAGCATTTCAAAGATTCACTGAGCACTTACTGCAAACCAAGCACTATTCTAGGTGCTAATTATAATAATACTGTACCTTTGCTCCAGACTCTCGTTATTGGGGAAAAGATGATATTCACAGCTTCGCGGATACAGGAATTTAATGATATTAAGGAGACCTTATGTTTTCTATCATATTTTTAACTTTTTAACGTATATCACAGCATTTCATGTTGCCATCATAGTAACCCAGTGATGTAAGGAAAATAGGTATTAACCTCTCTTTTACAGATGAGTACACTAAGGGAACTATAATTTATTGAACAAGTAGTACTCGCCAGACACGATGTGAGACAATTTCATATATACCATTTAATAACTGTAACAACCCATGAGGTAGGATATGTCAGCATTTTACAGATGAGAACTGAGCTTCTGAATGGGGATAAAGTGTTCTTCACAGTCTTATAATTAGTGTGTGATTAAGCCGAGACTAGAACCCACCTCTCTAGCCTCGGTCATAGCTTTGCCCCAATATTCATGACTTTTTTTTTTTTGAAACATTTTAGATTTATCAGTAGTTTCCTTCAGAAAAAAAAAGGTGCTATTTAAACTGTGAGGTTCATCAAAATCAAGCATTGTACCTCACAGCTTCCCTTCTTTGGCCCTAAGACAGTGCCTGTGCTACCCCTGGTGTAACATATCAACGTAGGCCATCCATTGCTCATCATTGCTTACTGGTACATAGCTTCCTTCATGCGTACATTAGAAGCATTTTGCAAATATGTTTACTCTAACAGAATTACAATGGTGCTCAGAACTCTTAGGATATTTTCCATTGAACAAGCTACTCTCTTCCCGTTCCCTATGTGGAAAAAAACAGTGTGTTATTCACTCTAGATTGATAATGGGCTTTTAGGGGATCCCTGGGTGGCTAGCGGTTTGGCACCTGCCTTTGGCCCAGGGCATGATCCTTGGGTCCTGGGATCGAGTCCCACATCGGGCTCCCTGCATGGAGCCTGCTTCTCCCTCTGCCTGTGTTTCTGTCTCTCTGTCTCTCTGTCTGTGTGTGTGTGTGTGTGTCTTACGAATAATAAAATATTTTCTAATTTATTTTTTAAAATATTTTATTTATATATTTGTGAGACACACACACACACACACACACACACACACACACACACACACAGAGGTGGAGACACAGGCAGAGGGAGAAGCAGGCCCCATGCAGGGAGTCCGATGTGGGACTCAATTCCAGGACTCCAGGATCACGCCCTGAGCCAAAGGCAGATGCTAAACCGCTGAGCCACCCAGGGATCCCAGAATCTTTAAAAAATAATAATAATAATAGGCTTTTAGATTCCTCCCAATTCCCAAGCCTTCAGCTCCAGTGGCTGCTTCTCCCCTAGGGCCTGTCCCAAAATCTACTCCTCTCATACTCATCATCCCAACACCCCCACAAAGTCTGTTCCAAATGTAATACCCCAATCTCTTAGCCTTGGTTCTGCTAACATTCCTTCCTTTGGTTGTGTACATTTCTTCATTGCTGTATCCATGGCTCCTACAGTTTGTAGTTGCTCAAAGTTCATGTTTTTGATAAGAGGGGTTGGGGGGGAGCAAAGGGATGTGTGGGCAGTGGGAAAGGACTCATGCACTTGGCCCCTTTCTGGTCTACTAAATAGCTGGGGCTCCTTAGTATTCTTGGCACTGGCCAAGAATAAGTCCATCCCAGAGGGCATATTCCCATGGATATATGTATTTCTAGGATGGGGCAGTCTGATCACTAGTCTCAAACTGGATTATGAGAACCAGCTTCATCTTTGCTTCCCTTCTTGCCAGATCTCTCTTTGTTTCTTTGGCTTTATTCTCATGGATGTGATTTTTTCCCCCATGCATTCAACTGCTCTTGGTGGCTTTGGCACGGTTGTCTCCCCTGGCCCCCTTTAATTCTCCAACCATCTCAATCCGCGGGCTTCTCCTTAGCGAGGGTAAAGAGTGTCAAAAAGGGAGAACGGAGGGCAGCAGTTAATGATTCGCACATGATCTTTTAGCTAAGTAGACGTCAAGAAATTAAAAAAAAAAAGGAATGGCAGAGTTCAGCGGTTGAATACAACAAAAGGTAATGAGCACCTACTCTGTTGAGGGTGCAGTGAATATTCCAAGAGAAAGAGGAGGTGAAACTAAGGTGGGTCTTCAAGTATAAGTAGGATTTTAACAAACATAGATGGAGGAGGACAGGGGGTCCCAGGCAGAGGGAATAACCTGAGTCAAAGTGAATAAATTATATAGACATGTTGGGGGAGAGAAATTGAATTTGGCTAGAACAGAAGGTACAAGAGAGTAGTGGGGGATGAGGCTGGAAATGGAGCCGGAGGTCCAGTTTTGAAGGCCTTGAAGGCTGAGGTGAGGAGTTTGTGCCTATTTCTTTTTTGACAACATCTGGGCCACAGTTACGAGCTCAACCTACCAGCAATATCTAGGGCCGACTGGAACAGGAGAGCCTTGGAGCAGGGGCACTGATTAAGAGGAAGCTGTGCTATTCAAGGCAGCTGGTAATGCAGGTCTGGGCCAAGCTGAGAGGATGATCAAGAGAAATACGGTCCAAGAAAGGATTTGTCACTGTTGAGTATGCAGGGAGGGCAAGAAATAAGAGAACTAATAATAAAACGCAGTTGGATTTGGTAAATGGAAGTCACCAGTGACCTCTAGAAAAAGGAGTTACAGTCAAGTCTTGGAAGCAGATGTCAAAATGTTGAGTTAGGGAGTCAGTCAGTTGTGATGATATGGAGGCAGCAAGTCTGAACTCATCTCCAAAAACTTGGCTGGAGAGGGTGGTGACTAAGACAGAGCTACAGTTTGGTGAAACGGTCCAGCTCAGGTTAGACAGGGAGCATTGGTAATGAACCCAATCCGTTTATGACTTCTACTAGCACAGTGGTCCAGATTCATAGAGCAATGGAAACCCCATGTCTCACCATTGACCATATTGACATATTAGGTAGGCATAAATGTAGACTGAGGAACTCAGAGCAGATACAGTATTAGAAATCTGTGTTTCAGACTGTAATGTGTTACCATTCAAATACAGGGTTCCATGGGGAAAATGTTTTCTAACAAGTCCATGCAACCTGTTGCAACACTTGTCATGAAACTAATATAAATAATTCATAGGGCAGAGCAGGACTAAGATCCCCTGCTGTGTGTTCCTCACTTATGGCCTAGCACTGAGACTCACAGCTTCTGTAAAGCCACTGAAAACAAAAATTAGGGTCGAACACATAATTTGGGGTCTGGTTTTACTATGGACCTTGGATTACCATCACAAAATTATGGCAAATGGTTATTTTGCTCTAGCCCCTTAGCAATTTGCAGAATGCCAGCACATTTTAACGACACAGAACTAGAACTGACAAGATGACTCTAATTTCAACCTTACTTCATTAATATGAAAATGCTTTGAAAAATAAATCTCTGGCTAATGAAAACACCATCTGTTGATGGCTTTTTGCCACTGTTTTCTTACATCCCAAGACATAATTTGAGGAAAACCCCCGAACATTTACTTTACTCACTTCCTCTTCATTTGCAAGGAATGAAAGCTTCCTCTCAAATTGGAATTGATTCTCAATAATGAATATATGCAAAGGAAAGTGGAGAATTGCTGCAATTATGCATTTCATTTCCTCACCCTTCCTTATCACGCTTGGCACTGACGAATCATTTAGAACTAGAAATTCTGGGCCACTCTAGGTTGGAATGATCACATGCATTGATTTGGCCAAATAATTACCTTGCCTATACTCTGGCTAAGGAGACAAAGAGAATACATGCACATATGTGTCTGTGTGGGCATGCATGTGCCTCTGTGTGTGTATGTGTGTGTACACAGTCTCCTTACGTAAAAATAAACATGTCTTTTTGTTACTGTGTTGTTGCGGTCTGGTTTTTAAACACTGGTCTGTTTAAACACTTTTCCTGTGTTGTCCAGTGAATCACCGGGCCCGGGTCCCTCCGTACAAACCTATTTAGGGTAGCTTTCTCAGAACAGCTGAACCATGACAAAGTGGCAGGGGAGATTGGAATGGAGATATTTGCTGGGAGGAAACGGAGACAGGAGGTTGGCAGGGGAGCAGGATGAAGCTCCAATTTCCTGCTGCAGGGGGTTACCTCTGGGTCCTCCTTCTGTGCTTTCCCTGTGTGGGGGTTAGAGATGCATTTGTACCACGAGACTGAGACCCTCTTCACCTCCAGATGACTATATATCATCACGGTGTTTACTAAACTCTACATGTGTCTAAGTAACACAACGGGAGGGGAATATTCGGCTGCTTTGGTGTAACTGGGACTTTAAAAGGCCCGGGTAAGCTAACCTGACGGTCAACACCGGTTCCGTTTTTTATGCAAGTTCCACTTTGTGTCACATAGGCTTGGTCTCTTTGTGTACTGTTCTGTTGTACCCTTGACAAAGTGGAAAATGTTTGCCATTTCTGAGATACCAGGCATGGGCTATTCTTCCAGATAGCATCTCATAAAAAGAGATGGGCTGGGTTTTTTTTAAAGATTTTTTATTTATTCATTTGAGAGAAAGAGCAAAATCATGAGGGGAAGAAGGGGGGAGAGGAGAAAAAAGCAGACTCCCCACTGAGCAGGGAGCCTGACCTGGGGTTCGATCAATCGTAGGATCCCAGGATCATGATCTGAGCTGAAGGCAGATGCTTAACCAACTGAGCCACCTGGGTGCCCCAATTGCTGGTTTATTTTTTTTCCCATTTCTCTAGATACACGTTGTTTCAGATAACTTTCTCACTAGCTCCCTCAAGAAACCAAACATTGCCTCTTCTTTAAAGCCAGAGATTTCCCTGATGGCACACCCTCTCGACCACGACTGTCACTTGTCATGCTCTGTGAAAGCGTTATGTCTTTTACACATATGTGAGCACATTTATACATGCCTACCTGACACGGCAAGCCCTGAAGTCCTAAAAAGGGGTGAAGCCTTTCTGCTTGCTCTGTTTAAACATGCAGAATTACCACCGAATGCCTGTATACTCTTCAATTTTCTAAAAGGCATGAGGGGAACATTCTCTAAGTCTACACAAGATCCCCACTGCTTCGATGTGGGAATGGAACCTTTGGGGCTGCGGAGGGAGGAGGGAAGGGAAGAAAGGCCGATGTACCCCAAACCTGAGCCTTCCTGATTCACAGAAGACAACACCATCTTTAAAAATGATCTGAGCCAGTGACCCCATTACTATTTATCGACATGCTCTTTTTTTTGACATTCGGTCTGCTCACTGATATTCCTAGCTATCTCCAAAATCCAGGAGCCAAAATTTTTAGCACACTTTTGGGGTCACATTCTGCTTTCTTTTTTTAACTGCTTGTCTTAAAATACTAACTTTGCTTTTGCTTCAGTCTGTCACTTTATGTATCAATTACATATGGCCTTTCAACAGCAGAACACACCATCTGGTCCACCAACTAAAGCCCACACCCTTCTGCCAGAGTGTGTTGCTTCCCCAAACATTAATTTGCTGTTGTGTAGACACAGGCTATGTCCCAGAATGAGATACAGGTGAGACACTGGATGTTCAAGGTCTACTCTACTTGAGGCTCATTAGAGATATGACCAAGACTGGTCCTCAACCAGCGAAGCTGGGTGAATCAGGTTGCCATTCCTCTTCTTTCCAGAATGTTCTGACATCATTCCACAAAGACCCATGCCTCCCCTAGTTCCCTCATTAGGAATGCTACACAGACCACCCTGCATTTTTTTTCTTGCCCTTCTCCTCAGGTGGATTGCATGGTTCTATCTCTACCTTAAATGTGTAAATTATTATTTGGACCTTCTAAAATAAAACCCGTACTAAAAACCTAAACCCACTGTTGATTGTGATAACAGGATAGTGAACCAAAACCAATTGACTTTCCTGGAGTTCTCAATGTGGTACTCTACTCGAACTATTCCTCTTTGGTTCCTGCCTCTCATGCACACTCTTCCCTTCTTCCTTCACATACTCTTCCTTCATATTTACCTTCTAGACTCTGAGTGTGCCACAAGGCTCAATCCTGGGCCCTTGCTCAGCTCACCACTGCATGACCCTATCACTGCTCTAAAGGCCTCCAATCTATGTCTCTAGCCCTAATCTTTCAGCCATCGCAAAGGCCTGAATCTCAACTCCTTCTAGAACATTTGCCCTTTCAGTTCTGAAATTACCCCCATGTTCTCCCTCCTCCAGATACTTGACCAAACTATTTTCTTCCTGCTACAGCACTCCCTGTCCCTTACTCCATCCCCATCCCCCAACTGGACATCCCCAAACCCACCCAAAGTCTCTTTTGATGGTTGTCCTTCCCATGTTCTCTCTCAATCCCTTGTGCTTCCATTGTCATAGAACTCACCACACTGTCCTGTAACTGTGTCCTTAACTAACCGTCTCCTCACAGTGAGCCAAAAGCTCCACCAGTGTTGGGACTGTGCTCTCTTTACCCTTGTAATCCCAACACCCTTCCTGGTACTTGGCATCTAATAGTGTTCAGTAAACTTTTGATGAATGACCCATGATCATATCAAACTCAAATCTAAAGTCAAATTATACCACCCAAACTGCTAGTACCTTCCTCTAATTTACCCCATTTCTATCCCCAATACCTCTATTCTTCAAGACATCTCCTAGTCCAGAGTCACTTTTTAATTCTTTCTCTCCCATCACCTGTAACCATAGAGCCAGCCATTCACCAAGTCCTGTCAACTCATCTCCAGTTTGGTCCTTCTCCAGCAAATTCATTCACGATTTCCTGTTTTGAGCAGCATGTCTCCCTTTCACAGACTCTTCCTCTGTGCTCCCGAGCATCCTGTGCACGCCTCTGTCATGGCACATACCCTACTGCTTTGGATTTTTTTATGGACTTATCTGTCTCTCATACTAAGTTCAAAGCTCCCCAGGGCAGGGACTGTGCCTGATTTCCTGTGTGCCCAGCTTCTACCATGATGACTTGAATGGTTGAGAGTATTCAGTGAACAAAATGAGTGTTCGTGAATTGTCTGTTAAATGAATGAATGAATCCCTAGACTTGATCCCTGGTGCTACAGTTTAAGTTGCTATCTGTTCTGTCTTCGGGGGAGATAAAGAACAAGACATTACCTCATTACATTAACCCTTTGAGAACATGCCTGTCATTATCACATTTTCCCCTTTCAACTTTGCTTCTTTGGGCTTATTCATTCTTTCCATCATCTTTCCTTTCCTATGTTATATTTCTAGAATATGTTCCTTTGCCCAATAAGAACAGACAGGATTGGGATGCTTGGGTGGCTCAGTGGTTGTGTCTGCCTTTGGCTCAGGTCATGATCCCGGGGTCCTGGGATTGAGTCCCACACTGGGCTCCCTGCAGGAAGCCTGCTTCTCCCTCTGCCCATGTCTCTGCCTCTCTCTGTGTCTCTCTCATGAATAAATAAATAAATAAATAAATAAATAAATAAATAAATAATCTTTAAAAAAAAAAAGAATGGACCATGCTGTGTAGCATTGGGAGCATGTCATGGACAATTAAGAGACCACAGAAAAGCCAGATGTACAAGCAAGCATGACTTTCTGATCATGGGTTGAAGGCTAGTTTAGCCAGTTTAGAAACCCTATGACAGATATCACCCTCACCCCATACATACGTGTCCACCAACCACATCATAGGGAGTGCAAATCTGGACTTAAACACTTTGCTTATATGATAATTTTGCTACTGTGGCTCAGTACCTAAGTGAGTCAAATTGAGAAACAAATTTTTCTGCTCTCTCACCTTTAATAACCCAACCCGGCCTCTCTGAAGCTTCTTATCATGACGATTTATGGCATGGCTCATTTATTAGGGAGATCCTTAGTCTCAGCATAGGTTCTACCAAGGCCATAATCCTTATTGGGGGCACCATGCTTATGGCCTTACACACCAGGCATCCTCAACCCAACTTTTCTACAGATATGCCCACAGAAAATTAACACAGATGCTCTCCTCCCACACAATGACACACGTAGACATACACAGACAAACAAATTGAGTCATTCTCAGCTGCTCAACTATGCAGAAATCCACACACTCATATATGGTGACACATACATATATATGCAAATATACTCTCTCTCAACCCCGGCTTTCATAAAGATATTTCTCTCTTTCTCTTATATTAATAGTCATACTGGTTCCGAAATAGTAAAATGCCCAGTGGTAGATAAGATGAGAGGGTATCTGTCTTGGCAGACAGAAGTGGGTGTCAAGTGGGTGAGCAGACAAATGACTGGGAGAAGGTGGTGGCTGAGTGACAATGGGTGGGTGGATGACAGAGTGACTGAGTAGGAAGAAGGGCGAGCAATCAACTCTGATAAGATTCTAGAATATCATATCATATTTTCCAACCTTTTAACTGGCGTTGTGGCTTTCCTTTGAACATTCTCCAAGTCTCACATCTCCCTTCTCTTTGTCTAGCAATCTTGAGCTCTGTCTCAGCCTCTCTTTCCGTGTGTGTGTGTGTGTGTGTGTGTGTGTGTGGTGTGTGTTTCACTTTCCCATAACAAAAAACTTACTCTGGTGCCAGGTAATATTTTATAACAACGAGATCCCTGGTATGTAAGTGCAACTGCATTTAAGAATTATTTGTAGTAATGAATTTGTGGAAATGTAATGAGAAAAAGAAAATGTGCTTGTTTATTCCTTTCAGGAAATTCCTCTATTCCCCCTGATTTTCATCAGCTATATTTTTGGCAGGCTATGGGCATGGAAATGTGAAGACATCACTCTCAAAGAGAATTATAATAATCACATCTGATTTATACAGATGTCACCACAGGGTTAGGCAGTTGGAAAATCCAGTACTCCAAATGAATAGGCACTTAAAATTAAGGACATGCCATACTTTTGCTAACACTCTGGTTTTGAACATTATCAGGAGTTTGCAGGAGATTCTTTTTTTTCAGACCCCTAAAGTAGTCATAATGGCAAGACAGATTTATATCTCACAAGATGAGAGCTAAGGCAAGCTATAGACACTGCTATATTTCCCACAGATCCATTATTAATATTCCACTCATTTGGATTTCTTGAGCACATATTATGTGTGCAAGACACTAGGAGGATACTGAAGAAATAAAAGATAATGCGTCTGGCCTCAAAAAATTTATGGTAGAGCTGGGATGTGTTGGGGTGGCCTTGAAGGGTTTTAGCTGGGGACTAAAGAATTGGTAGGATTCCTAAGCAGGTCAAGAGAAAGAGCACAATGGGCAGCCCGGGTGGCTCAGTGGTTTAGCACCACCTTCAGCCTGGGACATGATCCTGGAGACCCAGAATCAAGTCCCATATCCGGCTCCCTGCATGGAGCCTGCTTCTCCCTCTGCCTGTGTCTCTGCCTCTCTCTCTCTCTCTCTCTCTCTCTCTCTCTCTGAGTGTGTGTGTGTGTGTGTGTGTGTGTGTGTGTGTGTGTCTCATGAATAAATAATAAACAAAATCTTTTAAAAAAGAGCACAGGTCTAAGTTAGGAGTCATAAAAGAGAATGAGTGGTATGTTTAGCAGACAGGAAGCTAATCTGGGCAGAATAAAGGTACTACGTTTGAGAGTGGTAGGGGGCAAAGATGGATGGGTAGCATGTGAACCAAGTTGTACCAGACTTAGAATATCGAGTTGAGATCAGTCATCAATACAGAGCCACTGAAATTTGACCTCTTTTTACAAAGCCAACATTCATTTTTTTAAGATTTTATTCATTTATTCATGAGAGACACACACAGAGAGAGGCAGAGACATAGGCAGAGGGAGAAGCAGGCTCCATGCAGGGAGCCTGATGTGGGACTCGATCCCAGGACCCCAGGATCACACCCTGGGCTGAAGGCGGGTGATAAACCACTGAGCCACCCAGGCATCCCTAAAGCCAACATTTATTAATGTAATAGTATTGATCTTTTCTACAGGGAGAAACTTATGAGCCAATGAAAACTCTTAACACGTGAAGCATTTTTATAGAAATGTGGCCACATGTCATGAGCTAAGATCATATATTGGGACACATAAGTGGAAAGAGAAGGAATGGAAGAAATAATTACTCTGATAGGCCTTTCTACTGTAATAACTGTTGGGAACAAAACTATTCTTTGAAATTGAAGAATTAATTGAACCACTGGTTGCCTTCCGAAGGACATGTAGTTAGAATGGACAAATAAAGAATGATAATAAACCATAGTAAGTATCCCAAACCCCCCTAATCCACTTTGAGCACATGTTAAGAAGACAGGCTGGCTTCTGGTTATTCCGACCTTTTGTCTTATAACATAACAGTGTGTTTATTCTTCATTGAATAAATAAATACTGGAGACCACTAATCCTACGGAGGGAAGTTAGTACAAATAGGGTAGTTATAAAGGCCAACAGTGAAGCTCCAGAACCAAAAAGGACAAATAAACACCATTTCACTTATGGGCCAAAAGTAAAACCCCTAGATATATGTACTATCATACCCCCCCCCTTCTCCTGTAGGACTCCCATGTTCTTCAGGGCCAGAGGAGTATGCTCAAGGCCATCTCCTCCGTAGCTTCTGACAACCAGCTTCCTCCTTTCTCCTTGGGGAAGAATTCGGCAGATTAAGGGAATAATCCCAAATGCTTTTCTAAATTAAAATTAAGCCAAAGAAGTGAGAATATGTGACACTAAGTCAAACTTCCTCTCCGCTTAATATGGAGAACTAATAGCCCTTTACACTTGGACACCAAAGTGATCCTCACACATCTAACACACACACACACACACACACACACACACACACACACAGAGCAGCAGCAGCAGCAGCAGCAACAGCAACAGCACCTCTCCCTCCCCAAAGTCCAAGATGTTCCAGACAATATAACAAGCCACACAGTTGGGAATGATTCATATGTTTCCACTCTCAGTCCAAAAAATGAGCAAAAAAAAAAAAAGTTTCCGCTTAATTTAAAATCAGAATTTTCTGCACATTTCCTTAAAAAATTAAAGGGGAACAATTCAAAATCTGGCCTTTCTTTCTCCAAAAATTACTGATTAGTTACATACTAAATTATCTTTTGGTAAAATACTTTTGTGCTCTGTCCAGCCCTAGAGACTTGGGCTATAGCTACATTATGCCAAATATCTAATCAATCATCCAGTGTTTTCATGTTTTCGGATGTTTTCAAAATCTGGTGTTCTGCAGATACAGGCTTATTCTATCCAGTCTTTTGTTATCTCAATCATACATATGGATACAGAGTTTTCTGTTTGGAGTATTTCTCAAGGCCAGTGCCTTATTATAGTTCCAACACCTGCAAACATTTGGCAGAGACTGTCCCATCCTCTCCATATCCCCTACTCTTCCTGCAACCCCACCTCCATCTCTTGCCATTATGAAGCTGTAAGTTTATACAGTATGTCCTTTCCTTGATGCTGTTAATCGTTTATCTGTGACCCATGAAATGTACAATTGCCAGAGCATAAAGTTAAGTTTCAAATCACATTTCATGGGCAAAAGTGAGGTCCAAAACAAAGTGGCAGCAGGCTATAGCAGAAAGGATACTTAGAGTGCAGAAGCTGAGTTCCAGTTCCAATCCTGTGACTTTGACCAAATCACTTAACCCCTCAAAGTTTTAATGTATACCACATGACAGTGTAAGGCTTTGACTAGACCAAGTGCAAGGCCTGGCATCCTAGGAGTCTAAGAATGGAGTCAATGAGATTATTCCTCACCATAGTCTGGAAACGAGTAAGAATATCACCCTGAGTGGAATCCACAAACATTGAAATTTGTACAAATCTGTACATATTAGATATAAATAAAAATCACAAAAGGCACAAACCACTGTCAGCGTGGCCACTCTCAATATCGCTTGCAACAAATTATGGGAGGGAAAATATATCCCATCCTGAGTATTGCTATCTTCACCAACCTCATGAAATGTTTACATGAGTTACCATGACTTGTTTGGGGCATGGCAAGAGGAAAATCTCCACTTCCTTTCTCCCCTCCTCCCATCCTATCCTGGTCTTCCTTCCACCCTGATCTATCTAGCCAGTCCCTATTTGGGGGGTGGTAATCTCATTAGTCACATAAACATTTTATTTTCCTGGAGTTTCTGCTAAACAGCTCCCTTCTTAAGAGAAGTTAAACCATATGGCAGGCAGGCCATGGGAATAAAGCAATTTACTGGAGTTGACATTTGTTAACATCAACATGAGGCAGTAGGGTTTTACAAAATAGGTGCTTAGACTTGCACATAAATATTATATATACAGCATGACAACTTTGGGAAACTCTGTCCAATGAACGCCAATGAAATACTGGAAACTTCCAAGGCAGGCAACTGCAGCCCAGTGCTTCAGTCTCCAACCCACACACACTCAAAAAGAAAAAAAAAACTGCACGTTGGCACATCTAACACTGGATTAAATACTTATTGCCTGCAGTTGAAATTTTGAGTTCAGACAGCTGATTATCTCTCTTGACTTCGTAGTAAACTGAAGTTCCTTTTTTGTCTTTTGTTCTGTTTTGCTTTTGCTTTGTGAGGCAGGCTTAGAATCAGCCCTGTGCTAAGGGCTGGAGGGCAATTTTTGGCAAGTGGAGTGCCAAACCTGTTTCTTTAGCATGTCGAGAGGACAAACACATATACTACTGTCTTCCACCAAAAAAAAAAAAAAAAAATCTCTCGCCTACATAGAGATACACTCAGACGCCTCCACCCACACCTCCACAGAGACACACCCAACCTTCCCATTGCTATACCCGCACCCAAGCATATCAGCACGTATGCTAATTACAGGACACCTACATAGGTACTCACATACCTAAAACAGGCGGAAAGATCATGACAAAGATAGATAGTGTGCAATATGTCACTGACAGAGGACAGAGGGTGTTGTTTCTCTGGGCAGGCTACGTGTGGTACGGGCCAGAGGCTAACTCATCCAGAACTGGCCAGAGGTGAAGGGATGCAACAGGTTTGTGCCACTGATGAAGCAGGTCCCAGGGAGAGTTTGTGAGTGAGTAGGCAATTCCTCACGAGAACAACTTGGGAGTTAATGGACTTGTTACATAGGACAAGTGGACCTAGCTTGATTAGGGAACTTGCTAAGTGTGTATAACAATTGTGTGTAGAGACCAAGGTGTATAAGGGACATTTCCCAGATCCCTTACCTTGAGTTTCTCAAATCGGTCATTCAGGGACGCAACCTGATGGTCTCGGTGACGTCCCACCAGTTTGCATAAGGCACAGATCAATTGGTCATCAGATACACAATACATGTTCACTTTCTCATTCTCGTGGTCCAGGCAGGTGATCCCTCGAAGGTGGGTGTCTGGCACGGGTTCCACCAGGCGGTGGCTGGTGAAAGGTTTCTTGTTGGGGTGTGTGGCCCGCAGGCAACGGTCACAGTAGGAGACCTCACAGGTGATGCATGTTTTCACTGCATCCCTGGGCGGGTCCTGCTCACAGAATTGGCAAGCAATTCGCTCACTAGACATGGCAGTGCTGGGCCTGTAAGTCCTTTCCCGGCGGCTCTCACTGGGGGAATTGGGCCCACTGACTGAAGCCTTCTGGAAGCGATCGATAATGTTCTGCAGAGTCACATTCCTCTTGAGGCCATCCAGGCCCCGGTGGTTCAGCGAGATAACATACCTGCATGTAGGACACTGGAAAGCAGTAATGGGTTCAATGGATTCACCAGAGCTGCAGCTTGAGACCAGGATGCGGTGGGCACAGCTAAAGCAGAGGCTGTGAGCGCAAGGGAGCAGAAGGGGGTCTTCGAACAACTCCAGGCAGATTGGACAGGTCAATTCAGACTCCAGTGTTTCCATCTTTAGTGAAAATAATCCTGCTGAGGCATTAAGAACCACAGAGGCTCTGCTTTCACCTGCGAGGAATACAAAGCAAGAGTCACTAGGCGTTTCCGAAGGAAACGTGGATGTAGCACAGTCACACACTAGCCAATGGAGGCTTTGCACGCTAGCTTCTCCAGTGGGGCTGGAGCAATAGGAAAGCAATCTGGGAATTAATCAAAAAGTCTTTCTGGGGAATCCCTGGGTGGCTCAGTGGTTTGGTGCCTGCCTTCAGCCCAGGGCATGATCCTGGAGTCCCAGATATAGTCCCGCATCAGGCTCCCTACGTGGAGCCTGCTTCTCCCTCTGCCTGTGCCTCTGCCTCTCTCTCTCTCTCTCTCTCTCTCTCTGTGTCTCATGAATAAATAAATAAAATCTTTTTTTAAAAAAGCCTTTCCCCACCCCCGCTTCAAACCTTGTTTTCAACAAATGTGCGAGTTTATGTTCCTGCACTAATAAATAGAACCAAGTAGTCACTTCTGAATCCTGGTTTGCTGGCTGACATAACTATTCCAGCTTATGAGACCAGTGCAGATCAGACCCCTCACATATTAGCCACTGACATCTCTGGTCCTGGACTGTGATGAGCCTGAGGCCCTGCAAAATTCTCAATCTCCATTCTCCAATACTGGTCTGTATTTTTCCTTCAAGGTAAAATAAAGGGGCTGTGCCTATTTCACATCTAGGGGAAGGAAAAAGGGCCATATTTCAAACTCTCTACTTCTTGAAATGATTCCATTCTGAGAGCTTGGGTGAAAAAGAAGAGCAAGCTTTGGAAAAAAAGGACTGCTCAGCATAGAATAATAAATTCTTCAGAGTGTGAACTCTAATTATTTCCTGGTGTCACTCATGGAAATTCCTGTTCTGTTCCAGTTCTAGTAAACTGAGTTACTAGAGATAAATGGTGCTGGTTTTCACTTCCTTCCTTCACCTTCAGCAAGCTCTTCATCTCATCAAGCTCAATGAGAAAGGACTTCCACTTTTCAACAAACTCAGCAATAGATGCTGATCAATAATGAAGACATATTACCTTCTGGTTTCAGCTGGGTTTTATTATTACACATTCACTGAACTAGCACAAGCCTACCATGAAGCTCAACTCCCCGTGTGTCTTTTCATACTTCCTAAAACATAACAGGATGCAAATCAACACCCAGATATAAATTAGCAAGGCGAGGAGCCAGCCAGTTCCACATCTGGTAATTTTCATTTTGGTATGTGCATCGCAGAGTAAAAGAAGTCACCCAATTAATGAAATTAATGAAACCAATCTCTTGGTCAATCTATCTCTTCTCCCACAGCCATTTCTGAGCTGAACATAATAGATATTGCCATGGGTCTTCTGTTAATTAAAATGAACACACATAAATGTTATAAGCTAGCCTTAACTAAGGAAAAAATCTATCTTATCGACAGAAGGTGTTAATCTTATTTTTAGAAAAGAGAAAGCCGTCTTTGGCTCGTGAATAACTTTTGTTCATCATCTTACTATCATGGAAGACCCTCACTGGGGCTTGAAATTTTGATTCTGCCACTGAATAAAAACACCAGATGCATCCCTAAAAGCTGTTTCTAGATCAAACCTCTTAGGTGCACTAAACGAACTAGCTATTTAATGGAAATCTATAGGAAAAAGTTTAGAGTAAAGTAAAAGTAAAGAGTCTTTCTGGCAAAACAGCCACTCATGGTTGGTTTGGTAAGTTCAGACTGTATAACTACATTTTTAAAACATGAGACATGCAGTTATTCTGTTTATGATTTACGAGTGCTGCAAAATTGTTGGCTGGCAATATGTAGTTTATAATACCTATCAGCATTCACCAATAGAGATGAAAGAGTACAATTACATTGTGCCTACATCACAAGACCTTAAAAGTGGAAGAAACTTTTAGTTAGAGATGATGGATTCCAACCTTTGCTCCAGGCAGGAGTATATCCTTTGATTGTTCCACTACTCAAGTTCAACATGGCCATAAATGAACTTGCTATCCTTCCTCTCTCCTCCCTCCCCCACCCAAAACCCAAAACACCTGTTCTTCCAGTTTTCCCTATCTGGTGAATATCACTAACCAAGCCTATAAACCTAGGAGTTCTCTCATTTACATGTTTATCACCACAACCACTAGTGGCTTCCAGAACCTTCTGTTTTATTTCATTTACATATCTCTGTCTCCAGCCAACTCTCCCTGCCCCTTAGGGCATCGATTGTTTTGTATTTTTATTCAGAACACAGTGCCTCATACATACTGGGTATTCACTAATTGTGAAATGAAGATCCCTTAAAGTAGAAGTCAGAAGAAGGGACCTAGCATTTATTGAGCACCTCCTGTATTCTGAGTGGTGTTAAGCACTTTACACACATTACCTCATTAAATGCTGTCAAGAAGCCTGTGAGGAAGGAATTACCGTATCCATATTACAGCTAGGAAATTGGGGCTCAGCCCTGCTAAGTAAATTAACCAGGAACATATATACCCAGTGCACTGGATCAGTCTAATGCCAGTGCCTGTGCTCTTTCCCCTACACCTTTATTTCAATCCTCTCACCTCCTCCACTAAGGTTTATCTTGACTATTCACAAGAGGGCTTCTAAACAGTGGGTTTCCGCTTCTATTTTTGTCTCTCTGTGTCCCCCTGAGTCTCTCTGAATCTGTCCCTCATTCCGAGTCCCTTCCAGAATCATATCTTTTTCTTCTAGACCCAACTCCACCTCACACTACATTTTTCTTACTATCTCTTCCGGAACTGCAAGTTTGCCTTCTTCAATGTCTGTATTGGAAACTGCCTGGGAGAGTGGAGTGAGGCCTCCCTCCAAAATAACAGTTGGGGGACACCTGGGTGGCTTAGTGGTTGAGCATCTGCCTTGGCTCAGGGCATGATCCTGGGGTCCTGGGATGAGTCCCGCACTGAGCTCCCAGCAGGAAGCCTGGTTCTCCTTCTGCCTAGGTCTCTGCCTCTCTCTGTGTCTCTCATGAATAAATGAATAAAATCTTTATAAACAAAACAAAACAAAATGACAGGCAGTCAGGAGCATTGCTGAAAGACATTTATGTGTTAAGACTGATACAAAAGCAATTGAGGTCTCTGTGGTATTCTTCTAAATCTTAGGAGTGTGCCAAACAAATTTCTTCCATACAAAAGGAAGAGCTCTTTGAGTTTCCCTGAAATCGTAAATATTGTTCTGGAGTAAGTGGGACACTTGAACCTCATGCTGAAATTAAGCTTTGAAAAGTATGCTATGGCTCAGCATTACCTCCAATAAGGTCAAAACAGGACTTCTAACCAGGGAGTTCAGAACCTCTTAGAACTGTTTGAAGAATGTTGTGTGTTTGTCATATATACATTCTCATGAGAAGAGGGCTGTCCAGGGCATTCAAAATGTTCTCAAAAGAGTCCCTGATAGAAAAAAAATGATCCACCTTAAGTGATGTCAGCTCTATAAAGAATAATATAAGATGGTTACAATCTGTTGCCTATGATAAGTAACTTTTCTATACTGTTTCTATCTTGTTCTGGTTTTTTTTTTAAAAAAAAGATTTATTTATTCATGAGAGACACAGAAGGAGGCAGAGACATAGTGAGAGGGAGAAGCAGGCTCTCTGTGGGAAGCCCTATCCATGCAGGACTTAATCCTGGGACCCAGGATCACACCCTGAGCGGAAGGCAGCTGCTCAACCACTGAGCCACCCAGGTGCCCCTATTCTGTTCTGTTTTATCATCATCTAGCAAATGCTTTAGCCGAGACCGGGAAACTGAATTTTTTTTCAACTTCTTCAAACATCTGTTCATTTCTCTCATTTATGAGGCCACCTTGTTCTGTCACTGCTAATATTTCAGAACCCTTTCAACTATCTCACATTTTCACTCCCTCCTTGATTATCTAAGCAGCTTTCCTCTTAAAATTTACCTGACACATACTATGTGCCAGGCACTAAATTATACCCTTTACATGCATCATCTCATTTAATTTTCACAATGACCCTCTACAAGATAGGTAGTATTATTACCAAACAAACAAACAAACAAAAAAAAGTAACTTGTCCCAGATCGCATTTATTTGCAAGTAGCAGAACTAAGATTCAAACCTAGAATAAGACTAAGAATCCAGAAATCAACTGATATTCTCATATGTTTATGGGCAAATAGCTTTTGATGAGGATTCCAAGTCCACATCAGTGAGGAAAGAATAATCTTTTCAACAAGTGGTATAAGGACAACTGCCTATCCAGATGGAAGAAAAGGGGGTGTGGAGCAAAGTTAGAGCCCTACCTCATACCATATGCAAAAATTATCTCAAAATAAAGCAACAACCTAAATGAACGTGCAGAAACTATAAAACTCTTGGGAGGAAACACAGGTGTAAATCTTTGTGAACTTAAATTAGGCAAGAGTTTCCTACATGATGCCAAATGCATGAGCAACCAAAGGAAAAAAATAGATACATTGGACTTTATCAAAATTTAATACTTCAGTGCTGCAAATGACACCACCAAGAAAGTGAAAAGACAACTCACTGAATGGGAAAAAATATTTGCTAGTCATAGATGCGATACGGGTCTAGTAGCTAGAAATAAACAGAACTCTTAAAATTCCACAATAAAAAAGACCAAAAAGGGGGCAAACGATCTGAATAGACATTTCTCCAAAGATAATACTCAAATAAATTATCAGTAAGCACATGAAAAGATACTCAACTTCATTAGCTATTAGGGAAATGCAAATCAAAACCACATTGAGATACAACTTCGTACTCATTGGGATGGCTATATTACTACTTCACACCCACTAGGATGACTATAATTTTTTTTAAATCGTAAATGTCAGCAAGGATTTGGAAAGACTGGAAACCTCAAACACTGCTGGTAGGAATGTAAAATGGTGCATCTGCTTTAGGAAATAGTTTGGCAATTCCCCAGAAGGTTAAAAGCAGAGTTAGCATATGATCCAGAAGAATTGAAGATGTGCTCACTCAAAAACTTGTACACAGATGTTCATAGCAGCATCATTCACAACAGCCACATGGTAGAAATAACTCAAATATCCATCAACTGATGAATGGATAAACAAATGTGTTACATCCATACAATGGCATATTATACCTCAAGAGAAAGTAACAAAGTACTGATCCATACCACATCATGGATGAGATTTGAAAGCACAATGGTAGGTGAAACTGGAGAAGAAGCCAGTCACAGCAGGCCAAAAACTGTATGAATCTCTTTATATGAAATGCCTAGAATTGGCAAATCCGTAAGAACAGAAAATACATTAGTGGTTGCCAAGGTCTGGGGAAAGGGAGGGGACAAGAGGGGTGGGGTAACTGCTAATGAGTACAGAGTTTCTTTTGGGGATAATGAAGAAAACATTCAGGAATTAGTAGTGATTATTGCACAACTTTGTGAATATACTAAAATCCACCGAATTGTATACCTTGAAATGGTGAATATTACGATACATCTGAATTTAAAAAAAAAACAAGATTCAAACCCAGGCCTGATCCTGGAATGTGAAGAGTTCACCACTATACTACATTGCCATCTATATAACTATGTAGTCATTCTAAACCCTACTCAATTACTTCTTTCCATTGTTTTTCTAGGTTGGTGATTCTCTGCCTAGGTTTTGCAATACCCTAGAATATCTCTAATGATCAAGGGTTGTCAGAAAATTCTCAGGTCCCAATTTTTATTAATTTAGAAATCACCAGGGGCGCCTAGGTGGCTCAGTCGGTTGGGTGTCTGACTCAGTTGGGTCATTTCAGCCCAAGTCATGATCTCAGGGTCCTGGGATAGAACCCCAGGTCAGGCTCCATGCTTGGTGCAGAGTCTGCTTGGGATTCTCTAACTCTTTCCCCCTCCTCCTGCCCCTCCCTCTGCTCACACTCTCTCATTCTCCTTCTCTCTCAAATAAACAAAGAAAATATTTAAAAATAAAATAAAAACCAAAAGACTCTTAAAAAAATAGTTGGCTTCCTATATCACAATATACTTTTAGAAAGGACAGAGGGAAGCAGCATGACAAAAATGAAACAACAGCAAACTGTTGCAACTTCTAAAACTCTGTGAGTTACTAATTTATACAGAATTAGAGAGTGTGCTAAAGATAAAGACAGGATGTGAGCCTTGAGCCTGATAGAGTGCCACCCGATAACAGGTAATCAGGAAGCTTTTGCCAGAAAACACAATGGTTTGTCATAAAAATGCACTGATGAAGTGCCTGGGAGGGCAGACCAATTGCCATGTGAAGAAACAAATGCCCAGGGATCCCTGGGTGGCTCAGCAGTTTAGCGCCTGCCTTCAGCCTAGGGCATGATCCTGAAGTCCCGGCATCGAGTCCCAGGAGTCCCACGTCGGGCTCCTGCATGGAGCCTGCTTCTCCCTCTGCCTGTGTCTCTGCCTCTCTCTCTCTCTGTGTATCTCTCATGAATAAATAAAAATCTTAAAAAAAATGCCCACATCCGCAGACACTGATCTGTTCCCTTCTGCAACATTCAGGTACCACCGTGTAGTCACATATGTATGTTTACGGATTTGCCCTTGCTCTATTATACCACTGTTTCTGCCTGCCTTATCTTCACCCTGCAACCCCTTTGGGCTAAGACCCCTGAAAAACAGAAGTCGATGAGAAAAAAAAAATAAGAAGGTATCATAAGGCTGTGTGCATAAGCGGAGATACAAAGGAGGAGCTTCGGTGCAGGTGATTAAGATAAAAATAATGCATTCTACACCTACAAAATGAAAGATTGATTTCAGCAATGCCCTCCAAATCCGACATTCTGTTAACTCTGATCACGGAGAAAAGCTGTGATCTGCACTTGGCAGAATTCGATTATTTCAAACGTTATTTGAACATAATTAAAAGCCCCCATTGTGTCAGCAGTTTGGATTCCTTCTAGTTTTCATCTCCTAGGTTTGCAGAGTGTGTCCCTCAGCTCTCATTACCCCCTGAGGAGCCATGGGTGCCCCCCATTGTCCCCTGTCCTCCTTCACAGAAAAACCAAGAGTGCCAAGAGTGTGAAACCAAGCCTGACCTCTGGGCTGGAGAATGAGGATAGAGCTGGGCCATATGACTTGTTTAAAAAACAAATTAATGTAAAATAAACACTCTTCAGGATATTAACAGGAATGTCCCATGAGCTTTTTCTTTAAAAAAAAAGATTTTATGTATTTATTTACGAGAGATGAGAGACAGAGAGAGAGAGAGAGAGAGAGAGAGAGAGAGAGAAGCAGAGACACAGAGGGAGAAGCAGGCTCCATGCAGGGAGCCCAAGGTGGGACTCAATCCCGGGACTCTAGGATCATGCCCTGGGCCGAAGGCAGGCACTAAACTGCTGAGCCACCCAGGGATCCCTGAGCTTTTTCTTTAAATAATTACAAACCCATATTCCTGCCTCAAGGGATGAGAGAATGAGTCCCGGCTTTACACTGATATTTCCCTAACTGTAAAGTGTCCTTCAAGTTGAGCTAGAATTACCAGAGGATCTCTTTTAAGATGCCTTCCAGTTCTGGGCGCCGGGTGTCCCAAAGGTTGGGCGTCTGCCTTCAGCTCAGGTGGTGATCCCAGGGTCCTGGGTTCAAGTCCCACATCGGGCTCCCCACAGGGAACCTGCTTCTCCTTCTGCCTATATCTCTGCCTCTCTCTGTCTCTCATGAATAAATAAGTAAAATCTTTTTTTAAAAAATCCATAAATCTCCTCTATTGGTGTGATGAGAAAGGCTGACCAGTGAAGGGTATCATCATGGTACAAACAAAATGCATTACTTTCCTTGGGCCAAGCCAAGATGCTGGAGGGCAGTGGCTAGTTTTGCCTGTTGTCCTCAAGGAAAATATAATGGGTGTTCCTAGAGGACAATGGTCGGGGAGAGGGGGTCCCATGGGGAGTACAAACTAATGAGAACACCTCTGGGAACGGAAAAGAAAGGCAATCGAATCCTGGAATGCTATTAGTAGTTAAGGACCCCTTGAAGCTGGGGGAAAAAATCATTTGGGAACATAAAAGACAACCAGTGCATAGAATTCTCACCCTAAAAGGACATGGACTAAAGACACAAACCCAGAGAAAAACGAGGCTAGGTGGCCAGTTAAGCATAACTAATAATAACAGTCATCTTCTGTTTCTGTACCATTTGATAGTTTCAAAATGGTTCCAAAAAGCCGTTATCTCATTTGAGCCTCAAAATAGGGCCTGGTTATAGTCCTGGCTCGAAACTGAATTAGCTGAGTGATCCTAGGTAAGACATCTAAATGGTCTGGGCCACAGCCTCCTTATCTGTAGGTTGAAAAATACCGATCCTACCCCGCTGGTGGGCTCTTACCAGAATCACAGGAGGATAAAAAAAAATTATTTTTTTCAAAGATTTTATTTATTTATTCATGAGAGACACACACAGAGAGAGGCAGAGACATAGGCAGAGGTAAAAGCAGGCTTCCCACAGGGAGCCCGATGCAGGACTTGATCCCAGGATTACGACCTGAGCCAAAGGCAGATGCTCAATCGCTGAGCCACCCAGGTACCCCTAAAATAAAATTATCAACTTGCTTTGCAAATAGAGATATTCTCATCATACATTCACAGACATACAGATACAAAGCAAGTTACTGAGGAAAGCAGCAAACATTTGGAAATTCGTCCCAAACACACGGTTGGCGTGATGGAGAACAGTCACACTCCCCCGCAAGTTTTCTGGAGGACCATGTGTCTGACTGTGGTTATTTCTTACGCTCCTATGTCTCACGTTAGACTGAAGTTCCCTCCCCCCACACACAGGAGGAAAGAACTGGCTCTCTCTTTTCAGCTTTTATCATGCACAGAGAGCTCAGGACTGGAGGTTGAGCACCAGAGCCAGTTCCTGTCTAAAACATTACTAAAGCCTGCTTAATATTTAATACTATGTGGATTTAATGATGTTTTCTTTACCATGATTAGCTCCTACATCCAACCATTGGCCATTTTATATAATAGAGTCATCATAAACATTAAAATGACTAGCATGATAGCAGAACTAAAAGCCCTACAGCTGCCAAAAAGGCAAAAGATCTAAGGAACCAAGAAAAGGATTTGCCAAGGTAACACATGATAATTGACAGGCATCCTAGGTACAATTCCTAACACCTTTATCTTCATGCAGAATACACTAGCAGTTGCAAGGTTGGAGAGCAAACTCAATCTACCCACTGCTACCAGTCAGTCCTGGTTTCAATCTACTCGAGGACTGCTTTTCCAAACCTCTCTCGCCCAGTGCAATATTTGTAAATTTTTAAATGTTCAGTGACACACCTGGATGGGCAGTCCTCTCCACTTCTACAAATAAAACCGGCAATGTATGTATGTAGGGCATACCGTTGAATGTTAGGCTTGAGTGCACCCCAAGTTCAGATCAGAAACAAGGGACAGAGAACAGAAGGTTATTTGAAATCAAGCTTCTACTCCCTGGGGAATCACATGGATCCTAGCAACACTGAACAAAGGGCTATAGACAAAGCGATTGAGAATTCTGGACTGTAAACCATTTTTCTCTCTCTGGGCTGTATACATTCAGACACGTCACCGTCCTACATTAGCATTGTCTACCAGGCCTATGCTTTATTGCTCCTAACTGGGCAAACTGTAAATACTGGGATTTTTCCGGTTCAGGAGGATTTGAGTTTACGTAATGAGTTTGTTATCAGATCATTTGGTCTCCGTGAAAGAAAAGATCCAAAGACTGGGAACTCTGTTCATCAACCAGAGGAGTCTGGCCTTTAGGAAAGAGGCTGAGACAGAGCCCAAGGTCAAGCAGTCAGAGCTCTGCAGGGAGACAAGAACCCAAATAGGACAAGCCTTACTAATGATACTTTGCCAACCAACTTAGACTGAACCAACATCCTAGTGCGCACTCAGGTGAACCCCACATAGAGAAGGGAATGGTGGGACGTTGGGACATTGCTCCAAACTCCTCCATTACCCACACTGTAACCCATCTAGCAGTCTGAGCAGCTCAGGATTTCTAAAGGAAATACAGGAGCTGGAAGATTGAGTATCGAAAAGATTATGTCTGCCTACGGTCATAGAGAAGGGGAAGATGGAAAAAGAGAACAGGAGGAAGAGCTACAGACCCCTAGGGTCCACGGAAGACTTGGAGCAGAGTTTTAATTCATGAAAATAGACAGAAAAACCTATCGATCCTTGGAAGACAGGGGAAATAAAAAGGGAAATAGCCAGCAGTCTGCACAGGAGGATCCCTGGAGTTGTAACTTCTTGTCCCAACACCACTCATCTGGTCTTCTCATTCGTTAGCATGATCCAATACACTGGCTGTGAAATGCTTTTCTAGCCTCTGCTCTACACTGCTCAGTGATGAACACAATGTTTCTTGAGAGATCCAAAATAGAGAGATCACCATAATACTACCTGAGTACCAACGTGGCATTTATCAAAAAGTGAACAACGGGAAACTCTCCTGAACTGTCATATATCCATGATCAACATGTTAAATGTCATAATTTGATGATGCTATGCTCTAAGACCTCGCCAGCTTAAGTGAGGAGGCATTTCACAAACACAGTGCCTCGTTTTCCCCTTTGCACAGAAAACAAAACAAAACAAAACAAAACAAAACCTGTCACGCTAAACAGAAATAGAGCACAGCCTGACCTCCACTGGCCTCCACCAGCCGCAGAATCGCATGGCCTAACAGCTAGGGAGTTACCAAGATCCACGAAGACCAGATGACAGACACACAGAAGGCCAAGCAGGCACCTCTGGAAACAGCCATTCCAAACACATCCTGTACCTCAGCCCTGCCCTCACCTCTTTTTAGGGGTCTGGGACTCTGCTGGGAAAGAGAGAACCTGAGTCCTGATAGAGAGAGTGAAAAGAGGACATTCTCTCCTCTTCTACCAAGCCAACGAGGTCTGCTGAGTGGGAAAGACCTAGTCTTCCTGCAGTTTCCTTCTCAACTGTCATGGCATCAGCAGATTTTATGGAAGGATGAGGGAATGGACGGGCTCACTACCCAGAGCAATTTTTGGATGCAATTATGAGACTCCCCTGGCACCGATTTAAGATCTGCAAGTTGGAGCAAGTTGCCATGCACTCCGAGGAGGGATTAACTAAACCAATTTCATCTCAATTTGCGCTGTTCAGATGATAGAGTCATGAGGAAACTAAGTCACTGGGGCCTGTAGCAGGGCTTCCCAGGGTGACCGTGCAAGGTACAACGTGCCAGGTGAGATCTAGTGGTCATGAAAGAGGGAGCCAATCAGCCCTTTGTTTTCCCTAGCCTCTACCCCTGTCTTGCTCCTCCCTGTCCTACTCCGGGTGCTGCAGGTAAGGAAGGAGGCCTCAAATGAGGAGGCCAAATATGAAGGCCAAGACCTGGAACTTGGCCCCATCAGCAGAGAACTCTGCACACTGTAGGTGCTCAGTAAATATTGTTGACTCACTGCTGCTAGATGCTAATCATGCTCCTATTGCCAGGCCTAAAATTATTTATGCCGCTTTTCAGTAGAAATTAACTGCCCCCATACAGGCTAAAAATGGGTGAGGTTATGTTTGCAAATGAGTCTGACTCAGACTGTTAGGTTGGAGTACATTAGATATGATTCAAGCTTCAACTTAAAATAATCACCATTACTCCGTATGCCTAGTTTTATGCATGTTTTCATTCAGTTGTACATGCTTTAGGAACAACAAACAACAGAGTCCTGAGTATGGTGATAGATTTGGCTCCTGGGGTGGAGGGTGGCTAAGGATGGTAAGTTAGGGTTTCCAGTAAACCAGAGTTCCTCCTCACACCCAGTCCAGCTATTATCCCCATAAAAAGGTAAATGAAGCGCTTTATTTGAAAAGCGTAATGCTGAGAGTTTATAGAACCCTTTCATCTTTAAAAGACCAAGCAGAGCCTCAAAATGCCCAGTATACAGTATTATGCCTTTTACACAAGTACACCAAGTATAAAAGAAAGGTCATAGGAATGTCCTAGGGCCATAAAACCAATGTGATGTCAGATTTGGGATAAACTCTCTGATCTTCCTGACTCCTAGACCCATATTTTAACCACAGAAATCCAGTTGTGAGGAACGACCAGGAAAAATCTCATTCACATTATGTATCTATATTAAGGTAATTGATTGGGCAGGCATATATAAAAATAGCAGACTGTTTCTCCCTTAGGGCAGTCAGTAGGATTGCAGAGGGGAGAAAAGGGGGCATGTGAGGGTTGGGGTAATCAGCTAGGGTCAAGCCAGAAGGAGGAGAGAGAAGCTCCCTATTATTCAGCATTTCCCTTCTATTGGAACATCACCAGAGAAGTGATTAGAGAGCATTGGGAGGGAACAGAATAGGGTTCAAGGCAGCCCTTGCCGCCCAACTAGAGAATCCAAGGAATCAACCACATACATGACTGGTCTTTTTATACAGTTTCCACTATATTCCTGTATCAGGGCTCCTCCTCACAGGCACACAACCATCACCATGCACCTACCCCACACTCAGAAATCCTCAAAAAGGCAAATTGGTTGAGGAGCAAGAGGCTGGAGGGCTGGGAGGCAGGTGGAGCACGCACGCAGGTTGGTGGGGGTTAGTCTGGGGGGGACGGTGCGTTCTGCTGGGAGACCTGGGTGGGCAGGTAGGTGTGTGACAACGCAGGAAGAGGGCAAGTGATTGCGAAGAAGGGTAAGGGAGCATGGAAGAGAGAAAGTGAAGAAAACTCAAGACCCCAGGATCCCAATTTCCTGCTCTGTGGGGTTTGGGTGGGAGGGAGAACCAATAAAGAAAAAAAAAAAGAAAAAAAAACAACCAAACAACAACAAACAGACACACACACACACACACACAACCACAAAACCACAAAACGCCTCCAAGAAATAATGTGCTACACACAAAGTACTAAGTGGCCTAAAGCTCATCATTACCGAAACTGTTTCTGTAAATCTAGTCCGCCGTTATTTACTCCATTCTTAAGAGGCAGGAATGGAAAAACCCTACCTCTCCCCGGTACGGTCGCAGTCTGTCCTCTGGACATAGAGAAGTTTTCCCTCTCTCCCACTGAGCTGGTTTCAAGGCTAGGCCAGAAATAAGGAACCACCCAGAGGAGACCCGGGAATCGCTCCCCTGGCAGAAAAGGGAGTAAGTTTCATCTGGCCTCCCCGCCGGCAGGGTGTCCGCAGCATCCCTGGCTGCTGCAGCAGCCACTGCCGCGTGGAGGGCCGGTCGAGGGGCGCCGCCCGTGTCAAGAAGGCTATCGGCCGCGGGAGCGTGGGAAGGCGGCGGTGCCCTTTCCCAGACTCACGCACAGGCACCGGGGCAGCCGCTCGACTGCCCGCGCCAGGCGAGTCGGGGCGCTGGAGGCCTCGGGCCGCCCCCGCCCCACACCCCGGAGTGCAAACTCCGTCCCAAGAGGGCAGCGACGGGCACCCAGGCCAGGCCGGGGCCCCCACCGCCGACACCGCCACCTCGAGCCTCGCGGTGCCCCGTCACGCCGCCCCGCCGAGCCCCGGGGCCCTGGGCCCCGTGCCGGGCCCCAATGGCACCTGAGAGGCGGCCGGAACCGGAGCCCGGGTCGAGCCGAGTGCGGGCGGTGCCCCTCGGCTCTCGGGGCCGTGGCGAGGGGGCGCGTTTTACCCATAGCGTTCCCGGGTGCCAGCCATCTCCTTGGCGCGCCCGAGGGCGCCGGGCGCTCGCCTGCCTCCGCTGGGAGCTGGCTCGGGCTCCGGCGCGAGCTCCCGGGCCGCCGCCGCCTCTCTAGGCCGCCGCCCGCCTTCGCCGCCGCCGCCGCCGCCGCGCAGCAGCCGGGATCCGCCCGCCCGCGCGCCCCGCGAGAGACAGCACGGCAGCCGCGACGCTACCGCAGCTGGGTCTCCAGAGACGAACTTAAAGAGTTTTAGCCCTTTCGTCCAGGGGCAGCACCATGACACCACGGCAGCACCACACTGTCATTTCCGCCGCCGCAGAGGAAAAAAAAAAAAAAAAGGCAATCCCTACGAAAAGGGGGGTGGGGGGCAAACAGGGCTGGGGCTGGCGCCCCGAGGTAACACTGCGAAGGGCCCCGGGTACCAGGGGCGCTTGACCACCTTCCCGGTCTCACCTTCCTCCACCCCCGCCGCTCCCAGCTCCCCCAGCCCCTCCTGTGGAGGCGCGTTTACAGGTTTTCTCCCCTGGCTGGAGTGACCGGAGAAACCTAAGCAAGCCAAGGCAGCGGGTGGGTGGGGTTCGGGTTACTACGGTACCTACCAGCTGATTCCAGCAGCTTTTTCTCCAGCGCCCTGTCATCTTGAAGGAAGACACACCGAGGGGCTCGAGCGGGCGTGTGTGTGCGAGCGCGTGTGTGTATGTGTGTGTGAGCGAAAGACAGAGAGAGAGAGAGAGCGCAGAATGTGTACGAAATGCAGAAGGAAGACTATGGCCAAACTCTTTTCCCACCCGCCAACCCTCTGATCGCACAAGCCACCAGGTTAGAACAAGGAAAAGGCCATCGCCACCAGCAACGACAAGAGAGTGCCTAGGTCCACCGCACTGGTTCTCAGATGAAGCCGCTCCGGTGCAAAGTTAACTACCAAGTAAAACAAAAATAGTGGAGGACACATAAAAGGGCAGACAATTGAAGGAAACCCAACCCCTCTTTCTTTTTACAAAGGGAGAATGCCTGTGTTTTATTGGCCTTGGGCAGAAGTTGTGGAGATGGATTAAAGCCACCAAAATTTTAGAAAAACAAAAGAGAGTAGAGTCTCATCTGCACATCCAAATCCTTGATGGGCAAAACAAGAGGGTCGTTAAACAGGACAATAGGACAGATGCCAGCCATCCAGGTATAATGTCCCTAATAAGCTAATTGGTCCATCTGGAACCCGGAAGCCTCATTGGTCTGGAGTCAGCCTCTTGGCTGACCTGTCATTGGCTCAGAGACCACCACCCCACTCACAAAGAGGATGAGAGAGGAAAGGAGGAGGAGGCCCCAGAGGAGATTCTGTACCTAAGGTGGGATCAAAGGGGGAGAGGAAGGAGAGAGAAGAGAGAAAATGAAAGGAAACACTCCCCTTTCTCATAGGCCTCCCATTACTGTGCATGGGAACGAGTCCAGAAAAATTAAGGTAGCTCTGGGAGTCTCCCATGAAGGAACCAATAGTAATTAGCCAACACCCCTGTTAAACAATGTGCTAGACAGCCCTGAAGTGGAAACGAAGGCAAAAATCACAACCAGGCTATCCTGATGAAAGTCTGACCCTGAGAGAAATAAGTTAATGAGTCACACCAAAGGCACAAACAACTGAAATCAGAAACAGAAGTGGGACCATATCAGACTTTAAAACTTCTGCATGTCAAAAGAATTAACAGTGAGAAGACACAAACAGAGGGGAAATATTGGCAAACCCTATATCTGATAAGGGGTCAGTATCTGAAATATATAAAGAACTCCTACAACCCAATAACGAAACAAATGGCCCAACTGAAAAATGAGCAAAGGACTTTGGATAGACATTTATCTCTTCAAAGTAGCTAGACAAATGGCCAAAAGTATGAAGAGATGCTTAATGTCACTAATCATCAGAAAAAAAATGCAAGTCAGAACCACAATGAGATATCACCTCACACTGGTTAGGATGGCTACTATTTTAAAAACAAGCAGACAGAAAGGCAGAAGTGTTGGCGAGGATCTGGAAAAATTGGAGCCCTTGTGCACCGTTGCTGGGAATGTGAAATGATACAACTGCTCCAGAAAACAGTATGGAAGTTCCTCAAAAAAGTAAAAATAGAACTACCATATGATCCAGCAATCCCACTTCTGAAAATATAGCCAAAAGAATTGAAAGAAAAATCTCAAGGAGATATTTGCACGCTCGCATTCATTGCAGCATTATTAACAATTGACAAGAGGTAGGAGCAATCCAAATGTCCATGGGAAGATTAAAGTATAAAGAAAAATATGGCATATACCATACAGTAGAAGGTGGAATATACATGTCAGCCATAAAAAAGAAGGAAATTGGGATGCCTGGGTGGCTCAGTGGTTGAGCTTCTGCCTTCGGCTCAAGGCATGATCCTGGGGTCTGGGATCAAGTCCCGCATCGGGCTCCTTGCAGGGAGTCTGCTTCTCCCTCTGCCTATGCCTCTGCCTCTCTATGTGTGTGTCTCTCATGAATGAATAAAATCTTTAAAAGAATAATTTAAAAAGAAGGAAATTTTGTCATATGCTAGGACATGGATGAACCTTGAGGATCATATGCAAAGTGAAACCAGTCAGTCCTAGAAGGACAAATACTGCATGATTCCACTTATAGGAGGTATCTAAAATAGTCAAACTCGTAGGAACAGAAATGGTGGGTGCAGTGGGGAAGTGTTCTGTGGAGGCAGAGTTTCCATCATACAGGACTGGGATGCGGGGATAGCAGGGAGGTTCTGGGGAATCTGTTGCACAACAATGTGCACAAGGTTGACAATATTGCACTGTACATTAAAAAAATTGTTGAGAGGCTGATTTTATGTCATGTGATTCCCTCCACAATAAATAATGTATTTTGTCAAAAACTGAGTCAGAAGTAAACTGATCCTAGCATAACAGAGGAATGGATAAATAGGAATTTTATATATATATATATATATATATATATATATATATATATATATCATATAGTTATCTCTCAGCTGTTGTTAAATGAAAAAAGCAAGTGGTGTATGGTTTGCTACTACTATGAAAAGCTGATTACACAGGTTGCCTGGGGGTCAGGCATAGGAGGAAGTACTTAACATTGTATACGCCCTTTTGTACTCTTTTGTACTCTGAATTTTTTATAATGTCCCTGTATTGCCTTTCTTTTAAAGATTTTACTTATTTATTTGACAGAGAGAGAGAGCACACAAGCAAGGGAAGCAGGGGGAGCGGGAGTAGGAGTGGGAAAAGCAAGCTCCCCACTGAGCAGGGAGCCCAATGTGGGACTTGATCCCAGGACCCCAGGATCCTGACCTGAGCCAAAGGCAGACACTTAACCAACTGAGCCACCCAGTTGCCCCTGTATTAGCTTTTTAAAAACAATTTTAGAAGAACAAGGAGCATAGAGACAGAAAATAGGATAGAGGCTATCAGAGGACTGAAGGGAGGCCAGAATAGGGAGTTAAGTGTTTAATGGCTACAGTTTCTGTTTGGAAGGATGACAAAGTGCCAGAAGTAGATAGTGGTGGGGCTTACACATCCTTGTGAATATACTGATTGCCACTCAAAAATGGTTAGAATGGCAAATTTTATGTTATGTATATTTCACCGCAATAAAATTTTTTTTATTAAATGAAAAAGGACAGGGCACCTGGGTGGCTCACTGGTTGAGCATCTGCCTTTGGCTCGGGTCGTGATTCTGGGGTTCTGGAATCGAGTCCTGCATCAGACTCCCCATGAGGAATCTGCTTCTCTCTCTGCCTATGCCTCTGCCTCTCTCTGTGTTTCTCTCATGAATAAATAAATAAAATCTTAAAAAGAGAGAGAGAGAAAGAACCAGAATGTATACAGAACAGGTAGAGGTTGTTGTGTTTGTATAATAAATTAAAATATACAGTTGACCTTGAACTGTGTGGGTCTACTTGTACACAGATTTTTTTACAGTAGAGTACTGCAACATATTTTTCGTATAATTTTCTTAATTAAATTTTCTCTTTGCTAGCTTACTCTAAGAATACAGCTAAATTGTCAGGGTGCCTGGGTAGCTCAGTCAAGGTTGAGCATTGGACTCTTGATTTTGGCTCCAGTCATGATCTCAGGGTCATGAGATGGAGCCTCAGGACTGGGCTCCACACTCAGTGAGGTTTCTGCTTGAGATTCTTGCCCTCTCCCTCTGCTCCTTCGACTCCCACTAGCTTACTCTCTCTCTCTCAAATAAATATCCTTTTTAAAAACGATACAGCTATATTGTACACCTGAAACTAACATAACACTGTATGTTAACTATACTGGAATCAAATTTAAAAATTAGGGGCACCAGAGTGGCTCAGTGGTTGAGCATCTGCCTTCGGCTCAGGTCGTGATCCTGGGGTACTGGGATCGAGTCATGCATCAGGCTCCCCACAGGGAGCCTCTTTCTCCCTCTGTTTTAAAAATAAATAAATAAATGAAAAACTTCATAAAAATGTAGAACAAAAAAAGGGTACAATATATAATGCACATAACATACAAAATATATGTTAATCAACTGTTATCAGTAAGGCTTCTGGTCAACAGTAGGCTATTAGTTATATTTTGGGGCAGTCCAAAGTTATACGCGGATTTTCAACCACAGAAGTCTGTGCCCCCAACCTCTGTGTTGTTCAAGGGTCAACCTATGTAAATACATAGAAAAGAACCTGGGAGCACACCCAGTGGAAGCGTAGAATTGTGGTGGTATTGAGAGAATTTTTCGGGTTTGAGTCTATATATTTTATAACTGTTTGAATATCCTACAATGAGAATTTCTTTTGTAGTTAAACATTTTTTTATGTCATGGCCCGAAAACAAACCCAAGTTGAGTCACAAGTCAATTGAACCCTTAGAATTCTTTAACCTCACTGGATATGATCTCTGCAGAGAGTTGGAGAGTTTTCTAAAATGTGAAGAAGTGATCGCTTTGGTCCCAGACACCGGAGCCACGTTAGCTACCTCTTGGCAGCGCCGTTGCTCCATTAGAGGACATTTGCTTTTAATGGTCTTTACCATCCTTCAGAAACAACCTCTCCTTCACTTTTTAGCAGTCTCCCCTCCACCTGAGTTTCCAGTGCTTTCAAGCTAGTCCTTGGCTTACCAGAGCTCTATACAGAGTGCTGGAACCCCGTCTTCCCCCCCACAGGCACCAGCCCATACTCAGGACCTTTTCTCTCCTTATCAAAACTTAAAACTGTTTCTGGATCCCTTTCACAAAAGACCTTCCTAAGGATTTCAATCAACTAATTTGAGCAAATGTTAATAGCTCCATTTGTCTCTCTATTAGTAGATAATGTTTTAATTTTAACAGAGGCCTTCAATGCATTAACTCAAAGAAATGACTAATAGTGTGTGTGGGTGGGGATGGGGGGTGGGGAGATTTTGCTACTTATGTCACATAAGCAGCTGCTTTGAAAATATCCCCATGTTCAGTGGTTTTATGCAAATTATTGCTGTAAATGTATGAAAGTAAATGTTTCGTATCTGGCAGGAAAAGGAAAATGGGCTGGGAGATGTGATGAAATTATTTTTTAATAATTATTTAATGGTTACCTTTGTATAGAACATGTGTTGATCCTATTATCAAAATAAATCAGATCCATGAGGAAAAAAAAAAAGATACTTGACAGATTCAGCTTGAGGTGTTCAATTGAATTAATCTGGAGCGGAAGTACCACATTGCAGTCCTAGAATGTGAAAGGGACATCTCATGGGCTCTTTTTTTTCTCCAGCTAAGAATTGGAGAGGGGGGTAGGCGCAATGACTCCAGATACTTTCTACAGAGAGAAGCACAGAGCCCTGTCTGTTTTGGAAGGAAAAATCACAGAAGGGAGATTTTGTTGCACAAGAGAATTGTCGCTTCTGCAGAAGGGAACCTTCCCACTGCTCTCAAAAGAAGCAGCTAGTTGTCTGAAATCCAGAGGTTTACCAAAGGTTTACTAACCAGTGGGGGGCGGGGGGGCGTCAGGGAGGCTCTTAACAGGATGGTGAGAAGAAAGGTACTTTGGCAGATGCTCATCAATAGGACATTGTTCTAAAACTAGCCATTTAGTGGCTTAAGAGACAGTGGTTCAAGATAAATATGCTCCCAGTATGGAGGAATGGCATGTTCCTGATACTTTTTATCCTCCTTCAATCTATATTTTGGTATTGCCTTTTATTAATTTTGTAATTTATCCAAATTGTTGTTTGTTGCAAGAAACACATATATTTGATATTTATATTATATCGGTAAATATTTTCCTGTAGTTTTTTAAAAATTATTTATTTGAGAGAGAGCACACATGGGTGCACATGAGCAGGGGGGAGAGGAAGAAGCAGACTTCCCACTGACTAGGGAGACTGACTTAGGGCTTGATCCCAGGACCTCCAGATCATGACCTAAGTCCAAGGCAGATGCTTAACCCACTGAGCCACCCAGGCACCCCTTCCCTGAAGTTTTAATTAGTCTTCAGGCCCAAGTCTAAACATTCCCACTGGCCATGTGTTTCTAACAAGCACACCAAGTCACTTAGAGTCAGGCTTCTAAAACCTCGTTCTCGGGGCATCTGGGTGGCTCAGTGGTTGAGTGTCTGCCTTTGGCTCAGGGCATGATCCCAGGGTCCTGAAATCAAGTCCCTCATCGAGGTCCCCACAGGGAGCATGCTTCTCCCTCTGCCTATGTCTCTGCCTCTCTGTGTCTCTCATGAATAAATAAAATCTTTTTTAAAAATTTTTATTTATTTATGATAGTCACAGAGAGAGAGAGAGAGAGAGAGAGAGAGAGGCAGAGACATAGGCAGAGGGAGAAGCAGGCTCCATGCACCAGTAGCCTGATGTGGGATTCAATCCCGGGTCTCCAGGTTCGCGCCTTGGGCCAAAGGCTGGCGCTAAACCGCTGCGCCACCCAAGGATCCCAAATAAATAAAATCTTAAAAAAAAACATAAAACCTCATTCTCCATGGTTTTTCTCTCATCTCATTACCTGTTCCTCAGGTTCTGTTCTTTCCTCCTCCTGCTTTTCTGTCTCCAAAGGTTGGTGTGTCCCAAGACTCAGTCCTTGGTTCTATTCTCCAATTCTTCTCACTCCCTAGGTGACCTCCTCTACTCTCACAGTTTTAAGTACAAGCCCCATTTTATCTTTCCAGCTCAGACCTCGCCCTTGAGTCCCCATGTGCATAGTCACCTGGCTGTTTTACATCTCCATTTGGAGGCTTCACAGACACCTGTAACTTAATGTGACCCAAGGAAAGCTCTTAGTTCTTACTCCCCCTATCTCAGTAAATGGCACCACCCAACTGTTTTAAAACCAGACACTAGGATGTCATCTTTGCCACCCTTTCCTTTCCCCAACATCCATCATTCAATCCATCAAGTCTTGTGTGGGTCTCCCCTTCCACCTTTGACCCCTTGCAATAAGTACGTGGCCAGAGTGATCTTTTTATTTTATTTATTTATTTTTTGAGAGTGTGAGATCAAGAACATGGGAGGAAGGGCAGAGGGAGAGAGAGAGAGAGAAAATCTTAAGTGGGCTCCACACTAAGCACAGAGCCCACCCAACACAGGGCTCAATCTCATGACCCTGAGATCATGACCTGAACCAAAATCAAGAATCAGAAATCTAAGCAACTGAGCCGCCCAGGGGCCCCCAGGGTGATTTTTTTTTATAGGAAATAGGATTTAAAAAAAAGGAAATCTGTTTTTTTGCTCCCTCTTCTCACTGCCATTAGTGTGAAATTCAAATTGCTCAATGTGCTCTATAAGACATGGCATCAGCTGGCACTGCCTACCTCTCCAACCTTATCCTGTTCCACTTTCACTCTTCCTCACTACAATCCAAACACACTGCCCTTCTGACATGCCTTGAACCAACCACAAGCTCTTGGCTACCCCAGGAATTTTGCATATTCTCTTCCCTCTGCTGGTTACTCTTCCTTCTACTCACCATATGGCCCTCTAGCTTCTTTTCTTGGGACTCAAAGAAACCCTCCCTGACTACCTTACCTAAAGTATAACCCTTTCTCATTATTCTCTAAGACAACACCCCATTTATATCCTTTAGGGCATGTATCATTAGCTGAAATTACCATATGTGTTTATTATATGTCTTCTCCACATACATACATACACACTAGCAATACATTGCACAAGACCAAGAGCCTTGTCTATCTCCATCACTTATGTATCTCCAGCACCTAGAACAATACCTGGCTCATGGTAGGTGCTGATATTTGCTGGATGAATGGCAATAAATGAGAAAGGTGCTCCAGAGATGACCTTTACCACCCTGATACAGATTTACCCCCATCTTCGACCTGCAGCAGGACTATCACACATAGAAAGGACTCCTTGGCAGAACGCATGGATTTGTAGCAGATTCATGCTGGGAGACCAGACTCTTTATTCAGGACCTCGACTGCCTACACAGCAGCAACTTTGAAACTGACTCAAGAAACACTAGTGTCCCTCAAGATATTAACTGGTGTTCAGCAAAAAAAGAAAAAAAAATTCGATCAAATAAGTTTAGGAAATGCTACAGTGTATCTCCCTCTCAGAGACACAGCCCACATTAGTGTATCAAGACCTTAAGAAGTCCTACCAGACATAAAACCTATTTTAGCTTTATTTAGCATTTCCCAAATATGTTTGCCCACGGAACTTTTATGTTCTTCTCACTTACTCTCATAGGACACTAGCATCTCTCAAAATGGAGTTTTGGAAATATTGTTGATGTAGATATATAGGTATCATCATGTAGGTCTATATATATATCTATACAGGTCTCCCCTGCTATCTGAAAGTACTGTGTTGCTATAAAACCTTTCTTAAGGGATGCCTAGGTGGCTCAGTCCATTAAGCATCTTCCTTTGGCTTGGGTCATGATCAATTAGTGAAAATAGATGCTACCTTAGGTCTTTCGTGAATGCAATATGGTGGAACATGAACTTTCAAAAAGCAGGAATACCTGTACCATAGACATGAGTAAGAGTTCATTTAAGATCCATGACAATAGGGGCACCTGGGTGGCTTAGTGGTTGAGCAGCTGCCTTTGGCTCAGGTTGTGATCCCAGAGTCCTGGGATTGAGTTCCTCATCAGGCTCCTGTAGGGAGACTGCTTCTCCCTCTGCCTGCGTCTCTACCTCTCTCTCTCTCTCTCTCTCTCTCATGAATAAATAAATAAATAAAATCTGGGATCCCTGGGTGGCGCAGCGGTTTGGCGCCTGCCTTTGGCCCAGGGCGCGATCCTGGAGACCCAGGACCGAATCCCACGTCGGGCTCCCGGTGCATGGAGCCTGCTTCTCCCTCTGCCTATGTCTCTGCCTCTCTCTCTCTCTCTCTCTCTCTCTGTGTGTGTGTGTGACTATCATAAATAAAAAAAATAAAATAAATAAATAAAATCTTTTAAAAAATCCATGACAATAAATTCCAACTCAAAGATATTGGTGAAATGAAGTGGGATTTAAATTTTAAATAAGGCATTGCTGGGGGTAGTGCCTTCTGGTTATATTGACCTATTAGGAGGATACTGGCCTGTAATGGGTTAAGAGGCTGCTCTAAATTAATTCAAATCTTCTGGCCTGAGCGAATCATTCCCTTGGGCTACTGAGTGAGAACCTGAAAATAAGATTGATGAACCAACCACTATCATCGGGGAAATTGTACACATGGAAGAAGTACCAGTATCAGATCCTCCTAGACTAGAGAGGAACTGCTGTCAAAGGAGGAAGGAAGGCAGATTTTGCAAATTGCAGACCAGCAGGCTTAATGTTGACCGGAGGCAAGACTCATACCCCTCTTCCTCTTACCTATTTCAATAACTTCTTTCTGTTCCTTGAATTCTCCAAGCTCAGCCCTGCCTAAGCCTTTGCATTTGCTGTTGCCTCTGCTTAAAGTAGGGGTGGGCAAACTTTTCCTGCAACGAGCCCAGAAGTAAATATTGTAAGTTTTGTGGGCCATATGGTCTCTATCACAACTATGCAGCTTCCAGCAAAAGCAGCCATAGACCATGCATAAACAGTAAAACTTTATTTACAAAAAACAGGCTTTGGGCCGGATTTGGCCCAAGGCCCATAATTGGTCAACCTGAAGTATGTTTTGCCAGGACTGTTAAATAGATAATTCCTTTTTGTTCAGAATTCAGCTCAAATAATCATTGCTTCACGGTAAACTATTCAAACCAAAGTAGCTACAAATTTACTTGCTTTGCAATATCCCAATTTAATTCTTTCCTTTTTTTTAAATAATAAATTTATTTTTTATTGGTGTTCAATTTGCCAACATACAGAATAACACCCAGTGCTCATCCCATCAAGTGCCCCCCTCAGTGCCCGTCACCTATTCACCCCCACCCCCGCCCTCCTCCCCTTCCTCCACCCCTAGTTCATTTCCCAGAGTTAGGAGTCTTTATGTTCTGTCTCCCTTTCTGATATTTCCTACCCATTTCTTCTCCCTTCCCTTCTGTTCCCTTTCACTATTATTTATATTCCCCAAGTGAATGAGACCATACAATGTTTGTCCTTCTCCGATTGACTTATTTCACTCAGCATAATACCCTCCAGTTCCAACCACGTTGAAGCAAATGGTGGGTATTTGTCATTTCTAATGGCTGAGCAATATTCCATTGTATACATAGACCACATCTTCTTTATCCATTCATCTTTTGATGGACACCGAGGCTCCTTCCACAGTTTGGCTATTGTGGCTATAGCAGTAGACATTGCTGCTATAAACATCAGGGTGCAGGTGTCCCGGCGTTTCATTGCATCTGTATCTTTGGGGTAAATCCCCAACAGTGCAATTGCTGGGTCATAGGGCAGGTCTATTTTTAACTCTTTGAGGAACCTCCACACGGTTTTCCAGAGTGGCTGTACCAGTTCACATTCCCACCAACAGTGTAAGAGGGTTCCCTTTTCTCCGCATCCTCTCCAACATTTGTGGTTTCCTGCCTCGTTAATTTTCCCCATTCTCACTGGTGTGAGGTGGTATCTCATTGTGGTTTTGATTTGTATTTCCCTGATGGCAAGTGATGCAGAGCATTTTCTCATGTGCATGTGGCCATGTCTATGTCATCCTCTGTGAAATTTCTGTTCATGTCTTTGGCCCATTTCATGATTGGATTGTTTGTTTCTTTGGTGTTGAGTTTAATAAGTTCTTTATAGATCTTGGAAACTAGCCCTTTATCTGATACTTCATTTGCAAATATCTTCTCCCATTCTGTAGGTTGTCTTTTAGTTTTGTTGACTGTTTATTTTGCTGTGCAGAAGCTTTTTATCTTGATGAAGTCCCAATAGTTCATTTTTGCTTTTGTTTCTTTTGCCTTCGTGGATGTATCTTGCAAGAAGTTACTGTGGCCGAGTTCAAAAAGGGTGTTGCCTGTGTTCTCCTCTAGGATTTTGATGGAATCTTGTCTCACATTTAGATCTTTCATCCATTTTGAGTTTATTTTTGTGTATGGTGAAAGAGGGTGGTCTAGTTTCATTCTTCTGCATGTAGATGTCCAATTTTCCCAGCACCATTTATTGAAGAGGCTGTCTTTCTTCCAGTGGATAGTCTTTCCTCCTTTACCGAATATTAGTTGACCATAAAGTTGAGGGTCCACTTCTGGATTCTCTATTCTGTTCCATTGATCTATGTGTCTGTTTTTGTGCCAGTACCACACTGTCTTGATGACCACAGTTTTGTAGCCAATTTTAATTCTTTCCATTGCACTTATCACTAACTCACATTTTCTTGTGTTGACTTGTCTCCCTGCACTCACATGCACCAGAATAGTAACTAACATTTTTTGAGCTCTTATTATGCACCTGACACTGCTCAAAGCATTTTACATATATTAGCTCTTTTATTTTTTTAAGTGATAGACATTTTTTAAGATTATTTATTTATTTATTCAAGAGAAAGAGAGAGAGAGAGAGGCAGAGAGAGAGGGAGAGGGAGAAGCAGGCTCCATGCAGGGAGCCTGACACGGGACTCAATCCTGGATCTCCAGGATCAGGCCCTGGGCCGAAGGCGGTGCTAAACCCCTGAGACACCCGGGCTGCCCTATTAGTTCTTTTAATCTTAATAATAACCTTGTGACAATAATACTTCATCTCCCCATTTTATATATGCAGAAACCAACGCTGAGATTAAGTGATTTACCCATGTGGTCACATAGTTTCACAGGTAGTGATTCCAGGATTTAGAGCCAGCTCATAAGCTTTATGTGATTGGGATACTGTGGTTTATAATAAGAAATAAATATTTGGTCTTTGTCCCTGTTTCTGGCACAGTGCCTCTAAAATTCTGGAATTTCCCAAGTGATGAGAGCAGAAAAATATGTCTTTTTGTTATGTTAATGAGATGACTTTTGGACCACACCTAAGGATGGGAGCTGCTTGCCAAGAGAACCAACCATGTGGTTAGAGGGTTGGAACATTCAGTTCCTCCCCCTCCCACTCCTGACCAGGGAGGGAAAGGGCTGGAGGTTGAATCAATCACCAATGGCCAGTGATTTAATAAATTGTGGCTATGTAATAAAGCCAAAAGGACCAGGTTGGACAGCTTCCAGGTTGGTGATCACACATTCACGCTGAGAGATGGGGATTTGGGATTTGGCATAGAGATTATGTGCCCCTTCCCACATACTTTGCCCCATGCATCTCTTCCATCTAGCTGTTCCTAAATTATATCTTTTTAAAAAGATTTATTTATTTATTTGAGAGAGAGGGAGAGACAAAATGGAAATATGAGTGGGAGGAGAAACAGAGGGAGAGAAACTCAAGCAGACACCGTGCTGAGCAAGGAAACTGACATTGGGCTCTATCCCACGGCCCCAAATCATGACCTGAGCCAAAATCAAAAGTCAAATGCCTAACTGACTGGGCCACCCAGGCACCCCTGAAATTATATCTTTTTATAATAAACTGGTAATCTAGTATGTGAAATGTTTCCCTGAGTTCTGAGCAAATTAATCGAACTGAAGAAGGTGGTCACTGGAACCCTCCATCTCTAGCTGTGGGTCAGAAGCACAAGTGACAACCTGGACTTGTGATTGGCACCTGAAGTGGAGAGGGGGGCAGTCTTTTAAAATTGAGCCCTTAGCCAGTGGATTCTGTACTATGTCCAGGTAGATAGTGTCAGAATTGAGTCGAGGGGCACCCAGGTGGCTCAGTGGTTGAGCATCTGCTTTCAGCTCAGGGCATGATCCTGGGATCCTAGGATCAAGTCCCACATTGGGCTCCCCGCAGGGAACCTGCTTCTCCCTCTGCCTATGTCTCTGTCTCTTTCTCCTTGTGTCTTTCATGAGTAAATAGATAAAATCTTAAAAAAAAAGAATTGAGTTGAATTGTAGTATACCCAGCTGATGTCAAAGAATCACCTGGTGGTGTGGGGAGAAACTCCTGACGCACATTGGAATTGGAGGCAGAACTCTAGCCATAGTGCATCCTAGTTATAAGCTCCATGAAAGCAGGGGTTTTTGAGTGTCTAGTTTATTAATGATAAACTTAGAACAGTCTAGAACAATGTTTGGTGTATAGCAAGTGTCCGATAACTATTTGCTTCATAAAAATTTTGGAATGCTCAGATTATTAAAGGGAGGCAGTTTTCACTAAGAATAAGTCCATTAGACCTGTTTTCCTTCTTTGATGAGGCTGCTCACTTAGTACAGAGAACAGGGAAAGGGGAATAGAATTTTGCATTTCTTTAACTTCTAAAAAAGCATTACACAAGGTCTTTCCTGGAACCCTTACTTTACTAGATCTTTCAGTGTCATTTAACACTGCTACTCTTCTCTTTCTGTTTTTTGTTTCCATGACACCACACTTTCCTAGTTCCTTTCACACCTCTATAACTGTTCTTGCTTTGTCCTTGTCATGATCCTCCTCCTCCATCAACATGTAGGTGTTGACCAGTGTCTCATCCTTGGTCCTTGGCTCTTCCCACTTTCCAAATTCTCACTGACGGCCCCATCCATTCTCATTGTTTCTATTTTTACCTTTGTTCTGATGACACCCAAATCCAAATCTCCCAGCCAAAACTTAGCCCAAGCCTTGAGAAATCTCACAGGTACCTCAAGTTTAACATGTCCAAAACCAAATTCAATATCTCCTCCTCAAGCCTAGTCAATGTTTTATATTCCCTGTCTCAAATGATGGCATCACCCAGTCACCCCCATGCCAGAAACCAGAAAGTCATTTCTGCCTCCTTACTCTCTCTCACTCCTCCCCAGAGCTAAACTCTGACCCAATCTTGACAGTTCAACTCCTCAAATATTTCTCAATTCATCACATACCTAGTAGCTGTTACCAATTCATAGCTGATCTCCCTGCCTTTAGTTTTAACTACATCCAAGTCTCCACACAGTCACCAGAATTAGTTTCTTAAAGTGCAAATATGATCATGTAATACCCCTTTGCCTACAAGATGGAGTCCAAACTACTTAAGACCATGCAAATCTCCTCAAAATTGCCAGCTTTATCCCCCACTACATCTCATGCATAGCTAATGTTTCAATAATACTGAACAGCTTGCAGCCTTGAAATTCTCCAAACACTTCTATGCCTTTGCCCACATAGCAGCCTCTGCTTTGATGCTGTTCCCCTCTTGCCTTGGCAGACTTCTTGTCAACCTGTCAGACTCAGCCCAGGGCATTATGTCCTCAAGGAAGGCTTCCCCTAACATGCCCCATCTTGGGCTGGATTAGAAGTCTCTCTTCTGTGTTTTCAAAGCATCCTAAACTGGCCTCTGTCACAGCACTTGTCCTGCCATGTCTGTTCCCATGCTTGTATCACTCCATAGACTGTGAGCTTCCTGAGGTCAAATACTATGCTTTATTCAAAATTGTATCCATCACACCATTACAGTGCCTGTCACACACTGAAATTTCAATAATGTGTGATGAATCAGCGATTTTATGCCCATAACATGCTGTTGGCTCTCTGAGTTCACTTGTAACACTGTTTTTTTTTTTAAAGATTGGTTTATTTATTCACGAGACACACACACACACAGAGGCAAAGACATAGGCAGAAGGAGAAGCAGCCTCCCCGCAGGAAGCCTGATGTGGGACTCGATCCTGGAACCTGGAATCACGTCCTGAGCCGAAGGCAGATGCTCAACCACTGAGCCACCCAGGGATCCCAACTTGTAACACCCTTAATACTTCCTCACACAAAAAACTGTCATATAGTGTGGGAAATGCAATGGTAGGGGTAAAACAAAAGAACAGAAGGGGAACACCTGACATGCTTTACGATGAGGGGTGTGTGTGTGCTAATTCAAACCTAGGCTGCAGTGATAGAAATATAATGTAACCAGTGAGGAGATAGTGTGGGTCTATTTGGCATGGTCAAACTATACCTCAGCAGCATTTCAATCAGTGAGCCAAATTGGATTAGTCAATTAATGCCAGTGGTTCAGAAAGAATAAAGCCAAGTCTCGGGAATGGTTTGAGGAACAGGGAAGATATAACCCGATAAAGTATAACTATAAAGGATTTGATGGTCTTATTCAAACATTGGAAGAGCTCTGTTATAGGTTGAATTGTGTCCCCCAGAAAGGTATGTTGAAGTCCTAACCCCTGGGATGTCAAAATGTGACCTTATTTTTGAATGGAGTCTTTGCAGATGCAACTAGTTCAGATGAGGTCATATTGGCATGAGGCGGAGGGGGGGTGCTGCTCAATTCACTATAACTGATGTACTTATAAGAAGAGAGAAATTTGGCCACAGATATAGACCGAAGATGGCCATGTGAAGAAGGAGCTAGATATTGGAATTGTACTGCCACAAGCCAAAGAACAGGAGCCCTCAGCAGCTAGAAGAGACCAAGAAGAATTCTACCCTAAAGTCTTCAAACAGCCCTGCCAGCACTTTGATTTCAGACTTCTGGTGTCCAGAACTGAGACAAGAAATTTCTGTTGTTTAAAACTACCTGGTTTGCTATACTTTATCACATCAGCCATGGGAAACTAACACTGGCTGTCATGGAGCAGAGGGAGTAGATTTGTCCTGCGTGAGACCCAGTGGATGAAAGATACCAGGAGACAGAAATACTTCTTTATATTGAATGGAAACCTCATAGTCATGCTATCCAAAGGTAAAATGAGTTGCCATGGGAGCTGATAAGCTCCCCATGACCGGAGGCCCAGGCTGGATAGTTGTGTGACAGAAATAATACTAGAAATAATACCAGTAGTAATACAAATTCCATTCATATCCTGATTTGAACAAGCCAACCGCAAAAAGATGCTTATGAGATAAGTGGAGATGAATGCTGATTAGATATTTGATTATATTAAGGATTTCATGTTAAAATTTTAGGTGAAAATAATGGCATAATGGTCATAATGGAAGGGAATCTTATCTTTTAGTGATATACACTGAAGGGTTTGCGGAGGAAATGATACAGGTGTCTAGGATTTGCTTTAAAATAATAATCCAGGAGGAGCCCCTGGGTGGCTCAGTCGGCTGAGCATCCGACTCTTGGTTTCAGCTCAGGTCATGATCTCTCAGGGTCTTGGGATCAAGCCCGAGTTAGGCTCCATGTTCAACACAGTCTGCCTGTCCTTCTCCTTCTCCCTTTGTTCCTCCCCTTGCTCGAGTTCTCTCTTTCTCTCAAATAAATAAAATGTTTAAAATAGATAAAGTAAAATAATCCAAGCAGGAGAGATGACTTGGTGTACACATGAAACATGATTGGCCATGTATTGATAATTATCGAAACTGGGTGATGGATACATGGAGGCTCATTTATACTCTCCTCTCTACTTTTTTATGTGTTTAAAATTTTCCATAAGCAAATGCTAAAAAAAAAAAAAAAAAAAAAAAGCTACTACCTACCAAGTACTGAGCACTTACAACATCCAGGAACCATGCTAAGTGCTTTTAAAGCATTATCTCATTTAATGTCTCACAATACATTTAAAAAGACTCAATTAAAAAGTGACATATTCTTGTATAGGAAGGTATGGTACCGTTAAAAGATATTCTCCTCAAATTAGTCTGCATAATCCAGATGAAGAGAAAATTCAATTTGTTTAGATTGCTCGAATTTTCAAAAGAATCTCCCAGTGTCAATTTGTATGCCTAAAAACTAAATCTCCACCACAGCTCAATGAAACCTTACTGTATCAGTTTTACAAACGAGCAAACTGAAAGTTGGAAAAGTGAAGCAAATTGCCCAAGGTTGCACCACAACTAAGTAGCAGAAGTAGGATTTGAATACAGGTTTCTTTGACTCCACCATTCTGGGCTTTTAATGCTCTTGCTACTCCAAATGTGGGCCAAGGACCAGTAGCATAGTATTACAGGAGAGCTGCCTAGAAAATGCAGAACCTCAGGACTCTTATCCCGACCTACCAAGTGGAATTCCCCATTCATGTTTAAGAATTGCATATGCTGGGGCACCTGGGTGGCTCAGACGTTGAGCGTTTGCCTTCTGCTCAGGTCATGATCCTGGGGTCCTGGGATTGGGCTCTCTGTGGAGAGTCTGCTTCTTCCTCTTATTACATCTCTGCCTCTCTGTGTCTCTCATGAATAAATAAAATCTTTTTTAAAATTTCATATGCTATACTGCTATCCAGGTGATTAGACTCCATCAAGGGTTCTATCCTGAGCTCAGATTATACTATATTGTACCTCCGGCGTGGGACCTGTGAATCTGCATATTTACGGGCTCCCTTGGATGAGTTATCAGGGATGAGAAGCACTGGAAAATGAAACCCACAAAAATCTTTTTCAACTCTCAGATTCCCCAATCCCTGATAAGTTTGCAGGAGAGGATGAAGAGCTCAGTTACGTGCACCTGTGGAAAATTACCTGCCTGTTCAACGAAGATAGTCTTTTAGAAGGGACTTTAAGTTTTCTTCTGAGGTAATAGAAGCTTCGGGGTGTGAAAATAGAGTCCAGATGGACAGAATGAGAGGATCAGCAAATATATAAAAAGGCATGACAATTAATATATAAATCTTACATTTTATTTCAAGGAATTGTCAGTGTATACATACACAATAAAATAAGATACAACCCTGTGGCTACAAAGAAATTTGATTGGTTTTCATTGGTGCCATGTATAAATCAAAGTCATTATGCTAGAGTCTATTTTTTTCTTTTATTTTGAAGTATAATTGATAGTGTGATATTAGTTTCAAGTGTACAATTTATCTATTCCACAATTCTATATATTACCCTGTGGGTGCCATGGTAAGTGTAATCACAATCTGTTACCATACAGCATTATTACAATATTATTGACTGTATTCCCTATGCTATACTTTTCATCTCCATAACTTATGTATTTTAGAACTGGAAATTTGTACTTCTTAATCACCTTCATCTATTTTGCCCCTCTACCTACCCACCACCCCTCTGGCAATCGCCAGTTTGTTCTCTGTATTTAAGAGACTGTTTTGTTTGTCCGTTTGCTCATTTGTCTTGTTTTTTGGATTCCATATATTTGTCTTTCTCTCTCTGACTTATTTCATTTAGCATGATGCCTTCCGGGTCCATCCATGTAGTCGCAAATGGCAATTTTTCATTTTTTAAAATAAATTTATTTTTTATTGGTGTTCAATTTACCAACATACAGAATAACACCCAGTGCTCATCCCGTCAAGTGCCCCCCTCAGTGCCCATCACCCATTCACCCCCACCCCCCGCCCACCTCCCCTTCTACCACCCCTAGTTCGTTTCCCAGAGTTAGGAATCTTTATGTTCTGTCTCCCTTTCTGATATTTCCCACACATTTCTTCTCCCTTCCCTTATATTCCCTTTCACTATTATTTATATTCCCCAAATGAATGAGAACATATAATGTTTGTCCTTCTCCGATTGACTTATTTCACTCAGCATAATACCCTCTAGTTCCATCCACGTTGAAGCAAATGGTGGGTATTTGTCATTTCTAATGGTTGAGTAATATTCCATTGTATACATAAACCACATCTTCTTTATCCATTCATCTTTTGATGGACACCGAGGCTCCTTCCACAGTTCGGCCATTGTGGACATTGCTGCTATAAACATCGGGGTGCAGGTGTCCTGGCGTTTCATTGCATCTGAATCTTTGGGGTAAATCCCCAACAGTGCAATTGCTGGGTCATAGGGCAGGTCTATTTTTAACTCTTTGAGGAACCTCCACACGGTTTTCCAGAGTGGCTGTACCAGTTCACATTCCCACCAACAGTGTAAGAGGGTTCCCTTTTCTCTGCATCCTCTCCAACATTTGTGGTTTCCTGCCTCGTTAATTTTCCCCATTCTCACTGGTGTGAGGTGGTATCTCATTGTGGTTTTGAGTTGTATTTCCCTGATGGCAAGTGATGCGGAGCATTTTCTCATGTGCATGTTGGCCATGTCTATGTCTTCCTCTGTGAGATTTCTGTTCATGTCTTTTGCCCATTTCATGATTGGATTGTTTGTTTCTTTGGTGTTGAGTTTAATAAGTTCTTTATAGATCTTGGAAACTAGCCCTTTATCTGATACGTCATTTGCAAAAATCTTCTCCCATTCTGTAGGCTGTCTTTTAGTTTTGTTGACTGTATCCTTTGCTGTGCAAAAGCTTCTTATCTTGATGAAGTCCCAATAGTTCATTTTTGCTTTTGTTTCTTTTGCCTTCGTGGATGTATCTTGCAAGAAGTTACTGTGGCCGAGTTCAAAAAGGGTGTTGCCTGTGTTCTCCTCTAGGATTTTGATGGAATCTTGTCTCACATTAGGATCTTTCATCCATTTTGAGTTTATCTTTGCGTATGGTGAAAGAGAGTGGTCTAGTTTCATTCTTCTGCATGTGGATGTCCAATTTTCCCAGCACCATTTATTGAAGAGACTGTCTTTCTTCCAATGGATAGTCTTTCCTCCTTTATCGAATATTAGTTGCCCATAAAGTTCAGGGTCCACTTCTGGATTCTCTATTCTGTTCCACTGATCTATGTGTCTGTTTTTGTGCCAGTACCACACTGTCTTGATGACCACAGCTTTGTAGTACAACCTGAAATCTGGCGTTGAGATGCCCCCAGCTATGGTTTTCTTTTTTAAAATTCCCCTGGCTATTCAGGGTCTTTTCTGATTCCACACAAATCTTAAAATAATGTGTTCTAACTCTCTGAAGAAAGTCCATGGTATTTTGATAGGGATGGCATTAAACGTGTAAATTGCCCTGGGTAACATTGACATTTTCACAATATTAATTCTGCCAATCCATGAGCATGGAATATTTTTCCATCTCTTTTTGTCTTCCTCAATTTCTTTCAGAAGTGTTCTATAGTTTTTAGGGTATAGATCCCTCACCTCTTTGGTTAGGTTGATTCCTAGGTATCTTATGCTTTTGGGTGCCATTGTAAATGGGATTGCCTCCTTAATTTCTCTTTCTTCAGTCTCATTGTTAGTGTATAGAAATGCCATTGATTTCTGGGCACTGATTTGTATCCTGCCACGCTACCAAATTGCTGTATGAGTTCTAGCAATCTTGGGGTCGAGGCTTTTGGGTTTTCTATGTAGAGTATCATGTCATCGGCGAAGAGGGAGAGTTTGACTTCTTCTTTGCCAATTTGAATGCCTTTAATGTCCTTTTGTTGTCTGATTGCTGAGGCTAGGACTTCCAGTACTATGGTGAATAGCAGTGGTGAGAGTGGACATCCCTGTCTTATTCCTGATCTTAGGGGAAAGGCTCCCAGTGCTTCCCCATTGAGAATGATATTTGCTGTGGGCTTTTGGTAGATGACTTTTAAGATGTTGAGGAATGTTCCCTCTATCCCTACACTCTGAAGAGTTTTGATCAGGAATGGATGCTGTATTTTGTCAAATGCTTTCTCTGCATCTACTGAGAGGATCATATGTTTCTTGGTTTTTCTCTTGCTGATGTGATGAATCACATTGATTGTTTTACGAGTGTTGAACCAGCCTTGTGTCCCGGGGATAAATCCTACTTGGTCATGGTGAATAATTTTCTTAATGTACTGTTGGATCCTATTGGCTAGTATCTTGTTGAGAATTTTTGCATCCATGTTCATCAGGGATATTGGTCTGTAATTCTCCTTTTTGGTGGGGTCTTTGTCTGGTTTTGGAATTAAGGTGATGCTGGCCTCATAGAACGAATTTGGAAGTACTCCATCCCTTTCTATCTTTCCAAACAGCTTTAGGAGAATAGGTATGGTTTCTTCAAACGTTTGATAGAATTCCCCTGGGAAGCCATCTGGCCCTGGACTCTGGTGTCTTGGGAGGTTTTTGATGACTGCTTCAATTTCCTCACTGGTTATTGGCCTGTTCAGGTTTTCTATTTCTTCCTGTTCCAGTTTTGGTAGTCTGTGGCTTTCCAAGAATGCGTCCATTTCTTCTAGATTGCCTAATTTATTGGCGTATAGCTGTTCATAATATGTTTTTAAAATCGTTTGTATTTCCTTGGTGTGGGTAGTGATCTCTCCTTTCTCATTCATGATTTTATTAATTTGAGTCTTCTCTCTCTTATTTTTAATAAGGCTGGCTAACGGTTTAGCTATCTTAACAATTCCTTCAAAGAACCAACTCCTGGTTTTGTTGATCTGTTCCACAGTTTTTCTGGTCTCGATTTCATTGAGTTCTGCTCGACTCTTAATTAACTCTCTTCTTCTGCTGGGTGTAGAATCTATTTGCTGTTTTTTTTCTCTAGTTCCTTTAGGTGTAAGGTTAGCTTTTGTATTTGAGTTCTTTCCAGTTTTTGAATGGATGCTTGTATTGCGATGTATTTCCCCCTTAGGACTGCTTTTGCTGCATCCCAAAGATTTTGAACGGTTGTATCTTCATTCTCATTAGTTTCCATGAATCTTTTTAATTCTTCCTTAATTTCCTGGTTAACCCTTTCATGTTTTAGCAGGATGGTCCTTAACCTCCACGTGTTTGAGGTCCTTCCAAACTTCTGGTTGTGATTTAGTTCTAATTTCAAGGCATTATGGTCTGAGAATATGCAGGGGATGATCCCAATCTTTTGGTATTGGTTCAGACCTGATTTGTGACCCAGTATGTGGTCTATTCTGGAGAAAGTTCCATGTGCACTTGAGAAGAATGTGTATTCAGTTGAGTTTGGATGTAAAGTTCTGTAGATATCTGTGAAATCCATCTGGTCCAGTGTATCATTTAAAGCTCTCGTTTCTTTGGAGATGTTGTCCTTAGAAGACCTATCGAGGGTAGAGAGAGCTAGATTGAAGTCACCAAGTATAAGTGTATTATTATCTAAGTATGTCTTCACTTTGGTAATTAATTGATTTATATATTTGGCAGCTCCCACATTCGGGGCATATATATTGAGGATTGTTAAGTCCTCTTGTTGGATAGATCCTTTAAGTATGATATAGTGTCCCTCTTCATCTCTCACTACAGTCTTTGGGGTAAATTATAGTTTATCTGATATAAGGATGGCTACCCCTGCTTTATTTTGAGGACCATTTGAATGGTAAGTGGTTCTCCAACCTTTTATTTTCAGGCTGTAGGTGTCCTTCTCTCTAAAATGAGTCTCTTGTAGACAGCAAATAGACGGGTCTTGCTTTTTTATCCAGTCTGAAACCCTGCGCCTTTTGATGGGGTCATTAAGCCCGTTCACATTCAGAGTCACTATTGAAAGATATGAGTTTAGTGTCATCATGATATCTATTCAGTCCTTGTTTTTGTGGATTGTTCCACTGAACTTCTTCTTAAAGGGGAATTTTAAGAGTCCCCCTTAAAATTTCTTGCAGAGCTGGTTTGGAGGTCACATATTCTTTCAGTTCCTGCCTGTCTTGAAAGCTCTTTATCTCTCCTTCCATTCTGAATGAGAGCCTTGCTGGATAAAGTATTCTTGGTTGCATGTTCTTCTCATTTAGGACCCTGAATATATCCTGCCAGCCCTTTCTGGCCTGCCAGGTCTCTGTGGAGAGGTCTGCTGTTACCCTAATACTCCTCCCCATAAAAGTCAGGGATTTCTTGTCTCTTGCTGCTTTAAGGATCTTCTCTTTATCTTTGGAATTTGCAAGCTTCACTATTAAATGTCGAGGTGTTGAACGGTTTTTATTGATTTTAGGGGGGGATCTCTCTATTTCCTGGATCTGAATGCCTGTTTCCCTTCCCAGATTAGGAAAGTTTTCAGCTAGGATTTGTTCAAATACATATTCTGGCCCTCTGTCCCTTTCGGCGCCCTCGGGAACCCCAATTAAACGTACGTTTTTCTTCCTCAGGCTGTCATTTATTTCCCTTAATCAATCCTCATGGTCTTTTAATTGTTTGTCTCTTTTTTCCTCAGTTTCCCTCTTTGCCATCAACTTGTCTTCTATGTCACTCACTCGTTCTTCCACCTCGTTAACCCTCGTCGTTAGGACTTCTAGTTTGGATTGCATCTCATTCAATTGATTTTTAATTTCTGCCTGATTGGAACTAAATTCTGCAGTCATGAAGTCTCTTGAGTCCTTTATGCTTTTTTCTAGAGCCACCAGTAGCTGTATAATAGTGCTTCTGATTTGGCTTTCTGACATTGAATTGTAATCCAGATTTTGTAACTCTGTGTGAGAGAGAACTGTTTCTGATTCTTTCTTTTGAGGTGAGGTTTTCCTTCTAGTCATTTTGCTCAGTGCAGAGTGGCCAAAAACAAGTTGTATTGGGAAAAGGAGAAAAAGAGAGGAGAGAAAGAAGGAAAGAAAAGAGAAAAAGAAAAAAGAAAAAAGAAGAGAAAAGGAAAAAAAGAGAAGAAAAAGAAATAAAAAGAAAGAAAGGTGAAAAAAAGGGTGGGGGAAGCAATCAGAAATCAAAAAGAAAAAACAAAACACGGGGGAGTATCTTCTGATTCTGTATACTTTAAGTCCCTTGACTTCCCCTGGAACTTGTCCGTCTAGCTGGTCTTCTGGGGGAGGGGCCTGTTGTGCTGATTTTCAGGTGTTAGCACTTGGGGGAGCTGCTCTGCTCGCTGCCTGGTGCAGGGCTCAGTGGGGGTTGTTTATCCCGTGAGGCCCCAGGAGGAACAACCACAGTGGCGGGGCCAGCTCTGGAGCCCTGGATTCAGCTCCCACAGTAACTTAGGAGTCTTAGCCTGCAGGGTCTGGAGGTTCCGGGGGCGGGGCCGCTGATCTGCTCAGCTCGGGGCAGGAGTGTCCTTGCTGTCCTGGGCCCTCCGGGCCTCTGCCGGTCCGGGGGGAGGTCGGATCCTGGGCTGTGTCCTGGGGCCCAGTGCTCCCGGGTCTGCGCTGTTGGATTTGCTTTCCCGGCCGCAGCCCCCCCTCCATGGAGCCGCCACCCGAGCCCCTCCGAGCTGCTCCGGGTCCCGCCGTGTGCGCTGCAGCCCTTAGGGAGCTCGGCGCACTCTCCCGGGGCGCAGGTGTCTGTTAGTGTCCCAGAGAGCCCGAGGGCATCCCCGCCCTCCTGGGGTCCTGCTCTAACTCCCTGTGGGCGCCTTTCCGCCCGGGAAGATTGGTGAAGCTCCTGTTTCTCCGGGAAGGGGCTCTCCTGTCCTGGTGGCACTCGCCCTGGCCTTAGCCCGGCAGCTTGCAGGGCACCTCCCCTTTGGATGCCTTTTGTTTCTTTATTTCTTTTTTCCCTATCTTTCTACCTTGATAGAAGCGCGAACTCTTCTCACTGTAGCGTTCCAGCTGTTCTCTCTTTAAATCTCAGGCCGAATTCGTAGATTTTCAGGATGATTTGAAGGTTATCTAGGTAATTTGGTGGGGACAGGTGATTTGGGGACCCTACTCTTCCGCCATATTGCCCCTCCCCTCAATTTTTCATTTTTTTATGGATGACAGTTTTTATTTTAAGATTTATTTATTTATTTGCGAGAGAGAGAAAGAGAGGAAGAGCATGAGCATGGGAGTAGCAAAGGGAAAGAGAGAATCTCAAGCAGAATCTCCACTGAGCTTGCAGCTGACTCCGGGGCTCAATTCCACAACCCTGAGAATATGACCTGAGCCAAAACCAAGAGTTGGATGCTTAACCTACTGAGTCACCCAGGCACACGAGAACGTATTTATGTATTTTTCTCTAGGAGCTTTTTTTTTTTTTAAGATTTACTTATTTATTTATTCATGAGAGAGAGAGAGAGAGAGAGAGAGAGAGAGAGAGAGGCAGAGACACAGGCAGAAGGAGAAGCAGGCTCCATGCAGAAGTCGATGTGGGACTTGATCCAGGGACTCCAGGATCATGCCCTGGGCTGAAGGCAGGCGCTAAACCATTGAGCCACCCAGGGATCCCCGAGAATTTATTTTTTCATGTATATTGAGTCCTTGTCTTCAAGGAGTCCACAGTCTAGCAGGGGAAATGCAAGTGAACAGATAATTACAATGAAGTGTGACAAAGCACTGAGATATGATAAATACAAGCTGCTACAAAGCATGTAGGATGGGATCCTAATAGGCAGTGGAAGTGGGAGGAGGATAGTCAGGGAAATATGAGTCTTGAAAGCAGTGTAGAAGTTATTCATCAGACAAAGGCATTTCCGAAAGATGGCATAGCATGCAGAATGGCATGAAAGCCAAAGAGAGGGATCCCTGGGTGGCACAGCGGCTTGGAGCCTGCCTTTGGCCCAGGGAACGATCCTGGAGACCCGGGATCGAATCCCACATCGGGCTCCCGGTGCATGGAGCCTGCTTCTCCCTCTGCCTGTGTCTCTGCCTCTCTCTCTCTCTCTCTCTCTCTCTCTCTCTGTGACTATCATAAATAAATAAAAATTTAAAAAATTTAAAAAAAAGAAAGCCAAAGAGAATATGGTAACTGCAATGAATGGATAATATCATAGGTGGATAGATTGAGTGTAGAGTAGAATAAAGAGAAGACATGAGATAACCCAAGGACAGATCACAAAGGACTCTATGTGACGTTCCAAGGAATATGGACATTATCCAGAAGTTGTGAGCCATATCTGAATGGTTTGAAATAGGGGAATGCCATGGTGAAATTTGCACTTTAGAAAAGTTATTCAGTACCTATGAGAAGGATGGATTTGAAGGGATGGAGAATGAGGCATAACAGCTGTTGGGAAACAATTGCCAGATAATAAGAAAGATAAAGAGAGGGCAGCCCCGGTGGCTCAGCAGTTTAGCGCCACCTTCAGCCCAGGGTGGGATCCTGGAGACCTGGGATCGAGTCCCATGTCAGGTTCCCTGTATGGAGCCTGCTTCTCCCTCTGCCTGTGCCTCTATCTCTCTCTCTCTCTCTTTTTTTTTTTTAATTTTTTTTTAATTTTTATTTATTTATGATAGTCACAGAGAGAGAGAGAGAGAGGCAGAGACACAGGCAGAGGGAGAAGCAGGCTCCATGCACCGGGAGCCCGACGTGGGATTCGATCCCGGGTCTCCAGGATCGCGCCCTAGGCCAAAGGCAGGCGCCAGACCGCTGCGCCACCCAGGGATCCCTCTCTCTCTCTCTCTCTGTCTCTGTCTCTCATGAATGGATAAATAAAATCTTTTTTAAAAAATGATAAAGAGAACACAAATATAAAAGAGATTGAGATCTTCAAATAGAACTTTTCAACATAAGTAAAGAGGAAGGACAAGTCAGGTCAGTCTGATTGGGTATATGGGGATGGTGGTGCCACTATGTGGGGTAGGGAATGCAGAAAAAGGAGCAGACTTTTGGCAGAAATGAGGATGGGGCAATGTGTGGGAAGAATATGTGCCACCTCTTCTTTATCTATTCATCAATCAATGGACACTTTGGCTGCTTTCATATCTTGTCTATCATAAATAATGCTGCTATAAACATAGGGGTGTATGTATCCCTTTGAATTAGTATTCTTATATTATCTGGAAAAATACCCAGACTGCTGGATCATATGATAGTTCTATTTTTAACTTTTTACCCAACACTCAAAAAACAAATAATCCCATTAAAAATGGGAAGAAGACATGAACCGACATTTCTCCAAAGAAGACAAACAGATGGCCAGCAGACACATGGAAAGATGCTCATCATCACTTATCATGGGCTTTGGTTTTGATGATTCAACACACTCGCCAGCTTAGCAGGCACTCAGGCCCACATAGGATGACAACTTTCAAGCAAACAGGCCCCATGCCAACCAGCCCTCCTCCAGGAAGCTTCTAGGTCCAGGAAACTTCTAGCTTAAAACTGAGAGGAGACTCAGCAACACTTCAAAACACAAAGTCTCCTGACTTCTGGCCTTGTCCTGACATGACCCTGAAGTCTTGAGATCTGAAAGTAACTAGATACCCATAAGTGAAGGTTACCATAACATGGACTTCCTGGAGTCCTGGAATCTTTTCCCCAATACCATAAATACAACTCTATCTTAGGGTTTTCCATACTCCAAAATATTAGAGACTGAATTCATACCAGGATTTTCTAAATTACTAGCAAACTCAAGTGGTTACTTTATCAAGTTCATAACCTTTCCCCAATTCTGTGGACTGTCCAATATTGAAGAATGTGCACATTGGGAAGAAGGGATAAAAACATACACTTACATGTTCTAGATATATATTCTATCAAAAAATAAAAGAAAATTGTACAACAGAAAAAAAGGTGAGCAGTTTCAACAGTCAGACATAGAGAAGAGGACAAGGAATATTAGGACCAGAGTGATCTTTGAATTTAGCAATTACAAAAATTTATGTCCTTGGCAAGAATAATTTTGGTGAGTTGGTAGAGCCAAAGCCCAAGTATAGTAAGTAAAGAAGTGATTATAATATATTGTGGATAATGGGAGTCAGATACCTTACTATTGGTGAAGAAAATCAAAATATGGAAAAGGAGGACAGAATGAATCCAGTGGTGTTGAACTGGAATTGGACCATAAGTGTGATTTCATAGTTTTTAACATAGAGATATATGCAGAACGAGACATGGGTATAATGCAGGTGGTCATTTCTGCATGTATATGCATGCATGTGAGTGTAGGTGTGTATACATAAGTCTATTTTGTAGTTCTGTCCACTGTGAAGCTCTACAGGCAGCATACACAATAAGTGCCCAGATCTTGGTTCCTCAATGGCATTCTTCACTAAAAGGAAATGGAGAAATGACTGATTTCAGCACTAGGGCAAGGAAAGTACGAGATGAGCCTGGAATGTCTTGTTTGGGCAAGAAAGCAACAGACTACTCAAGAAGTGATAAGAGCATGTCAGATTGATACTAGATCTAGCATGAAGAGACTTAAGCTGGCCAAATTTGGAGCATTTGAGCATTAAAATAAAATATCATAACAAAAGATGATAACCCATTGAAAAATATAGGAATCTCTAAGTCCACACAGATAGAAATAAGCACATGGAACTTAAGGGAAAGATCATCTTTACAGCAATAAAAAAATGTAGGAGAACTGGTAAAATTGGGGGGGGGACATTTGGCCACCACTTAGCAAGAATCATCAAGGGATTCAAAAACTAGTGGAAGAAAGTTTGAGGAGTAAAAAGACACTTACATAGTCCTGAAATATCTCCCTACTAGATATCTATTAGTACAAATAGCAACTTTATAGTGGAGAAACCTAGCACATGGGATCTTAATCAAGTGATCAAACTTACTGTAGCCAGTAATGGGAAAAATCCACATTATGTGCCTAGGAGGACACAGCATTTCTGTGATGTTCCTTTCATAGGTACATAATCTGAATCTACTCATGAGGAAAATGCAGATACACTCACATTGAAGGGCATTCTACAAAATAGCTGGTCTGTACTCCTCAAAATTGACAATGCTATGAAACACGGGACTGTAGATCTATTTCAGATTAAAAGAGACATGAAAACTGAGTGCTGCTTATGAAATGAGATTTTCTGCCTTAGAGAACATCCTTGCGTCAACGCATTCAGCAAAATCTGAAGTAGGAACTAGATCCATAGATTAGTATATATCATATCAAAATTAATTTCCTGATTTTGATAATTGTGACTGGGTGATGTAAGACAATGTCATTATTATTAGGAAATGCACTCTGAAGTAATGAAGGGTAAATAGCATCATGTCTGCAACTTACTCTCAAATGGTTCAGAAAAAAAGAGGGTATGTGTGTGAGAGAAAGAGAGAATCAGAGGTGAGGGAGGGAGGGGGAGAAGGAAGGAGGTGGCAGTGGGAGAAAAGATCTGGGTAAAAGGCAAAATAGGCTTTTAAAAAATCTTATTACAGGTTTTATGTAAGTCTGAAATTGGGTCAAAATAAAAAGTTAAAAGAAAAATAAGTGATTCTGAGATGAAGAAGTAAAGGCAGCCATGTCTTCTCCACTAGTTTCACATTACTTTCTTTCAGATGATTTTTTTTTTATTTATGAGAAACAGAGAGAGAGGAAGAGACATAGGCAGGGGGAGGAGCAGGCAGATGCTCAACCACTGAGCCACCCAGGTACCCCAGTTTCACTTTACTTTCAACATGGCTGCTTGTGAAGGCTAGCTCAGAGGAAGGATGGTGGCAGTTATGGTGGCAGCCACTGCTGTGGTACAGCTGGAACAGGTGTGTGCCAGTTTAGAGCCTCAGGGGAAACATCCAGTAGAAATAGGGTAAAGATACAGAAGAGAGGGAATGTTGCCAGCATGGAACACATTGGTGGAACTCCACACTGATGGGGCATTAGCCTTAGGAGAACGGATAGATCCCACTTAAAAAGACCATGAAACTGCATATGTAGTTTGCATGTAAGGAGCTGGCATGAGAGATGCCCCTCCTGATGGCCTATTATCTTGAAGCATAGGGAGCAAAACAAGACAATACAAAACAAAAAAAGAGTAGGAAGCAAAGTCACGTACAAAGTGTGAGGAGAGGGATGCCTGGGTCGCTCAGTGGTTAAGCGTCTGCCCTCGGCCCAGGGCGTGATCCTAGAGACCCGGGATTGAGTCCCATGTCGGGCTCCCTGCATGGAGCCTGCTTCTCCCTCTGCCTGTGTCTCTTCCTCTGTGTGTGTGTATGTGTGTGTGTGTGTGTGTGTCTTCCGTGAATAAATAAATAAAATATTTTTAAAAAGTGTGAGGAGAGAGGTCCATAATTTGGAACATAGTATCTGGTCAAGAGTTGTTCTGAGGAATGAGAGAAGGAGCTAATTGGGGAAATGGCCAATTCTCCAGTATCTCTGAGGGCCCAGCTGAGGGGTGGTAGAAGGGGAGGAGGGCGGGGGGTGGGAGTGAATGGGTGACGGGCACTGTGTGTTATTCTGTATGTTAGTAAATTGAACACCAATAAAAAAATAAATTAAAAAAAAAAAAGAACCCAAACACGAAACTGGCTTCTTTGCAAAAGAACAAACACATTGATTGACTCACACTGTGTCAATGATGTTCCTCCTACTCCACAAAGTTAGTTGCTTCAGCATCCACATGGATGAACCACCTAATTCTCAGTGCCTTGACCTATCCATCTCCCATGGCCTTTTTCCTTCACTCCAACTCAGCCACCTACTCCCATGGCTACCCCTGGACATTGCCATCACCAAAATTCTATGCCCTCTCCCATTTTTATTTGAAACATCCCACTCCTTGGCCACCCACCCTCACTGCCAATGCACACACACACAGCCTCTCTGAGACCTCCAGGCTATTAGCCATCACTCTTCTCAACACCCATCAGCCTGCATTCTGACTTTCTTTCATTCCTTAGCCAGTCCTGATTCCATGTTTCATCCTTGCAAATACAGTCACTTCCCTTGCCATCTCTCCTTCTGTTGACTATATTGGCAAAACTCCAATCCCAAATGAACTCTGCCATCTTCCTTCTTGAAGCCTTCACCCAAGCAGGCAGCTAAATAGTGGAGGGGGTATCACATAACTAAGCTGATTGGTTTCACCTTAAGTTCATGAACTTAAGAGGGCACTCAGTCCTTCCATTGTGCTCTGAATCCTATCCCTTTTCTTTACCTCAAGGAATCTTCTTCAGGTATCTCCTTTCTCTTCTGCAACATCAATCCTTCCCTCTCCTTTGGATCATTTCCATCAGAGCTCAACCATGCTTTAGTACTACTGATCTTAAAATTCTCCCTTGACTGTATATCTAACTCCCATCCCATTTATCTATTCCTGTTTATAGCCAACTTTTCACATATACAACTACATATGCTGACTCCAGCTCCTGCCTTCCCATTCAATACTCAATCCATTGCAATCAGACCTCCACCTCTACCATCCCATCAAAACAGCTCTTGTCGCCAGTGACCTAGATATTGCCTAATGTAATGGACACTTATCTGTCCTCACTTTACTCTCACTATCAGCACTGTTGACCACTCCTTCCACTGGAAATACACTTCTCTCTTGCCTCTCTTGACACCACCATCTCATGGTTTTCCTCCTAACTTCTTAGCCACTACTCATTCTTTTTTGCTATCTGCTCCTCCTTTACCTAATTTTTAAATATTGGTGTTCTTCAGTAGTCTGTCCTATACCGTCTTCCCATTTCATTTCTGTATTCTTTCATTGGGAAATCGCAGCCATTCCCATAAATTTAAGTGCCATTTTTCCAGATGACCCCCAAGTAAATCTCCCAGTCAGAGTTCTCCTTGAGTTCCGGTTGTCCACTTGACACCTGTATAGAGAGATCACAATTCATATATCCAAAACTGAAGTCTGGATTCCCCTAATCATTTCCATATGTTCAGCAGAGAGCACAACCATCAACCCTATTGCCTAAGCCAGAAATCTGTGTCCTCTTTGATTCTTCCTCTTCCCTTATCCTGTTCTTCATATCTCACTCAACAGCAGGCTGTATCTTCAAAACATATCCTAAAACTAGCCACACTTCTCTACCTGCATCACTCTGACCTGGCTACTTTCAACTTTAGCCTAGATTGCAATATGACCTGATTTCTCCACTTGCATTCCCCCCGCCCCCAACGCCAAACTTTTCTCCCACAGCAGCAAAAATTCCCCTTTCAAAATGAAAGATCACATCACTTCATTGTTTAAAATCTTTCAGGGAATCAAAATAAAAATACAAATTCTTTTTTTTTTTAAATTTTATTGGAGTTCAATTTGCCAATATTTAGCATAACACCCAGAGCTCATCCTGTCAAGTGCCCCCTCAGTGCCCATCACCCAGTCACCCCAACCCCCCGCCCACGTCCCTTTCCACTACCCCTTGTTCGTTTCTCAGAGTTAGGTATCTCTCATGTTTTGTCACCCTCACTGATATTTTCACTCATTTTCTCTCCTTTCCCTTTATTCCCTTTCACTAATTTTTATATTCCCCAAATGAATGAGAACATATAATGTTTGTCCTTCTCCGATTGACTTATTTCACTCAGCATAATACCCTCCAATTCCATCCACGTTGAAGCAAATGGTGGGTATTTGTCATTTCTAATGGCTGAGTAATATTCCATTGTATACATAGACCACACCTTCTTTATCCATTCATCTTTTGATGGACACTGAGGCTCCTTCCACAGTTTGACTATTGTGGACATTGCTGCTATAAACATTGGGGTGCAGGTGTTCCGGCGTTTCCCTGCATCTGTATCTTTGGAGTAAATCCCCAGTAGTGCAATTGCTGGGTCATAGGGCAATTCTATGTTTAACTCTTTGAGGAACCTCTACACAGTTTTCCAGAGTGGCTGTACCAGCTCACATTCCCACCAACAGTATAAAAGGGTTCCCCTTTCTCCACATCCTCTCCAACATTTGTTGTTTCCTGTCTTGTTAATTTTCTCCATTCTTACTGGTGTGAGGTGGTATCTCATTGTGGTTTTAATTTGTATTTCCCTGATGGCAAGTGATGCAGAGCATTTTCTCATGTGCTTGCTGGCCATGTCTATGTCATCCTCTGTGAAATTTCTGTTCATGTCTTTTGCCCATTTCATGATTGGATTGTTTGTTTCTTTGGTGTTGAGTTTAAGAAGTTCTTTATAGATTTTGGATACTAGCCCTTTATCTGATATGTCATTTGCAAAAATCTTCTCCCATTCTGTAGGTTGTCTTTTAGTTTTGTTGACTATTTCTTTTGCTGTGCAGAAGCTTTTTATCTTGATGAAGTCCCAATAGTTCATTTTTGCTTTGGTTTCCCTTGCCTTCATGGATGTATCTTGCAAGAAGTTGCTGTGGCCAAGGTCAAAAAGGGTGTTGCCTGTGTTCTCCTCTAGGATTTTGATGGATTCTTGTCTCACATTTAGATCTTTCATCCATTTTGAGTTTATCTTTGTGTATGGTGTAAGAGAATGGTCTAGTTTCATTCTTCTGCATGTGGATGTCCAATTTTCCCAGCACCATTTATTGAAGAGACTGTCTTTTTTTCCAGTGAATAGTCTTTCCTGTTTTCTTGAATATTAATTGACCATAAAGTTGAGGGTTCACTTCTGGATTCTCTATTCTGTTCCATTGATCTATGTGTCTGTTTTTGTGCCAGTACCACACTGTCTTAATGACCACAGCTTTGTAGGACAACCTGAAATCTGGCATTGTGATGCCCCCAGCTATGGTTTTCTTTTTTAATATTCCCCTGTCTATTCGGGGTCTTTTCTGATTCCACACAAATCTTAAGATGATTTGTTCCAACTCTGTGAAGAAAGTCCATGGTATTTTGATAGGGATTGCATTAAATGTGTAAATTGCCTGGGTAACATTGACATTTTCACAATATTAATTCTTCCAATCCATAAGCATGGAATATTTTTCCATCTCTTTGTGTCTTCCTCAATTTCTTTCGGAAGTGTTTTGTAGTTTTTAGGGTATAGATCCTTTAAAAAATATAAATTCTTGACCCACTGGCTAGACCTTGTGGAATTTGGTGTCTGCCTGACACTCTGGCGTCATCTTCCTTGTTTTAGCTTCTTTGGTTTTCTTTAAATATTTGAAACCCACTAAGCTCTCTCTTGAGTCAAGGTCTTTGCATTTGCTTTTCCTTCTGCCTAGTAGACACTTACCACAGTAGTCCTTAGTGTCCTTTAAGTCTGAACTCAAATGTCAACTCCTTATAGATGACTTCCCTGGCCAGCGCATCTATAGTAGGTCCCCTGTGTTATTCTTCTTAGCCTTTTGTTTGTTTCCTTGAAGAATCAACTATAATTTATAATTATTCTATATATTTCTTTTTTTTTTGTCTGTGTCCTTTTTGGGCAGAAATCAGTAGGGAAGTCTCATCTTTGTTCCACATGTCAGATTGGATAGCTTAACTGTCTGAAGGATCCAAGATGGCCACACTCATATGATTGGAGCCTTGGTGCTGGCTGCTAATTGGAACAACTTAAGTCTTTACCTCATGATCTCTTTTCCCAGCCAGAGAGTTTGGACTTGACTAAATAGCAACCATGTTCCAAGAGGTTAACTGCAAAAACAAAGCTTGTAGGATCTCCTAAGGCCCAGCATTGACAGTTTTATAAATAATTCCTAACCCGTTCTATTAGTCAGAGCAGGTTACAGCCCAGATTTGAGAAGAGGTGGGGGAAAATCCATTTCTGGACTGGAGGAGTAGCAAAGTCACATTATAAAAAGAATATGTTGGGGGCACCTGTGTGGCTCAGTGGGTTAAGCACCCAACTCTTGGGGGCAGCTCAGGTCCTGATCTCAGGGTTGTGAGATTGAGCCCCACATTGGGCTCAGTGTTCAGCGTGGAGTCTGCTAGAGTTTCTCTCCCCCCTCCCCTCTGCTCCTAAGCCCCCTCTTGCTCGCTCTCTCTCTCTCTCTCAAATAAATAAATAAATCTTTTTTAAAAAATAAAGGTACCATTGTGTATCCATTCCAGTTATTCCTGAATTTATTATTTTATTATTTTTTTAGATTTTATTTTATTATTTATTCATGAGAGACACACACACACAGAGAGAGAGAGAGAGGCAGAGACACAGGCAGAGGGAGAAGCAGGCTCCATACAGGGAGTCCAATGCGGGACTCGATCCCGGGACACCATCCCCAGACTCGATCCCGGGACTCAATCCCAGGACTCCAGGACCATGCCCTGGGCCAAAGGAGGTGCCAAACCGCTGAGCCACCCAAGGATACCCTATTCCTGAATTTAGATCAGAAATTGGTCCAGTGCCCAATCTATACCCAGACAAAGAGAAAGCTCCTCTAGGACAGAATACAGCAAAGAATCCAAATATCTGACTAATTATATATTCCCTCTTCCCACAAAGGAAGGTGTTGGTGGCACTAGCATCAGGGAATAAAACATCAAGGAGCACAAATTGAAAGAAAATGTGTTGGTGAAAGTAGGGCTGTAGGGAAGGCAAATGTTACATAAGAAATTTTAATTGAGGAAAGCCCTTGATATGACCAGAAATGACACAGACCAAATACCCTGCCTCTCCCTTTCTTTGCCCACCTCCAATAAGCTTTTTATTTAGCATGATTTTTAACAGCTTTATTGAGATATGTCACATCCAATACAACTCATTCATTTGAAGCTTTTAGTATATTCACAGAGCTGTGCAACCATCACTACGTTTTAAAAACATTTCACCCCCCCAAAATGCAACCTCATACCCATTAGCAACCACTTTCCCCACTTCCTCCCAGATCTTGGCATTAATCTACTCTCTTTCTGTCTCTATGGATATTTTATATACGTGAAATCATACAATCTGTGGTCCTTTTCAACTGGTTTCTTTCACTTAGCCTAATTTTTTCAATGTTCATTTGTTTTGGAGCATGTATCAATTCTTCATTCCTTTTTATGGGCAAATAATATTCCATCATATGGATATACACATTTGTTTATACATTATTCGGTAGATGGAGTATGAGTTGTTTTCCACCTTTTGACTATGATAATTTATGGTGCTATGAACGTTCACATACAAGTTTTTGTGTGGACATATGTTTTCATTTCTCCTGGGTATATACTTAGAAGTAGAATTGCTGGGTCATATGGCAACTCTGTTTAACATCTCAAGGAACTCTTTCTGAAGCAGCCACACCACTTCATATTCCTATCAGCAGCATAAAAAGGTTTCAATTTCTCTACATTCTTACCAATGATTGTCATTATCGGACTTTTGGGTTATAGCTGTCCTAGTGTATGGCAAGTAGCATTACATTGTGGTTTTGATTTGCATTTTCCTGATGGCTACTGATGCTGAGCATCTTTCCATGTGCTTATTGACTATGTGTATTTCTTCTTCTTTGGAGAAATGTCTATTTAGATCCTTTACCATTTGTAAGTTGGGTTATTTGTCTATTACTGTTAACTGTAAGACTTCTCTATGTATTCTAGATACAAGTCCCTTATCAGACATATAATTCTCAAAATGTTTCTTCCATTATTTGGATTGTCTTTATTTTTTAAATTTTATTTATTTATTCATGAGAGACACAAAGAGAAGGCAGAGACCTAGGGAGAGGGAGAAGCAGGCTCCTTGCAGGTAGCCCGAAGCGGGACTCGATCCCAGAACTCCGCGATCACACCCTGAGCCAAAGGCAGATGCTCAACTGCTGAGCCACCCAGGCATCCTTGGATTGTCTTTCTACTTTCTTGTTGGTGCTCTCTGAAGCACAAAAGTCTTTAATTTTGATGATATCCAAGTTATCTATTTTTTCTTTGGCTATTTGTGCTTTTTGGTGTCATATCTAAGAAGCCATTGTCTAACCAAAAGTCTTGAAGATTTATGTCTATGTTTTCTTCTAGGATTTTTATAGGTTTAGCTCTTTAAGTCTTCAATCTCTTTTAATTTTTGTATATGGTGTGTAGTAGGGGTTTAGCTTCATTATTTTGCTTGTGGATATTCGGGTATCCTAGCACCATTTGTTTTTTTTTTTTTTTAGATTTTTTATTTATTTATTCATGATAGTCACAGAGAGAGAGAGAGAGGCAGAGACACAGGCAGAGGGAGAAGGAGGCTCCATGCATCGGGAGCCCCATGTGGGATTCGATCCCGGGTCTCCAGGATCGCGCCCTGGGCCAAAGGCAGGCGCCAAACCGCTGCGCCACCCAGGGATCCCTAAAAGGCTATTCTTTATTTAAATACCTAGTAGTGCAATTGCTGGATCATAGAGTAATTCTATTTTTTAACTTTTTGAAGAACCTCCATACTATTTTTCAGAGTGGCTGCACCAGTTCACATTCCCACCAATGGTGCAGGAGGATTCCCCTTTCTCCACATCCTTGCCAAGACCTGTTGTTTTTTATATCGATTTTAGCCATTTTGATAGGTGTGAGGTGGTATCTCACTGTGGTTTTGATTTGCATTTCCCTGATGATCAATGATGTTGAGCATCTTTTCATTTGTCTGTTGGCCATCTGGATGTCTTCTCCCCCCACCCACATTCCCCCGGATAACCATCAGTTGCTCTCTATAGTTAAGAGTCCTTTTCTTTTTCTTTTTTTTTAAAAGCTTTTATTTTTTATTTATGAGAGAGAGAGAGAGAGAGAGGCAGAGACACAGGCAGAGGGAGAAGCAGGCTCCATGCAGGGAGCTTGACGTGGGACTCGATCCCGAGACTCCAGGATCATGCCCTGAGCCAAAGGCAGGTGCTCAACCACTGAGCCACCCAGGGATCCCTAAGAGTCCTTTTCTTAATTTGCCTTTCCTTCTCTCTTTTTTTTCCTTTGCTCATTCATTTTGTTTCTAAATTCCACATATGAATGAAATCATATGGTATTTATCTTTTCTGACTGGATTATTTTTCTTAGCATAATACTCTCTAGCTCCATCCATATTGTTGCAAATGGCAAGATTTCATTCATTTTATGGCTGAGTAATATTCCATTGTACATATATACCACATCTTCTTTATCTATTCATCAGTTTATGGACATTTGGGCTATTTCCCAAATTTGGCTGTTGTAGATAATGCTGCTATAAACACCAGGGCACATGTATCCCTTTGAATTCGTATTTTTGTATTCTTTGGGTAAATACCTAGAAGTGCAACAAACTGATTATTACCAGAGGGGAGGTGGGTGGGGCAATGGGTTAACTAAGTGATGAGGATGAAGAAGTGCACCTGTGATGAGCACCAGGTGTTGTATGGTGTTGAATCACTATATTGTACACCAGAAACTAATATTATGCTGCATGTTAACTAACTGGAATTTAAATAAAAACTGGGGGAAAAGGGCAGCCCGGGTGGCTCAGTGGTTTAGCGCTTTCTTCAGCCCGGGGTGTGATCCTGGAAACCCGGGATCGAGTCCCACGTTGGGCTCCCTGCATGGAGCCTGCTTCTCCCTCTGCCTGTGTCTCTGTGTCTCTCATGAATAAATAAATAAAATCTTAAAAATAAACTGGAATAAAAGGCTATTCTTTCCCCCATTGAATTGTCTTAGTACCCTTGTCAAAAATAGTTTGACTGTAAATGTGAGCGTTGACTTCTGTACTCTCCATTCCATTCCATTGATGTATGCCTCTCCTTATGCCAGTACAACACTGTCTCATTTACTATATAGCTTTGTAGTAACTTTGAAGTCAGAAAGTGTAAGATTTCCCACTTTATTCTTCTCTTTTAAAATTGTTTTGGCTATCTATTACATTTCCATAAGAATTTTGGGGTCACTTTGTAGATTTCTATTTTTAAAAAATGACTGGGATTTTGAAAGGAATTGCATTGAATCTATAGATCAGTTTGGGAGTTACTGCCCTCTTACCAATATTAATAAGTCTTCTGATCTATGAACCACAGGCTATCTGTCCATTTATTTTCATTTATGCCTTTCTATTTATTTCCATTTATTTAATTACTTTTAACAATGTATTGTAGCTTTCAGAGTATCAATTTGGCATCTTTTTGGTATATTTTCTCCTAAATATTTTCTTTTTGATTTTTATTTTTTGGTTTTTTTTTTTGAGTTCAGTTTGCCAACATATCGTATAACACTCGGTGTTCATCCCGTAAAGTGCCCCCCTTGGTGCCTGTCACCCTTTTTGATGCTCTTCTAAATGAAACTGTTTTGTTAATTTTATTTTGGATTTTTTTTCAATTGCTCATTCATAGAAGTGTAATTGATTTTTGTATGCCGATTTTGTATTCTGCAACTTTGCTAAACTATTAGCCCTAATAGTTCTTTTTTGTGGACTCCTTCTGATTGTCTTTATACAAGATCATATCACCTGTAAATAAAAATATCTTTACGTATTATTTTCTAATCTAGATGTCTTTTTTTTTGTATTTTCTTGCCTAATTGCCCTAGATTAAAACTTCTAGTATAATATTGAATAAAAGTGCCTTGTTCCTGATCTTAGGGGTAAAGTTTTCAGCCTTTCAACACTGAGTATGTTAGCTATGGGGTTTTCATAAATGTCCTTTATCAGAGTGAGGAAGCCCTGCTCTATTCCTAGTTTGCTAAGCATTTTTATCATAAAAAGGGTGTTGAATTTTTTCAAATGCTTTTTCTGTGCCAATTGAGATGATCATGTGATTTTTATCCTTTATTCTATTGATATATTCAGCGTGATTTTGAAGAACATGGTATATTGTAAGAACTACTGGAGTAATCTTCTAACCATACAGTATGAAAGTCTCTTTACTTAACCAAGAGTATGCTTCACAAGACATTGTTAAATGTTCTTTCTGAGCTTAGGAAAAGACTTCCTTGGGAGTAATCCAAGCGGGAAGCCACCAGGAGGAGTGGTTGAGAGATGTGCCAAGATACTCCTCCAGAAACATTTTGTAATTAAAACCAAAATTTTAATCCCATGCCTTTAAAAATATCTTCTTCTGTTTTAGGGAAGTTGCAAAGGGGAGATCCTAAAAAGTTTGTAAACTCTATTACTGTATGCAGAGTAATCTAAATTGGCCAGAAATGCATGTCAGATGCTCCTTTTTCACCCAGGGAGTAGAAATAAATATGGCTGGGTGGTATTAGTGTTGAGACTGAGTGATATTGGATGTCAAGGCAGAAAGAACAACACACTTGACAAGTTGCTTGGGAGAGAGAGAGAGCTCAGATATGATGTAGTGCGATAATTTCCAGAGAAAAAGGAACTGCAAAGAGGGGTTTGGACCTAGTGGCCTGACTGGAGGTAAGGGAAAGAGACAAAAGAGTACCCCTGATTAGGGGCACCAGCTTTGACATAGACTCCCTTGCTTTGAACTCCAGCTCTGCCACGTACTAGTTGGTGACCTTATTTCTCTGATCATCAGTGTTCTCACTTATGTAACAGGTACAGAGTTGTTCAGAGAAAATGAGATTGTGTTTTAAAGCCTCCAGCATGGGATCCCTGGGTGGCGCAGCGGTTTGGCGCCTGCCTTTGGCCCGGGGCGCGATCTTGGAGACCCGGGATCGAATCCCACGTCGGGCTCCCAGCATGGAGCCTGCTTCTCCCTCTGCCTGTGTCTCTGCCTCTCTGTCTCTCTCTCTCTGTGTGACTATCATGAATAAATAAATAAAGTCTTAAAAAAAATAAAAACAAAGCCTCCAGCAAAGTGCCCGGCACAGAATAGTCATTCCATAAAAAGTGACATTCCCTTTCCTCTCTTATTCAGGAAAGAATGTTACTGACCAGAGTGGATGACCTCAGGTCACAGAGTGAAGGAGTCAGGAGAAAGAAGCTGATTTTTATCTAACTTCCCAAGATGTAAGGTCATGAATTCTGGAGGTATATGTTTGGGCTCACAAGAGAGCAACTTAAATCATTAACACAAGAATATAATTAAAAAGTATTTGGTGGGGTGCCTGGGTGGCTCAAGTGGTTCAGAGTGAGACTCTTGATTTGGGCTCAGGTCATGGTCTCAGGGTCGTGAGATTGAGCCACACATCTGGTCTCCAAGCTTGGAGTGGAGCCTGCTTTGGATACTCTCACTCCCTCTCCCTCCGCTCCTCCCCCACAGCGCAGGTGCACGCTCATCTCTCTCACTCTCTTTCTCTCTTTAAAAAATACCAGAAAAAAAATTGATATCAAGTGCTTTCAGGTACATGTTAACAAGCTGGCTTACGCATTGAAATAATGTCTTATCTCACACAATAGGACACTGAGACATAGTGTATGTTGCAAGGTTAGTGGATTTCATCAGCTAGGTAATTTCGAGAAGGCCCTAGTTTCTTTGGCCTCTCCTTTCCCCTTCTAAAGTGTCCAATTCATCCTAGAGCTGGTTTCTCCTGTGATTGTAACAAGACTCCTTGTAACAATCGCTATATGCATACTTTTCAGGGAAAGACAGAGATAACCTCTCCTTCACACATAAACTAAAAATCTTTCATGTCGGTCTTACTGGGGCCCCCATTGGTCATTGTCAACCTCTGATCAGCTTAAGCCTGGGTTCCTAAACCAAACGCCAGCAAGAGGGAGGGAATTGCCATAACTGATTTACACTAATGGCAGTGGCTGTGCCTTCTGGGCTCTAGAAGGAAAATGATCACTGGGGTGTGGAGCAGAAACCCCCAGGAAGCTGGCAATGTAGTGTGAGGAACAGACTTTCGTGATTTTAAGCCACTAAGGTTTTTTGGATTGTTTATTACTACATCATAACCTAATTTATGTAACAATAGAAAAAGTAAATAAAGTGTTGCAAGCTACGCTGAGAGGATGGAGAGAAGTGAAAATGTGGGTGTAAGTGAACTAAATCCTCCTCTATGAAAGCAAGAAGTCAATAGATGTTTAAAATGAAAATATAGTGTACACAGTCATGTTACTTAGAAATATGGAGGAATCTGCCAAGAAAGAAACACCCTCCATCAAAAAAAAAAAAAAACTTGTTAGAAAAGTAAGGGGTGCCTGGCTGTTTCAGTCGGAAGAGCATGTGACTCTTGATCTTAGGGTTGTGAGTTCAAGCCTCATGTTGCATGCAGAGATTATTTAAAAATAAAATCCTTAAAAAATTAAAAGTTATTGCCTAGGGAGTAGGCCTGGGATAGAAATAGGTGTGGCAAGAGAATTTTTGTTTCATTATAAACTCTTCCAGATATTTTAATGTTTTTATGTTTAAAGAATGTGCCTTTATTCCTTTGATAATTTTTCTAAATTTCCATTTAGTTGACTTTATTTTTTTTAAAAGATTTTTAAACACTCATTTCAGGGGCACCTGGTGGCTCAGTTAAGCAACTGCCTTCAGCTCAGGTCATGATCCCCAAGTCCTGGGATCAAGTCCCACATGGGGGGGGAGAGGTTTCCTCTCAGCGGGGTGTCTGCTGCTCTGGCTTCCTCTGCCCCTCCCCACGGCTTGTGCTCTCTCGCACTCTTTCTCTCTCTTAAATAAATAAAAATCTTTCTTAAAAAATCATTTCAGGCCCTGGAAACATGACCATGAAATCTTCCTGAAATGGGAGTTGTGCTTCGGTTGATTCAGATTGCACATACCTAATATTTATTCCTAAAGACCATTTCGCTTTTGACCACTGAATAGTCAAACTGATATTCTGACAACCAGCTTCAAAATTAAGACAAGAACTGGGGCACCTGGGTGGCTCAGTGGTTGAGCATCTACCTTTGGCTCAGGTTGTGATCCCCGGGATCGAGTCCTGCATCAGGCTCCCCACAGGGAGCCTCCTTCTCCTTCAGCCTATATCTCTGCCTCTCTGTGTCTCATAAATGAATAAAATCTTTTAAAAATTAAGACAAGAATGAAAGAATTTTTTGCTTGTGCCATTTAATAACATTTCAAACAGAAAAATACAACAAAGGGCCTCTGCTCAGCAAATAAAGTAATTTCAACTTGTGACAAATTGGGTTCTTTGCTGACCTGGTGTTTTTTTTTGTTTGTTTGTTTTTGTTTTTTGTTGTTGTTGTTGTTGTTGTTGTTGTTGTTGTTGTGTTCTTTAATAGACTTTTCCAGGGGCCAGAGTTGCCAGTTTTTCACTAATGGATTCCTCTCCTATCATGGGCCTGAGCCTGTTTTCCAAAGCCACCTCTACCAATATCAGAATCTTCACGAAACTCATTTCTTATCTGGCCCCCAGATCGGTGATGGCTATACTGTCTACCCTCTCTAAAGCCGAGATCCCAATCTGTGCAGATAGTATGGTCATCTAGGCAGGTCCCATTTAGGAACAACATGGCATTTTCGGCATCAAATCTGTTATGGTATTCTATAAAACAGAAACCACATGCCGTTTTCTTAATTTTATCCAGGCCCATAAATACATTCTTGACATCACCACATCTACTAAAGAGCTCATATATTTGCTCTTCAGTAGTATAAAAGGAAAGATTCCCCACATAGAGTGGAGCTGTCCTTCAACAATTTCTCCTGCTCATCATTATCTCCACCAAACTGCTGGTCCTGGTACTCGCTCAGCTCCAGGGAGGAATCCCCACACAGAATTCTCAGGTTGTTGGACATGGTGCCCAAGGGGCACCGTGAGGGCAGCAGTTTGCGATCCATCTTAGCAGCAGCGACACCCCCACCAACACCCTAAATTAAATTTTTAAAAAGCAAAGTTATAGGGAAGGAAGCAGAAACACAAACTCATGTATATTTAAGAGGTTTGTGCCCTGATGCATGGACACCTCAGCTCTTGACTGTGAGGATCGTGTCAAAACAAACCCAAAGTGGAATGTTCCAGGCCCCAGGAACATGGTCATAAAATGCAATTTTGCAAGCCTTCTTGAAAGGGTAGCTACACTGTCCTCGGTTGACTCAGATCCTACATACCTAATCTATTACCAAAGAACAAATTTAATAACAGAATGCTCTTGGAAAATACAGTATAAAACAGTAAAATGGATCAAATTTTCATAGGGAATGAGCAATACTATCATTCCTGATCGAGGACTAGGCATCTGATCTGATAAATCATATATATATATATATATAATAATCATATATTTTATATAAAATCAGGGTCAAAGCCCAAATACAGTTGTACTATACCTTCTTGTGATTTAAAATAATAAATTTATGATTCAAGTCCATACTATGGAAATCAATATATTGCATTAAGTTAGACAAAAAGTCCCTAAATATATATTATCAAGGGTACATGTATCTCTATATAAATGAAAACTTTCTGGCATCATTAATTTCTAAATTAAGATTATATTTTACTAGCAATAAATCCACTTTTAATCTTAGATTTTAGAAAGACTTGTATATAATTGCTTGACTATACCATCTATTTAAAAAACCTCCCCAGGGAATTTTAACTAATGCCCTTTCCCCCTTTACAAAATTTTCCTGCTGCCGTCAGAGGCATTAAAAATGATTTGTTCAGTTTTAGCTGCACTTTTCAAAAATAGGCATTAGTTCCATCTCCCTCTTCTATTTTGCAACAGTTCCCAAGTTTTCCCCTGCAAGAAATACCTACAGAACCAGATGGAAATGCAGATTCTTGCAGCCTACCCTTCAGAGATTCTGACTCGGTAGATCTAGAGCAAGATCCAGGAACTGGCATTTAACATTTAACCTGCATCCCTCAGCCCTCCGTGATCCAGATGCAAGTGGTACAAGGACCACACTTGGAGAACTTTGCTGAGGAAATGCTTTCTCTTAAACACTTAATGAACACTCTTTATTTGCCAGGCACCATGCTAGGTGCTATGAATACAACAGTGAAAAAAAGACATGGTGAAAGTACAATTTCAGAAATTATTTGTATCCCTGGAACAAAGCATGAACGATGATCTGCACACACACAGTAGACATGCAATAAATATCTGTCAAATGAATGAATGCATGAGTTCAGAATTGAGTGATGAAGCCAGACAAATAAACAGGAAAATACAATATGGTGTGATTGACACTGTTGTAGAGATATACATGGGGGAAAGGGAAGAAGGAAATGAACCTTTACCGGGGATCTACTCTGTGATGGCTACTGTGTGCAGTTTCTACTACCTCACACAGGAAGAGAGGCAGTTACCAGCGTGGGAGCATCAGAGAAGGCTTCCAGAGGAGAGGCTGCATGCATTGACTCTCATGGACAAGGACGGTGTGTGTGTGTGTGTGTGTGTGTGTGTGTGTGTGTGTGTGTGTGTGTTTGGAAGGAGGATGTAGAAATTTCGAGAATGAACCAGACACAGAAAACATGTGCAAGGGCAGAACACAGAGAAAAATAAAATAGAAAACTGAAATAGAAGCCTAAATAAAACCAGGTGCATGGGGATTCCTGGGTGGCTCAGTGGTTTAGCATCTGCCTTAGGCCCAGGGTGTGGTCCTGGAGTCCTGGGATCGAGTCCCACATCGGTCTCCTTGCATGGAAAACTTGCTTCTCCCTCTGCCTGGGTCTCTGCCTCTCTCTCTCTCTCTCTCTCTCTCTCTCTCTCTTGCTCATGAATAAATAAATAAAATCTTTAAAAATAAAAAAAATAAAACCAGGTACAAATGACAGTGCTGTGTAATTCAAAGCAATGACAATTGGGGGGGTGCTTATTTAGATGTCATTTGAAGAGCAGTAGGAAGCCCACTGCCCAAAACCCATCTTCCTGACAGCCTGTCAATGATGGCTGAAAGTCTGTTGCTAGAAACTCATTACTTTGAGTCATTGACAAATTACCCCGTTAAAAAACAAATATCCCTCCCAGATTTCATTTCCTTTTTTAAAAAATCTGGTTACTAGATTGACAGATCAGAGGATGTGATAGTTCTAGTGGATTTCATTTCATCCAGGCATTGGACAAAGTTTCCCATAATTTTCTTGTAGACGAGATGGCAACGTATAGGCTGGACGCTCCAGCTGTTTGTTGAGAGGAGTTTGTAGCTAGTTGAAGAAATAGTTTGTTGTCAAACCAGGAGGGAAGTTCCAGCAGTGAGCCAAAAGGCTCTATTCTTGGCTGTGTCTTATTCAGCTCATTTATGGTATTGACTTACTGTAAACAAGAGCTTTTAAAATGGTCAGAACTGCCTAAAATGGAATGAGCTGCCTTGGGGGACAATGAGCATGAGGCATGGAGACATTCAAGCCAACCTTGGAGAATCCTCTTACAGAATAGTCAAGCAACGGAGAGGCCCCCTTTTCATCAGCATAGTGTATGAATCAAGCATGTAGTTTGAAGTCAAAAGATCTCGGTTCAAATCACAGCTTCACCCCTTACTAGAAATGTGACCTTGGGCAAAGTGCTTTAACCATACTGGTATCAATTTCTACATCTCTAATCCCTGGGGATAAAAATATCTACCTTGCAGCAAATGCTGTGACATTGTTATGTGTAAAAAAATAAAAAGCACCTAGCACAGTGTTTACCTTGTTGTAGATGTTCAATAAATGGCAGGTATAAGACCAATGATGCCATTCTGTGATTCAGTGACTCAGAATAAGATGTATAAAAACCTATCAAATCTTCTAATGACCCAGGCTAGGAGGAACTTTTGAATGGATCTAGGCAGCCTTGAATGATGCTAAATCCAAACTGACAAGGTGATGGATATTACTTAATACATATTAGTGGTTAATTTTAGATTCAACACAAGGTAAAAGGACAGACAGTAAGGGAGATGGGGAAAGAGCACAGGCTTAAGAGCCCTGTTTTAGAATTGGGACTTCATTTTTTCACTCATTTCTTCACTGGAGCACTGTGCTAGATCCCAGGGAAATGTCAAGAACTAAGTGATGCTTCTGCCCTCAAGGAACTCCCAGTCTGGGGAACCAGGGGACTTAAAAGATACATGACAACAAATGTAATTATTTTACTTACAGGAGCACATGCTAGGCCCAGAGGTAGCAACAAAGAAGGGGGGCCGGGAGGGGGGGCTACAGAGCAAAAGAATGGGAGGGGAGAACAGCTTTCTAGAGGACTGATCCTGAAGTCTTTTTTTCCAAAAGATGATCACATTGTATTTATGTTTCAAGTAAGGTACTCAGACTTCTGGAACAAAGTACGAAATGTACAAAAGGCTGGGAAATGGAAGCAGCCAGTTGGTCTCCCACCCCTGTACCCCAGCCACCCAGTTCTCTGAAGAGGCAAATTACTGTTACTAGTTTCTCCTGTAACCATGCTGACCTCCTCCAAGCTCAATTTTGAAAGTTGAATAAGAGTTTGGCTGGAAGACAAGGGGTCATTCTAGGCAGAGAGAACAGTGTGTCCAAAGGCATGGAGGCATAACGGGTTGTTCAGTTTGCTATTATTTGGGCACGAGGATAATGAAAGCATTACAGGTCATGAGGAGGAGATAAGACTGGAAGGGTAGGTAGGGCCAGGTTGTGAAAGCCCTTGTAAGGCATAAGGAGCAGCTGGGACTCTACCAGCGAACAGTGCAGAGTCAAATAAGGCTTGAAGCCGAGAGGAGTGATGTGATGTGATTCACATTGCAGGAAACTAATTCTAGCACCGGTGTGGGGAACAGATTAGAGGGGGAGTAGGCCAAGAGGCAGGGGACTAGTTTAGAAGCTATTTAAATAGTTTAAAGAAAGATGATGTAGAGTCTGGACTGGCATGCTGCAGTAACATAAAGAAGAGACTTAGCGGGCAGCCCCCATGGCCCAGCAGTTTAGCGCCACCTTCGGCCTGGGGTGTGATCCTGGAGACCCGGGATCAAGTCCCACGTCTGGCTCCCTGCACAGAGCCTGCTTCTTCCTCTGCCTGTGTCTCTGCCTCTCTCTCTCTTTCTGTGTGTGTCTATCACGAATACATAAATAAATAAATCTTAAAAAAAAAAAGACTTAGCAAGTCTTGGCCAGTGCTTGAATGGAGAGCCTAGGGTGACTCCCAAGTTTCAGGCCTGCACAACTGTGTGGATAAAGGTCTACATCGCCTGAATGGTGGTAGTGGGGTAGATAGAGGATGGGGGCAGATTTGCATAAGAAAGATGAATTTGGCCAGGTCCCATGAGTTTAGTCACAATTGAGTATTCAGGTTTGGAGCTCACAAGAGAGGTCTGGGGCTATAAATATAGATTAGAGAGTCATCAGCATAGTAGATAAAACCATGGGGATGCATAAGATGATCTAGGGGAAAGGTATAGAATGAGAAAAATCCTAGCAAAGCCCAGCATTTAAGAGATGGCAGAGGAATAGTCTCCCAAGGGGCATAAGAAGAGGTAACCAAGAGGAATGAGGAGACTTAGGAGAGGAACAGCATGACCAAAGTCCAGGAGTAGACACTTTCAAGAGAGGCACGAGGACAGAAGGGGAGTGAGGGGAATCATTTGTTATCTGCCGCAGAGAGCGTTCCGGGAAAATCAAGACTTCAGTATGTTCCTTGGGTTTGGCAATCAGGATGTCATTGGTTTCCTTAACAAGAGCAGTAAGGGTGGTGTTCTGAGGTCAGAACAGCCAGACTGGGTGGGGCAAAAGGCAGGACTGAGTTTTGAGTGGGAGGTGAGGAAATGGAAATGGCAAGTGTAGAGGGCTCACTTTCGAAAAGCTTCTGCCATGATGAAAGGTAAGAAATGGGCTGAGAAAGTCAAGCGTATCTAAATGCTGATGGAAAGCAGCCAATAAAAAGAGAAAGAGTGGTTGAGGATATAGATGAGAAAGGGGACAACCAATGCAGAAAAGTCCCCAAGAGGTGGGAGAGAATGGGCTCTGAAGCATAAATAGATGGATTAGCCTTGAACTGGACAAGCTATGTCTATTCCTCAAAGACAAAAAAAAAAAGGATATTAAGATATTAGGACATGTAGGGCCACAGCTATGTGGCAAGATGGAGTAAGGGCAGGAAAATGAGAGTTAGCATCTAATGGCCTTGATTTGCATAATGGAATAAGTGATGGTTTGGAGGTAGAAATGGTTGAAAGGATGAAGCTTGTCAATGAGTCATTAAAATCCCTCAGGATGGTAGCCAGAGTTGGGGAGACTATAAGTGAGGTGCTGAGGTCCTCACTAAGTGAGACCTGGAGGCAGTAGACAACAGGAAGAAGTATTGGAAGAGGGTAGCTATACCATCCCCTGGCCCGCACAGGACTGGAGAGAACAGAGATCCTCAACCACCAAACTTCCGGAGAGATGGCTTAGTGGATCTTAGGTACTGTATCTGACCCAAACTAGGTGCTCAATACATGTGAAGAGATGTCTTACCTTTTTAATCATCATAAATTTGCACTAGAAGATCACAGGAGGGAAGGGTCCTCATGTACTTGGCACTCGTCAAACCATACAGAGGGTGGCATGTCCATTCATTTTTAGGTGCCTGATTTTTAAGGTACAGCTAGATGAAGGTCAAGAAACCACTGAAGACTGATTAGGAATTGGGCATGTTTAGTCTCACAAAGAGATGGTTAAAAAAGAAGGTATGACAGCCGTCACAAAACATTTGAAGGATTCTTTCTGCTCCATATGGTAAAAGTAAGATTAATGGAGAGGAGTCACAAAGAGAGGACTGCAAGTCCTTTTCAGTACAGTTTTTCATTTATCCAATCATGAAATATGAACTTATCCATCGTATTCAAGTGGAGGCCTAACAAATACCTACCTATAATGGGAGTTATAAAGGCCACACTTGAGAGGGAGAGAGAGAGAGAGAGAGAGAGAGAGAGAGAGAGAGAGAGAGATGGAAAAGCAATCCAGTCATTGTGGGCCGCAGATCATCAAGTTGATTTGTAGACACTGTGAGAGACTATTTCCTGCTTTAGAAAGTAGAGCTTAGCTAGAAGAGAAGGCCCTCCCTGACTTTTGCTATTGGGGAAGAATGAGTCAGAGACTCTAAAAATAGAAGAAAAACTTGAAGAATGCCTCAAAATGATTATAATCAAAATCCTGGGGTGGGGGTGGGGGTGCAGAGGAGAGTAGGTGGCAAGGTAAAGCAAATCACCTTCCAGGAAACAAATTTTACTGGCCTTCTGGAATTGGCAGGAGGACCCCTAGAAAAGCCTTTCCAATAACTGCCTCAAACCAATGCTTGGTATTATTTCAACTATGCAGAAGAAATAAGCCAGGCTGTTTTCTACTGCAGAATAAGGCAGCAGCTCTGAGTAAGGAAATAGAAACAAGCTGGGACCGTAGTGTTACAGAGCTCAGAGTGGCAGAAGATGCTCCTGGGTCTTTAACATTTGTATTTCAGAGTAGTTGAGGGCATGTGGATGGTGTGGTGGGTTAAGCAACTGACTCTCAGTTTTGGCTCAGGTCTTGATCTCAGGGTCCTGAGATTGAGCCCCGGACTGGGCTCTGTACTCAGCGAGGAGTCTGCTTGAGATTCTCCTCACCCTCTGCCCCTCCCTTCTGTTCTCTCTCTCTCTCTCTCAAATACATAAATCAATCTTTAAAAAATAAAAATAAAAGAGCAGTTAAGTGTACACTGAAACAGACTGGCAGACCCAAAGCAGAGACAATGGCCTGGGGCAGCCTACAGGAGAAAAGAGAATCATAAAGTACCTGGGCTCTTATCTGACCTTGTGCCTAGCAAAACTCTTTCCTTCCTCCTTCCTTCCCTCCTCCCCTTCACCTCTCTTGACTGTTCCCTTCTTTATTTCCTTTGTGAGCTAACCAACAACTAATCATGGGCTGATAGACCTTAGGAGCAGTGCTCATGATGTACCTCCTGATAAGGGAAAGAAAAAGGTGGCTGGGTACATACTGTAAAAGCCTGGGTTTGGGGAGTGGGAAACCACTGACTTGCTTTCCCAGCTGTACGAGTAACCTCCATCAAGCTCACTGACCTTTTTGAGCCTCAATCTCCTGGTCTGTAAAATAAAGGTCATTATCATATGTACCCTGGAGTGCTTTTTTGAGGCCAAAATGAGGAGCAGGTATGTGACTCAAGACATAAGAGGAGCCCAGTGAATGGCAGTCATGATTATTGAAAGCCATCAGTTTTGAAGCAAAATTAGAAAGAAAAAAGAACTACTGTGGTGACCCTCTGCAGCCTTGCAAAGTGGTTCAAAAGTATCCCCCGAGAGCCTCCACGAAAGCCTTATCTACCTCATCCAATTCAATTTCCTTGACTCCGGCTCCAGCCAGCAGTCCCGGCTAAAGCATTTCTCATTCCCTTGGATTGTCTTCCTGCTTTGGCTGAATGACCAAGATTTTCAACTTTTTCCTTGCAAATGGACCTCCCTTCTAGTGCATTAAATCTCTCTCTCTCTCTCTCTCTCTCTCTCTCTCACACACACACACACACACACACACACACACACACACAGGGTGGGCTGGCCTGGCAATTAACTACCATTTGTAACAATTTTTTTCTTCTATGGAAGAATGCATGTCACCTTCCAAACAACTGACTTCAGAATGAACTTTGAGATCTCAGCCATCTGTAGGAGTTGGAGGCTGCTTTTATGTCAACATATGGAGAAGTGACAAAGGACTAGATAAACCAGGTCCAGAATTAAAGAGGTGGCTGCAAGGTAAATTAGAAGGCCCCGAGGAGCTGCAAGGAGGGCTAAGAGATCAATCTGAGTGCACAGCATCAATACTCAGGAGGTTAATCCAGGAAGGGAGATATGCATCGGGAAGGATATTAAAAAGCAACAGCAACAACAACACAAACCATTTTTCTATGATATTAGGTCAGGGGCCCCTAATCAGTAGCTTGGAATCTACAAACGACGTCAAAGCCTTACAAATTATCTCGGCAAGATAGTTGGCCCCCTCCTGCCCTGTTCTCTGCAATGTGCCTGGGGTTCTCAGCTCAGAGAGGAAGGCAGAAAGCAGCTCCCCCACCCCGACACTCTGACAGGCAGTCCCCAGGTTGCTTCAGCTTTCCTCTACCCTTAACCCCCCTCTTGCCAGAGTTGATGGAAAGACTCAGGAAGAGCACCTGGGTGGCTCAGTGGTTGAGCGGCTGCCTTTGGCTCAGGTCATCGTGATCCCAGGGTCCTAGAATCGAGTCCCACATCAGGCTCCCAGCAAGGAGCCTGCTTCTCCCTTTGCCTATGTCTCTGCCTCTCTCTGTGTGTCTGTCATGAATAAATAAATAAAATCTAAAAAAAAAAAAGCTTCAGGGGACGCCTGGGTGGCTCAGTGGTTGAGCGCCTGCCTTTGGCTCAAGGCGTGATCCCAGGGTCCTGGAATCGAGTCCCACATCAGGCTTCCTGCAGGGAGCCTGCTTCTCCCTCTGCCTGTGTCTCTGCCTCTCTGTGTGTGTGTGTGTCTCTCATGAATAAATAAATAAAATCTTAAAAAGAAAAAAAAAAGCTCCAGGAAAGTACAACACAGGTTTACCTTACAAAAAGGCAGAGGAGTCCTGTATTGGGCAAAATGAAACGACTGCTAAAAATGGGGTCCCTGGACTGGAGGGGTGAAAAGCTAGTTCACAAAGACATAGAAAAAGCAAAGGACTTGGGGGAGTGGGCGGCTGGGCGGACTCTTGATTTTGGCTCAGGTCATGATCTCAGGGCCCTGAGACATCCCTGCGTGGGCTCCCAGGTCAGATAGCGAGCCTGGTTTCTCCTTCTTGCTCTCTGTCTGTCCCTGCCCCTGCATATTCTCCTTCTCTCTCTCTCTCTCTCTCTCTCTCTCTCCTTCTCTCTCTCTCTCTCCTTCTCTCTCTCTCCCCAATGAATGAATAAATAAATCTTTAAAACAAGGAAAAGCAGAGGACTTTTGTGCCTTCTTACTGAAGTCTTCAGTAAGAAGATCAATTATATATCTGGGGCACTCTAGGGCAGCAAGCTAGCAATCTCCAATATCCACTATTTACAAATGCCCATTAGAAGCAAAGCCCATGATGCTTTGCAAAAACCATTTGCCCTGGTTTCCCTAGGGAAAAGTGTTTCCCTAATCAGGGCAAAAGGGGAGGGGGGAGTGATTGCCAGCTGCTGGTGAGGAAGCAGTTGCTCATGGTTTTTGTGGGGAAGTGGGGTTGGACTGAGGAACATACTTGTGGACTATGTACACTCTACCCTCTGATCCAAAACAATGAAAGTGCCCAAAACACATGGGGAAAGCTTTTGATTCACTTCTACCGGTGGTCTTCAGCAATACAAGGGCTTCACTAATCAGAAAACTAGAGACTCTTTACTATACAGAAAATATTTTCTGAGGACCCAGGATTTTGTTCCACTTTTTCTATCATCAGCTCTGCTAGGTTCTATATGCCTTTGGAAACTACAATGTGAGTACTCCACGTGGCTGGTGATGGTGGCAGTGGTGGTTGGGCTGGTGGGTCTTAGGAAGAAAAGCTTCCAAGGAAAAGCTCAGAATATAAGTCTATGCTTGGACACATCATATCTGAAATAATGTAATGGGACAAACTGCTGAGTCAGATAACCCAGAAGATCAGAGACAAAAGATTCCATCTCAGTCCAATAGAACCCCAACATAATAAAACCACTACCAACAACACTATCAACCACCACCATGTACGGTGCACTTAATTAGGTGCCTGGCACTATCTTTAGTACTCTACATGCATTATCTCATTTATTCCTCAGAGCAAGCACAGATTGTCATTCAAATTTGTTTGAAAGGATCAGGAAGGTAATAATGATATCTACTATTTATTGAACTCTTACTATGTGCTGGGCACTAAGTGTTTTAAATCCAGTATTGCATTAGGCAAATGCTTACTAGGCACTAGAAAATGGGCCCAGCCTTCTTCATTTATCTTTAAGTCTCAATTCAGGCATCACCTCTTCTAGGAAGCCTTCCTTGACCTTTCCAATCTGGCTTAGGTATGCCCACTCTATGTTCCTTCCATCACCACCCTGGGCTTCCATTTATCACACCTTTTATCTCAGAATTCTCTCTCTCATTCTCTCTCTCAGCTCCAGAAGAAAACACTGTAGATATTAGGATGCAATAATATATGGCCTCCATGAAGCAGTTCTATAAGGAGGGAGGCTAAGGGGCACTTGGGTGGCTCAGTCAGTTAAGCGTCTGTCTTTGGCTCAGGTCATGATCAAGCCCCACATCAGGCTCCATGCTCAGCAGTCTGTTTTTTCCTCTCCCTCTGCTCCTCCCCCCTGCTCATACTGTCTCTCTCAAATAAATAACTAAAATATTTTTTAAAATAATACCTAGAAAAATTAGATATTCTTGAGTGCCAGGGATTTATATTACTACTACTTTTTAAACAAATATTAAAATGGTAACTATTAATTGAGCTCTAAAATGGAAGAGTAAAGTGGCCCTCAAGTGAGATTAAGAAACCTGATAGAAGTACCCATTCACACATCCTCTATACAAATTCTTCTCACTCATTTACAACTATATTCTAGCATCCTACACACACAATACCCACACACAGGCAAAACTCCAGATAGAAGTAAATATACAATCACAAAGACTCAAATATCCTAAATCTGTAGGATCTTAGTCTTGTTTTCTTGTTAACTCTCTCCCATTCAAATCATTTCTTAGTTCATTCTCCTTCATACTTGCATATAAAGTTGCCATCCTTTTTGCATATAAAAAAAAAAAACAAAAGTAAGAAGGGATGGACATTGAGCTCATCCGGTTCAGCTCCCTATCTGCAGACTAGAGGTGGCTATTTGAGATCTCTGTCTAACTTCTACTTGGTGATCCTTAAGGACCCTTGAAAAATTTCCCCACTTTCTCATCTCTGTATTTTATTTCCTCTTGGTCAATCAACAAGTATTTATTGAGCATCAACCATGCCTAAGCACTGTGCTAAGAAAATTTGTGGTTGGGAACATAACAGCTCCTAAACCTGGCTGTCTATAAAAATCACCTGGATGTCTGGGTGACTCACTTGGTTAGGCATCAGGCTCTTGCTTTTGGCTTAGGTCATGATCGCAGGGTTGTGAGATTGAGCCCCGCAAAGGGCTCTGCGCTGAGTGTGGAGCCTGCTTAAGATTCTCTCTCTCTCTCTCTCTCTCTCTCTCTTTGCCCCTTCCCGCCCCCTCCCTAAAAAACAAAACAAAACATCTGGGGACCTATTAAAATTATAAATCCCTGGTCCCCTCTCCAGACGTACTGGATCTGAATCCTTGTGGTTGGGATCTGTAATGGGCCATATGGTGTCCTTCCTCCAATCCAATATGCTGATGTCCTAACCCCCCAATACCTCAGAATGTGACATATTTGGAGGTGGGGGTCTTCAAAGAGGTAATTAAATTAAAATGAGTTCATTAAGGTGAGCCCTAGTCCAGTATGACTGATGTCCTTGTAAAACAAGGAAATGTGGATACAGACACATATTAGAGGAAAGACCATGCAAAGACACAGGGAGAAGATGGCCATATATAAGGCAAGGAGAGAGGCCTCACAACACCGTGATCTCAGACTTCCAACCTCTAGAACCGTAAGAGAATACGGTTCCACTTGCCAGCTGTGTAACCTTGGAAAATTCATTCCATCTCTCTCGGAGCTATAAAACAAGGCTACCTCGTAGGCTTGCTATGAAAGATAAATGGAAAATGGTTGTAAAAACCCAGAACAATAGCTCGCATATAGTAAAGGCTCATTCATGTTAGCTACTGTTTTAATATTATGAGGTGGTTGTTCTAGAACAAGGATTCCTAAAAATTCAGAGGATAAATGAACTTCAATGGGAAATGTTACATCTCTCTTTTCACTAGCCCCTAACTAAAATTCAGAACCCCTTCCATTACAAATGCAGAGGACAGACCACAGTAGTATTAGCCGCACATGTGATCTTGTCACTGGTGGAAATCACCATTTTAGGTCACATTACTGTGATTACAGGTGTCTTTAGATCGTTTTTACACTCATCATTACTTTGGAGTTGCCATGATTATCATAGCTGCATCTAGATCTTGGTATTTACTACATTAATAACAAGCACTTATATAACCATATCACAACTTTCTGTTTTTAATCTTTGGATAATGGCATAACAATATAATTTATTTCCTTTGTAACCCTACCTATTCTATGTATCCAAAAACACTGTTATGAGAAGGGGTCCATAGGCTTCACTATACTGCCAAAGGGGTCTTTGGGACAAAAAGTTTAAGAAACTCTGATCCTTTTAAGACCGTTGCCAGCTATAACAATCTATAAATCTGTGTTGAGCAATTGTGCAAAGTTTCGGGAAGGATAATCTGCTTTCCCCAATGAAGAGGTTAGCAAAATTGAATTTCGAGGGTAGAGAAATGGCATTGCCTGAAAATCATTACTTGTGTGCTTTAACTTGAACCTAGCTAGAATGTAAATGCCTAGATATGTTGGATAATCTCTTTGTGCCTTGGTTTCCCTATCTCTTAAGTGAGGATGATGGTAGTATCTAATTCACAGGATCCTTGTGATGAATGAAACTGGATGGTGTCACGTAAAGCACTTAGCATGCTACCTGGCACATGGAAGGTGATCAAAGATTCAGCTGTTATACTATTCAATATTATACCAGATTTGCAAGTATCCTTCCTAGCTCTCCACAGTACAAATGTAAATCTTTAAATACATTATGAAATCATTGATTGGGATGCCTGGGTGGCTCAGTAGTTGAGCGTCTGCCTTCCACTCAGGGCATGATCCTGGGGTTCCAGGATCAAGTCCCATGTCGGGCTCCTGCAGGGAGCCTGCTTCTCCCTCTGCCTGTGTATCTGCTTCTCTATGTGTGTGTGTCTCTCATGAATAAATAAAATCTTAAAAAGCAAATAATGTATTGTCTTTTTTCCAGTATGCAATCTTCTGAACAACAGCTGTTATACTTTGGAAATGTTTGATAAACCTGTCATTACAAAGTTACCTAATTGTTGAGGGCACAAGCTTCCAAGTCAGAAAGCTATGGGTTCAAATTTGAATGCCTGACTTACTACTTACGTGACCTGAGAGCTTTAACTTTCCCAAGCCCATTTCATCACTGGAACTATAGTACCTGCTGCACAGGGTAAGGATTAAATGAGATAATATATGTAAAGTACCTGGCACATAGCAGGGACTTAAGAAATGATATCTATCCTTTTTTAAAAAATATTTTCTTTTTTTATTTATCTTAGATTGTGTGTGTGCAAGCAAGGAAGGAGCAGAGGGGGAGGAGGAGCAGAGAGGAAAGTAGAGGGAAAGAATCTCAAGCAGACTCTGCACTGAACATGGAGCCAGACTTGGGGCTCCTTCTCATGACCCTGAGACCACAACCTGATCTGCAACCAACAATCAGATGCTTGACTAACAGAACCACCCAGGTACACTCTATACTTTAGTTGCCAAATGCATGGAAAACTTGAGAAGTGAGAGGATCTCCTTCATGTTTCACATGAGCCCTTCTAAGACCTAGTCCCTCCTCCTTTTCCAGCCTGGACTCTCACTAGTCCATCTCTCATCTTGTTCTCCCACAACACCAACCTGCTTTGTAATCCACACCCAGCCCCCAGCATATCTGCTGCCCTCCCCTCTGGGACTCTTTCTCTGCTCTCTCCATCGAGATTGTCCCTCTCTTCTTCCAGAGCTGACATCGTCTCCATGTTCCCACAGCACTTGCTCCCACCACACACCAGGCCTCCATTATCACTGCCCATTTGTCCTGTTTTTGTGTGTTGATGTATCTGTTTTGCCAGTGAAGCTGTGAGTCCTTCGAGGGCCTGGGCCATGTCTTCTTTACCTCTGAATCTCCACTAATACCATACCTGGCACAGGGCAAGTGCAGAGTAAGTGACTCTTGAATGACCTCATCTGAGAAGGAGACGCCTATTTTATATTCCCGTTTTTTAATTTTTAATTCATGAGAGACACAGAGAGAGAGAGGCAGAGACACAGGCAGAGGGAGAGGCAGGCTCCCTGTGGGGAGCCCGATGCAGGACTGAATCCCAGGACCCCTGAGCCGAAGGCAGACAATCAACCACTGAGACACCCAGGTGTCCCTATATTCCCTTTCTGCTCCACCCAGAAAGCCACCACCAGCTCCATGCAGAAGTGGGATCCCCTGGGTGGCGCAGCGGTTTGGCGCCTGCCTTTGGCCCAGGGCGCGATCCTGGAGACCCGGGATCGAATCCCACATCGGGCTCCCGGTGCATGGAGCCTGTTCCTCCCTCTGCCTGTGTCTCTGCCGCTCTCTCTCTCTCTCTCTGTGACTATCTTAAATAAATAAAAAAATTAAAAAAAAAAAAAAGAAGTGGGATCCCCTCTCCACTCACTGGGTTTATGCAGAAGCATTTTGCAGCTTAGAGTGTCTCCATGGAACACAGTATCTGTGAGCAAAGAGAGGCTTCAAAGAGAGGAGCTAAGGAGGCCCTGCCCAGTTCAGCCTTCCCATAGAGGTATACTATATATCAATACAAGCTGGACTTGTATGGAAACACACAGTAGCTTTCTGACTCTATCTCTGAACTATCTGGATTTTTCTCTAAGTTATATTTGTTCTTGATCAGCCTGGATATAGTATGTAAAGCTACACTGAATTATTAACAACACTGCTTGAAAGCAAGGACTACAACAAGGGAAATGTCAAGGGGACAAAATCTTGGGTTTAATGGTGCCAAATGCCAAGAAGGAAATACTTCCACTAGGGCCTTGTCTCAAGGTTACACACAAAGATAAGAGGACTTGGGACGCCTGTGGCTCAGTGGTTGAGTGCTTCCCTTTGGCCCAGGGCATGATCCTGGGGTCCTGGAATCGAGTCCTGCATTGGGCTCCCTGCATGGAGCCTGCTTCTCTCTCTGCCTGTGTCTCTGCCTCTCTCTCTCTCTTTCTCTGTGTGTGTGTGTGTGTGTGTCTCTGTCTCTCATGAATAAATAAATAAAATCTTTTAAAAAGAAAGATAAGAGGACTCAGGCAAATATAGAAGCAAAGGGCTCCAGCAATTCTCAAAACACAATTTAAGTAAACATTTATGGAGCTAATATATTTTGTTATAATGTTTAACATAAAATAATTATAAACAAGAGGGAAATCACAAAACACTGTAATTAAAAAACAATTCAGTAGGCTATAAGTCTGCACAATGCATATGAAATTTCATATTCAACTACCTCCTCTGGCTTTTACCCAAGAACATGAAAAAAGAGAGAGAGACAGATAAGACAAGGAACAAGGGGAAATTAACTCATCTAAAGAATCTGCTTTTGAGAGACTAAACTGAATCCTCAGTAGTCTGTGAGAGCACAGGGACCATGGTCTCAGTTCTGCCGCTCTGGTCAGTGACTTCCCAAAGCGTCTGATCTTGGGATCTTGCCGGGAGCCAGGGATACAGCTTATTTCTGGTTTTCTGGTCCCTACAGCAGAGAAGGCACTGTCTTGTCTCCATTTCCGCAAGTTGCAGGGGCCCCATTTAAGACCCACAGGGCCCTGGGAACAGGAGTTATATTTGGCTGCCCTTTGCTCCTCATCACAGAGCTGCTGCTGGTGGCACCCAGAGGGAACTTCAAATGTACGGAAGTCCAATCAGCAGGGACTCACTAGAAAAAGGGTGGCTCTGGCCCTGACTGGTGTCCAGGTGTACAGACCAATCATGGGGGGGTAGGGCTTTGTGGGTAAAGGACAAGCCTCGGTTTTCCTCCTGCTCTGAGAACCAATGCAGTGTGGATTCCACTAGGAGGCATCTCTGTGGTCTCCCAAACACTGAACTCCGGGATAGAGGCAGGGAACGTTCCAGGTCCGAGACACAAGATGGCAGTATACACTGCTCTATGGCGAGGGCCACGGGCTCGTGGGAGGGAAAAAAAAAAAAAAAGGCAAGCCGGAGGGGGGTGGGGAGTGCCAATTGAAACTGTGAAAATTGAACATCCCGAATATTTTGAATCATTTTTTTCCCCCAGGAACCTATAATCATCGAATCCTGCACATTCCGTAATGGTCTGAGCCTCCCATTCCCGAGCCACCCGGTGAAAGCCTACCACTTGCGCACCCGGCGGGTCCTCGCATTTCACAAAGCCGGGGTAGGACCGGAGGAACCAGCCTGCTTTGCTCTCGGCGGGTCTGACCTTTCACCTTTCCTCAGCCCCAGAACCACCCTCTCCGGGGAGCCAAAGCACCCCGCGCCGCCCGCAGTTTCACGCCATCCCCCGTGTATGAGAGTTCCCTCACCACAGCTCTTGAAGGGGTGAGGGCAGACACCGACGAAAGTGGCAGGCGGGGACCGGGATAAGGGGGAAGCAAGCCTGGGAAAGTAGAGGACGATAAACGACGTGAGGGGTAAAGGGGTAGAGGGATAGACCCCACGAGAGAGCGTGAGGGGGGGGTGTGGGGGTGTGGAGGCCAGGGGCAGCGCGAAGGGTAAAAATAGAATGGGGTAGAATGCAAGGAAGGGGAAAAGAAAACGAGGGAAAAGGAGAAGGGATGGGGGAGAAGGCGGGGGAAACGAGGAAATGAAGAGGAGAAAAATAAATAAGGGAAGATGTGGGGGGGCAAGAAAGAAATGGAAGAGGGGCGGAAACGGGTCACAAAAGAAACACGTTAAAGAAGGAAAATGAAAGAAAGGGAAAAGAGTGGAGAAGCGCCGAGAGAGACGGTAGGGCAAATGGAAAAGCGAGCCCAGGGAGGGAGAAGGGGCAAGGCAGCGGCAAGCCGGCCGGGGAGCTGGCATTCCCGGAAGCCAGGGCAGAGATCGTCTCCGAAGGGGTTCAGGGAAGAGAGGCGAGAGCGAGTGGGGGGGAGAGGGCGAGATCAGTGAGAAGGGGACAGAACCGAGGCGAGTTTGAGCGTGCTTCCGTGAGTTTTGTTGAAGGCATTCCCCGGGCGCTCCTAGAGCGTGCCCGGCACTCTCGGACTCCCTGCGGGGGGCAACCGTTCTCTCCGCATACCGCCCCCCACCCCCAGCCGAAACCGGCTTGTAGACGGCCGGCGGTTTGAGGCAGCCACGAGACGGGCTCACGCGGGCAGCGTCTCTCCTGCAGGGGACCCGTCCTCCGTGGGACGCGCAACATCTGCCCTCCCGCGGAGCTTGGAGAGCAGGGCGCGGTAGCGTCCCCCCGGCCCGCCGCGGGTAGATTTCTGACGGCGAATGCACCCGCAGCGGCCAGAGAGCCCAAGCGGAGGCTCGTGGCGCGCGGACGGGAGGGGGAGAGCCAGGTCCGGCCCCCGGGAGCGCGGGCTAGGAGGGTGCGAGCGGCGGTGCGGGTGCGAGGGCTCGAGGGTTCTGAGGGGGAGGGGCGGCGGTGGGGGTGGGGGCAGGACCCAACCCGCAGCGGGAGCCGGCGGCCGCCTGGGGAGCTGCGGGGGAGCGGCCCCCTGGGGTAATTTACATGCTGTCACAGCCCCGTGCTGACTCCTGGGCGTGCAGCTAGCTCCCTCGCTCACTCGCTCTCGGCTCCTGCCACCGCGCAGCCGGCACAGCCCAGGGGAGCCCGAGAGCGGGAGAGCTAGCGAGCCGGAGAGGGAGGGAGCAAAGGAGTGAGGGAGCGAGGGCGCGCCCCGGCTCTCCCTCTGCCCTGCTGCCCGCTCTTCCCGCTGCCACAGGTCCGCGGAGCCCCACTGACACTTGGGAAACTTGGAACTGCGCTAGAGCCGCGTGTGGCACCTACGGGCCGGGGGTGGGGGGTGGGCAGCCCCAGCCTCTAGAGGAGGAGGAGGAAGTGAGCCCGAAGGATCCGCTCAGAGCTGTTTGTCCAGCTGTTTCTATTCGCACCCAGAGCAGCCCAGCCAGGAGGGGCCAAGCCGAGGGTGGCTGGCTTTAGGCACTAATTTTCAACTCTTCTCACAGCTTGTGTTTTCCAGACACCCTGGAGTCCCCTCAGGCCAGCCCGGCAGGCGCGCACCTGCCAGCCAACCCTGACCTGGAGGGCCAAGGGGCCCCTGAGCCAGAGAAGATGGATCAGCCCAAGACCGACTGCCGCTCACCTGTTGGCCTCGACTGCTGTAACTGCTGCCTGGACCTGGCCCACAAGAGCGGGCTCCAGCGCGAGAGCAGCGGAGAGAACAACAACCCAGGCAGCCCTACCGTAAGCAACTTTCGGCAGCTGCAGGAGAAGCTCATCTTCGAGAACCTCAACACCGACAAGCTCAACAGCATAATGCGGCAGGATTCGCTAGAGCCGGTGCTGCGGGACCCCTGCTACCTGATCAATGAGGGCATCTGCAATCGCAACATCGACCAGACCATGCTCTCAATCCTGCTCTTCTTCCACAGGTGGGTGCCTGGGCAGATGGGTGGGCACGCCTTCCCAGCTGGCGCCGTCTTCTGCCGGACCCTCACCTCTGACCGGAAGGGCGACCGGGATGTTCACTGGGTGGAGGTAGGAGGTGGGCATTGAGGAGGCGGGGCTCCTGGCTGCCGCTGCGACCTGACTCAGACCCTTAGGCTACCTGGAGTCTGATAGGGCTGAGGATGGTCCGGCAGGTGGCAGCCCTATTTTGAAGGGTCCCCGTGGAGACTTGCCTAGGGGAGTGCTGGAGGGAGGTGGACAGAGCCCTAGATAAGTTTGGCGGTAGCCGGCGACGCCCCCTCGTCAAATACCCACGTTTCCACCGCCGTTTTGGAGATTCTGCCGCAGGATGCTCCCAGGATCCGTCCCACCCTTCTCAGAAGCTCATTTCTAAAATGCAAACTCGGGTTGAAATTGCAAGGGCTTTTAAATTACCGAGTGGCCCCGACTGACATCGATGGCAAGCAAACTGTCAAGACAAATTAAGCTGCTGTTGGTGTGGGGGAGGGTGAAGAATAAGAAAAATTAGGCATCTGTGAGACTTTTTTGCGACTCTGGATGGGGATACACCCCCACCTCCGTGGATCGCAGCCTTCAATTTCCAGTGATGACTAAAGGCAGCCCCAGAGGGAGCATCCTAACACAGGTGGGTAATTGAACACATGTCCGCGCAGGCCTGTGTTGAAGTGCAGGTCAGACTTTTTTTAGACATCCTGCTGAAGAGCAAGGAAGGAAGGTGGAGAGGAGAACCAATGGGAAGACACAGGGTGGCTGCTGTCCTCCAGTCTGAGACACTCTGGTAAGAGCCAGTCCTGGTAGCAGAGAGACAACTGAGGCAGCGGAAGCAGGAAACCCAGCCCCGGGCTTGGTGTTCTTAGAACCATCACCACAGGACACTGGATGGAGTATGGGGGATGTGCATGTGTCTATGCCCCTGTGTGTAAGCACACGTATATAGGGGTGGATCTTATTCTCGCTCAACAACAAAGGTTATGTAAGAGAAGGAGAACCCTGCTGTGGGAGACCAGGGTTGTGGTACAAGATATGGCTCTACCTCAGTGTGTGAACCTGAGCAAGTTCCCTGATCTCTCTGGTCTCTTGAGGTTCCTTGTAGTTTTGAGAGTCCAGATCTTGGGCAGGTGGTGTGTTGAGCCAAGGTAATGAGAAATTTTGAGCACCCACAGAATATTGAATCATTGAGTGGCTTTTCGGTGGAGCACACGTAAGAAATTTTCAAAGCAATCCTATTGGCAGGAACTACCCTCCCTTGGTGCTAAGACCAGGTTTGCCTCCTCAGCTGCAAGCAGTGCTGCAGACTTGGTTAGTATTGTCATAACAAGTTGTATTTCTCAGGCATTTTCCAGGCCATCAGAGCCCTTTCTTTTATTGTTTCACATGAGGCATCAATTGTCTGCAAGAAACCAGGCCATACGGAACAGGTTTCGAGGGAATCTTCGTTTCTGGTGAAAGATTACTGCAAGTGTATTCACACCACAGGCGCCCCACAGCCCTGCCCAGTTAAAGCTCTAACAGGCTCTTAATAATCCTCCGCTGCTCCATAGGAGAGTGGTGGTGGGGGAGGGAAACACCAGGAAAGAGCACCTGTAGGTTTTGGACTCTTTCAACTGGGAGAAAAGCTGCCCCCGAAATTGGCCTTATTAAAGTATAAGAGGGGATGTTTCCTGGGCCCTGGCTCCTAGGTTCAGAGCCTAGGAGGGTCAGACCTAGATGAGTGAGGTGTAAGGCTGAGAGCCTGAAATTAGTGTTGCCTTGTGCCATGCCTTGGGATGCTTTCTGGTTGTCTGGGTTTCTGGAATGGAAAAACCTCCTTTGTCGCATACTCCATGGACTCCTGTCTGTTGACGCTTGGTTCTTGGGAAAGCCTGGAAATGCTATGGGTTGGGCTTGGAGGTGCTGAGGGAGCCGGGAAAATGGTTGAGGAGGTGTACCTGTGTACCATGCCTCCTGGAAGGAGAGCAACTCAGTGTCCCAAACAGCTGAGCATCAAACCTGCAAGCCCTTAGACTTCCGTGAGGCTGGAGAGTGACAGGGTCCTGTGGTCACAGCCCTAGAGTTCTAGCAGGATGAAGCATTGTCTCATTTGCCTTGACCTTTCCTGGGCCCTTAGAGGTTGGAGATTCTGAATGTGGTTTAGGTTTTGCCCAGAATGACATGCTCCGTAGCAAAGTAAGAGACAATTAATGCTGGTCATGGGATTTCTCCAGTATCTGAGCTGGACAGCCTTCTCCAAAGTGAAAATTTCTTCTTCCTTACTTCATTTATTCCCTGGGCATCTGTCTTCAAAACTCAGCCATCATTTTTTACTTCTGTTCCATTTAATTATTGGACCTTTCAAATTCCCGCCTGGACGTCTTTTCCTTTAGTTTGGCTACTTTCAAGGCTGCCTCTCCTGCAGCCCACTCCCCGGCTTCCAGGGCTCCTATATCCTGGGGAGGAAGGGCGGGGCACATTACTCACATTTACCTGGTTTGTCTGCTTTGATTGGCCCCTGATTCCTGGCTTACCTCTTGGAATCCTTGGAACACAAGAATGTAAGCGATTTGAGGGTAGGACCTGTGTTACACTCACTTGGTTTTCCCTGGGCTTCTTGTTATACAGCCAGTCCTCAATAACTGTTTATTATTATTATTATTAAACTGGATGACTGTTTAATTATTGGTGTGGTCCTCTATAAAGATTTTACAACTTTAACCTAATCTTGGAAAATCCTAATTAATATTTAAGTGTGATTTCTGTTGTTTGAACCACATGCATTTTACTCAGTCCGGTAGAGGTCCTGATGGACAGTGTTGTGTATATATCTATGAATCGGTGGTAATGGGCAAGCAGCTTGTTGGTATGTAAAGGTGCCTCTAAAATACTGGGTGAGGGGAGGGAAAAAAAATAAAATAAATACTGGGTGAGGGGAAGATACCATCCCTTCAATCTTGTGTTAGGCAGCTAATAGCAATTATAGATTAATAGCTAACATGTATTGAACTTTTACAGTATGTACTAGCATTCTATCTGCATAACCTCACTTGATACTCACACCAACCCAATGAAATGGGTAATGTTGTTACCCTTCTTTATTTTATAATAAAGGAAATTGAGGCTTGGGAAAATTAAGTAATTTGCCTGATGCCTCACAACAAAGGGTAAAGCCAAAACTCCACCCAAAATCAGACACTAAAGAATTGTCTGCAAAGAAAGAGTTGTTAAACAGAGGTAAATATTAGCCCAGAAACTAATCAAATGGTTAAAATGTCCTTACTAGGTAGGGTGACCAACCCTCCAGCTTGAGGAAACAAGACTTTCAATGCTCAAACCAGGACAGTCCCAGGGAAACTGGGATGGTTGGTCACCCTTTCATTTTATTTTATTTTTTTTAAAGATTTTATTTATTCATGAGAGACATAGAGAGAGAGGCCGAGGCATGGGCAGAGGGAGAAGCAGGCTCCTGGCAGGGAGCCCAATGCAGAACTTGATTCCAGGACCCCTGGATCACAACCTGAGCCAAAGGCAGATGCTCAGCTGCTGAGCCACCCAGGTGCCCCCAGTTGGTCACCCTTTTATTAAAGGAACTCTGCCTCATCATTTGAATATGCTTCTAAAATTGGAAAACTTAGGAGGCAGATAGAATATACTGGGCAAACAGCTAAAACTTCCCATTTAAATGTGGCTTCTGAGGGGCACCTGGCTGGCTCTGCTGGTACAACATGTGACTCCTGATCTCAGGATTGTGAGTTCAAGCCCCACGCTTGGTGTGGAGCCTACTTAAAAAAACAAAAACAAAAACAAAAAAACAACTGGTGGGAGGCTTGGGTGGCTCAGCGGTTTAGCGCCGCCTTCAGCCCGGGGTTTGATCTGGGGACCCGGGATGGAGTTCCACGTCAGGCTCCCTGCATGGAGCCTGCTTCTCCCTCTGCCTGTGTCTCTGCCTCTTTCTCTCTCTGTGTCTCTCATGAATGAATAAATAAAATCTTTAAAAAAAACTGTAAAAAAGTAAAATAAAATATGGGGTGCCTGGATGACTCAGTCGGTTAAGCATTCGACTCTTGATTTCAGCTCAGGTCATGATCCCAGGGTCCTGAGATCAAGCCCCATTTCGGGCTCTGTGCTGGGGCCTGGAGTCTGCTTGAGATTCTCTCTGTCTCTGTCCCTCCACCCCTCCTCCTGTTCATGATCTCTCTCTCAAATAAATAAGTAAATATTTTTAAAAATTAAAATAAAATAAATGTAGCCTATGGAAAAAACCTTGCAAATTTGACATTGAGGGGCCTTAATTCTCTGATCAGTGAGGTGTGGCAAGCTGGAAGGGAAGCTTTTGCCACATTCTGTTATCGTCACAAATGTTGTAACCTCAAATTTATTTCTAAGGCTTTATCCAAAGCTTCTCAATCAACTCTGTTCTGTCTTTGGCCCCCAAGCACACCTGTCCGTTGTGGCCTGAGACCCTTTAAATCTGATTTTGCTTCTAGCTCTAAAAGTCCTAGTTGTCTATCTTTCAGTTCCTAGCTGGCAACAACTGGTTCCCACACTTAGATGCTCAGAAAATAATAATAGCCAAAGACGTTGAATTGCTTTGCATGTGCTAATGACTTTAACTCTCCCTATTAAGTTGATATATAGCAGCAAGGGGGAAAGATAGAGATTCACAGATCAGGTTTCCAAGAAAAATTCACACATAAATTATTTGTGCTTCTCTAAGTGAGTCGTAGCACAAATGATTTCATAAGTGTATGTTGTTGGATTTGACCTCTGAGGGTGGAGCTGCTTACGTGGTATGATTTGAGGGGCAAAACAACTCCTGACTCCTACCTGCCTGCTATAGTGTCTAAATTCCTAGTCCAAGATTCAGTTGTGGCCATATACCACCTAAAACCCCTCCTCCATGGTCCCAGTGGTATGCAGACTACACTCTGAGAAACCTCGAATTCAAGATTGTAACCCTTTGTCAACTAATTTGCCATTTGATTTTAAGGATGGAGGTTTTTTGTTTTTGTTTTTTTTTTTTACTGTAGTGAGGTTTTGGGTTTCCCTGTGGTTAAGCCTGTCATTCTTTGCCTTTGTGGTGTTTTTCGCTTTTGGTATCAAGCTTCGAAAGACCTTCCCTGGCTAAAAGTAATTTAAAAGAACTATTTCCTGAGTACCTGGTAGTGGTCTGACAAAGAAGGGGCACTCTTGGATTAAGGCCCACACCCTGTTAAACACACAAATGCATCTGCAAACTTAACATTCATGGTTTGGGTGCCTCATGAGAATCTTCAACATGTAAGAAAATTCTCTTTTTCTTGAGGCACAGGTGTGAATTCTATGTGCTAAGAGGCTTTTGCTGATGTATGTATATGATATAGCATGTGTATATATATGTGTTTTATGTGTGTATATAAGGTACATTAGTAATATATACATATATAGCAGTAAAATAGATATAACATAAAATTTGCCATTTTAACCACTTTAAAGTAGACAATTCGGTGGTGTTGGATACATTCATGACCTGGTGCAACCATTATCACCATCCATCTCCAGAACTCTGTCATCACCCCAACAGCAACTCTGTACCTGTTAAACACTAACTCCCCACTCTTAAGTCCCCCCAGCCCCTCTTAAACTCTATTCTTAACTTTCTGTCTCTATGAATGTGCCAGCTTTAGGTATTTTATATAAGTGGAATGTACACTACGTGGCGTTTGGGTCTGGCTTCTTAGTTTAATGTTTCCAAGGTTCACCCATGTTGTGGCATGTGACAGCACTTCATTCCTTCTTAATGACTGAATAATATTCCATTGTATGGATAAACTGCATTTTTGTCTAACCATTCATCCATCCACGCACACTTGGGTTGCCTCCACCTGTTAGCTATGGTGAAAAATGCTTCTGTGAATGCTAGCATTCAGGTATTTTTTTTTTTTGAGGCCCTGTCTCTCTGGGGAGAACACCCCCTCCCTGAGTCAGCTGCTAGGGCTAGTGGTTACAATGAAAAGAAAGCTAAAAAAGTTTAATGAAGCGGTGGAAATAGAAGTTTTGTATGGGGAAATGGTGGGCTTTCAGGATGCTTATGAATTAGAGGACTGGCAGAAGTTTTAGGGTGCCCCTTTCATGAATGGACAGGGACTACCATACCTTTTAAAAGTCACAGGTGACATCATTACTGATCATTGACTACCTTGTGTGAATTTATTGATCAGACCTTCTTTCAGGGAGGCCACTCACTGGGAATAGTGTTCTATGGAAATGACACATGGGAAAGCTGAGTTTGGAAAAGAGAGATAAAGAGACAAGGCTGGTGTCCACGGAAGACCTGCTGTAGCATGGAGCTCTGAGCAGTATGGGAGCTGGAGAAGTGTAGTTGGAAGGTTTGTGTTCTTAAAGAAAACTGGTAGGGGGACACCTGGGTGGCTCAGCTGGTTAAGCATCTGTCTTCAGCTCAGATCATGACCTCAGGGTCCTGGGATTGAGCCTCAAGTGGGGCTCCCTGCTCAGTGGGGAGTCTACTTCTCCCTCTGCCCCTTCCCCCCTGCTTGTGCTCTCTCTCAAATAAGTAAATAAACAAGATCTTAAAAAAAAGAAATAAAATGTTAAGAACAGAGCATGAATTTCACCCACTGCTCCAGTTTGCCAGTAACTGGACCCATGTGAGCCCACAGCACAGAAAATAACTCTTTCCAGGGTGACCTTAATTTCCCTCCCTGCCTGAAGAGAAGGTTAACACTCATGTTTGTATTTGCACTTCCAGATAAACTAACACATTCTCAATTCTAGGTAGAGTGTTGGCTTCTTTCCGGGACAGGTCTTGAAGGCTAGGAAGTCTGGGTAAATGGAGATAAATGTGTCTGGCCAAGGCTGCCAGGGTCTTCTGTCCTCTGAGTGATAGAGCCCAGAAGAGCGCTTGCCCCCGTCTTGTGAGCTGGTTGAGGGGAGTGAGGCCAGTCCTGTCTGCACCTGGAGGTGGCCGTTGTGCTATGTTTGCTTATCGCGATGCTGCTCCTACCTGAACTTTCTCCTCTTATGTAAGGCATCCCTCAAGATAACTACAAAGCCATAATCTGCCACGGCTGGCTGGGTTTACATAATAAATTGGTTGGTGTCATGCAATAGCCTCTCGAGCCCTGGAGAAGCCAACGTGCTGCGTAGGACTGAAGCTTGGGCCCATTTAGTAGAGCACTCTGTGTGCTTGGTGCACTCAAGGGAAGGCATTCCATGACCACAGGGGTCAAAAAGACGAAATTTCCCTTTTAGATGAAGACGGCAATAATGGCTCAGGACATGTTGTGCTGTCCTGGTGCCTGCAATAATGGGACAAGTGTTAGGACCTCACTGTAAGACCACAGCTTTGGCAGAGCAGGCCCTCCAAAGAACCCTGTGGGCTGATGGAAGCCCCATGGAGTCCAGAAGGCTAGATCCTAGGCTCAAAGCAGGTTTCATGAGAAATCATGGCAGGGGCTTAGGGAGGCCACTGGCTGCTGTGCCAGTTTCATCTGGGCTAAGGAATTGGACTGGGAATAAGATAGAGGCCTGTGAAAGTAGAAAGCAAGCTTTTTCCAAATGCTAATCCAGGCAGGAAGGAACCTTATCAGTGGGCAAAGCAAATTCACCTGTACTTTCCAGCTGGAAAGCCCTGCTGCAAAGCAGCTATTGCCTTTTTGGAAACAGTATATAAGAGGGATGAGATCCCGCCGGCATGGGAGACCTACTGGGAAGCTTCCCATGGTACACATAGTAGACCAAAGAGAAACAAGAGATAGAAGCAGGCTTGGTCAGTGATGCCCCAAGGCACACCATCAGCCTTCCTCTCCTGTGAGCCACTTTCCTCCAATAGGCCCAGCCTAAAATCGAGGCCCTGCCTGTGGACAGAGCCCCACAGGGACCTTCCCCATCCTTCCTTGAAGGAAGAATTTATTCATGAAATAGTCTCGGGTATTCAACCCACTTCCTCTTGTCCTCTCTTCAAGGGAGGTGGAGAGCAGCTGCTCACAGCTTAGTGGTCTGGCCATGATTCCCATCAGAGCTGTTTAGGCCATTGGTTGGCTAGGCCTGCCATCCCTGAGGAAGAAGGGGATGAGAAGAAGGGAAGTGGTTCCAGTGGCTCCTTCCTGGCTTACCAGCCAAGCACCACCACCACCACCACCCTCTCTCACCTTGCTTAGCCTTACTTCCAGGACTAGGCTGGGCCTTGGCCAGCCTAAGGGCCCTGACTCATATCTCACATAGTGCCTTATGTAACAGGGCCAGGGTACCGAGGCATCAAGCTTCTGCTTGCTCAATGGCAGGCTTCCCTGGGGCCAGGCATTCAGAAGCCTGTTGGGTGGGGGTCTACAGAGTTCATCATGTTTCCAAAGGAAAAGCCTACTCCTTTCCCTCTAGTGTCTGGCAAGCAGTCTGCTCAGAAGCAAGTACCAGGTTGCAAAGGTGATTCCCCACCACCACCGCCACTCCACCACCACCGGGCCCCCACACTCAGCAGCAGATGTAAGCAGGCAGGTGAGCTGCTATGGGCTTAGTGTAGTTTGGGGCATTTGGTGGGGGCAGGGAGGGTGACTTCTTTTAGCACCTGACCCTACACCACTAAAGAGACAGCCTCTAGTGTGCCTAGAGGGGCCCCAGGACCAGTCTCAGAAGTCCCTCTTCCCTTTGTATCTGCTTGTTGGTTCAGGGACTGCTCTGGGAGCCCACACAGAAGGGTTTACGACAAGCCAGAAGAGCCCTTTAAAAGAACACCAATTCCCAGCCCATTCTTCATGAAGCCTCCCAAGTCCCCAGGCTGGTCTGAATTCACAATATCTCTTAGCTCTCTCACTGGCCTATTGAGAGAATTATACTACCAGCTTGGCGCATCCGAGGCCCCAGCACAGTAATGCTGGATTCTCTGACATATTTGTCTCTCTCATAAGCTCATTTGACTATCTACAACACAGAACAGGCCAATGAATCAGGTGTTCCCTTGCCGCCAAGTTTGTGCCTAAACTAAGAGATCCTCTTCTCTTCCCTCATCTTTGCCTGAGCCCATCCCACTGTGCTGCCCATGGGCGAGTGGCTCCTAGGCTGGGAGTAGTTGGGGACACTCTTCCTCTTTTTCTCTAACCAAAGAGCAGTGGAAACAAAGTAAAAAGAAAAGTGTGGAAATAACCAGCAGACATGGGTGGGTCCTAAGCTCAGATTCAGGAATCCCCAGACAAGCTCAAGACCATCATCTCGGGGCACAGGAGATATGGGCCCCTGAAGTCCCCCAGATCACAGCCAGAAGCCACTCAATATTGGGGAGCCAGAGGAGTTGGTGCAGAATTTCCCTTTCTTGAGACCCCTCCCGGGCTGTGAACCCCTTGTTTCTCCTTATCCCCCCGCCCTTCCCATTCAGAGTCTGTTGCTGTAAAAAAAAAAAAAAAAAAAAAAAAAAAAAAAAGAAAGACAAAGAAAGAGCCCTGCTCTGTTTGACAGCAACATACTCTGCCTGCCCAGGTACCCGGAGACATGAATGATGGCAGCACCTCATTCGGCCTTGTACCGAGTGACCAAGCATTTCAGACAATCAATTCATCATTTATTGACTGAGATCCCACTGTTGATCGAGCACCCACTGTGGATTTCTCGAGCACCTACCCTGTTTAGCACTGAAGAAGGCAGGCAAGGTGGCAGAGGCTAGGATGGGGCCTGGAGAACTAAGAGTGTAACTGGGGGAGTGGAGTAGCTGTACCCGAGGCCAGTGGGGATCAAAGTAGTTCCACTAGAGCAACTGCAGGCCGCATAGGGACTCCTGCTCCTTGAGGGAAAGGCCTGAGGCTTGCTGCACCCTGGGTCCACAGGTCTGGAGCTTGGGTGGTACCAAAGCCCAACTAGGAAGGGAGAATCTCTCTGGCTGCAGCTTCCAGCAGGGCCTTAAGAGTGGGTTGGCTTTGGCATGTGGGAAGCAGCTGCAGGGCACTCTGGTTGGGACAGGGGAGGGAATTCTTTCCAGTGGAGCAGGGATCAAAGGTAGGAAGGGGCTGGCCTGGAGTAGGGACAGCAGCCAAGAACACTTTCTCTTCTTTCTAAACTGAAACGCAGAGTCACCAAGTTTCAGGGGCTAGAGGAAGGCCCACTCTGGCCCTCCTCTCATGGCTCCTCTTTGACTCTGGCTGAGCTGGCCCCTGGTCCCCTCTCCTCAGGGACCTGGGCTCACCCTGGGTAGGTGCAGGGGCCTGGGAGCAAGAAGGCACCTCTCTTTTCTGCCTGGAGAGAGCTCATTGGGACCAGGTGAGTTGAGCTTCAGAGTGCAGTCGAAGGTGGGCACCAGGAGAGCCTGAGGGGTATGGCTTCATACCTCAGCACCCCTTGCCTTGATCTACCCCAGACCCTTCTGAGGTAGGTGACAGAACCAGAGACTAGTCATGGTGTGGCCAAGAGAATATATACACTATCTGCCCCAATGTCTTTGAACAGATGTTGCTGGCAGCCCCACAGGAGGCCATTTTAGCTCTGTTTGCACCTGGATCAAATAAATCCTTCTTTCCCATATGTCCTACCAGGGAAGACCCCGGAGCAAGGCAAAGGAAGGAGGACAACATCAAGCTGATAGGAAAGGCAGGTGAGGGAGCTACGGTAGTGAAAGGAGGCAGCCTCAGGTCGCCTATGGAAGGGAGGGGTGCTGTTTAGGGTCAGCACTCTTGCTTTCTGGGACCATCTCCTCCAGCTAAGATGCCAGGTGCTCACACTCCTAGCCTTTCCCACCAGTGCTCTGGAGAATTCACATTTAAATTCATCAACAGACTCAGTCAAGAAAAAATATTTCTTGCACACCTTCCCCTGTGCCAGGCTCAGTGTTAGGCACTGGGAAACTCACAAGAGACATGGGTCACAGCCATCACGGAATAATCAGATGAGTGGGAGAGAGAGACATTAACCAAATGGTCACACTAATGAACGCACAATTACAAATGGAGTAAGTGCCAAGAGGGAAAAAGGAACAAGGCTCTATCAGGGAGTTGTTTTTTTTTTTAAGATTTTATTTATTTATTGAGAGACACACAGAGAGAGGCAGAGACATAGGCAGAGGGAGAGGCTTTGGCCCAGCGCAGGGGAGCCCAGCGCAGGACTCGATCCCAGAACCCTGGGATCACGACCTGAGCCAAAGGCAGACACTCAACCACTGAACCACCTAGGTGCCCTGTCAGAGCTTAATGAGGAATGATCAGACAAGGCTACCTGAAGCAGGGATACTTGAGCTAAAGAAATGAATGTCTAATACTGAAATCATCAGCCCTGATCTAATTCTAATCAGCAGACCCAGGCCAAAGAAGACATTTTTAGGCAGAGGACTTACTAAGGAGCCCCTAAAATTGTACAATTAGGTAGCGCCTTACACTCTTGGAAATATCTCTAGGCTGTGAGTGGCTGTCAGGTCCAAAAGAGGAAGACTAACAACATTCTGACAAGAGGAAGAGATGGGTTTGAAGCCCACGGGGCAACTAGTACTTAATGTCATCCTTTGCTAAAAATAGCCCATGACAGTATGGAAATGTGTAAAGGCTGGTCCTGGGGACCGGTGATAAAGTGGGTATAGCCTGTGGGGAGGAAAATTTGGTTTTGTAAATTATTTACTGTAAAGAAAAAAAGGAAAGGGGGAGGGTCGTCTGGATTTTCTTTTCTCTTTGCAGGGCTCCTTCTGAGTTATGAATGCTTCTCATTGTACAGAGGCAGTGGGACACAGAGCTCCAGGCTGCACTCCTTTCAGGGCCCAAGGTGTAAATTTTCTGGGCTGCAAATGTCAGATATTCATCCAGGCTGAAAAACAACCTGAATGCAGAAGGGGAGGGAGGCTATACTGTGCAAAGGGGCAAAGAGGTTGATCGAGGGGATCCAGGGAGCTTTAATTTGAGAGACATGGGTCCCATCATAATGGCAAGGTGCGTGACAGCTGAGAGCTCACTGTGATCTAAGGGATTCGAGTTGGGAGGGGTCCAGATAAGGCCGACAAGACTTATTTAGCCAACAGGAGGTAAACCTTGGACTTCCGGGGGCTTGTGGGGCTGGGCTAAAGGAACAAAGATGATGGCTCTAAGAGAGTTTGAGGATGGAGTGGATGGAGGCTGGTGAAGAGAGAGAAGAGAGGTTGAACTTCAAATATAAGACAAGTCACAACTCAGGGATGGTAACTAGCTGCTTCCAAACCACACCAGGAACAGGCCTCTCTTATAGCGTGAAGAACTGAGATTAGATAATTGGAAGAACTTCCTGATGAGCTAAATGAGGGTACCACGGGCTGCCCTACTGATGTGTAAATGTGGGGAAGGTAGTGACGGTAATAATAAAGAACTGGATAAGAGAGCCGGTTATAAGGAAGGGGACAGAGGGAGACAGACCGGCAAAGAAGGCAGACGCAGGTGCTCCTAAGTTAGAACAAAGTGCGTGTGTGGTATGTGGAAGTGTTTCTCACGAGAATACTTTCATAACAAAAATGCCTGTGAGATGTCCGTTGGATATCAGTCATTGAAGCTGGCACACACTCTCCTGGGACTGGAATGTCTGAGGGGAATGGACTAGAACTGTTAGGGTACCTCCCCAAGTCCTCTGGCCTTCTCAGATTAGCCTCAGTGGGGCACCCATCTTCCACTGGCTGACAATTTGGGGGAGCACTCCTGTGCTGGAGGCCCACCCCACCTACTTGTGGAGGAAGAGGATTCCTCCATCCACGCACACAAGGAAGACTAGACATGAGGGATGCAGCGGCAGTCAACAAGCCAGGCAGGATCCCAGTGGCAGGAAACTTACAATCTAGTGGCAGAGACAGACATTAAATAATAATTAGACAAATAACTGTATCATTGCAATTAATCAGAATGAAGGAAAGGTGCAGAAAGCCATGAGAACACAAGCTGAGGTGGTTCTCCCTAGGATTAGGAGATCTGCAAAAAAGAAGTCACCTTGTTAAGACCATGGGCACTGCATGTACCCCTTTGTGAGTGATTCTTGTCCCAAATCAGTAGCGAGGAAAGGCAGAATGACCTCAAATCACTAAGATGTGGATCGTGAAGTTCCTCTGGCTCACTGAGGCCTTCATGTAGAAGCAAACCCTCAAAGACACTTTCTCGTTGCTGAGATCAAGCAGCCTTGATTTAGGTAGAGTGATTCTCCAAGGGCCTTAATAGACTATCATCTGAAAATCAGGATCAGGAAGACTTTGAAGAGCTCACTTGCCAGATGAACAGGATGAAGGGCAGTGAAGAGAATAAAGAACTAATGCACTGAAAATCATACTTGGCATTGGCCCCTAGAAATACCAGGTCCCCAAAACGCTGTCTTTACTCTCCTATTCAAACGCGGGAGACTTTGCTAGTATATTCTAATATTCACTGCAAGGTGTGCCCAGGGCCGTCGAGTCCCAGGAAACCAAGATTCTAGAGAAGCAGGGTCCTCCTCTGCTTTTCCATGTTCCTCTACCAGAGGAGTGGGAGGTGCTGGCCCTGGTAGGCAACTGAGATGGGCTTCCTTCTTTCTCTACCCACGAAAGACCCTGGAGGGGCCACCAAGAGGCAGAAAAAGACATTAGCCACCGTGTGTGCTCATAAAGAACGGGGGCTTCACATCTGATAAACTACCACTGACAGACTCTGTGACCTTGACAAGTGACTTCCCTGGACCTCAGTTTTCTCATCTAAAAAATGGCAGAGGGAGAGTGTGGTTGGAAAGGTTAAGTGAGAGGATGCTCTAGGAAGCATTCAGTCAAGAAAAGCCAGCCTTCCTTTCCTTAGGCATGTCTTAAATGGAACCAGAATAAAATCTTCTCTGACTTTCCTTGCCTTCCTCTCTTACCAGTCCCCTCTGTCCCCTCACTGACCCCTCCCCTGGCTCCAACAGTCACACACCCTCTCCTGCCCAGAGCCAGCTAACACCTGCAACACAGCCTGGCAGGCTCTCTCCCTGTCAAGGCTTGCTCTCTGAACCTTCTTCATTCACATTCATTCAGGTATAAATGACTGAGAAGGCGTTTGGCCTTCCTCCTTCTGAGTGGGGTGAGGGGGGCGGGGCGGACAGTGTGGGTAAGCAGGGCAGGCTGCTGGGACATTTGAAATTTTTACCAGAGATCAAAACTTACAGGAGTATGAGGGCACTCTACCGGCATTGCTAGCAAACGAAGAAGGATTTCAGAGGGCAGTGAAGCTGGGGACCACCTCTTCCAGTTCCCGAGTCTCCCCCTTCCCAGGGTGGGGGGGCAGCTCCTCTCACTTCCACACACATCTTAGACAGAGCCCCAGAGGCTCAGATCTAGGAGGACTTTCATGGCCATTTGGCCCCATCCCCTCCCATTACAGATCAGGAAACTGAGGTCCGGAATAGGCTGTGTACCTGCCCCAAAACAAACAGCCAATTAGTGACCAGCTGAAAAGAGAAACCATGTCTCCTGATTCTCTGACTCAATGGTCTTCCAACTTCTTGTCTCTGGACGGCTGTGTGCATCCCATCCCAGTAGGTACACAATACCTCCATGCCAGGAGACAAGCTTTGGGTCCACGTGATGCCAAAAACAGTGTTTTTTAATTTGGTTTTATTTAATAGAATTGACCAGTGGTTTGGGTGTTATGGAGCCTCGGCCCTAGAATCCTGCTTCTGCTCAGGCGGGGGCTGTGTGCCACAGCCACAGTCATGCAAGGGGGACAGAAAGCCCTGCTGTTCGGGTTGGAAAAGAAATCAGTTGCTGAAACATTGGTCTTTTTGAAAGTTCCAACCACAGGGGCTGGCTGGCAGAGCTGCCGTCTGGGCTCCCCCAGAGGATCTGGCCCTCCCCTTCAGTCTGGGAGTTAGTTTAGGAAGCTGGCCTGGCCTCAGCCTCAGCAGAAGATCCGGAGGGCAGCACTTACCCCTGGAGCTCCAGCCTTCTCTCAGAGCCCAGGAGCCCCTGAGGCACTCAGGGCCAAGAACTTCCTCTTGCCTCCACAGCCCAGCCAGCCCAGGCTGGCCCTCAGACTCTCTGAGCAGTTTGCTTTTGAGCCTGAGGAAGAGTTCCCAGTTGCTCCTGCCCTAGCTCGGCAGCTACAGAGAGAGCAATTGAGAGATTCCAGAGGAAAGGGAGAGAGGGAGGGAGGGAGGGAGGGAGGGAGAGAGGGAAGGAGAGAGAGAGAGAGAGAGAACCAACCTCAGCCAGGCAATCGAGGCTTTCCTGGGCAGTGATGAAATGAAGGGGGAAAGGCTAGAGGAGCCCCAGCTTGTGGAGGAGCCCCAGCTTGGGGAGGACCCTGAGCTCATGGAGGAGGCACAGTTCCTGGAGGAGCTACAGCTCGAGGTGGTGGAAAGTGGGTCAGATTTAGATCCAGAAGATCTGGGTTCCAGTCCTGACTTTGCCACCAATCTGATGCTTGAGCTTGAGTAAGTAACTCCCTACTTTTCTTGGGGGGCTGCTTTTCCTACTAACAGAATGGGGGAGGGGAGAACCAAGGTGGTCTCGAGTCTCCTCCAACTCTGATATTCCTGAAAACACCTCGAAAATCCTGCTGTGTGTGGTTGGGATGCACAGATGCTTTGAATAAGTCAGTGGACTCCTAAATGTTGGAATGCTGTGGTTGGGGAGAAGGGGTTCACAGAAACAAGAAAAGGGAAGGAGAAGGTGGTAAATGTGCACAGAGCCTTGACCTCAAGAGGGAGTCCAGGCTGAATAGAACATTGGGGTCAATTTTCAAAACTCAAAGGATGATGGGCTTGGAATGAGCTAGTAAGGAGAACTAGGATGTTTGGGGGTGTGGTCAGTGCGTGGTTGCTAAGGAGCCTCTCTACTAAATGTCTCACAGTGGCTCCTTGAGCCCCCAAATTCAGGTACTCAACCCAGAATGCATTTCTTGAGTTCTTCCTATGTGTCTTTGTGGAAATTCTCAATTGAATTAGTAGTATTTTCAGGTCTCGGATGTTCACATCCAGATCTAGAAGAGAGACTAAACTGACTCCTTGTCTTAGAAACCTGTTTTCTCGGTAAATCCTCCACTTTTACCAGACCCACTGCTGCATGACCCAGCACAGGGCCCTTTAAGAATTTGACAACCACTATATATATAGCTACTCTCTCCCCCCACTAATGCACAGATGAGACACCAGAAACCAATCTACTTGGTGAGTATTGGTATTTAGTACATTGCACTGCATTCGGATTCCCTCAAAGTCAGCTGTCCCTCCCTGGATTATATGGTGAGGGTCTGTAAGCCATAATTGATGACATTTCACTAACCAGAGAGTTCCTTCTGGGGCCAGACATGAGAGCGCAGGGCTCCCCATATGGCAGGTCATCTCCAACATCCTCTGCCAACTGTGTCCCCATCAGCACCTCCACTGCCGGGGAAGCTGCAGTAGGGAAAGTGAGTAGAAGGGGAACACCCCACCCCTACACAGACACCTGTCCAGACACCTGCCCTAGTGCCCGCATCCGTGCCACCCCACACTATGCTTCTTGCGACTAGTCCTCATCCTTCTTGACTCGGCACCTTCAACAACCGTTTCTTGCTACTCCATTAATCAATCACAGATTCCTAAGGTTGGAAGGGATCTTGGAATTCTGCAGGAAATAGCGCTGCACTGTCTAGAGCCCTGTGGTCTTCCTTGGCTCCTTAGGAGCTGTCCCAAGGGGAGAAGAAGAAAGGGAAGAGAGAGAGGAGGGGAAGGGAGGGAGGCCAGGTAGTAGGTGAATTCGAGAGAGGGAAAGGGAAGAGGAAAGAGTTTAGAGGAGAGAAAAAGAAAGAGGGGAGGTATATTGTATCACCACCTGACCAAATAGAGGTTAACACCTTCAAACACACAAGGTCACAAATAAGAATCTATGTGTGTCCCTTAAAGCTGTAGGGTTTGGGTCCTCATCTGGCTTGATTTTCCTCACCACAGGGTTTTCAAGCTGGGCTCCCCTGAATTAGAAGGTGTCTCCCATGGGTGATGGAAGTTAGGGGGCTCTGGACAACCCTGGCCCTGCCCCTGAGCCCAGGGGGCAGAGTTTCCAGTCTCAGAAAAGTTCTGCTGCTCTAATGACTTTATATCCAGAGACACTGAGAGCATCCAGCTTCCATTGGCGGTGGGGGTGGCAAGGGATGGGGGATGATTATCTGTTTAACAGCAACAACAAAAGTTGTAAGTCACCAAAGGACCTGAACACTCCAGCCAAAACAGGATCTCTTGTAAAGCATAGGAGGGGGGCACATTGCCTGGGCCCTAAGACATCTTAGCCCTGATTGTTAGAAAGTCCTGGGGTTTACCTAATAGCGGCACACCTCTTTTTGGCCAGGAGAATACTTGGCCTTTCAGGTTCCTGCTGCTGGACGAGTTCCTGCTTTGGGCCTACTTTGTCTCCTGATGACCACCCGAGGAGTAGGCTCTGGAGAGGGAGGGTAGCTGACTTCCCAGGGAAGACAGTGTTCCCAACTAGGGGCACCACATGTTGGGGTGGGGGAGAGTTGGCCAGCCAGAGGTGTCTGTGGCCTTGTGTGAGCGCCTGGCTGGCCAGGCAGTCTACTGATGTGGGCTTGGGGCACTCCAGCCAATACAGCCCCTGGGGCCGAGGCTGAAGAAGTCCACTCCAGAGAGGGCACTGTCCAAGTTAAGTGAGGTCTAGTGTGGAATTCTCAGCCAGAGGGAAGGAGCACTTGACTGGGAATAAGGGCTCTGTGTTCTGCTGCAAACTCCAGCCTTGGCTGGGGCTGGCACCTGAAAGGAGAAAAATAATAAGGGCCCAGGTCCTGGCCCAGAGAGGAAGGCATGAGGGAGGCAGGCCCAGAAACAGTATTCAGGGCCAGGCGGGCATTCTTAAGCCCTGCCGGCTTTACATTGGAGGAGAAGGATATAAAGCCTTGCTTGTTGGCGGTGGGGACCATCTGCATGCGCTATATAGAGAGTACTGTTTCCCCGAAGTGTGGTAAACATATGCTGGTGGTATGCAAGAGGATTTTAGGTGCTCTGTAGACTAACTTTGTTTTTCTATTTTTATAGCTGTTTATTTATTGGACAGGTAGGGGGAGAATGTGTCTAACACATGCACCTTGTGATTTCAAAAATATTCCTAAGATGGGGGCATTTTTAAGAAGTGAATCTACTTAAAGTTATTATTTTAAGTTTTATTTATTTATTTATTTGAGAGAGAGAGAGAGCATGCAGTAGGGAGAGGCAGAAAGAGAGAGAGGGAAAGAGTCCCCAGTGGACTCCATGCTGAGTACAGGACCTGAGGCGGGGCTCCATCTCACCATTTCAAGGTTATGACCTGAGCCAAAATTAAGAGTCGGTCTCTTAACCAACTGTACCACCCAGGCGCCCCTAAGAACAATACTGGTGGTACTGAGATGCGGCTAATATCTTGACAGTGGTAAGCAAGCAAATCACTGCATTCCAGGCCGTACTGCCACACTGTGTTAGCAGAGGCGGGCAAGAGGAGACAGAGGATAATAGGGGCCATCCAGTATGATTTGAGATCATCTCATCCATGTACACCTAGCTTGAAGGCCTCCTCTGACAGCCCTATTCCAAGCGTAAGAACACTCTGCTATTTTTATATCCATGGTGTCCTGCTCTGCCCCATGACACTCAACACTCCAGATTACCAACCAGCAGGCCTTTCCCTTGCCCCAGGGCACTGTCTTACCACACTCCAGAACACGCAGGGGTGGGGGTGTGGGGGTGAGGGAGCTGCAGGAAAGTTGGTGGGGCTGCCCTCACCAGCTTCCACTGATTTCTTCTCAGCATTGTTCATTGGCAAATTCAGCTCAGATGTAAGGAGGTATTTCCAGGAAGCAGGTCAAAGAAGTTACAATCTTTCTCTGAATGCACAAAACCACAGTAGGACAGGAAGTATGTGACGGTGGCAATTTACATGGACTGGAGCTGATTTCCGGACAGATTTGGACAAGATGTGGTGGGAAATTTGTATAAAATCAGACTGGAGAACAGGGTTCCCATTTCTGCTAGGAGTGTGTGATGAGCTCTGTCTGTGTAAATAAGTTCTGTTCACTTCCTCCTTCCCTTGCCTAGAGATAGGGAACTTGATTCTTAGCCTTGCTTCCTCCCAGAGCTCACCTTGCAGATTATGGGGATGAACCCTGGGGAAGAAGCAGAAAAGTGGTAGTATTATGGGCCTGGTCTCCTGCCTCCCAGCTGGGCTGCACCTCAAGAGCCTTATATCTCTTTCCTCTGTTGTTTGGTCCCTGGAACCATCTTTAGCAAAAGGCCCAGGCAGAGACAGTTGAGCAGCAGACACCTCTAGGAAAGGGAATACCACAATATCCTCTGGTGGTACATTCCAGTGTTTAACAACCTTTGCCCTTGGAGACCGTTCCTCCTAAATTCTGTCCTCCAGCTTTCTTATACACCACTTAATATGCTTCAGTGGTGGTTATTCCACTCCTTGCCAGCCCCTTTGCCAGATCAATTTTATCTATTTAAAAAAAAAGACTTTGAACCAGCTTGTATTTCTCCATCCTTTAGACAATGTCCAAATTTTCCATCCGATATTTCATTCTGTCCTCTGTAACAGCTGAGAATGTAACAGGCACACCTTTGCCTTTAGCCAAACACCTCCCCCCACTCCTGCCCGCTGTTAATCTCTTCTCTGACCAGTGACACACATTTGGAAGATGGCAAGGTAGGAAGGGAGCAAAATTAACTGGACCTCGGAGGACCCAACCACCTGCCCTAACCCCCTGAGCTAGCTGTCAGGAGACGGGAGCAGTATAGAATTTCATTAGTGGACGATGGCCATGGAGTAGAGAAGGAAGATGACCTCAGAGTTCCTACATGTTTCTTTCCTATTTAGAGCATCCAGGATCATGCTTGTTCCTTAATGATACTAAACTGTGTGCCAGTGATTCATTGCAGCCTCTGCCTTTAGCTGCCCTACCCACATAGCCCCATTATTTTATCTAGGTAGAGTTACACTTTGATTATTCCTATATTCAATATCCAGTTTGTGGAATATCCATAGCAGTCACTGAATCTCATGTTGTCCCCACCCCCCACCTTCTAGCAAGTCTCTGGGTGCTCAGGCATGTGGGGTCACTTTGACACCAGTCTATGTTGAGCATAAATAAAGAAGGCTCTTGTGAAAATAAGTTATCCACTCGTGCATGGATTCCAAATACAATCATAGTGGAATTCCGTGTGGCTGGGGTAACATCAAATATGGGTATAGATAATCCAAAATAAAAGGTAATCTGTAAAAAAAATTAAAAATCACGTGTAGCTCACTTTGAAATTGTGCTGTGGGTCTAGTTGTTGTTTTTTTTTTCCAGTAGTTCTGCCTTCCTCATTATTTGGGCTGATACAAAAATGAGCTTGCATTCCTGGAGTGTGCAGAAACGGGGAGGAGAAGGTGGATGAGGGGAAAGCTGAGGTGAGACCACATATTGCCATGGACATTGTGCAAAGTACACGAAGACACCCAGAAAGACTTGGGAGTTGGCTTTGGGTCACCCAGAAGTCTTTTCTGTGTGGCTTTCGAATGTGTCCTGTGGTGGTTTATGCTGTGGATTTGTCCAGGAAATTCCCAGGGGCCTGTCCCTGGGTACCTGGTTTGACCTGGGGAGACACGGGGTCAAGGCACTAACCAGGAAATCATAAGCCCTTTATCCCTCTTCACTTCACCATAGCCTGATGGCTGTATTCCTGTGCCTGGTCTGGTCGTCTGACCCATGTGAGTCTGAAGGAGGTGGTGCAATTCATCTGAGGAAAATCATGTCCTAGACAGGAAGGGGCACGGCAGCCTCTTCAGCAACGGATTTATGTATCTGTCATGGGAGGGAAGTGTGAGCTGAGAAATGACTCCCAGAAGTGCTAGAATTGGAGGAGGCAGCACTGCTACCTTTCCCAGTCTATAGCATATTCGTCTGGGATCTCTGCCGTCTCAGAGAGGCCCCACATCCTGGCCCTTCCTCCTGTGTTCTCTCTGGCTCAGCACACACTTGGGCAAAGAGGGCAGAGCTGGCCAGGTGTGCCCTGCCAGTGGCCGAGCTGGAGCTGAAGGCTAAGAGCAGAAGCGGGTGCTGCTCTCTGTGTATCAGTTAGAGACCAAGTGTCTTGAAGCAACCACAGCAGTGTGCGGCCGCCGCAGCTGGCCTGGTGGCAGTGTGGGTGGATGGGGTTCCTCGGTCCCTGGAGCCCACAGAGGCCAGGGAGGACTCTGTCGGCCGAGAGCTAGACTTCATGCTTGCTGTCTTTGCAAGAATTGATTTTTGCATTTTTGGCCTGCCCTGCATATCTTGGCCATGGGCCTCTGTTGAGCCTGGGACCATGTCTTTGCTCTGTGTCCCTTCCCCTGATGCGAGACTGCCAGACCCTCTCCCTTGGCAACCTCATTAGGCTCCTGTGGTGTCTCTGGAGAATATAAATTGGGCAGCAGTGTTCCATCTTATAGGGCTTTACTTGTCCAGAAGGCTTCTAACCTCTCCAGTGCAAAGGGACCCTGGCACATTCCAGCCCTGCTGTCTTTGGGGGCACCCACTCCACTCAGGTCTGTGCCCAGCACTAGTGGAGACAGACTCCTGGCTTCCACATGCAGGACTTCATGCATTCCTTCTTTATTCTTTGTCTCTAGGGTAGGGGCTTGGCCAACGGAGCACATATCACCCCCTACCACTCCCCCAGCCATGACGAAGAACTAATGACTGTTTTCATTGCTCCTTAGAGAGCAAGGGGTGGCTCATGCCAGGCCTTGGAGCCCAGTAGGGAAGGTGAATGGCACCCCGGCTCCAGAACTCACCAGCACATGGTTCCTGCATTAGGTGGGCAGAGATGCATATGAATTCTGGGGAAATGCCTCTGTCTGGAGAAGAGCTTGCATCTCCCTTGTTGTGAACCTAGCTGCCAAAATCTGAAACATTTTCAGCCTGGGTAGAGGAAGCAGGCACATCTTTCAGGAAAATGGTGAACTGGGTAGGATTTGTCTCTCATCCTCTTCTTGTCTTCCTCTTATCTTTGACACTCTCTCTTCTGCCCTAGACTCCCTTCCAGCACAAGCTCCCTCCAACTACCCTCATCTGCTCAGGGCTCTCAGCAGGTGAGACCTGCTTTCTGCTACTTCAAAGGGGACACAGAGACTCCAGCTAAGGTATAAACAGCTGGCAGTAGCTGAATGTGCTTCCCTTCCCAAGTCTCAATTCTGCTTAAACACGGACCCTCCAAAGGAGCAAGCAAGGTGAGAACTGAGGCCTCAGCTGCAGGCTGCTGGAGCTGACCTTTCTGGGCAAGACTGTTCTGACTTTTAGCCTCTCAAGTCATGCTAAGCAGGCAGCCACCCCTCTCCACCCACATGTAAGGCCCTGTAAGGTAGTTCCTGGAGATGCACTCTCCTCTCCCAGAGGTAACTGGGAGAGCCCTGGCTGTGCCCCTCCACCCACCCAGAAGCCCAGACATAAGGGGCTAGGTATCAGGGTGAAGGCCGGAGCTTAGCCTGAAGATCAGAATTGGGGCCGCTAGGCCTCTGTGCCCTCCCCCCAGCCAGCCAGGCAGGCACTTTTGAAAGATGCAGGGAAGAAACTGGAAACACCCCCATCTCTTGCAAATGTACCTGACTCAGTTAACTTTTTAAGTATCTGAGAAAGCAGGAGTAGTGAGGCAATTGTGCATAATAGCAAAACCATTCTGGCTTGAAAGGAAGGGCTCTAACTGCTTACAGAGCAAGGGTTATAGTCATTCGGAGGGGTCTGTTGCGAAGCTATTTTTGGCTCATTCGCTCTTCTTTTCCTCCTTGAGTTCTGTTCCTCTCAGGCCCCTCTGGAGCCCCCCTTTCCACCTCCTTCCCCAGGTCTGTACTCACACAGGCTTATGCAGGGGAAGTAACCCCTCGCCAAGTGATTCTCTCATCCAACACATTTTCTGAGATGGTCCCACTGCTCCATTCCAGAAAAGCAAGGACAAAGACTGTCTGGACCCATGTAACGACCTCTTCCCTTCCGCCCAGGCACACCGGAATTCCAAATGTTCTCGTTTCCTTCAAGCACAAATGGCTTTTGCTGCTGATCCTCTGCTCTGGGTTACCCATTTCCTGCTCAGCCCTGGCACAGCAAACATGTCTCTGTAGCAGCTACCTCAGGGTAATTTGAGAAGGAGCTCCAGGCCACCACATGTGGAAAAGGAATCAGGGGAAGACACATGTGGAATAAGAATCTCCTCGAGAAAAGATGTTGGGCTTTTTGGAAAGGGCCTGAATGATGTAGAAATACCAGTACCGGATGTTTCTAGGATACCAGCATCACTTACTCTAAGGTGATTTTGGGTGATGATGGGGATGATGATATCCTCCCCACTGCAGTGACCTCAGTGACCTCAGTGAGAGCCCTGACACCGTTCCATCTGCCTCCCAAGTCAGCACCTACCCATGCCCTGCCTGTGCAAAAGTCCTGGGTGTGTATACCCCTATCCAGCCTGGATCCTTCTGCTTTTGCCTGCAGTATCTCATCGGTTTCTGCCTAGTCAGTCAGCTTTGCCCTGTTGCCGAGCCTGTTTGGGTGGGGAGGGTGGGAAAATGGAGCAAGTGTACCAGGAGGGGACTGTTCTCCGCCTCCCTGCCCCCTGACTCTCCAGCTGTCTTTGTATTGTTACTCTGCTTGTGGGCTCCCATCCTGACCAGGCCCAAGAGCCCACCCCCCGCAGCCCCGCACCTGGATTGCTGGGTCCCAAGTTGTACACACCAGCAGCACTTCCAACCCTCCTCCCCCTGCTCAGCTCCTGGGCTGGTGGCTGGTTTCTGTCTGCCTGGCTGGCCACTGACCCCACCTAAAGATGTCTGGCCAGTTCCTTCTGGCCTTTTCCTCCTCACCATGCTAGGGATGCTAGTTCATGGTGGGGCCACAAGTTAGAAGGAGCTACCACAGTGGATTCCCATGCCCCAACCCCCACCCCCACCCCAGGGAGCAACTCTCCCCCCCTCAGAGCTAAATGAGAAAACAGGAGCACTGTTCAGTCATTTGGCCTGGGCCTTGTTATACCCATTTCTAGATCCCTTTTTTTTCATAGGCCTTCCAGCACTGATGGCCAAAGCAGCGACCCCATTCTAGGGTAACCCAAGAACACAGACCTTAGGCAAGGCTGATGAGTACACAAAAAGTGTTGTACCCAACTCTGTCTGCCTTTCTATGGCATTCTCTAACCACCACCTCCTGCTCTCTGCCCTATACCCCTATCCCCCCCAGTGCCCAGGCTCTGGCTGTCATCTGGATGCTCAGAGCACTGGGCACCAGACATGAACTCCTGCTCTACACTTTTAGTTTTCCAGTGTGTTCCTTTGGAGCCCTAGGGACCCATAAAGTGATCTTAAGGGCAAGCAGAGGACCCAGCCAATGGGGCTCCAATGCCTCCCACCCCAACCTCAACTACTCAACAACTCCGGCAGCTCTGCTTTTTTTTTCTTTTAATAAATTGGGTTTTCCCTTGAGACTCCATTTGAGAGAAAGGGTCTAACTTTAAAAATTATTTAAATTGCTACCCTAGACCTTTCTCTTCTCAATGCCCAAATTAACTCACTCCTTCCTTGTCCTTGTTCCTCTGGTCCTGAACTCTGCTAGGGGAAATGGCAGGGGAACACCAACCAAAAAGCCATCCTGCTGATGCCACAGGCTTGCTAGCAGTGCCAGTGTCTTCACACAGCTAAGATGGTGAGGAGAGCAGGCAAGTTGGCACGCTGCTCCTTTGCATCATGTGGCTGCCTCCCCACCCATCATTAATAATAATCCCTCGCATTTGCATAGCACTTGACAATTTCCAAAGCACATTCACAGACTTTATCTTATTTGATCCTTTGGAAATCCCGTGAAGGCCGCCAGGGCAGGGGCTGTTATTTACATTTTACGGACTTGGGAGACTCTCAAGACCATTTAATCGTTGGCGTCTCTGAAGAGCTCGCTAAAGGGAACTAGTTGGTATGAGCTAAAGGGCTGGTTAAAATGAACAAGAGTTGGAACAAAGGTTATACGAGGAGTGACAGGAGAGGGAGATGACACAGAAGGGAACAGCAGAGCCCATTGCTGTCTCCAGTCCATCAGGCTGGTTTGTGAACCATCTGGGAAGTAGTATGGAACTTGGGCAGGGCAGACCCAAGGAGGCAGGGAATTTCTCCTTCCCTGTGATGAGTGACTGTTCGGGCTCCTGAGCCAGCCACTGCCCCTACCTTGTCTCATTCCCATTTTACAAACCTGACCTGATCACACAGCTCCTTGGAGGCTCAGGAAGCCGAACGTCAAGTCCCAAAACTAGAAAGGCCATAGAGATCTAGTCCCACCCTCATTTTATAAGCAAGGAAGCAGGAGCCCATAGACAAGAACAGTGTTGCCCAAGGTCACACGGAGAAGCAGAGGCAGAGCTGGTTGACACCAAGATCTCCTGACTTGCAGTCCAGAATGCTTTCTACTATAACCCCCTGCTGCCACTGTGTGTGTGTGTGTGTGTGTGTGTGTGTGTGTGTGTGTGTGTGTAGGGGAATATGTATAGAGATGTGAAGGAAGGCTATGTGCAGTGCCTGAATGCCTGTCTGGTGAACTTCTGTGGCCTGGACTTTGTACCCACGTGCAATGACTGGAGGTTAAAGCCATTTATGGGGCCTGGGGTATGGTAGGGTATGAGAAAGACAGGGTTTAGGGTTTCTCTCCCAAGGGGATTCACCCATATAAACTGCTCCAGGTAATTAAGATCCCCAAAGAATTGGCAGCTGCTTGCTGAACAAATTAGACTCTGCCTTTATGGGCATGTTCTGTGCTGGAGATCAGAGGGCCCTCCCTGATGTTTGGTTCATTAGTCATTGTTCCCTGTCAGAGCAAGCACTCAGAAAATTGGACGTCTGGCAACAGCCTGTATTCAGAAATTCAATAGCAGGAGCAGAGATGGCAAGAGCGGAGTGTCTGGGACAGTGCTTCATGCACAGTAGGTGCTTGGAAAATGCTTGTTAGCTAACTAATGAACTAAGTAAAGAAAGCTTTTAGTCCTCCATGCTATTCAGAATGAAACAGTGTCAATAGCAGATCCGATTGCTTTTTAGCCGAGCCACATTTGAACTTTCTAATGGGCGGGCTGGAAGGACTTGGATAAAAACTCACTGGACCCCAGATTTCCTATGCAGATGGCACTACATAGATCACACTGCCCACACTGCCCTTGGACCTTAGGACTAGTAGACTCCAAGTTTGCCCATGACCTCTTTTGAGTCAAATCCAAACACCTTTCTCAAGTCCCAGTCTTCTTTGGCTAGAACAGAGTAAGCCTGGCAGGGTACAAGATGAGGACCCAGGACAGGTGGGCTTTAAAATGAACTTTTCCTTCCTCACCATCTCGCCACAGGCCAGGCCTGCTAGGTGAATTTGGACAGACACTTTAGTATTGTTCTTAAATGTCAGGGAAAGATGTTGTTTTTGTTTTGTTTTGTTTTATATCTTCTACTGAATGTCACTAGTTCAAAATACCCAGGATTCCTTGCAAAGGTCAGCTAGCATAGCAGGACTAACAGAGTCTTAGAAGCTTTTGGCAGTCGCTAAAGGTTACCACTGGTGTCTTGTCTATAGGCCAAGGGAGTGAACTCTGTGAGGGATTTCAAATGTCCTTGATGGACTTTTCCACCATACTAAGAGCCATTAGAATAAGTACTTTTCAGATTCACCTAGCTCTCTAGTTACTCCTTCAGATCCCCTCTACAAAGGAAGAAAGCACTAGATTTTACTGAGCACGGCCTTCTTTTGCCTTTGTTGGGGAGGAGGATGTGCATGTGTGTCCATGTGTAACTGTGTACATGTGTCTAGACTTGAGTGTGTGGAGGGGATTTGGGTAGTAACATGGACATGCATAAAAAATAGGTTTAAGGTACATGCAAAAGAGGTATGAAAAAAATATATGGTAAATATAATTATGTGGGGCAGGGGGAGAAGGATACCTGTGTTTGTGAAGGGACAGCTGGAAGGTTAGTGTCTGGTGGGAAGGTTGGTGTTCTTGTGTGTGTGACATATGTGTGTAACTCCATCTGAATCTACTCCTATATATGGAACTTGAGAGTCATGGTAAAGAAGGATATGTAAAAGAGGGGTGTGTGTGTGTGTGTGTGCACGCGTGTGCGCGCGCACACGTATGTGTGTCTGGTGAGGGTTTGTGAGGGTGTATGTCTGGATTACCCTCAAGTCTTGGGCTTGCCTGGGAGAACCATCTTGGCCTCTATTCCTTATTCTCTACCCCAGACCTCCTTGAATTCTCTGCCTCTGCTTCCTCCTCCTTAAGGAGATACTTTCTACCATGAATCCCCCCACCTCTCTGCTTCATGATCTCTAGTACTGCCCACCCCCACAGTCTCCTCTCCCTGGCCACCTGCAGTTTCTACCAACAAAGTGGGGGTGACTGCACGGTTGAGAAGGGCAGCACTTAATGACTGGGAAACAATCTCTGAGCCAATGAAATGTCTGCCTAAAGATTGTTCTTGGATCAATGGGAATCCTGTGGGTCACCCTTGGACAGATTAACATCATTAGGAAATGTAATATAGATATTCAATCCTAGAATTTGGTGAATTAATTAAATCCTTGTTTTTAGTTCTGTTGAGAAGGAAAATCATTTATTATCTTTAGTCTGACCCTGTGCCTTCAAGAGAACTCTTATTCTGTGAAAATAAGGGCTGAGGTAGGCAATTCACACATACTCGTGAAATCTAAGCAGATTATCTCACCAGTGGCTATACTGTAATAAACTAAAGTGACCTTGGTTTAAACAAACAGATGTTTGGGGCTGATAATTGAAGTGCAAACATGACCCTAATTAATGACTTGGTTAATAGTAAGTAGTTCACTCTTTGGAGATACTAGCTAAATTTTCAGTCTTAGCTATAATACAGGTCTCTGGACAATGTTTGTATTCTTCATGTTAGAAATGAGAGATTTCTAGCTACTTAGTCTGTGAAGCCACTTATGAAACAGGAGAGAAGGAAAACCAGACACAGTTCTGATGGGAATGAGTATTTTAGGAAAAGTATTGATAAATATACATCTATAAATGTACTCCCACCATCAAAAACCAGTCCCCTTATATCTTCTCCTAGGTGAACCTACAAACAAGGTGTATGTGGATACCCACAAATGAATAAACATGTTCTCTAAAGTCAATAATTTCCTATCAATAACTCACTCTGGCTCTGATGCAGTCATGTGGCTCAATTCAGGGAGACTGCCACTTCTGAAAATGAACCTAGAAAGCAGCCTAACACCCTGTTGCCAAAGAGATGGATGAAACAGAGTAGAGGATGCTGGGAAATAGAATGTATGCAGCTTCTGGGCTTAATGGCCACTTGGTGTGAGACACCCCACCCTTCTCCCAACTGCTTATCTGTTATTTAATGAAGAGGACAGGGAGGCAGGTGGTTAAGTCAACTGATGTGTTGGATTTGGGTGGCCCTCCCCTCAAGAATAGCACTTTCTTTGCTGCAACGGATACATCCAGCTGCAGATTTCCATCATCACTGAATACAGATGAATTCAGAAATTATACTGGCCTCCTCAATTGTTGCTACTGAGTTGAACAAGCACTATTGGGACTATCCTCTTGGCCACACCACTGTCCTGAATGCCACAGGGGGAGGGAAAAGGGGAGGAAAATAAAAAAACACCTAAGACCTTGGGGGGTGGAATACGTGCAAAGAACTAACTCAAGCATGCCCTGAAGACATACATCCGCAAATGCAAAAGAACACATACCAAAACATCTCATAAAATGATGGGCTCTATAAAATGATAGGTGGGGATCCCTGGGTGGCGCAGCGGTTTGGCGCCTGCCTTTGGCCCAGGGCGCAATCCTGGAGACCTGGGATCAAATCCCACGTCGGGCTCCAGGTGCATGGAGCCTGCTTCTCCCTCTGCCTGTGTCTCTGCCTCTCTCTCTCTCTCTCTGTGTGACTATCATAAATAAATAAAAAATAAAATAAAATAAAATAAAATAAAATGATAGGTGGAATTAAGTGGTGGCTGCAACTGTCTGGAATCTTGGTGCAGAACCTCATGAGTGGAAAGTCAAAAAGGACCTTGTTCTGTTGCTTGTATACCACAGTCCTCAGGAAGAACAAGAGCAGTGGAAGTGGTTAGAGTAGCTTCCAAAGTGTGTGTTTAAGTATTAAAAGTAGTGGGCATGATTGTCTTCCGTGCTGAGCTCTTTGTTTTAATGGAGCTGCTCCCAGATATCCAGGCCACCCTGTCTCAGAAAACAGCATGTGCTATTTCCATGCTGGCCATAGTAAAGCGTTAGCAGCTTCTAGTATTGCAGGGGTGGCCATGTCAGAAAGGGCAGGGCCAACACAGCTTCAGCCCCAGCCCAGGGCTTGAGCACAGACACAATCGATATAATTTTGGCCTAAGCATGCCAGGGTCAGCCTTGTGGACTTTGACATTTGCCTACAGTCTGGCCCCCGAGGTGGCTCAAAGTTGAGGAAGCTATCCATGGCTTAAAGCTGGTAAGTACTCCCACCCACCCACTTCCTCTACTGTGTTCACAATTGGCATATTACATCTGGGCTAGGCAAGAGCAGGTGGGCTTTGAATTCCCAAGGATTCATATATCTGTGTCATATATCTGGGTTTGCCTCCCTCCAACTCCACCCCCACTCCCACCAGTGGAAAAATTAGGGCTGGGCTTCCACCTCGTTACAGACTTTGAAGCCTCAATATAAAGAATATTCCAGGAAGGGTAAAGGCAGGGAAGAGCGGGGGTTCCCAGCCCAACTCAGGCTTGACATTGAGCCCCAGGTATGATGCCCAGCTGGCCCAGCAGTGCCAACAGGCAGGACTATTGATAGGTGAAAGGGATCTAGAGTGCTCACAGCCCCTTATGGCCACCCTCAGCTCATCAGACTACATTGCCCACTTAGGTCTGGGTCTGTAGCTTCCAGGTCCCAAAATGTCTGCTTGGGCCTCAGGTTGGGATATCTTCTTTCAGCCATGGCCAGGACCCAGAAGTCTTTGGGACAGTGCCCTAACTTCCAATGCCAGTTGTTCCGCTAGCTAGCAGAACTCTCTGCCTCACTCTGGGCCTCAGTTTCCCCATATGTAAGATGAAGTGGTGGGACCAGATGATTCCTAAAGTGCCTTCTGGCTCTGATGTCCGGTGACTCTAAATGCCCTCCCTTATTTTCAGGGGGTAAATGCTTTTTATGAGGGGGTGAGTGAGGGCCAGGGGATGCTTGAGGACCTTCAGCGTGGAAGCTGCTCCAAAGTTCCCCGGCTGCATTCTTTTCTGTTTCTCCCATTGCAAAGGGCCCAGGGCCACTCTGGTTTGGGCCACAGGCACGGTGGTTCACGGTCACCCTGAGCGCTACTTCCAGTGGGGCGGCCGCCTCCCCCCGGGGCTGCAGAGGAGGTGCTGTGGCTCCCACTGGACTGGACTGGGCAGGGCCCCCTCCCCTGGGTGGCAGCCTTGCAACTGAGCCCAAGAGGTACCCTCAGAGACCTGGCCTCTGGGGCCCCCCCGCAGGGCTGGGTGCGGGAGTGGGCTCTGTGCTTGGGTCTCCCAGGGAGCGGGGACTTCTGGGGACCACATGAAGAGCCCGTGCAGGTCCCTGGGTCAGATAGTTGCCCTGGGGGATCTGGGAAATCGGGTCGCCTGGTGGAGGCCCTGCAGGGGCTGGCAACAGTGAAAGCAATTTGTCATTAGGCTGTAAATGAGCCTGGCGGGGGCTCGGTGACACTCCATGCTCCGGTTCCTCCATAAGGAACCCAAGAGGCCTTCAAGCCCGGATCCTCACTTCACCAGGGAGGAAGGAGACAGGCTTCCATGAAGACACAGGACCAGGGATTGGAGGGAGGGCTTGTTATTCCATAGATCATGTGACCCCGGGGACTTCCCCTGTTTCCCAGTCCTTTCCCGGGAGACTTTAGGGAGCTGGGACCAGCCTAGGCGGGGAAAACAGTGATGACATGCCACACAGAAGGCAGTGTTGGCCACAACAAACGAGCACAGCCTCTCAGACAAACACAAACACACATAGTCTCTCTCTCTCTCTTTCTCTCTCTCTCTCTCTCTCTCTCTCTCTCATTCTCTGTCACACACATACGCACGTGCACACACACACACACACCACGCAGGGTGCTCTGGTGGTGTGCACCAGGGCCTCACTGCACACCCATCTCAGGTGCTCCATTGTGGCACTGGCTTTCTGTGAAGACATGCCGGTGGCCCAGCCCACATCACCTGCCAGGACAACTTCACTTTGCCTGGGTGTGAGGAGGGGCAAGGTTCCTTGGAAGGGGAGGGGCATTTTGCAAAGCGAAAGAAAAAGAAAGAAAGAAAAAGAAGAAAGAAAGAAAGAAAGAAAGAAAGAAAGAAAGAAAGAAAGAAAGAAAGAAAGAAAGAAGAAAGAAAGAAAGAAAGAAAGAAAGAAAGAAAGAAAGAAAGAAAGAAAGAAAGAAAGAAAGAAAGAAAAAACAAAGCAAGGCTGAAGTCCTCCCACAGGCAGGCTCATGCTCTGGGTGTGCTTTCGCAGGCCAGAAACTACAGAACTGGGAGTACTGCCAAGTGCTTTATCAAAGGAAACAGCCCGCCCAACAGCTGGAGATGGGCTCCTGCCAGCTGTGTGTGTCTCTCCGTCTCTCCTTCTCCTTTTCTCTCCCCTTCTCCTATCTCCATCCAGACATCTCCTGCAGCCTTGCACTTTGCATCAGGGAGGCCCACAGATGGACTTCCTTGGACCGCAGAGTACCCTTGATGCTGAGTAACTGAGCATATTGCAGCCCCAGGTGGAGGCAGGGGAGGGCTGTCATTGAAAAGGGACGGGCTGCCCCACTGAGGTCTCCTGGCATTGGGCACAGGCCTGCTGGGTGTCGGGCACTGCTGCTGCAGCTGGAGCCTTGGGGAGACACAGTAAAGTAGTCCCTCTGTGGCCTCTGCTTCGCCCACGGTGGGAGGCGGGTGCCTGGCTGGGCTGTGTGTGTTGGCGGCAACAGGGTGTTTTCCAGCAACCTCAGCAACTTTGCCATCCATATTCATTAATTAGTTAATTACTTGGATTCATTTCTCTAAGCCTTGGGCTTCCCAGGGAGGGAGGAGACAATATGCTGGTGGGGGGAGAGCTCCAAAGAAGGGTGCTCTGGTGGTGTGCATGGTGGGGGTGGGGGGGTCCACTGGCAGACACTGGGGAGAGTGAGGGTGAGGATAACCTCCTGTGGTTTCACTCCTTCTTCCAGCCCTCGCCCATTTCAGGCTCTTGCCTTGCCAGTTAAAGTGCCCAGGACTGTCCTAAAAGATGGCTCTGAGCTGCCTCTGCAGAAGCCACCCAATAAAGAATGGTTCTAGTGGGGCTGCCTCACTCTTGACAGTGGAGCTGAAGGCAATGGCCCCATCCCCGGGGAGGCCCAGGGGCTTAGAATGTACACAGCCTGCCCCCCTCACCTCAATTGACCCCTTGAGGTGACTCAAGGCAAATCTAACATTTCCCTGGCCAGCCTAGCTGCATCTCAAGGCTAGGGTCCCTATTGTGGTCATCTCTTTGTTCCCAATGCCCACCACACTCTAGGGACTTCAGTAATGCCTGGTGACCCAGCTTCTGGGGAAGCCACTTTAAAGCTTGGGTTTTGAGATGCCTAGATGTCTCAGTGGTTGAGCATCTGCCTTTGGCTCAGGTTGTGATCCCAGGGTCCTGGGATCGAGTCCCACACCAGGCTCCCCACAGGGAGCCTGCTTTTCCCTCTGCCTATGTCTCTGCTTCTCTCTGTGTCTCTCATGAATAAATAAATAAAATCTTTAAAAAAATAAAAATAAAGCTTGAGTCTTATCGAGTGGGAGGCAGCAACTTGGTCTGTATGTATTCCCCCAAGGTGGCCAAGTTGGGCTTATTTTTTATATTCTCTGGCCGTTTTACTGAGTGAGTACCAGTGTCATGGCAGGGCATCACGTGGAGCCCTGTGTCACCAAGAAGCATAAGGCTGCAGACTTAGATGATCTTAGCTCTAGTATCTGGTGGGCATTCTGCGGCCCACCCTCCCTCTTTCCCATCATCACCCCACCAGCTCTCCCATCGTTGTGGTGCAAAGTAGGCACTCAACAAATGTTTATTGCTAGTGTTCATTACTACTGCAGTGTGTGCATGTGTGTATGTATGTGTGTATGTGTGTGTATTGAAGGTGTTTATCACACAAAGCTGGCCTGATAGGGCTACTTGCTAAACCACTGACAAACCAGAGGCCCTGACCAGGTTGCTCAGAAGATACCCTAGCAGTTTGTTTGTCCAGCCCTGGCAACCACAATCCTGGGTGGAAGTCAAGAGCCTGAGGCAGACTTTAACCCCTTATCCTTGATTCTGTCCTTCCCAAATAGGGCTTGCCCTCAGGCCATAGGCCAGAGGAGACTGGCTCCTGGGCATTGATTGGGCCAAATTCTTCTGAAAAATTTTGCCTTCCCCCACAAGTTCGCTGGACTCTGGCTCCCCGACTCCCTTCATTTGGGATCTTATTTGTCTCACGGGTTCACCCCACCCTACGCTCTAACACATAAATCCTTGGTACATTCTCCCCAGCCTGTTGTCAGCCCTCAGTATATCTGAAACGACCAGGACAGGACTCGAAAGGAGTCATTTTATCATGGCCTGTTGATGACCATCTCCTTCAGGGTATGGGTGTGAGTGTGTGTGTGTGTGTGTGTGTGTGTGTAGAGCCTGCAGACTTGGGGTACCAGCTTCTCTGCAAATCTAGACCTTGTGGCATTAAGATTTCTCCTTCCTACTCCAAATACTGACTGCCTGACCTTCCAGCAGCAGCAGCCTTGGGGAGCTGGGCAGGCAGACAACAGGGTACTGACGTGGGCTTGTACACGAGCTGTGATCTAGGCCTGCGCGAATGGAAGCTTGTGGGGCTTGCCCCCTCCAGTTCCCTCACAGGGGCACTTCCGATGGTTGGCACCACCAGCACGTCAGCTGCAGGGAGCAAATGGTGCAAGGGAAGAGATTCCAGGTCTCCTTTGGCTACGGCTGATTCCTTATTTCCTCTCCTTTCCCAGTTCAGGAGCATTTGTTGCCGTCTGAAGGGCCGGGCAGTGCCAAGACCACAATAAACAGCTTGTCCAGTACACACAAGCTCTTTGGACACTGAAATGTCAGCTGGCCAACTGGCTCACAGCTAGACCCTGCTGCGTGCCGTTTGCATCCGGCCCCTACAATGCCGCTCAGCACTTGTAGAACCGTGTGTCATAGCAACAAGCCTGGGGAGTGGGGGGCCCCCCCACCGTGACCCGGTCCTAGCTCTGAGACACCAAATTTAGGAGCTGCACTAGGGTCCCTGGTGAAAAAAAAATGACTGGCTTAGGGACCCAGGCTCTGCAGATCTCAGAGCAGCAAAGTGGCCTGGCCTCCTCCCCGCCAGGCCTGGCCCCAGGGACAGCCAACCGCCAGATTCCCTATGCCCCATATAGCTGAACCACTGAGTGGTATTAGGCAGGAACATCTCACCCAGTGAATGCTAGTGGAGTGCAGGGCACACGCCTCCAGAGAATGTAGACAGAGTACAAATGGCAAGAGATGAGAGGGAGAGGTAGCGGGGTCTGGTGGCAAAAGTGCCAGGCCAGGATCCAGGAAATCTGGGCTCTGCTCCCAGCCCCTGCCACCAACTCCCTTGGCATCCTTGAGCAAGATCACCCAGAGGGCAGGGTTGGGGGAGCAGGCGCAGGGCCAAGGCCTTGTCTAGGAGAAGGTGAGCTGTGAAACTTGGTTCAGGCATTGGGGGTTTGGGGGTGGAGTGTTTAACCAGGAAAACTTTCCACTGAGAGAGGCACCTAGTTGTCTTCAGATGCCTTGGATAGATCTTGACCAGCAAAAGAGCCAAACGTAGTGCCCCGAGGACATATCAGGAGAGAGAGAGAACCACTTCTTCCAAAATGTCCTGTCCTTTGCCTTGCTTGGGAAGACAACAGGCAAGGAACCCTGCTGTGGGGACTGAGGGCAGAGGGCACAGTTGTGCTCTGTGATCGTCCTTACGTCTGCCTCTTACAGCCACCCATAATGACTTCTCTGGGGGCGTGGCGTGTTTGTCCCTGGTCCTCCACGTTTGTATGGAAGAGGCGTCTCCCACTTCACCACCCTATGTGCCCATGCCCCAATGTCTCTAGTGTCCAGAGACCCACACACTAACTCTCAGGACCTGCCTTCATATCTCATCCCTAAGTTTCTTTTGTCTGGGAGCAAAAAATGTGCTGTTTCATCTGGCCCTCAGTGCTCAGAGGGAAGTCATGAGGCACAATAGTCTTCAGTAGCACAATACACGGTTGATAGAAGCTACCAGTGTCTGACCCAGGCTTGGTGCTCGATAAATATTTGCCAAACGAATCCAGGCAGGAATAAACTCACAATATTTTCCTATAAAGGACTGCATGTGATAGTGGAAATTTGAGGCTTGGTGGTAGGACCAGTTTAAGGATAGGAGGAAGAAGCCTGTTTGTGACCATGCAAATAACAGCACAGGGGCAGCCACCCTCTGTGTGCAAGGAGGGAAGGTAGGATACACCCACGGAGGTGGGGGCAGGATGTCTGGGAAGAGGGCCAACATCCACTCTAGTCTGAGGGCCTCAGACACTTCCCAGGGCAGGAAGGCCCCATGGTGTTGTCTAATTGGCTTTCTGATTGTTCTCTTCTTTAGTGAAGGCCCAGTGTGGTAAACCGGTGTAGGGCTGAGCTTCCAGAATCTCTACTGGAGTTCTGAGCAGCTTCTGGTTATTCCCAACCAGGAGTCAGTTGCCCAGGAGGGCCTTGGATCTGATTAACATCACCTGAGGGAGCCAGGAGGGTCTTGGGGGGGGGTCTTCACAAACCATTCAGACCTTAACATGCCCCCTCTCTCCCTTAGGTTCAGGGGCTCTGGGAGGTGGGAGCCGGCCTTTGCAGATTCCTGGCTTCACTTGCCAGATTCCTGGCTTCGCTTGCCAGATTCCTGTGTTGTCTATGCCTTCACAGCAGGGTGGGTGAGAAAGAGCAGCTCAGGAGGAAAACACAAACAGAGGAAAGGTCTCTAGGTCGGTTGACGTTATAAGTGCTATTGATTTTACACGATTTTTCCATTGGGAGGACAGTGAACTGACCTCGTTTTGCAGCCGGCTCACGCTTTGACGCCACCATCTAGGCCATGAACTGAGAATCCAAGAGGCTATGGCTTTATGTCAACACATATTTGATAGTCACCGCTCTTGGCAAGGCCAGGCAGGGCCTCTAGGGGTGAGATATGGGGATATGGGAGTGGTTGCTGGCCTCTCTGCTCTTTCCACCTTTCACCAGGGACACTGTAGGACCCTGGACCCAAGCATTCTCAGATCCTACTGGATCTGGATGGCAGGGGAGGAGATTGGAATCTTCAAGGAAGGACTCTGGACTTAAAGCTCAGACAGGAAGAGGATAGTTGAAAGAGCACCGAACTTGGCAGTTGGGGACCCAGGCCTTCATCCCAGCTGGGCCCCCAATTAGCTATCCCAATTTCAAGCCAATGACTTCCCATCTCCTGTTGTCAGTCTTCTCCTTTGTTAAGTGATCAGTGGAACTAAATGATCCCTGAGGTCCTGTCCAGCTCTGAAATCTGTCAGGTTTGCAAGAAAGGCAGAAGTTAGGAAGGAGGAGAAGATAAAGGGGAGAGGAAGAGGCAAGAAAGGAAATTTCATCAGAGTACAGAAGGGGGAGATGAGAAAGCAGCAGAGGTGCACTGCTTCATGATGAGTGGAAGTGGCTAGGAGGCCCAGATCCTGTTCCCAGGTCTCCCACTAATGAGCTGTATGACCTTAAGCAGGTCATTTCCCCGCTTTGTGCCTTATTCAAGTAGGAAGGATTAGTTGGCTCCCTGCCCCCAGACCACTTTTCTGTTGGGAAACCTAGATATATACATGGAAGGGCACCAGGGAATAGAATCAGTGGCGAGTGGTGTGACATGGACAATAGGTACATTTGGAGATGGGGAGAGAAGTGCTGGTGGGCCAAGGCCTTACCTAAAGGACAGAGAGAATAAGAGCAGCGGCTGCCAAATCAGGCAGACCTTGATGAAGTATTGGCCCTTCCCCCTGCCTAGCTGTATTACCCTGGGCAAGTCATTTGCTCTAGCCCAAATTTCACTTTCCTCCCCCATCAAAGGAGGGAATGGAACTCATTGATCCTCAAGGTTCCTTCCATCTCTCTGAATATGTAGGAAAACAAAAATGCAACAAAAAGAGGCCAGAGGGATCCCTGGGTGGCGCAGCGGTTTGGCGCCTGCCTTTGGCCCAGGGCGCGATCCTGGAGACCCGGGATCGAATCCCACGTCGGGCTCCCAGTGCATGGAGCCTGCTTCTCCCTCTGCCTGTGTCTCTGCCTCTCTCTCTCTCTCTCTCTCTCTCTCTATGTGACTATCATAAATAAATAAAATTAAAAAAAAAAAAAAAAAAGAGGCCAGAAATGCCAAATAGGCCAAAGGGGAGGATTGCACATTTAAGGAGGAAGCCAGCTGGTGTGCACAGACTTGTTTGCCAGGAGAAAAGAAGGATGATGCTCCCAGAGCAATAGTGGGCTGCTGGTGGGGGGTGGTAGGAAAGGAGAGGAAGAAAAAGAGGAAAAGGCAAGTCAAGGTCATCTCAAAGTAGTGATTGGGAAGGTTAGACACCGATGCATGTTCAAGGAGAGAGGGCTTAGTGGGTAAGGAGCCACCTCCTGGCATGGCGGTACCAAGCGGCTCCCAGACCATGTTGAGGGTGGTGGTGAGTGTTACAACAGACTCACCAAAGGGTAAGCCCTGAGTGGACAGTGGGGAGTTGGAACACTTTCAAACCCATGGGGCTTCTTCCATGGAGGCAAGCATGGTCAGAGGCCCATCACTAAGAATTTGATACTCTTAGATTTTATGCATTACTGACCTCTGCCTGGGACCAGAGAAAAAAGTCTGGGCAGGTTATGGAACTGAGGGCCTAAAAGGGGATTCAGCCTGCCTGGGATCATGTGACCATGTCATTGCAGGACCAAGAGCAAAAGTTGGTCTCCTTCCCGATTTAAAGCATCGGCCTCTGGTGTGGCCCCTGTCCCATCCATTGGATGCTCTTAAAAGAATCCCTGATTGAAATTGTTGGGCTCTTCAGTGGGGGTGTGTGTGAAAAGTGAGGTGAAAAAAAGTCAGTTCCAGGTAAATGAGGTTCTTGGGTCGTTGTGAGGCCCAGCCACATTGGAGGGTAGCTGGTGGGCCTTTTGGCCACCAGGGTCATGCTTGGGGCAGGAGCAGTGACAGCTGGCTTAGGAGTGAAGAGTGTAGGTTCCAGAGTCAACGAGGTCCTTAAGTACCAGTGCTAGGTGTGTGATATTGGGCTGGTCACAAACTCCCTGAACTGCCATTCCCTCATGTATCATCTGTAAAAACAGAACAAAACAAAATTACATAGGGTTGTTGTGAGAAATCAAGGAAATAATGCATGAAATGCACTTGGCACAGTGCCTGGTACCTAATAACCTCTCAATAAGTAGTAGCTATTATCATCATCATTCTTTCCATTACTGGTTTAACAAATGTGAGATTTGGTGATCTTTCTTACCAACCTCCCACTGCCACCGAAGACCCAGACTCTACATGGTGGACTCCCCTCTTCCTTCGTTTACCTCAGAGTCCTGCCACTGATTCAGCTGCTTCACCTTTGGGCCTCTGAGACCACCTTTGCCATCTCTGTTATGGGACCAGCCTTCTTGGTGCCCTCCAGGGAATCCCACCTCCCCCAGACCTGCCTGCCAACATGGGGGCCTGGCAACAGGCAGAGGCAGGGAGGGCGGCAGGTGGCCAGGGCCAACAGAATGAGGCCATGCTTTGCCACCTTGTCACCAGTCCCTGGCAAGGCCTGGCAAGGTCACCTTTTGCTTCTGATTTCCTCCTGGGAAGGGCAGGTTGAAAGGAAACCCTGAGGGAGCATTCAGAGGAAGGCAAGGGCTTTGCCCCCACAATCTGGGGAGAAACCTTCTTTCCAGTGTTTGCCAGACCAAGAGACATTCCAGCCAAGGGGACTGCCATGGCCCTTGTACAGGAGCAGTGCCGAACTGTGGTGGGCATCACTCTCTAGCCTCTAGGAAAAGCTCAGGAGCTCCTGATTTGGGGCAGTGGTGGTGGGGGGAATCCCAGATTTTCTTAGGTAAAGAGACTCGTGGGTGAGGTCCTTCAGAGGGAACTGATTGCTTATTCTGGGAAATTCAGAGGGTGCCCCAAACTGCTCCCAGCCTCTCATCCCTGGGGGGGGGGGGTGGTTCACCAGAGAAACTGTGGAACTAGGCCAGGGAGGGCCGAGATCACATTCTAGTGTGCAGGTCCTAGAGATCAAAGAGCCCAGCCCACTATCGGGGTTGAGAGGTAAAGGGGAAGATTGGAGGGAATAGCAGGCAGGCAGAGCCTGGCGAATCTAGAGGTGGAGCAGGCAATTGCCTATCTGGCTTGATTTCAGGAGGCTCAAAACAGACTCCACCCCCAAAGCTCCACCCTGCCCCCCCCTCCCCACATAGCCAAACAATGGTATGTTTTTTGAGCACATGCTGGGTGTTCTGTTCTGTGTTCAGCCTCTGTAGCAAATGGTCAAGTTCAATCATTCCCAGCCCCAACCCCCACCCCAGAGTCCTTCCTTTTAAAAGCTTTTGATGGGGATGACTGAGGTCAGGGCTAAAAGAGTGGTCATTCGGCACACAGATGGCTGGAGAGGGAGAGAGAATGACTAGAGGCCCTTGGATGGCAAAGGAAGGCCTACTGGTACATGATGGGTGGTGAAGAGGACAGGGGCAGGGCAGGAGATGTTCTTAAAGTGGAGCTGAGGTGCACAGGAGACCAGATGTGGCTTAGGGCCAAACCCTAGAGGAGAGACAGGACAGGAGAGAGGAAAGGTTCCAGAGGCGCACTGGCATCTTTTGTAAGGAGGGCCCTACAGTCCAACCTGAATGAGTCCTTCAAGCATAACAGAAGGGAGACATAATAATTCCTTTTATTTGTCCAGGACCTTGCCATTTAAAAAGCTCGCTTTCTCTTCCCACCCCCCACATTCTCTCTCTCTCTCTCTCTCTCTCTTCTTTCGTCTTTATAATAGCTCTGTCAAGGTGGGTAGGTCATGGAGTGATTGACGCCCATTTGACAGATGAAGAAATTAAAACTCTGAGAGATGAAATGACTTGCCCAGGGTCACACAGACCGTTTTAATGGGATTGATGGAATCAGAACTTTGGTCTCCCAACTCCCCAAGGAAAGCAAATGCCAGAATCAGCCTAATGAGCATTCAGAGCAGAGTGTGGAGGTAAGCACCTCCATAGTGTTATCTTGGGAATTCTGGGAAGGGCCCCCCACCCCATAGATACAAGTGAGCCTCACTCGGCTCACTTGTACCTGAAGTGTCACTCTTAAGAGATTCATTCTTTTGGATTGAAACTGTGGCCCCTGTTACAATGTGATGGGTGCTGGAGGAAAGGGTGGGGCCATGGGAGAAAAATCTTAGCACCTCTGAATAATGCCCAAGATTGCTCCTAGGAGAAGGCCCTAGCCACAGAGTGGGGGAGAGGACACAGGGGGGATGTTAGGAGTGGAGAGGAGGCTGTGCAGGCAAACCTCCCCCTTTTGTGTAAGAAGGGGAGGAGTTGCATCAGAGTGTAAATGAGGGCAACACTGAGAAGGGGGGCAGGTCTGCCCAGAAGTGGGCCTCTGAGAGCTCTGATGGGTGACTGTACCAGAGTCCTTGGAGGGAGGCTGGGGGGGAGGGGGATTCCACATGGCTCTGTAGGGAAGACAGCGGGGCCGCCTGGACAAGGAAGCAGGATAGCCTAAGAAGCTGGAATTGTGGAGGGGTGGGTGGGGGTGGGGGAACTATTCAGGGAGCTGGCCTAAAGCCAGGGGCAGTCCCAAGGGGGTGAGCTGAGGCTTGAGAGCTCCAGGCCCCGTTCCAGCTCCTGACCTTGAGTCACCATGCAACTCGGCACTTTTCCTACCTCAGTCCAGACACCCATCAGGTCTCTGTTATCTCGGCTTCCTGTTTTACAGAAAACTGTGTAAAAGTGACTCTCCTGACTCCTCCTGACCCACCGTGCCCTTCCTACAGCCCTTACCACCCTCCCATCCAGCATCCTGCAGGCCTCCTGGGCCTCCTGGAAGCTCTTGCCTGCTACTTAGGGTCCTGAAGGCTGCTCCTGCACCCCACGGTCCTCAGCACAAGGGCCTGAAGGCTTCACCCAGCCCTTGGCCTGGGCCTCTCCACTCAGAGGCATGGCTGCATCTGATAAAGTTAAGGCTGAGAGATGATTAGAACCAGCAGCAACCTCAGAAGTCACTTTTGCCATTCAGTCATTTAGTTCGTTCATTCATTCTATTATTCCATTTGTTGAGCGTTGCTATGTGCCAGACACTGCTCTAGACCTGTGGCGTATGGCTTCATGAAGCCCCCAGTCTAAAGAGGGGTATCATTCACCAAGTAAGCACCCAAGTCAATATAAATTTGCAGCCCTGATCCTGTCTTTTTACATACAGGGGAAACTGAGGCCCAGAATGGTTACAGGACTTTTCCAGGGTTGTTCTGGTAGTCAGGGACAAAACAGGACCAGAACCCAGGTCTCCTGATTACTATTGCAGTGCTCTTTCCACCATGTTCTAGAAATAATACAGCATCAGTATAAGGACATGGTATTTATCCTTCTCTGTAGAGCCAGGCTTACCTACAGTCAGAGTAGCCTGTGGCCTACTTGGCAAGATTTGAAGATCCCTGAAAAACAATATCCCCCCCTCCCATGGTCATCCTCCCCCCACAGTTCTTTCCCTTTCCACCCCAAGAAGCCCCACCCATGCCTAAAATACCACTGACTGAAATCTATGGGTTAAAGCCCCTGTGGTAGGCCTGAGGAGAACCTATGAGCCATTACCTATCATTGACACAAATACAGTTCTCTGATTTGTCCTTTAGGATTGGCTCCCAAACCAGGTATGTTGCATTTGGTGGAGGGAGACTGAGTCTCCCTTAAAGTGGACACTTCTAGGGAGGACGGGGCATCCCAGATGGTAGTAAGGGGGGGCCCACGAAACTCCCAGCAGCAGGAGGACACAGGTCACCTGAGGGGACAGGCAGGAGGAAGGTACCTGAAAAAGGAAGCAGGAAGGTTCTGGAGGCAGACACCTGCTTCACAGTTTGGCCCCGGGGGCCAGCCCTGTGCCTACAGCATGATCCATGACATTTTGTTTTAAAATACATGTTTACATTTGGTCTTTCCTTATACTAGATTATACTAAGTCTTTTGTCCCTTCTGCAGCCTGGCGTCTGAGTGGTTTGTACGTGCAGTTCCTGAGGGGCCTTCCCTGAGTCTGGTCAAGCAGTTGCCCTTAAATGGCCCTCCAGTCCCTGAGTTGATCTGTCTCATCCTGACCTGCCGGGGGCCTCCCCTCTCTTGGGACTGCAATGGGAATCAACCAGCCTGCACCCTAGGGCTCCCCACCCAGACCCTGCTGAGGTTTCCAGTTCTTCTGCAGCTGTGATGGAGGAGGTTTCAGTGGGAAGGAACATCTGTGCCTAGAAGGTAGCCTCCACTGGAAATCTCAAAACAAAGCAAAATGCCTAGCTGGAGCCTACCCAGAGCTTTAGAATCAGGGGTTCACGTTTGGCCTCTGCCACTTACTAGCTGGGTGATCCAAGGCAAGTCACTTAACCTCTCTGGGCCTCTGTTTTCTCATCCACAGAATGGACCTAATGACAATATGATACCCACCCCCTCCTGTCAACTACCTCAACTGTTGACAAGGTTCCAAAGGCTAATGTATATAAGGCTCTTCGCACAGTGCCTGCTGAGCTATCAGTACTCAAGAGCTGCTGCTGTTCTTACTCAGACCAGATGTGGCTTTGAGATCTCCCTGTGATAGGTCAAGACCTAACAGCTGTCCTTCGCGGCCCCCTTGTTGAAGCGAGGCTTTTATAAGACAGGTTTGCGTAAAGTGAGGCCCACCTGTAGGGCATTCTCCCCGTGCTGGTGATTCATGGGTGGGATGCATTCCACCCACCTAATTTAAGCCATTCTACATTTTCTTCTCCCTGACACGGACGTGTTTACAGGAGGACAGTCCCATTCAAAACAAGATGAAAATACACTGCTGGCCCGGAGCCCCAGGCTAACTGGTTTCAGGTCCTCTCCCAGCTGTCAGCACCTCACAACAGGGCCGTGGGGTGGGGTGGGGGCTGCCTGGCCCTATTCCCCTGTCTCCCTCCCTCCACCCAACCTGGCTCCACCTGGTGTGAGGCAGTTGGCCATCACCTGGTTAAGCCAGAGCGGGGCTTCAGGGCTGAGGTTCTGCCAGCATTTTTACAAAAGCAGGAAGGAGGGGTGTCAAGGGGCGAGGGCCACCGGCCACCCTGGCGAGCTCTGGTGTGAGGATTGTGCCTGCTGCCAGGGTGGCCCAGTGCAAAGTCAGAGAGGAGGACTGCCAATGGAGAGTGGCAGGAAATGGCCAAAGAAAACTCCCCCAGCAACCTGCCTTTCTGCCTGGCACTCCCCTCCCCCCCACCAGCCAGACTCATTCCTTTGGGTTAATAAAGGAGGCTCTGGGTATAAAGAAGTGACTTCATGGGGAGGGGGAACCCAGCAACCCCTTATCAGCCACAGAGCCTACCTGAGAGTCCCCTTCTCACCCATGCCGCTTATAAGCAAGTAAGTAGAGGAGGGTATATGCAGGGAGGATGCCCGAAGAACAAGCAAATGAGATCCCCTGGACAGGGAATGCTGAAGGTTAGTGTTGCAAAGTAAGGCTCTGGTATATCCCTGCTCCTCACAGCTTCTTCAGAGCCCATTCCCGAGAAGAGCAGGAGGAGATGATCTCCTTTGTCATAAACTCCCCTGCTCTTTGAGCTGCCTGCTCAGGCACTTTGGTCACATTGAGAGCGAGCCCAGGAATATGTGGGTATATCTGCCTGTACCCCTGAGAGCCCAAAGCCCCATTTAGCCAGGAGCTGTTGTGAGGCTCCTTCGCAGGCAGCACTCCACCCGTCTATACTTAGCCAGCCCCAGGGCAGTTCCCCCAGGAGCCCCCTACTATTCAGACCGCACTAGGCAGGCCACGGTGTTCCTTCCCAGAGAAGAACTGAACAGTGCCCCTCCCAAGAAAGTCTTTTCATTTTAACAGGGATCCTCAACACTTCAAACCCATGGTGACATTAACAGTGAGAATTTCCTTTATCTTGGCCGGTATTGGTTATTTTTGGTCAGGACGGGGTTGTTGTTGTTTTTGCCTGACCCTCCCCCACCTCCCCCCCCCCCCACACACAGCATTCCAGTTATATGGCTGTCACTCGCTCAGAATCAGGCCTGCTAGCCCCAAATCCCTCTTTGATGTTGCTGCCAGCCGAGACTTGGCTGCCCTGGTCCCGGGCTTCATCACCCTCCACTGCTCCCTGTGGGTGCCCTGTTCCCAACTGACCCAGCCCCTCCAGCTAAAGATGGAAACTGACCAAAGTCCCAGCATTAGTAGAAAACCATGAGCGGGTGCATACGCACAAGCACATGCACACGCACACACACGTACACACACACACACACACACACACACACGGGTGAATTATCCCTTTTATTGAAGAGGTCGGGCCTTGGTTCCAGGTTGTTAGTGGCTACTTAATTAAATTGTACTTGGGTTAGGTTTCCCAAGTATGTTTGATTTTCACTAGTCTTTCATGTTTTTTAACTGCAGAATTGCTCTCAGACAGTGATTGTCTCCAAATCACAGTGTTAACAGAAGGCAAATTCATGAATTTGCCTATATAGTTCTTCCCTACAGAGGCTATTAGCAAAGTTCTAACACTTGTCCAAACCTTTTAGTTATTCATTAAGCATGTATTTACCATCTTGAGACTGTGTGCCAGGCACAGGTCCAGACTCTGGGGGCACAATGGTGAATAGGATAAACCCCTATGCCTGCAGAACTTGTATTCTCAGTCTAGGAAGCCAGTCCATGCTCGCTGAAGATCTTGTGTGTTGCCCACTTCCAGTCATGGTCTTATCTGGCTGTGCCTTTAGTCCTGCTTGAAAGACTTGAGGTCCTGCCGATTACTGACTGCTTGTGCCATCCAAGAGGCCCTTGAGGCCAAAATGTTATGCAAGTTCAAGTCCTGTGTACTGGGACAGATTGCTAAAGAACTTCAAGAGACTGAATTTACTTTTTTAAAGATTTTGTTCATTTATTTGACACAGAGAGAGAGAGCAAGCACACAAGCAGAAGAGAGAGGGGGGCTTTGACATGGATGGAACTGGAGGCTATTATGCTGAGTGAAATAAGTCAAACGGAGGACAAACATTACATGGTCTCATTCATTTGGGGAATATAAAAAATCATGAAAGGGAATAAAGAGGAAAGGAGAGAAAATGAGTGAAAATATCAGTAAGGGTGACGAAACATGAGAGACACCTAACTCTGGGAAAAGAAAAAGGGGTAGTGGAAAGGGAGGTGGGTGGGGGGTTGGGGTGACTGGGTGATGGGCATGAGGGAGGCACTTGGCAGGATGAGCACTGGGTGTTATGCTATATGTTGGCAAATTGAACTCCAATGAAAAAAATAAAGCCATTTAAGTATTAAAGATATATATAAAAAAAAAGAAGAGAGAGGGAGAAACAGACTTCGCACTGAGCAGGGAGCCCAATACGTGGCTCGATCCCAGGACTCCGGTATCATGACCTGAGCCACAGGCAGATGCTTAACTGACAGAGCCACTCAGACACCCCTCAAGAGACTGAATTTAAATGTTGATTCCACTTTGATACCAGTCCCTCATGTTACCCCCGCCCCCAAGCAGTACTGGTGACTTGTGACACAATGGAAACAAAACTTGGAACCTGGACAAAAAGTTAGAAATGCCAGACTTTGAAATAGCATTGATAGGGCCCAGTGAGCCGTTGTGTCAGCAGTGTTTGGGGACCAGGACCCTTACTCATCGTGGAGCAGTGTTTGGGGACCGGGACCCTTACTCATCATGGTCACACCCTTGTTACTTTCCAAAGAACATGGATGGCTATGCCACCTACAGGATGTCCACCAAGTCTGGAACCATAGGCAAATATTGTCCATGTTGTTGTAAAGACATCGTCAGTCTGCAAAAAAAGAATACAATGATATTATCTCTGTTTCCAGACTTTGGGGTGTCTGTACACATATCCACCTTGTGTGGTGTATATGTCAGGGAGAGAAGCGTCATTCCCATGTCATGAATAAGCAGATGGCAGCACAGGGGGTTTAGAGCCTTCTAAGCAGTCCACCAGCTGTCTAGTGGCCAAGGTGGAGAAAGAACTCTGACCTCCTGATGTACTTTCTTCCTGTTTGACCAAGTTCATGTAGAATGGGTGCTAAAGCCAAGTTTCTCAGGGAGCACCTCCCCTGGCATAGGCACTAGGGCAGTCCCTCTCGATTCTTACCATTATTCTCTAAGAGCTCAGGAACCAGCTCAGTGGGCCAAGTCCATTATTGCAGTAGCCTGCTGGAGAAAAATCACCCAGTGACAGGACCAATGCCTCTGGATTATCTCCCAACTGTGCTCTGGCCCCAGTGCCCCAAGATAACCAGGGACTATCTGTGAAACTCCTTTCTTCTCAACTGCTGAGCTAGGAACTGTCTATACTTGGCCATTCCTCAGTTTCCATATTTACTTTAGCTCTTCTGCGGATCTGTCAACAAACTCCATGGTATTATTAGTTTTAGCAAATAACAGGATGTCAGAACTGTTGACCAGGATTTGTTACTTTGCTATTGGAGCTGTATCCTGGGACATAGGGGCCAGTGTTCCTCTTATTTTCTAAGGTGTCTGAGCTTTGGCAGGAAACCTTTTCCGGGCAGGCCCACCACACTCTGCCCATGCTACAGGCCCTGGAAGGCTACTCCACCCACAAAGACCTGGGCCCTTTGTCCTTGCTCAGTGGTACAGAGATGTCCAAAGGTAGATTCCCCCCCAAAAAAATCAATACAAATGTTTTTGAATTTTCCAGTTTGGTGCTTTACCCTTAGACTTCTGCTATGGCCTTCTGTACTTGGTAAGATGGTGTTGGGACTTAACACTCATGTTGTAGAGAAGGGTGGGGGAGAAGGGTGGTATTTTAAGCTGGCACTAAGAATTTCCAGGCTTTGGCCCCAAAATATCTTTCTCTTCTAACCCCACCCCCCTGCACTGCCTGTCTCAAGGAGCGAGAGGGGAGGTTAAAAGGGTCACTGTTGCTGACAGGCAACCAGGAAGTCCAAGCCTTGGGGGAAGCATAGCCTTTGTTTATTTAAGCCCCAAACCTAGCAGGCAGTGTAAATTAAACATAAAAATAAAATAAAATACCAAAACACAGGCCGGATGCATGCCACAGAGAGCATCGAATTCCCCTTCAGCCCTCCCTTGGGAGAGAGGAGTTGGCTGAGCAGTGGGGGCAAACCTTCTTGCTAGGGAGGAGCTCACAAGCCATGGGAGGGGTGAGGATGGTAGGGGCAGGGGAGCTGAGGTTTGGATCAGGGTGGGGATAAGCATGTTTGCAGAAATCCTGGTGACTCTTTGTAGTCAGCCCCAGCAGGCTTCTGGGCAGGGTGGGGGTGGTGGGGAATTAGTCACACCCCTCCAGCTAATCTCAGAATGGACCCATGTTTGACCTGGTGGTGATAGCCACAAGGCGAGCAAGAGCTGGCTTTTGTGGAAGGGAGGCAGGGCTGGGTTAATTGACCAAACTGCGCTATTAGAAAAAAATCAGCCCTTCCCTGTTCTCTCCCTCCCCCCAGGGTTCTTCTCCTTCTTCATTCTGGGATGCCCACCTTCTGTCCTCAAACTCCCAGGCCAAGAGTTCCCGCCACTGACAGCTGTGAAGTGTCTTAGAAGCAATCTGTTCCTTCTAACAGGCAAAATTTGGCAGAGGTTGATTTATAAATAAGAGCAGGTTTGGGTTATCCTTCTAATAGCATCTCTCATTCATGTTCTGATCAAGTGTTCAGGAGTGAAAGGGAAAGAGAGCGAAAGGCAAACAGACATTAGACCTGGAATGTGCTGAACTCTATCATTGTGTATCATCCAAAGTAGATCTTGGTGACCCTGACACTCTGGGGGCTCTTTGGGTGGACCTTGTTTTGGCCGTCCCCTTTAGGCCAGCGGTTCTCAAAAGCAGTTCTGTGGAGTAGAGACAGAAGAGTTGCATCCGACCCATCGGAAAACACCCTTCCCAAGCCACACACTATTCCACTGGATCTTCTAGGGCTAGAGTCCAGCCATAAGTTCCGTCTAGGAGATCCTGATGTTAAGAACCCCATGAGGACCCATCCGTTTCCCTCTGCAGCCCACCAGCAAGGTGTACCTGCTGTGTGTCTGGTCGCTTTCCAGTGCTGATCTGCCACTGACCACTCTGTTGAAAGTAATAGGAAAATTGAGTTCATACTTGAGTACTCGTCACTGATAATAGCAGACCATGGCCCTTTCCCAGGGCTTTTGGCAGGAAGAATAAACATTCCTAGTTCCTTGAATTATAAAGCGGTCCTGGAATGATCATTAGAATCCAAGGTTCTGATTCGGATGGTGACGTTTGTAGACACTACAGTAGTCTGGTCGGGCAAAGGACTGAGAGGACTTTTGCTCAGTGCCCTTCAAATCAGACTTCTCAGGTAGCCGGTCACATGTGGCATCTGTGCCAGGGCTGGCTCTAGTTAGAACTGTCCTCATGAGGAGCCTGGGAGAGCCATTTCTTAGGCATTCATATGATTGATTGTGTACACGTAATGCTTGGGGTTTGTTTGTTTTTTAAAGATTTCAATTATTTTTTCATGAGATACGAGAGAGAGAGAGAGAGAGAGAGAGGCAGAGGGAGAAGCAGGCTCTCCACAGAGCAGGGAGCCCGCCTCAGGACTCAATGCCAGAACCCTGGGCTGATGACCTGAGCCGAAGGCAGATGCTTAACCAACTGAGCCACCCAGGCACCCCACGTAGCACTTGTTTTTTGTTTCTCCTTTATTTTAATGTGTGATTGACATCTTTGAAACCTGTGGACCTAGCGGCACCAGGGATTCCTGTTCCTGGTGTACAGGGTGAGGCTTCAGCTGGCTCCCCCCGTACCCCCTCTAAGCTTCCCCTAAGACCCCGTCACCTAGGATGTCTGCACAGCACGTGGCCAGCTCTGGATGTTGGAGAGAGCCAGGGCTATGTCTTTTGATACTCTGGCTTGGTCTAGAGTGTCCTCCTGCTTTGCCATATTGCCGTGTCCTATTGCTTTACTGCTTCTTTTGCATCAGGAGGAAGCTGGCAACAGCAAGAGACACACAGAGACAGGGAGGCAGAGGGGGAGGATCTGCATGATGCCCTTCTCCTGCCTATATCTGTGAACTGGACTTGGTGAAAAGCTGAGAGAATGTTTACATAAATGTGTGTGTGTGCTTCTGTGCTTCTTTTTCCCTCCTGGTGAGGTGTGTGTTCCTTGTCAGCAATTCTCAAACCAGGCCAGGAGGCTTTCCTTAACTCTCCCAACACTCCTTTGAGTTCCCTGGCACTGTTCCCATGGCTGAGGTTGGGGGGACGGGTGGCCTGCCCAGGAAGGAGCTTGCCTCATTTCTCTTCTTCTTTCCGTTTGGCCAGTATCGTGTCCCCTGCCCTTCCCAGCACTGCCTCACTCCAGGGAGGCTGCCTTCCTTCCATCCAGGAAGCTCTGGGGTGAGGGTAGGTGGCCAGAGAGTAGGAAGCCCTTTTCAGAGCCCCTTTTCACCATCCAGAGTCCTACCACAGAGGATCAGGGAGCTACCTCAAGTGAGCCCTTGGTGAATAGCTCTGCTGTGAGGTAAGCGATGGCCTGAGTCATACAATGCAAGAGCCCTGGGAGGCTCCTCATGCTTCCCCATCATGGCCCAGGTGCCCAGGCGCCTAAAGAGGCTGGCAGTATTACCATCATTTTGTTCCCCAGGAAACCTGCACCACTACAAAGGTCACCCATTCTATATAGCAGGACCCACGATGGAGCCAGGTGCTCCACCTTGGCTTCTTCATGGGCCTCTTGTCTGCTGGCTCCACATCCCCAATAGGATCCTCCTCATTCTCATCTTCCAAAAGCATTGCCAATAGCCCTAAGTCCTCCACATACCACTCAAAGTAACCTTGACAACTAACAGAAAAAAAATGGGTTGGAATTTCAGGGTTGCTTCACAGAGCAGCAGGGATGGAGAGAGCCCCTGCCAGTGTCTCCTTGGCTCACACAGGCTGGTGGAGGGCTGGTGCCAACAGGAAGAGTAGCCATGTTCTTGCTGCTTTCTTTCCCTGCCCCTGGAGTGGGCTGTGACCAGGGGTAGAGTGAGGAGTCTGCCTGCCTAAAGATGGCGCAGGTCTGGGAGGGTGAAGTGGAGCAGAGGTGAAGACCAAGAGGAGCCAACCGAAGAAGGAAGACCAAGAAATTGGCAGGTAGAGGTGACCCGCCCCCCCACCCTTGACACTGTCCATCTCAGAAGGAAGGGACGGTTAGACCAGAGAGAGCAGATCTATGCTTTGTTTCCAAGCAAAGTTTACAAACCCCTTGGTTTACAAACCCTGGGGGTTAAGGAAGAGAATCAGAGTGAGAGGCCCTGGCACTGTTGGCCACCATGTCGGGGAGCCTTTGGTCCCACATAGAAACTCCGAGCCTTGTGGCTGCTGTGTTCTCCCCAAAGGCTAGGGTGAGGAGAAGAAGAGCACAGCCAATTCTGAGGAATGAAGTAATGCCCAGGCATGGCAGTGGTGTGGCCCTCCTGAACCCCAAGCTACCCTTCAACCCACCCTCAAGCCCTAGGCTTTCCCCTGCCTCCCGAAGCAAACATTTCACTGAGATTGAACCAAGTAGGAGCCTCCTGATTGTACCACAGGCCCAGGATATTCTGGAAGGAAGCACGATTTTTAACTTGTACTACCAGTTGGTTGGTAGGTTTGTTTGAATTTCCCCAAAATGGGCCTTGCACTTTGAATGGGCATTCAATCAATTTTGAACTGAATCAAGTGGAACCGACTTAAACTGAATGATTAGGGTGGTGTGGAGAGGGAAGAGGAGGAGGAGAAGGAGGTGATGCCATTCACCAAGGTTAATTTTGTAGTCTGTTCTTCAGGAATATCTATTTCTGTCTCAGGGCTGGGTCATGGGAAGGGTGGAAAAAAAGAGGGCTTGGAAAAAGTATGGAGGTAGATTTTCCCAGCTGCGAGGCATAAAGTGAAGGGAGACAGGCATAAATATTGACACAAGGTTCATGAGATTTAAGATCCACCGAGCCAAACAGCATTCCTGGATCGTGCTGCCAACGCTTCCAGTCTTGCAGAGGCACCAGGACAAACCGCCTCCCCCCGCCCATGAGTAGCCATCAAAGTTGGGGTGACAAAGATGGTTCCAACAAGGGCCCTTTTTGTACCTCTCTGAATGAGGGGGAGTGGGCGGGCTGCCCTGTCAGAATGGGGTTTGGTTCTGCCTGTCATCCATCGTGTCACTCGGAGATTGTCTGTGAAGCTCACATGGGACCCTGTCCGCGAGGGAGCTGAAAGGCACGATTCATGGCTCCTGTCGTCATTTGGTGTCAGGATTTGGCCCAAATTGGTTGTCAGAGCTGCTTCTCCAAGACAGTGTCCATCTTCACTGGGGCTCTCCTCGGGGTCCCTCCCACACTGGCCTTCTGCTTCTGTGTCTACATCCTCCTCTCCTGTTTCCTGCCGCCCAGAGTCAGGGTTCTGGGCCTTGGCCATGCAGGGCAGTTCACATGACCCACAGAGGACAAGGCGCTTTCTCTGTCACTGTCTTTCTTTCTTGCTTCCCTCCTTCTGGACTTTGGGGATTTTCCATGAAGCCAAAGTAACCATGTAAGTGGCAGTGGCCTTCCTGTCTCTAGTCCTCCACGCTGGAGGGGAATCAGAGGGGAAGAGAGAAGATAAGACAGACGCAAGGACAAATTTAAACGATGGCATTTCAGCCTCCTTATTCCCCCAGCCTCTTCAGAAAAAGGGACACGTAAGTAATTAGAAGGAGACAGAGCTTCAGCCGGAAGGGGGCTTGGGGTGGAGGAGTCAGTGGGGAGGGCTGTTTTTCAGCCATCCCATTAACTGTGCTAACGTTCCAGTGCTCAATATCCTTTTTGATTTCCTTTTCCAGCTCCTAGCCCTGTGTTTGCTTTGTGGCTTGTCCCGTACCTCTCCCATCGCGTCTTTTTCCGCTTCTCCTGACACAAGGCCTTGTGTTTTGCTGGCAGCATTGCTGAATCTTTGGGTGGAACACTGCCTGTAGAAAATAAGGAAGACTTGCCTATAAAGAGTTTCCTCTGGGCTGCATGGTACACAATGCTTCAAGTGTGACAAAAGGGGAAGTGAGATGTTCCCCCTCGCCACCACCCCCAAACCTACCGCACCCACCCCTCAGCAGCAGCATGCCCAGATCCGGCCCATGGCTTCTGCAGCCCAGACTACCCAGTCTCTGTCCCCCTGCCCCGTGGGAGCCCCAAGGAGGAAGCACTCTTGTCCTAAAGAGTCTGGCTTTTGAAATGGAACAGACCTGTGAGAATGCTGAGACATTTCTCCCAGCTTAAACAGGTCAATTTCCAGGGCCTCCTGAAATGGAGAGGGTTGGCCCTGTCCTCATGATACCACTCTCCGTCTAAAAGGTCGACCCTGAGAGTGAGGGAGGGGCAGCTGCGTCTGTCTAACTGCGGAATCCAGTAGCCTGAGGGCTAGACCTGAAAGCCAGCAAAGGATCTGGCTCATTGGCTGGGCGCTGTTGCTGGGCCGGCTCTGGGTCCAGCCCAGTGTTGTCGGGTGCAGGATGGAAGAAAGGGAATTTAGACACATTCACACAAGGCTGCTGGGCTGTGGATTCCCTGGCGCACTGTTTCCTGCCTGGGTCCCACCTCCGCAGGACATAAGGATGCAGAGAGCCCTGTGGATCAGCAGTTTGCTCAGAAAAGTTAGGTCAGATCATAGATATCTTGTACAGCATAAACTTGGACTGGCTGCAAGGTTTTGCGCAGATATTCTGGGCAGAGGAATTTTCTAGAGTGCCTGGGGTTAAGCAGAAAATCTTTTGGATTCCTCCTCCTTCTTCCCCTCTCCCCCTCCTCTTTGCCCTTGTTCAAAAAATCCCTCTACAAGGACATTTATATGCATTGTCTTGCCTTAGCGAGCTCTGGGATCTGGGGATCCAGCCATCGTTTCGTTTGCTAGTGGTGGAGCCTAAGGCCTCAAGGTGGCTGGCCACTTCTCACTTGGCTATCAGCTGGCAAACTAGAAGTGTAGACAGCATGAGAGATGGGCTGAGTGTGGGCTGAACCTGGGACATCCTTTTAAAGTTGTTTTTTAGGGATCCCTGGGTGGTACAGAGGTTTGGCACCTGCCTTTGGCCCAGGGCACAATCCTGGAGACCCGGGATCGAATCCTACATCGGGCTCCCGGTGCATGGAGCCTGCCCTCCCCTCTGCCTATGTCTCTGCCTCTCTCTCTTTCTCTCTCTGTGACTATCATAAATAAATTTAAAAAAATTAAAGTTGTTTTTTAAAACCAAATCCCTGATAGGAGATTGTTTTCTTGTGGTTGGCTTCATTCTCCTAAAAGCTGAGCACAGCAGGAATATGGCATGGGCGGGGGGGGGGGGGGGGCAGTTAATTAAGGATGCCAGTTAGTGGGGCCCTAGGAACTGAAAGTTTGACAGGACTACGATTATTATTCTCAGAATGCTTCCCTTATTTGGGGTATCGTATACCACAGGACGAAATATTTCCATTGTGGGAACCCCCAGTTAGATCAGTATCTCCTATTTCCTAGACGGAGTGAGCTTTCTTTGAGGACTGTGTGGCTGCCTTTTGAAATCATGCGGGCCCGGCCAGCACTCCCATAAGGTTCACTTGGACTCTTTGGATATGCTTCTGGTCCCTGATGCTGCTCTTCCCTTCCACAAGGGTCAGAAAAGCCGAGTGTGCTGACAGTCGGCCTCTGGACCACTTGTCCTGCCACTCAGCCTTTCTTCCTCCTCACTGCTTTCCTTGGCACCTCCCACCCAGCCCCCCACCGCATAGATTTATTTACTCCACACCCACTCCCTACCCCACTAAGTGTGGTAGGAACAGACTTGGTCTCGAGGTCAGGGAGACCTGGGTTGGAGTCCCAGATCCATAATTTCTTAGCTATGGTGCCTTGGACAAGGTAGCCTCTCAGACCCTTGGTTTCTTCATCTGTAAAATGATGGTGACAGTGCCACCACCACAGGCCTTGTGGTGCATCTGGCCCAAATGTCTGGCCCATAGCTGATGCTCACTTAGTGGTAGCCATGATTGTCAGTGAGTCTCAAGCTAAGCTTTTTTTTTTTTTTCAAGATTTCATTTAGTTGAGAGAGGCAAGGAAGGGGAGGAGCAGAGGGGGAGTGAGAGAAACTTCAGCAGACTCTGTACTGAGTGCAGAGCCCAGATGAGCCCGTGGGGCTCAACCTGGGGCTTGATGTGGGGCTCAATCTCGCAACCCTGAGATCAGGACCTGAGCTGAAACTGAGAGTCGGACGCTTCACCGATGAAGTGACCCAGGTGCCCCATAAAACTCAGCTTATTTTTAATTGAAGTATCATTAACTTAAAATTCAAACACAGCCTTGCTAGCAGACACAACTTCTTTTCCTTTCCCTTCCTGAACTACCTTGATTTCTCTGCCTCTGAGTCCATATAAGGGAGTTACCCTGGAGAAGGAGCTATGTTTCCTTCAGTCCTGTTGCTCGCCTCCTTAGTGGTGTTTTTATCTCTGCCAATCCAGTTTATTTCTCCCTCTCTTTTTCTTGTCATAGTCTCCCTTGGAAGTTTGGGGATGGGTAGCAATAGTTAGTTTGTGAGAACCATTTACAAGCCAGGGAGAGGTCTGAGGCTCTTCCTGGGGCCAAAGAAGCTCTATGTGGCACAGAGGGCAGATTAATATATCAGGGAATTCCAGTAGTAGTGAGGCTTCTGATTTAAGAAAGCTTTTTTTTCCCCTCCCTCAGCTAATGTTCTTAATGACCTATAAACAGAGTCTGCACTCTGTTCTGCTTACCACACACAGCTCTGTGCAAACACTTTGTGGGGAGGGCTTGTGACCTAAAGGTAACATAATATCTTGAGATTGGGATGGTTTCCCGCCTCACCTAGGGTGAAGAAAAACACCATCTTGGGCTCCTGGGGTGGGTTTGCTTAGATACTTCTATTGTCAGCCCTTTTCAGGTAGGATGGCCTTTGTACATTTGTTACCACCTATGGGACCCAGTAGGAGCCCTGTGTCACAGCAGCCAATGTTGGCTATTCGGTGGTGTAACTGCACTGGCGGTCTGGTGAAAAGCAAGGCCTTAAGACTGGGCTTAACTGGGGCCTTGGCCAGGGTGTCAGTGCCAGGCACCTGGTTAGAAGAAATATCCTGAGGCAAATAATAATTACCTCCTTTGCTGATAAGAGGCCCTAGTACTTTTCCAGTAGCCTGATTACATTAGGGTATTTCTTTGGACCACAGCCTGAGTCACAAACTGATCCATGGGCACTGGCCCTAGCTTCATCCAGACTATTGTATATGTGGTGGAACCCAATGTTCCCCTTCTGGTCCTGAGTTGGTGTAAATAATACTAGCAGTTGCATCATCACCTGTGCCTTCAGGTTCGGTGGCCCCCTCTGGCTGCAATTCTGCCTCTGTCCACCAGGTGGCCTCACTTAGGAGAGAGTAGGAGCAAAGCACCTCCAGCCTCTGCTGCCGCCTTTTATTTTTTAAGCTTGAAGCTGAAAAGAAGAAAAGTGTATTTTGATGGAAACATATGTAGCTTTTAGTTGGAAACATTATCCTTGTAACTGGGAATCTGTTCGTTCCCAAAGTAACCTCTTCGCCCTACCTATGGCTGGCCCCATCACAAGTGTTTCCCTAGGATGGTTTGTAAATAGCCTTGGTTTGTAGTTTTGTTGTCATTTGCTGTTTATAGGAAAGTAACAAGATCTTGTTTTTAAAAACACAGATGTGAAATCCCGGATAATGTTGCATGTATTTTCTCTGCAGAGTAAGGTGTGGAGACCAAAGGAAAGGGGCTGGCATCTTGTGGTTCCTCCAGTGCTCATCCCCCTGCTGCCTCCCCCACCTCCGCCCACCTCCTCTGTCACTCACTTGGCTCCCAGCTTCCCCCTTGTATGTGTTCCCCCACTCATCTGAGTTCTCGGGAAATTCTCTTCTCCCTCCATGCGCACTGGCACTCACAGAGTAGAGTAGTCCAACCCTGTGCTCAGGTACCGAGCATGTCACAGATCTGTGCATGTGTCAGCACCCATCCAGAGGAGGAGGTCAGTGGGTAGGTGCTGGGGTTGGGGGCAGACCAGCGGGCCAGCTGGCTGGGTGATAGGACATGCAAGTGGCAAAGTATGTGTGCAGAAGAGAGTTTGAGAGGGCAGGCGGCAGGAAGGAGGTGAGCCTCCTGATGATCAGAGTGGGTACAGGGCATGTGGTATGTAATGGCGTTGCAAAGCCATGGGGGTATGCTGGCTGACACCTGGAGAAGAGCTTTGAAAACCAGCGCCCCCCTTTACTGAATGCTGTCTGCTCTGGTTAGGGCATTCGTACTTCTCTAAGAATCCGCTCCAGTTCGGTTTTTACCAATCTCCGGAACCCTCTTTGGAGATGCCAGTTGGCACAAGAAAGTGCTGAACTGTTTACAGCCCTAGCCTAAGGTTCAGGGAGGGGATGTGGTTTAACTGGACCACAAAGCCTGGTATAGGACTCATTTGCATGGCCCCTGACGCCATGTGACGCAGCCGGCTCCTCCTATATAAAGAAGCAGGAGCCGAAATATCTCCGAGTCTGGGTTGGACTGGCGGCTGTGGAGTTTGTGACACACAAGGTGACACCCCTCGAGTCACTTCCCTTCAACTCTGAAGCGCCTGCCTGGCTTCGGGTCCAATCGGCAGCCTTCGCCCCCCTCCTAGCCCCCTGGGCAGGACTTGCGGAGCCCAGACCCGTGCAGCGCGCCAGCAGCCCGCAGCCACCCAGCCCGCCCAGCCCCGCCAGAGCTCCGGCCTCCCAAGCCATGAACGCGGAAATGTATCAGACCCCCATGGAGGTGGCGGTCTATCAGCTGCACAATTTCAACATCTCTTTCTTCTCTTCCCTGCTTGGAGGGGATGTGGTGTCCGTTAAGCTGGATAACAGGTAACCGCGGGCCGCAGCTCCTGAGCCCAGGCGCCGGCGGGGACTGGGCTGAGAGCGGGATCTCCGAGTGAGCCGCGCGCTGCCGTCCCCGTTCCCCTGCGGTGCAGCATCCTGGGAAGGGGCGGGGGTAGGGGACGCAGGGAGGAGGGTCACCGCCGCCGTCGTCGGAGCGTCCCTGTGGCCGCTGCGCCGTGAGAAGGAGCTGCTGCAGCCCGAGGCAGAGGGGCGGCGGGGCGGGCTGGGCTGGGCAGGCCTGGGCAGGGGGCTGGCCACGCGCTGTGCGCTGCCGGGGAGCAGGCCGGAAGCTTCCGAGCCAGGAAGGAATTCCTAGCTAGCTTCGGAGCCCGGTAGGTGCCCCCCGCCCACCGCGCGCGCCCCAGGGGTGGGGGAGCCTTTTGGGCCAGCGCGGGGTTGAGCCGCCGGCGGGGGACTCCGTGGGCCTCGGGCCCCTATTGTTTGCCCGTGGCCCGGGCCCGGCTGAGCAGGCCACACTCGCCTGCGCGCCCCGGGCCCCGCGCGCTGCTTCACGCGGAGCTCTGTCTGGGCTGCTGCGGCAGGAGCCAGCCCGGTTGGGGAGGTGCAGGCGGCTTGCTGCAGAGGCCCCAGGGAACAAAGTGCCTGGGACTCCGGGCCAGGGAGGCGGGAGAGGAGGAAGAACCAGGGCAGAGGGAGGACTTTGGCCACAACCGCCAGGTGCTCAGAGTGGAACTGAGTGGGTAACGCGGTGGCTTTGCTTTTTGTCTTGGCAGTGCCTCTGGAGCCAGCGTGGTGGCCATAGACAACAAGATCGAGCAGGCCATGGTGAGTGGCATCACTGCATCATTCCCCATCCCCAGACTGAGCTGCTGCTTATGTAACTTGGGGCAGGAATAAGGAGGTGGGTGTAAAGGCCTTTTGCCAAGAGCCTGAGGAAGCTGCCGGCCTGCTTCTTATCCCCTTGGAGGCCCTAGGTAGCCTCCCATCAGAGTGGCACCTTATAGGGCATTTGCAATCTGCCCTTCCTGACTCCCTCCTTTCCTCCACCCTCTCTTTGCAACAGCCTCTGGCTCCCTCCTTGGGCAGTGTGCAGGGCAGGGAGCTCAGACACTTGAATTTGTCTGCATCCCTCATTTGGCAGGGGCCAGAGCTCATTGGATGCAACCGCACTGCAGTACCTCTGCAGAGTCTGGGCTAGGGTCAGGAGTTGAGAGGAAACAGGAAGCAAAGCACCCTACCCCTTCTCCCTCTCCTTTACCAGGTAGAAGTCATACTCCACTGAGCAGCCAAAATAGCTGCTGGGGGTTGGGGCATCCAGCAGTTAGCCACCACTTATTTATGCCTTGGTGCCCAGTGACCCAGCTCCCTGCCTCCAGTGCAGTACTCAGATTCAAGAGAGGATACAGCAGTCCTGGCACCTTCTCCTAGGGCCGGTGTCCTCTTGGGTCAGGTGGCACTGCTGGTGCAACTCAGTGTGCCAGGGCATGTGGAGAGGAGGAGACCCCCAAAATGACCAGTTTCGTTCTCTTGGGGGAAGATGTATACAGGAGATAAATCAAATGGAGTGCCCTGCAGGTCCCTCTTGCAAGGTGGGCCAGCAGCAGGACCTTGTGTGGCATTGGGGACAGAGCCGAACACCAGCAACCAGCAGAGGTCTCGCCCAGAGGCTCCTAAGTGGCCAGCTTTGAAAGTCACTAGAAACTCACAGAAGAATCCTCTGCAGCTAGGAGGGCTCCCAACTCAGGCATGGCCCCCAACTCGAGCATGGCCCAGTCGTATAGTGCTCCCAAGTGAAGCTGAAGCACTGTGGAGGGGGGTGCGTAGGGGGATAGGGCCTCGGGGCCAGTGTGCTGAGGGAAGACCCCGGGGGGGGGTGGTGGCACAAGGCACAGCGCAGGCACCCTGATGGCAGGTGCTTCAGAGGGCCAACAACGGCTCCTGGACAGCTTGTGATTGCTGCCCCACCCCCCTTCATGGCAGGATCTGGTGAAGAATCATCTGATGTATGCAGTCAGAGAGGAAGTAGAGATCCTGAAGGAGCAGATCCGAGAGCTGGTGGAGAAGAACTCCCAGCTGGAGCGTGAGAACACCCTCTTGAAGACCCTGGCCAGCCCAGAGCAGCTGGAGAAGTTCCAGTCCCGTCTGAGCCCTGAGGAGCCAGTGCCTGAAAGCCCACGAGCACCTGAGGCCCCTGATGGTTCTGCGGTGTAAGTGGCTCTGTCCTCAGGGTGGGCAGAGCCACTAAACTTGTTCTACCTAGTTCTTTCCAGTTTGTTTTTGGTTCCCCAAGCATCATCTCACGTGGAGAACTTTACACCTAGCATAGCTGGTGCCAAGAGATGTCCTAAGGACATGGCCACCTGGGTCCACTCCAGTGACAGACCCCTGACAAAGAGCAGGTCTCTGGAGGCTGAGTTGCATGGGGGCCTCATCACCTCCCCCACCAGCCAGTGAGCCTCTAATGCCACGCTCCCAGGGCCTGGGCAACTTAGCTGCAACTGGCAAAGGAGAAAGTAGCATGAGGTGTGATGCCAGTTTACTCCAGAAAGCATAAGGGGTCTGTTTTTTCATTTCCATGGACATCTTCAGCAGCTTCACCTGACGACTGTTCCTTCGGAAGAAGCCACTTGTGTTTTTAGGCAGAGGCAACCTCTCTCCTCCCCTGCCTGGCCAAGGCGGGGCCACGGAAAGGAGAGATTGAGCCAAGTCAGCCTTCTGTTGGTTAATATGGTCTAATGCATGGCTTTGTGCACAGCCCAGTGTGGGATTACAGCTTTGGGATGACCGCTTACAAAGTTCTGTTTGGTTAGCATTGGCATAGATTTTCTATATAGCCACACGTGCGTATATATACCCATAGGGCTAGATCTATATCTTAGTGTAGCGATGTATACATAGACACATACACCTCTGTGTTGAAGGGCCTAACGGGTTTTGGGAGTATCAACTGGTCCCTTATCTCTTAAGGTGAATTCTTTGAACGCTGTTCATTTACCAAGTTGATCCAGTGTGTCCTTTCTGTTAAGTAAGACTAAAGAGTAAAGGCGGGGAGGGGGCCAGCCTCCAAATGCAGCCACGGATGTCTTGCTGCTGCAGCCCTTGCCCCATCTGTCCCCTGCAGACAGGTGAGGTCCTCTTTCGAATGCCAAAACCCACTATTCACTGGTGCTGACGACATAGAATGGGGTTGAGAGAAGATCAGCGGGGACTTCACATTGTCATTCAAAACCTTGTGTTTTTTTATGTTTATGGAAAACCTTCAAGTGAATGGAATAATTGCCTTGCTGGTGTCCCTTTGTGGACCAGGGGTGGGAAGAGGGGATAACTTTGACCCTGATGGTGCCTGGGTGATGTGCTCAGGGAAGCTTGTCTCTGGGGGTTCTGTGGCAGTGAACACTTTCCACTCTCTGACACTTTATCCTGATTTATGTCTCCAGGATTTGGATTTTGATTTTTCAAACGTAGCTTGAAATTTCAATAAACTTTGCTCTTTTTGTTTTCTAAAAATAAACCTGGCATCTGAGTATAAATTGGGTAAGTGGTGGGAGCCCCTCGCATTGCTGGGGGCGCTGTTTCCTGGGCTCACTGAACCTGTGTGAGCACCTCCTAAGTAACAGGCCAGCACTATATCCGTCTGTGATCCTGCATAACTTGTCAAAATACCCTCATTATATGGGTGAAGAGGCTGGGGCGTGACCAGTGTAAGTGACTTGCCCAAAGTCACACAGCTTTTATGGCAGATTGGGACCCAACCCCACGTCTCCCTCTGTCTTGCTCCTGCTCTCGTAAGATAGCTTCGCAGCAAGTGGCCAGGTGACAAGTAACACATAGGTTCAACTTTATGGGCTGATGTGGGAGGAAGGATACCCCAAGGAGACCCAGAAGGAAAGGGGAGGGTATCCATGTGAAGGAACCAAATAAGTATGAGTGGGCTTCTTCCCCCTTCTGAAAACATCAGAATCCTTTTGCGCATCCTCCTTAATACCAATCTACACGAGACCCTTGACTTTGGCAAAGGACCTAAGAGGACTCTTATGAGAAAAGGACACAGAATGTATGTGGTGCCCACACCGAATCACCCTCACCCAAGGGAAGGTGCTCTGGATCCCTGATGTTGTACTTGTCACTGCTGAAAGTTGGCTCACAAAACCCATCCGCTATGTGGGCCTGGCCGGGTCTAAGGATCCTGACTCTACTTCCTTCCCCTGGCTCTCCTTAGGGGCTGTTCTCACCCATCACCCTGGCCCTGGCCCCAAGTCTCTGGCATCTAGAGTCCTGCCATTTTTCTTGATTCGGTCCTCTCCTCTACCACACCCTCACCTGCAGCCACCACAGATCCTAAGCTGTTCAGTGAGCCCTGCCGCATTCCCAGGAGGATGATCCGATTCAATCTCAGCTTCCTCTGGCACCTACGCCTATCCCTTTGCCCCTTGAAATTCAGCAGAACTCCCTGATTTTTCTGAGCCACAAACCTCAAGGACCCAAGAGATCTCAGCTCCCCTCCTTTGTGCCAATTGCTGCCCAAATACATTGAAAAAGCTGAGCCTTCATCATGGTAGAGGTCAGATGTGATGGCCTGGTTCCTTTCCAATTGCCAGGACTCTTTCTGCGGAATGTGACCAACCCCGGCTTGCTGGCCTCTCAAGTCCCAATTTCCCCCACCTTCTAACCTCTCTACTCCCGATGTCAAGGTCCTTGTCTACACTGGCTGCGTGCACACATTTCCCAGCTGCCCAAGGCCCATGCAGTCGCCTGGGACCCAAACACCAAACACAGCTCTCCCCACTTCCCGAGCCCCTCCCCGTTTCAAAGAAGTGCTGAGGGACTTTCTGACTCTTCAGTTCATCCGGAGACTTCCCACACTTTGCAGCCAAACAAGAACCCACAGTTGAAAAAAAAAAAAAAAAAAACCACAAACAAACAAAAAACCACCATAAAAAACAAAAAACAAACCCAGAAGATGGCTCAGCAAATGCTTGGCTCTCTCTGGTCGTCCAGCTCTTCCCTACAAGAAAGGGGAAAAAACTGGCCCAGTGGTCCCATAGTGGGAAAGAAAACAACCCTGTTTCCTAGGCAACCCCGACTAAACAGAGACAAACACTACAGCTTCTGAGGCCACAGCAGTTGCTGGACTAGATAAGAGGAACTTGCTGGCTGTTTAGTCACATCCAGGAGCAGCTCTTTGTTGTTCCTCAGAAAACCAAGTAGGGGTGTGGGGTGGAGAAGCAAAAGAACACAGGGCTTATAAGCCTTCCGGGGCTTGGGGTTCTGGGATTGGCTGGTCCAGCTGGACCCAGAACAAGGGAAAGAACCAGAGGAACAGCAGCGCCAAGGCTCTCCTGCCTGGGCGTGCCTCTTCCTCCAGGAACACTCCTACCTCTTATGTCACCCGAGCCCCACTGCAGCCCTCCCCACACGTCCCTCAGAATCACAAGCACACCGCTATGTGCCTCTGCTCGTGAATGCGGTACATTCTATTTCTTGACCTTAGAAAAAGGGGTGGTTATGGTTTACCTCAATCTGACGAGACAGGGAAACTGAGAGCCAGAGCATTTAGGGCTCTTCCTATGGTTCCCACGTACCCCACAAGGCAGTGGTTCTGGGCCTTGGTGACAGCAAGGGACCCTTCTGAAATATCAAAAGTACGCTCAAACGTTCCCCTCCCCCCAACCCAAGAATATTTGAACTTTCAGTGTTCACTGAGAGAGCCAGGGAACTCATCGTGACAAACAGTGCCTGAATTCTATGGCACTTTTTTTTTTTAAGATTATTTATTTATTTATTTACTTACTTACTTACTTACTTATTTGAAACGCACAGAGAGACAGAGACATAGGCAGAGGGAGCAGCAGGCTCCCAACAGGGAGCCCAACGCGGGACTTGATCCCAGGACCCTGGGACCATGACCTGAGCCAAAGGCAGACACTCAACCACTGAGCCACCCAGGTGCCCCTCCATGGCATTTTTAAAGGAACTCATTGTGTTTGCCACAAAAGCGTAGAGGTGGGTTTGAGAAGTAGGGCAGAAATGTGGGCGTAGATTATCTGCAGACAAGGATGACTGGGGTGCAAGGTGCAAAGCTCTTGGGCTGGAAGCTACCACCAAGAAAGGCTTTCCTGGTTGGGCTCCCAGAGGTAACCCAGGGGAATGGGGGAGATGGTGGCAAGCAGATCTGGAAGCTGGGTGTTGGGACTGGGGTATAGGAAGAAGGATTCTAGAAAGATCCTAGGAAAGAAGGCACACAGCCCATTGTCCCTTTGGGGTATTCTGAAGTTGTCCTAACCTCATCGTAGGGATTCTGGGAAAATCTTGCTTTCAAATCTCACCCCTTCTCCTCCTAGTTGGCTGGAAATTAATAAACATAATTAGAGCTTTGTAGAAGCCCAGTCCCTCAGGTTGTTTCCTGCAGAGAAGCTCACTAGAACCCAAACACTTAATATTTAACCACCTCTGCTAGATCAGGCAAGGTTTGACAGAGGACTCCTTCAGTCAGCCATTCCAAGCAGAAGCGGTTTCCAAGGAGAAGCTGGTTGGAAGGGGTCGTAATCACAATAATTAGGAATAATAGCTAACACTTCCATGGCACGCACTTTGCGCCAGACACTGTTCTGAGTAAGCCCTTTCCCGTTATATTGCCTATTGAAATCATTTCCACAAGCCCATGAGGATATACCATTAAGATCCCCATTTTGCAGATGGGAAAATGAAAACACCAAGACGGCTCAAAAAGTTGAAGCTGGCCCCCAGCTACATGAATCAAGATAGGATCTAACAGGTCTGAGGGAGCCAGGGTAGGCTTAAATGATGTGATGCGAAAGATATTTGCAAATAGATGGGTGCTGGCAGCTGGAGAGGCTAGAGCAGAGAAAGGCTTGCTGAAGGCTGGCCAGCTGTCACTGTAATCCAGGTGTGAGGTGATGGGGGCCAGCTGGGGGACAGGGACAAGAGTCGTTGAAAGGAGACAAAGGGACAAAACTGAGAGACACCGAAAGGGAATGCTTCTCCCAGTGTGGTCTGTGGTGCATGCAGGGGGCAGGGGAGTTCCTTTAAGTACAGATTCCAAGGCTAGGCTCTCAGACTAAAGAGAGGAGCGGGGCTTGGAAACTGATCACTCTGACAAGCAGTCCTGGTAATGCTGGAGGATATGAAAACTTGAAGTGTGAAGTGAAGAAGCAACATGATCTGGTAACAGGGTGAGTCTGGGAGGAGGGAGTGAAGGAGCCCTGAGCTAAGGATCACTTGAGAGGTTTTGGGGGGTTTTATTTTTATTTTTTAGTTTGGTTCTGTTGTTTTTAATCGTGGTAAACCACATATAACATAAGTTAGCACTGTAGGTGTACAGTGTAGTGGCACTCAGCACATTCATATTGTAGTGTCACGATCACCACCATCCATCTCTGGAAACTTCTCAGCTTCCCGGACAGAAACTCTGGCTCCGTTAAACACTGAGTTCCCCATTCTCACCTCCCCACCCCCAGCCTCTGGTGACCTGATTGATTTGAGTCTGGAGGACTGAGGATTCCAATTCCTGGTTCTGTTCATCCTCATGTTGAGCGCTCTGTCTGATCAGGTTGCTGGAGAAATATCCACCTTTAAAAATCAGCCCATGGCAGGGCACCTGGCTGGCTCAGTTGGTAAAGCATGTGACTCTTGAACGCAGGGTCTGGAGTTAAAGCCCCACCTGGGGCATGGGGGCCTACTTTAAAAAAATTGCGGGGGCAGCCCTGGTGGCTCAGTGGTTTACATCGCCGCCTTCAGCCCAGGGCATGATCCTAGAAACCTGGGATGAGTCCCACGTTGGGTTCCCTGCATGGAGCCTGCTTCTCCCTCTGCCTGTGTCTCTGCCTCTCTCTGTGTGTCTCTCATTAATAAATAAATAAAATATTTTTTAAAAATTGTAAAAGTCAAACCATGCTCAGCGCCATGTAGTTTTGTAGAGGCAGAAATCACCTACAACTTTATCCCAGCCTTTCTCATTTCTCGAAGCACTTCTGATTGACTGTATTGTGACAACACATAAACTCCGAGTCACCAAACTCAAATGGCAGAGGGTGGGCAAGCTGCGCGGGAGACATCTTTGGATCAGCCAAGGAATAGGGTTGCCTTTAAAAGACTTGTGTCTGATACAGATAACTGGAGTGGGCAGGAAGGGCAGGAAAAAGAGATAAGTCAGAGTGGGTGGGCAAAGGAAGACAAGAAACTAGAAGAGGAGGAATGTGAACAAACAAAAAAGGTGACCCCAGCACATTGGACCTTCCTCAGTGGGGCTCCTCTGCTGCTCTGCTCTTGCTCCCACTGATGAGCTGCGGCCACCACCTAAGAGAAAACAGAATAAATTCCCTGCCAAAGACTGGCTCTGTGAGTCCTGACCTGTCCTAAACATCTCTTCTCTGCTGCCTCTTGCCATCCAGAACCGACTCATTTCAAATGCGAAACTAACCTAATTGTCAGGCAGAAGGCCCAAGCGATGTCCCTTGGAATTCAGGAACACAGGGATAAGAGACTAGAAGTCTGGAGGGGGCTGTCCCAACCTCCTCACTCCAGGAGAGGACCTGGAAGCCCATATAGAGAAACAGGCTTGTCCCAGCTACTCACATGGTCAGCAGCGCGGCCAGGATGAGCTGGGCTTCAGTGTCCCCATCTATAAAATCTATAAAATGAACAATTGAACCAGAGCAAAATTCTTTTTTTTAAGATTTTATTTAAAAAAAAAAAAAGGGGGATCCCTGGGTGGCGCAGCGGTTTAGCGCCTGCCTTTGGCCCAGGGCGCGATCCTGGAGACCCAGGATCAAATCCCACGTCAGGCTCCTGGTGCATGGAGCCTGCTTCTCCCTCTGCCTGTGTCTCTGCCTCTCTCTCTCTCACTGTGTGCCTATCATAAATAAATAAAAATTAAAAAAAAAAACTAAAAAAAAAAGATTTTATTTATTTATTTATTTATTTATTTATTTATTTATTTATTCATAAGAGACACACACAGAGAGAGAGAGGCAGAGACATAGGCAGAGGGAGAAGCAGGCTCCCTGCGGGAAGCCTGATGATATACTTGATCCCAGGACCCCAGGACCACAACCTGAGCCAAAGGCAGATGTTCAGCCACTGAGCCACCCAGGGGCTCCCAAAATTCTTTTTTTTTAAGATTTATTTTATTTATTTTAGAGAGAGAGCACAAGCCAGAGGGGCAGAGAGAGAGGGAGGGAGAATTTCAAGCAGAGTCCCTGCTGAGTGCAGAGCCCGATGTGGGGCTCAATCCCATGAGATCCGGTGACCATGAGATCATGACCTGAGCCAAAACCAAGAGTCAGATGCTTAACCAACTGTACCACTCAGGCACCCCATCAGAGCAAAATAGCTCTTAACCTTGACTGCACGTTGGAGTCACCTAGCAAGAGTTTAATGCAACCTAATGCCTCAACCTCATCCCCAGAAAAGTTGAGAAAATCGGTCTGGGATTAGAATTTAGACATAGGCAGTTTAAAGCTCCCCAGGTGACTCTTGGATGACCTGGAAAGATTGTTTCAAGCTTGACATCTGGACCCATTCATTCAACAAACATTGGTACCTACTGTGTGCCAGGTACTCTGCTGGGCACAGACCAGGTCAGACATGGACTCTGTGCTACTGAAGCCCATTTCATGTTTCCCTATGGAGAGAGCCAATGAAACAGCCTGCTTTATGATTAATAATGGCAATATTCTTCTCTTCTGTCTGATGTGTGTGTGTGTGTGTGTGTGTGTGTGTGTGGACTGATTCTGACTGGAGGCAGAAGAGAAGGGGTGCTATTCACCAGCCTCCTTAAACTCTAAAACAGATGGGGCTGATGGGCAGTATACGAATAATCCTATCACCCCTTCTCAATCACCTCCACATGCCTCTCCTCCTCTAACTGTTGGAGTGCCTCTGGACTCCACTCTGCCCCCTCTGCACTCTCTCTGTCTGGTGGGGTCCATCCATTTCCAAGGTCTTAAACAACATCACCTTGCTAGTGACTCCCACATTTACACCTCCAGTGCTAAGCATCTCCTTGAGCTCCAGCCTCAAATATCCAATGGTCTCCTGCAAGCTCCATTTGTCTGTTTCACAAGTGTATCAGGATCTACTGGATCAAAGTCAGCCTTAACTCCCACCTCCCGAGTGCACCCACCTCAGTGTGGGGCCCATCATCTATACAGCTGTTCAAACCAGAACCTTGATTCCTCTTTCCCCCTCAGCTCCCATATTCAGCCCATTGCCCAGCTGGTACACTCCATCTTCAACACGCACCCCCAAATCCCTCCATTTCTCTCCAGCCCTGTCGTCACTCCCTGATCTACACCACCCTCATCTCTCACATGGGCTCCCTGTCTCATGTGGGGAAAAGGCTCACACCTTGGGCTCCCTGCTTGCCTACTGGATCTTGTCCAATTCCACAGAGCAGCAAGAGTGGCTTTCTTTTTTTTCTTTTTTTAAGAGTGGCTTTCTTAATGCAAAATCAGATCCTGGTGTTCCCTTGCTTGAAGCTTATCAAAGGCTTATCATGGCACTTAGAATAAAGTCCAAACTCCCTCCCACGGCCGACAAGTGTCTACGTGATCTGGCCTCTGCTGACCTCTCTAGCCTTTTGACATGTCACTCCTCTGCTCTTCCCAAGATCCAACCCCACTGAGTTTCTTTCATTCCTCCAACACCCCACTCTCTGCCCGGCAGTTTCTTTCTATCCTTCGGAGCTCTCCCTTCTTCTGAGAGGTTTTTGCCCATAACCCTGTCTAAAGAAGTTTATTTCATTATTGTTTCTTTTTTTTTAAGATTTTATTTATTTATTCATAGACACACACAGAGAAGGAGAGAGAGAGAGAGAGAGAGAGAGAGAGAGAGAGGCAGAGACACAGGCAGAGGGAGAAGCAGGCTCCATGCAGGGAGTCCAATGTGGGACTGGATCCCGGGTCTCCAGGATCACACGCTGAGGCAAACAAAGGCAGGCACCAAACCGCTGAGCCACCCAGGGATCCCCCTCATTATTGTTTCTTTCAGTGCATTTATCCCAGATTGTAATGACCAATTTACATATTTTTGTTTGTTGCCTCTACCTCACCACACTGGAAGCTCCCCAAGGGCAGGAGCCACACCAGTTTTGCTCAACACTACAACCCCAGGATCGGGCACAGCACCTGACACAACTGACAAATAAATGTATATGAGTTTCAGATACTGTGGCAGGTGATGGTGAGTCAGGGAAGAAATGTGTGGAGGGGGCAGGCAGTGCGGAGCTTTCCCAAAGTCTTTCAAAGCATACAAGTAAATGGTCCGTTGATTGCATCAATTATGAAAGCAATGAATTATTTCTTCTTTTAATATTTTTTTAACTGAATTTGTCCTACGTGGCAGGCAACTGGGCTAGTAAGCACTGAGACGTGAATCTGAGAGATGTGATGTGGGTTCTCATGGGGTTTATTGTGAAGGGGAACTGCATACAGCCCAGTGGTGTTTCCATGCCTCTTGATGAAGAAAATCCCAACTGTTGGGGCACGTGAAGCATCCAACTCTTGATTTCGGCTCAGGTCATGAGATGGAGCACCCCTCCCCCAAGTCAGGCTCTGCACTCAGAACAGTGTCTGCTTGAGATTCGTTCCTTCTCTCTCCCTCGGCCCCTTCCCTCACCGTGCATGTGCTCTCTCTCTCTCTCTCTCTCTCAAAAGAAAGAGTTCTCACTGTTTCCTTTAAGATATTCTGTATGCTCACATTTCTCCATATTCATATTTTAGCCCATAAAACTCCACCTCATTATCTTGAGTGACTTCTCAAGATAATTTTAGGGAGTGGGTATAAGTCAGTTAGGATCAGCTCTGATTACCATTACAGAAAAAATACTAAGAGTTGCTTCATAAAGGTAGAAGTTTATGTCTGCCATCAGAGAAGTCTGAAGGGTCGACAGGGTGACTCTGTAAAGTCACCAGAGACCTAAACTTCTTCTAAGCTACTGTCCCAACTTATTTTGCATGTTGCCTCATTGCCCATGATGGCTGATCAAGCTCCAGACATTGGCTTGACATCTCCTTGGCCAAAACTTAGTCTGGTCACTCTTCCTAAGGGAGGCTTTCTTTAACTGGGTACATTCCCATCCCCAAACAAATCCAACTCTCTATCTTTAAGGAAGAGAAGACTAGATGTTAGAGTAAGCAACCAGCAGTTTCTTTTCTAGGAGTGTGGATGTATTCAAAGGTGAGAAGGAGGGAGAAGAAAAGAGGAAAGACAAACATTATATGTTCTAATTCATTTGGGGAATATAAATAATAGTGAAAGGGAATAGAAGGGAAGGGAGAAGAAATGGGTAGGAAATATCAGAAAGGGAGACAGAACATAAAGACTCCTAACTCTGGGAAACGAACTAGGGATGGTGGAAGGGGAGGAGTGCGGGGGGTGGGGGTGAATGGGTGACGGGCACTGAGGGGGGCACTTGACGGGATGAGCACTGGGTGTTATTCTGTATGTTGGCAAATTGAACACCAATAAAAAATAAATGTATTATTAAAAAAAAAGAAAAAGAAAAGAAAACGCATCATAGAGGGGTCTGTCATGGTTGACTTTTACATAGGGGAAAATGCCTACTGCTGTGGGCCAGAGCTGACAGGCAGGTGTGGCCATCTGCCCTGGGAAGAGAGCAAGCAGAGTACTCCCTTGGTTGGGTGGTGGTGGTTGGTGGGGTCTGGGGGGAGTGTCCTCTGCTGCTGAAGAACCATTTTCTCAGAATTGTTCATCCAAAGGGGACTCAGGAGATGACCCAAGAGGCTTCTCACCAGAAGATTCCAGAAACTGGGAGCCCCAGCTGTCCTTTTAAATGTCTTTATGGAGGTAAAAGGGATAATGATCCCTAAAATAGGCAGCCGCAGGTCAAAATCTGGGGCTCTGGTATCCAAAGTCAACATTCCAGAGAATGCCCTCTTAGATTTTGGTGCTGCAAAAGTTACATCAATATAGGACCATTGAATCTTGGGGCTGCAAGAGGCCTTGACAGGCTTCCAGTCCGGCCTCATCTCACCACTCACCACTGTCTCCTACCCTTCCACCTCACACACTCAAGACAGACAGGCTGCATTGAGATGTTAATTTGACGTGATTATTTCCTAATAGGAAGGTAGCTTTTTGCAGACCAAAAAGATCTTCGTGGGTAAAAATCACCCAATTATACCCAGTTCCCCAAACCTGGGAATGCAAGATCTGTTTCAATAGTCTTTGAACTTGCTGAAGAGCAGTTGCTAACCCTATGAAGAATGACACAGACAACTAAGTGTCACGGAAGGACAGACTGCTCTCTGTGAGTCTCTTCTTCTCACCCCAAAGGCAGCCATAACATGTCAGCAGCCTCTGCCTTGCAGAGGGGTCAAGGAATGGGTTTCTCTTAGTAAAAGGCAAAGGGTTCTTTAGAACTTTGGTCCTAGGGGCTCCCAACTGAATTCTTCAACAAGGTTTTCCTTTGAGGGTCTTACAGCTTATTTACCTTCCATCTCCCCCATCAAATCTGCAAAATGGAACAGCAGGGAACCATTACGAACTGCTGGGGAAACTAAGACTTAAAACATTTCTCCTGGGGTGCTTGGGTGGCTCACTGGTTGAGTGTCTACCTTCAGCTCAGGGCATGATCCTAGGGTCCTGAGTTTGAGTCCTGCATCAGGCTCCCCACGGGAGATTAAAGATTTTAAAATCTTTAAAAAATAATACAATAAAATAAAACATTTTTCTGATGCTAGGCAGGGCCCATTCTGGTGCCAGGATGAGCTATGGAAGTCTGTCACCTGACCCTGCCCAGCCACTGAGCAAGAATTCCTCAGGCAGAACATAACTTCTGCCCCTCTCACGAATGTTGAGCATTCTGTTTTTTTGCCCTTAGGAAGAACTGGTACGTAACTGCATTCTCTTTCCCCTGTTGCACACCTTCTTCTTTGCAAAACCAAGGAACTAGGTCACATTACCTAAGTCTATGCAGCTTCAAAGGGCTCAACATCAAGCCTCAAACTGTGGTCAGGCACACACATTGGAGAACTGCCTGTGTTCTCCTGGGTACACAAAGGAAAGCTGCTATGTTCCCAAGTTTGGCAAATTGTATTTTCATACATTTCTGATCATCTTAACCCATGTGACCTATTTGCATTCCTCTCCTAGAGAGGCATTAAGCTCTCTTAGGAGTACATAAAACTAGCCCAGACAGGCACCCGATTAGGGTACGGGAAGAAGAAGGTTCCCAGAAATCCCTGTCATCAAAGGCACCAAGGCAAACCCCCTTCTTCTTTAGATTCAGTCATTCCAGTCATCCATTTGTTCAGCCAACAAACAATAGAATCTATTGCATGCTGGGCTCTCTGACAAAGGCTGCTGATCTCATGGAGTCTCCCTTCTAGTGGAGGGAGGGGGCAGGCAGCAAAGAAACAAGAACTGGGCACTGGGGTGGCTCAGTTGCTTAAGCATCTGACTCCTGATCTCAGCTCAGGTCTTGATCTCAGGGTCATGAGTTCCAGCCCCACGCTGGGCATGGAGCCTACTTAAAAGCAAAACAAAGAAAAACCAAACCAACCCCCCCCCAAAAAAAGAAAGAAAAAACAAACAAACAAAAAACAAGAACATCAGATAGAAAGGAAGTTGAGACTGGGAGAGAGGAAGGAACTTGCCCAAGATCACACAGCCCAGGTCTTCTGACTCCCTGGCCTTCATTTTCTCATTGAACATACATTGAGCATTGAGAACCTAACCATGTTCCATGCACAGTGCTAGGCATAGAAGATGGAAGATGAAGAAGACAGACAAGGCTCTTGTACTGACAGATCTTATATATAGTCAGGGAGACAAAATACAAACACATAGTGAAAAACTATAGGGACTTTTGGTTTCCAGTCCAGCATGTAAGGAGCTTAGAAGTCACCACTCCATCAAATAACAAGTAAAAAGCTTAAATCCATTAGAGAAGTGAGGTCACAGGGCAAACATCTGTCTATAAAATTGGGAAGACAGACAATGAGATACAAAGAATCACAACTTAAAGCCAAAGCCCAGAAGAAGAACCTCCATGGGAACCAGTACTAGGGTAGGAAAACCTAAACTATAACTGAAGAATTGCTGGTGGCTCAGTGTGAACCAGCCTTAGATCTAAAATAAAAAAAAATCTAAGCTTCTACCATAGGAAGCTAGAAAAAGAAGAGCAAATTAAATACAAAGTATGCAGAAGAAAATAAGTAATAAAAAATAGAGCAGAAATTAATGAAACTGAAAACAGGAAATCAACAGAGATAATCAACAAAACCAAAAGCTGGTTCTTTGAAAAGACTAAAATTGCACCTGGATGGTTCAGTTGGTTAGGCATCTGCCTTCAGCTCAGGTCATAATCTCAGGGTCTGCTTCTCCCTCTCCTTCTGCCCTTCCCCCCAACACATGCTCTCTCTCTCTCTCAAATAAATAAATAAAATCTTTTTTTTAAAGCAAAGATCAGGGGCACTTGGGTGGCTCAGTGGTTGAGCATCTGCCTTTGGCTGAGGTCGTGATCCTGGGGTCTTGGGATCGAGTCCAGAATCAGGCTCCCTGCAGGGAGCCTGCTTCTCCCTCTGCCTATGTCTCTGCCTCTCTCTGTGTGTCTCATATGAATAAATAAATAAAATATTTTTTTAAAAAAAAGAGATCATTAAAATCTATGTCTCTAGCTAGGCTAAGAAAAAAAAGCCATAAATTACTAATATCAGAAATGAAAGAGGAGCCGCTGCTACAGATCACACGGACATTACAAGGATATCATGAACAATTTTTTGTGACCCAAATTTGATGACCTAGACAAATGGACCAATTCCTTAAAAGACAATCTTCCAAAATTCACACAAGATGAAATAGACAATCTGAATAGGCCTATAGCTATTAAAGAAATTGAATCAGTAAATAATAGCCTTCCAAAACCAGAAGACATCAGGCCTAAATGGGCTTACTGGTGAATTCTATCAAACATTTAAGGAAGAAACTATACCAATTTTCTACAATCTTTTCCAAAAGACAGAGGTAGAGGAAATGCTTTCTAACTCATGATATGAGGCCAGTAGTATCAAAAACCCAAAACTAGACAAAGCTTTATGAGAAAAGAAGACTGTAGACCAGTATCTCTCATGAACATAGATGCAACATACTGTTTCAACAATATACTGTCATAGTTAATGCAATAAGATGACACTGAAAGAAAAAATATACAGGTTGGGAAGAAATTAATAATAATAATAATAATAATAATAATAATAATACCATCTCTGTTCATAGAGGACACGATTGTCTATGTAAAAAATCTGATTGAGGAGCACCTGGGTGGCTCAATGGTTGAGAGTCTCCTTTGCTCAGGTTGTGATCCCAGGACCCTGCAGGGAGCCTGCTTTTCCCTCTGCCCATGTCTCTGTTTCTCTCTGTATGTCTCTCATGAATAAATAAAATCTTAAAAAAAGAAAAGAAAACATGTTCAACATCATATGTCACCAGGGAAATACAAATTGAAACAAGAATGGGATACTACTACTACTTATCTTTTATAACGGCCAAATGCTGGTAAGGATGTAGACTCTCATCCATTGCTAGCAGGAACACAAAATGGTACAGCCATTTCAGAAAACAGTTTGACAGTCTTGTATAAAACTGAGCACAGGGGTGCCTGGGTGGCATCTGCCTTCAGCTCAGGTCCTGATCCCAGGGTCCTGGGATTGAGCCCCATGTGGGGCTCCCTGCTCAGCAAAGCGTCTGCTTCTGTCTCTCCTCCTCCCCCCTGCATGTGATCTCTCTTTCACTCTCATGCTCTCTTCTCTCTCTCCCTCTCTCAAGTAAATAAATAAATCAGTATCTTTTAAAAAACAAACAAACAAAAGAACCTGAACATATACTTACCATACAATCTGGCAAGCATGCGTCATGGTATTTCCCCAAATGAGATAAATGCTTATGTCCACCTAAAATTTTTTACGTGGATGTTTAAGGCAGTTTTATTCATAACTGCCTAAACTTGGAAGCAAGCAAGATATCCTTCAGTAGATGAGTGCATAAATAAACTATGGTACATCCAGACAATGGAGTATCACTCAACACTAAAAGGAAATGTGCTGTTGAGCCACGAAAAGACATGGCGGAATCTTAAATGCATATTACTAAGTGAGAGAAGCCAATCTGAAAAGGAGACTCACTGTAGGATTCCAATTATAAGACATTCTGGAAAAGCCAAAACTATGGAGACATTAAAAAAGATTAGTGGTTGCTAAGAGCTGAGGAGAGGGAGGTATGAATCAGTGGAGTGCAGAGGATTTGGGGGGTAGTGAAACCATTCTGTATGATACTATGACGATGGACACATGTAATGATATATTTGTCGAAACCCATAAGACGGACAACCCAATGGATTTTGGGTGATCATGATATGTCAGTGTAGACTCATCAACTGTAACAAATGTCCCACTGGCAGAGGATGTACATAGGGGAGGAGGTTGTGCTTTGGAAGGAAAGGGGGAGCTCTCTACTTTCTGCTCAATTTTGCGTGAACCTGCAACTGCTTTAAAAATGAAGATCGAGGGATCCCTGGGTGGCGCAGCGGTTTGACGCCTGCCTTTGGCCCAGGGCGCGATCCTGGAGACCCGGGATTGAATCCCACATCAGGCTCCCGGTGCATGGAGCCTGCTTCTCCCTCTGCCTGTGTCTCTGCCTCTCTCTCTCTCTCTCTGTGACTATCATAAATAAATTTTTAAAAAATTAAAAAAAATGAAGATCGAAAAAAAAAAAAAATGAAGGTCGAGGGACACCTGGATGGCTCAGTGGTTGAACATCTGCTTTTGGCTCAGGTTGTGATTGCAGGGTCCTGGGATCAGGTCCTACATCGGGTTCCCCAGGGGGAGCCTTCTTCTCCTGCCTTGTCTCTGCCTCTCTCTGTGTGTTTCTCATGAATACGTAAATAAAAATATTTTTTAAAAAATAAAAATGCAGGTTGATTGAGGCACCTAGGTAGCTCAGTGGTTGAGAATCTTCCTTTGGCTCAGGGTATGATCCTGGGGGCCCGGGATCGAGTCCCACATCGGGCTCCCACAGGGAGCCTGCTTCTCCCTCTGCCTATGTCTCTGCCTCTTTCTCTGTGTCTCTCATGAATAAATAAAATATTTAAAACAAACAACAAAAAAAACAAGTCAATTAACTTAATTTTATTTTTAAAAGATTTTACTTATTCATTCGAGAAACAAATAGAGAGAGAGGCAGAGACAGAGGCAGAGGGAGAAGCAGGCAGAGGGAGAAGCAGGCTCCATGCAGGAAGCCTGACGTGGGACTCGATCCCAGGTCTCCAGGATCACGCCCTGGGCTGAAGGCAGCGCTAAACTGCTGAGCCACCCAGGCTGCCCTCAATTAATTTTAAAAAATGGAATGTTGGGGTAGCAGTTCCCTTAAAGATCATCTGTTCACTTATTTGGCATACAGGACAATTGAGGCCCTGAGAGCGGAAGGTACTTGCCTAAAGTCACACAGCAAGCTTGTAGCTAGGGCCCGTGGGTCAAAATCAAATGTTTTGTTTCTCTGCCCAACATATATCATGCAAGGGGCAGCACATCCTTTTCTCAGTTAGACAATGACTTGCATGAGCTCTTCCAAAGCCACTTTACAGGCCCTATTGTCTGCAAAGGGACAGAACGTCTTAGCCCACAGTCCTTTGCCCTTGGAGTGCAAAGCTGGACTGATGGGCCTCCACTTCATCAAAGATCAGTGCTGATGTCCCACTCAGACCACACTTCTGCGGCAAATTATGCTGAATGTTCATGGCCATTGGGGGGTGACCTCAGTCTGAGTGCAGAACCAGGAACTGCGCCTGGGGCCTCTCTCCCTGTCCTGGTCTCAGCCCTCCAGCCCTTTGGGTCTAAGTCCAGAGCTGGAAAGAATAATTGGTGAACCCATCAATTAGGTCCTATTTATTCATTGTAAAGTCTCCTGCTCTGTTTTAAGGGAGACTTTTTTACCTTGCTTATTAGCCTAGACCCTTCTGCGTACACGTAGCTGTGCTGGATGGAGTCTGTACAGATACATCCCATGTGTGGACCATTTGAGGTCCGCAGTGGGCCAACCAGTGCCCCTGTAGAAACCAAATCCTCCAGATGTCTCTGAGCAAAGCCCAGGAGCCTGTTTGAACCAATACGGGATCATGCCTGTGCTCTGCAAGTTTGCAAAGAGCCCCAATTCATGCGTGAATGATTGGTCTTTGCTGCTTCCTTCACATGAAAACTAATTTCATGAGAAATAAGCCTTCAGACAGAGAGGTCTCCCTCCTTCTGCTCAACCCTAACCCCTCTCCTGGGGCTCTCCACGCCATCTTAGCACTACCCCCACACACACCCATACCCCCTGACTCCACTGGATAATTCTTTCCTCTTCTGGGTTATCAGCTTTGTGTGTCTACTAATGCTCCATAGCTAAAATGGGCTGTTTGGCAAAGGTCCCTGAAGAAGGGAACGCCAGACCCAATGGCCATTTTGCAGCCCCAGGCACTGTTGAACACATTCCCTTGGCATCTATCTTCCCCTGGGCCTTGGTAGCCCTTGGCTCTCCTAATTCTTCTGGTTTTTTTTGTTTTTTTTTTTTTAATCAATGAATTAACATAGAGCATGTTATTAGTTTCAGAGGTAGAGTTTAGTGATTTCTTAGTTGCATATCATACTCGGTGCTCATCCCATCAAGTGCCCTCCTTAATGCCTGTCATCCAGTGGCCCCATCCCACCTCCCTTCCAGCAACCCTGTTTGTTTCCTAGAGTTAAGGGTATCTTATGGTTTGCCTTCTGTTTCTATTAACACTCCTTTAAGCTAACTTTATGGGCTCTTACTCGTCTGCCTGTTCCATGTTGGTGCTCCCTAGGACTCCATTCTTGGACCTCTTCTCTTCTCACTATAGTACATACACTCTCCCGTGTTGGCCTCATCTTTTCAACCTCCATGTATATGGTCCTGCACCTATGCTTCAGGCCCGGATCTCTCCCCAGAGCCCCATACTCATACCATCCAATTTCTGAGTGTCCCATGGACACCTCACACTTGACACATCCAAGATAACTTACCACCTTTCCCCACAAATTCTGCCCCTCCTAACTTTGCTCCCCATCTTGCATAATGGCTCTGTCAAACACTCAATCACTTAAGCCAAAGATTTGGGAATTATCCCAGACTCCTTCCTCTTTCTCCTTCACACCCAATCTGCCAATTTATCACAGCAGCTATACCTTTAAAATACATCCAGAGCAGGACCTCTGCTTTCCATCCCTAGGACTACTGGCTTCCATGTCAATCTCTCCCCTTGGGTGCATCCCCCACACTAAAGCCAGAGACACTGATGCAGCATCAACTGGCCCATATCATTCTTTGGCTCAAAATATTCCAGTGGTGGGATGCCTGGGCAGCTCAGTGGTTGAACATCTGCCTTGGGCTCAGGATGTGATCCCAGGGTCCTGGGATCAAGTCCCGCATCAGGCTACTTGCAGGCAGCCTGCTCCTCCCTCTGCCTGTGTCTCTGCCTCTCTCTGTGTGTCTCTCATGAATAAATAAATAAAATCTTAAAAAACAATTCCAGTGGCTCCTTGTCACCTGGAATAAAATTCAAACTCCCTGCCATTGCATAAAAGGAAGTCCAGGTTCTGCTTTCTGCCTTCCTTACCCGCCCTTCAGACCTCAATGGTCACCCCGCCCGCCGATGTACGCACACACACACACAGTGCCCCAGCCACTTTAAATACCAGACTTTTTCCCCTTTCTGGATCTTTGCTCCTTATCTCAGAACCGTCCCCTCTACCTGGCCAATCTTGCCAGTCAACCTGGCAACCACATACTCATCTTTGAAGTCAGCAATGGAAACCTTTCCTGGGACCCCAGGCTGAATCTACTATTCCCTCTGCCATGTCCTCTACAGCATCTGTAAGCCACTGTCAGAAAATATCTCTGGAGCATCTGTAATAGTGTGCTGTTCCCACCCACTTTCGTAGGTCACAGATTCTATTCGTTTCTGGTTTATTCTTCTTGTGTTTCTTTCTGTACATGTGTATGGAGGCGTCTGTATCTTCCTATGCTCCCTTTTTCTTCCACAGAAGGAAGCATTCTACAAATACTTCGTTTTTCATTTTGCTTCTTTCCACCACCCCCGCCCACCAACACATCCAAGAAATCACTCCATCAGTTCATAGACAGCATCCTGATTCTTTTTATCCAGAGGCATAGGACTCCATTCTGTGGCTGTACCAAAGACTACCCAATCTCTCAGTTATGAATGGACATTTGGCTAAGTTCCAAATATTTTGCAATTATAAACAACACTGTAATGAATAACCTCGTGCATATGCATTTCCAGATCGTTGGAGGCACACCATCAGGATGAGCCCCTAAGAACGGTATTGGTGAGTCCAAAGGTAAAAGGGCATATCTGATTTTGTGAGATAAGTTTCAAGTTCCCCTCCAAACGCTGTAATCAATTTTCTTGTCCACCAATAATGTATGAGAGTCACCCTAAGGAATTTTTGGAAGACAATTTGCTCAGGACATGAGTGAACTCCATTTCCTAGCTGTCCCGTCTCTGTGACTGATCCACCCCAGTATTCAAGAAGGCACCTCCACCCCTCGGCACAAAAACCTTCCCCTTGAGAACTCCCATCCTGGGCGGGGCAATGGGCAAACCCAAGGCCTGTGTAGTTGGAAATGCTCCTTCATTTTCTGCCTTTCAGGGTCTTTTTTGCAGAGAAACAATATGCATATTATACTGCCTCCAATCACACAAAGCAACAGGCGCATCAGAATATTTTTAATCAAGTGTGAATTAGCTTGAGGAACGCAAGAGGAAGCACAAGGAAAGTTTAGTACTTTTCCATGGTCAACAAATACCAATGTAGTTTGTTCAAAGGCTCCTAATGATGACAGGCATCCATCCTATAAATAAATAAACCATCTTATTGAGAGAAATGATAATAAAAGTAATTCACTGTGCTTCAAGGATCACAAAGTGCTTTCTCTCTCTCTCTCTCTCTCTTACTTATACACACACACACACACACTATCTCATTTGATCCTTACAATAGAAGCATCCATGCTGGAGCAATTGCCTTGCTTGGCCAATCTTTAATGTACATTAAGTGGTTCCTGGACTTGAATTGTGATTTATCCACCCAGACTTCAAAGGGTTAATGAGAACTGAACTCTGAACAACCTGAACTCATTAAAGGCATAGGGTTGGAAGAAGCCTGGGAGCAGGAAGTGGTCAGGAAGCCGAGTCAGCCCCAGGCTCGAATTTCCCTGACTGAGAGCCTCGGATGAATTATGGTGGAAAACCCCCAACTGCACTGTATCCTCTCCCTTTAACTTATGCATTTAATAAACAGATCACATCGTTCTTCTGAAATGAGGAAGGCAAATAATTTCCTTGGATGGAAGGTTCCAAGAAGCCCTTGCAGTTTTGTGTAGACCTTCAAAAGAATTTTTGCAGACAGAGTCTGTGAAACTTTTTATACCGATCTATTAATTTTTCACTAGGCTCCCCTGCCCTCATTAATAGCATTAGCGCAGAGGCCAGCGAACCTGTCCAGTATTTGTCAAACATCCCAGAACCCCAGGGAGGGATCCAATGCTATAAAGCAGGTGATGCCCTCATGAGGCATTTCTCTTGCCAACTTTCCCAGCTGGCAGTGCCCTCCTGCTTCTCTCTGAGTGCCCAGGACCACCCCCGCCATGGCACCATTGTCAGGAACAAAGCGAAAGAGACCTGCTCTTGATTCCTCTGCTCGCAACAGCAAGGCGTCCACCTGCTTCTATCAACATGGCAGGCTGGTACTCAAAATGTAAAATGGGGAGGCAGAATCATTTTCTTTCTTGGGCATTCCTAGCTTGTCAGAGAACTTCAAGGGCACTATGGACAGTGTAGTAAACTTGCTCCTTTAAGGAAGCAGTTATGAGTGCAGGGTGTGGGGTGAGACAGACCCAAATTTCAATCCTGGCCCTGTCCTTTGCTAGCTATGTGCTCTTTGTCAGGTCACTTAAATTCTCTGAGCTTCATTTTCCTTATCTGTAAAGTGTATCTACCTCACAGGGGTTGCTGTGGGGGTTAAATGAGATGGGGACTGTAAAATTCTTAGCCTGGTATCTGCCGCATAACAGCTACTAGACTCTTTTTTTTTTAAGATTTTTATTTGTTTATTTGAGAGAAAGAGTGAGTACAAGAAAGAGAGAGCACAACAGGGGGGAGAGGCAGAGACATAGGCAGAGGGAGAAGCAGGCTCCACGCAAGAAGCCCGAAGCGGGACTTGATCCCAGGACTCCAGGATCACGCCCTGGGCCAAAGGCAGGTGCCAAACAGCTGAGCCACCCAGGGATCCCCTAGAAGTGCTTTTTAAAGAGCATTTACTTCGACCCCTCATTTTCTAGATGAGGGAACAGATCTAGAGGGAGGTTATCCAACCCGTTAATGAGAGAACCAAGATCAGAAAAGTTTTCCTGATCCTTTTCAATTTACTGGTGCCTCTCTTGCTTTAAGAACGGTACTCTCAAAGCAGATAGGTAGGTGGTGAATGGAGGCCTGACCTGCTGGAACCCAGGTGGAAAAGATGGCAAATGCCGTTTGGGCTGGGTGCCGTGTAAGTGGATACCAATGCCAAGTAGCAAGTGAGGACTTGTGAGGTTATTTTCATGATTGTCTACACCCAAGGCTATTTCAGCAAAGCCTTCACTGACCATCCCTTTGGTGTCGTTTCTTCCTAATTGGTCTTCAACAACGTTCTCCCCCCAAAGTAAACGTTTCTCTCTGGCAAGCAAAGTGTTCATTCTCCTTGGGCTGGGAGCAAAGGCGCCTATCCCCACGGCCTCGGGGTGGGTGTGGAGCGAGAGAGGGAAGGAACTTCTCTCCTCAGCTCACTTTGTGGAATGGGAAGCTCTATGGCTTTCACAAGGACAAGTGTGTGTGTGTGGGGGGGGAGGGTGGAGCAAGGGTGCAGTGGTTCTTGTGATTGGCCATCCTCGGATGTGGCGTGTGAAAGAGCAGCCAATCCTATTAGAGCTCGGGCAGCACGCCCCGCCCCCCTGACCTCACGTGGCCCCGCATGAGGTTGCTCCTTGCCTGCTGGGAGACTGAGAAGCTTTGGGAGTTCTGCCCAGCTCAGCACTTTCTTATACAGTGGAAGCAGGAAGGAACTGGCCAATAAGTATTTAGCTCCTGGTTGAACTATGGCCAGACTAAACAGGGCCGGGATGTGAGACTGAGGGCTGAGAGGGGTTCACCACACCACACCCCATCCCACCAGGCAGGGGAGCTACAGAGCCTCACACATCAGGGACACTGACACCAGGGTGCCTTTATTTCCTTCCCACTCTGAGCCTCTGCATTGCCTTCCAGAACTCCCGATGCTCCATGAGGCATCAATGAATTTATCCAACCCGTATCCACATAGCCTTCCCTACTTGGTTTTCTATCAACCTCCCTCTTGTGGGGAAAACAGGGCCAAGAAGCAGTGTGACCTAGGGAAAGTCATTCCGCTGGTCTGGGCCTAGGTTTCCCAATCTGTAAAATGTGCAGGCTGGACCCGTGCACCGAAGTCTCCACAGCTGCCATCCTAGGCGAGCTCACCATGGTAACTGCCTGATATGTCACTCTGCTTCCCCCATGGCCCCCCTCAATCCATTACATCGCAGCAACCAGGGGACCCTCAACCATATATCAGGTCTCTCACTACTCCTTGGCTTGAAACCCTCCCATCCCGCTTTATTTATTTTAGAGATTTCATTTATTTATTCATGAGAGACACATGGAGAGAGGCAGATACATAGGCAGAGGGAGAAGCAGGTTCCCAGTGGGGAGCCTGATGCGGAACTTGATTCCAGGATCCCAGGACCCCAGGATAAGGCAGCCGCTCAACCACTGAACCACCCAGACGTCACCCCCTCATCCCACTTTAAATAAAATTCAAACCCCTTTCTGTGATTCAAAAGGCCCCTACCTAGCTGCCTAGTCTGGGCTCCTGCCTTCCCACCCCTCACTCCCTCTGTTCCAGCCACACACCAACTTTCTTGTACTTTCCACAGGCATGCCAAGCTTGTAACTGCCTCAGGCCCCACCACCTGCCTGAGATGCCTTCCTCTCGCTTTGTGCCTCCTTAACTCCTTGTCTTGCTTGTGGGTTTGGCTCAAGGTCACTTCCTTGGATATAAACCCCTCCATGAGTGGCAGCCCCCATCCATTCCTGCCAGGCTAATTCAAGTTCTGCTGCTATATACTTTCACTGGGACACTGTTCTTTTCTTGCATAGACTTCTCAGAGCTATAGTAGTTTAATGTCTGTCTTCCCCCACTAAGCTGTAAGCTCTGTGATGCGGGAGACTTGTCTGTCCTGTTCACTGTATTATTTTTGGTAACTTGTGCAGTGCCTGGCATATGGGAAGAGCTCATTAAAAACTGATTGGCTGAGGAGCACCTAGGTGGCTCATTTGGTTAGGCATCAGACTCATGATCTCAGCTTGGGTCTTGATCTCAGGGTTGTGAGTTCAGGACCCATGTTGGGCTCTGCACTGGGCATGGAGCCTACTTAAAAAAAATGGTTGGGGGCACCTGAGTGGCTCAGTGGTTGAGTGTCTGCCTTTGGCTGTGTCATGATCCCGGGGTCTTGGGATCCAGCCCAGCTTCAGGCTCTCTGCAGGGAGCCTGCTCCTCCCTCTGCCTATATCTCTGCCTCTCTCTGTGTGTGTCTCTCATTAATAAATAAATAAAATCCTTTTAAAAATTGTTTGGTTGAATAATGAATGAATGAATGAGTGCATGAATGAATGGATAAATAAATAAAGGTTCCTGCCAGCTCCCACCTTCTCTGGGGCTCTAACTAGTAATTTTGACCATTGACCTCCCTGTTAGGCAAGCCAGGAGGGCCAATCTGTCCCTGGAAGACTTGGAATGTGGTCTCTCATGAAGCCAAATGCAAGGACTTTCATTTATGTTATTCATGCCTCTTGCTACTTTCATTAGTGATTCAGCACCGAAGAAGCTACTGGGCACCTACAGTATACCTGGCCCTGTCCTGCACGCTGCTAGTTGAAAGAAAGGCATTCATCTGCCCAGACTAGGACTGGGCTCTTCAAGAGCTTGCATGTAAATAACCAATTCTCTTGTGCCGGGAGGTAAATGCCCCAGAGGACAGAGGAAAGAGCAATTAAGCACTGATTGTCCTGTGGAAATTTAGTAGAGGAAAGGGGAGGAGGAGAAGATTGTGCAAGGGGGTAATCTGATTAGCGATTGGCGGTGGTGCTGGAGTGCCTTTCCCAATGGAAGGATGAATCTCAGGGAAGGCCACCCATGTGGTGGGGAGCCCTTAGGGGGAGGGCTCTCTGTTCATCATGTGGCCACCAGGGGCTCTGCCTGGGCCAGAGAGAAGAAACCAGAAGAGGGTTTCCTACAGGTGCATCCAGGAACAGCAGAATCCGCAGGTCACACTCCGTGCCTCCAAACTGGGCGGTGCTGGAAATAAGCACTCTGGGGGCCAGAGGACTAGCCTGTAGGTGAGAGGGAACCACAGAAGGGGAGATGATGACCTGAATACATGAAATGCATCATTTATTTATTGTACAAACATGTACGAAGGGTCAGGCACTAAGTATTAAGTGCTGTGAGGTTTGCTGGTGCCATCTGCCCACCTGTCAAAGCCAGAAACCAGAGTCTCATCCTGGACTCTTCCCTCTCTCTTACTTATCACCTCCAGGCAATGTTTCTTTTTTTCTTTTTCCTCTTTTTAAAAAAGATTTTATCCATTCATTCATGAGAGACACAGAGAGAGGCAAAGACATAGGCAGAGGGAGAAGCAGGCTCCCACAGGGAATCCAATGTGGGACTCGATCCCAGGACCCCAGGATCACGACCTGAGCCAAAGACAAATGCTCAACCACTGAGCCACCAAGCATCCCTGGGCAATCTGCTTCCCTGGAACCTCACTGATTCAATCTCTTGTCTGTTGACTCCAGCTCTCCTCCTCCCCAGCCTCCCTGGCCACTGCTTTCGCTCCAGAGCTCACTAATTGCTAATTCTTGCCTGGACCTCTGCAGAAGTTTCTTCACTGCCCTGGCCACACCTAGGCTTGCCTCACTCCAATCCGTTTCCCACACTGTGGCCAGACTGATGGCCTCTTATTTTTAAACAGCTTTATCATGGTATGGTTTGTGTAACATGAAACTCACCTATTTTAAGTGTACAATTCAATGATTTTTGAATATTCACAGAGTTGTGTAACTGTTACCACAATCCAAATTTAGAACCTTTCCATCACCCTGAAAAGGTCCCTTGTGCCCATTAGCAATCACTTCCTGTTCCCACACCCCCAGCCTCAGACAACCACTAATCTACTTTTCTGTCTCTATGGATTTGCCTTTTCTGGGCGTTTCATATAAATGGAATCATGCATTGTGCGGTCGTTAGTGCTAGGCTTTGATTGTCTCTCTTAACACCGAAGTCTGCTCAGCTAAAATCCTAGAATGAAATGGTAACTGGCTGATGGATGTGTTAACCAACCTAACTCTAGTCCTCATTTTACAATATATATATGTATCAAATCATCACAGCTTAAATACACACAATGTCATATGTCAACGTTCTTTGTCAAACTCTCTTTAATGGCTCTCTGTCATCCATCATCCAAACGTCTCATTGTACTGTTCAAGGTCCCTCATGCCAGACCCTGCTTTTGACCTTCCGGTGGTTCCCAAAGACACACCATGGTCTTTCTCACCTCTATGCATGTGTGCTTATGGTTCCCTGCCAGGAATGCCCTTCACCTCCCCTCTAAGGATGCATATAACCTCTATTATAAGGTATCCAACATCCCCTTTCCCAAATTCTTTATTTTTATTATCTTTAAATTTATTTATTTTAGAGAGGAGGAGCATGCAAGCAGGGAGGAGAAGCAGAGGGAGAGGGAGAGGGAGAGAAGCAGACTCTCTACTGAGCGCAGAGCCCAAATTGGGTTTGGATTTCACAACCCTGAGATCATGACTTGAGCCAAAACCAAGAGTCAGTCACTTAAATGACTGAGTCACCCAGGTGCCCCAAATTCTTTTCTTTTTAAGACTTAAAAAATTTATTTGAGGGAGGGAGAGGAAGAGATGGAGAGAGTGCAAGCTGGGGGAGAGACAGTGGGGGAGGGAGAAGCAGACTCCCCACTGAGCAGGGAGTCTGACACAGGGCTTGATCCAGGAACCTGGGAAACACCATCTAAGCCTGAGCCAAAGGCAGACGCTTAACCCATTGAGCAACCAGGTATCCTCACCATCTCCCTAACTCTCTTCATCCCTTATGCTTCTGTAAGCATGTTGTACCCTGTACATGCTTTATTCATTGCACAACTCACTTTGCCATGTGAGCTCCTTTGCCTAGGAGCTCCCTAGGTAGCCTGTGAGTTCCGTGAGGGCATTGGAAACAGATATCCTTACCTTAGAAACAGATCCTGGCTCAGAATGGGTGCTCAATAAATGTTTGTTCAAAAAACAGAACTACACAAGGTTCGGCCCAGAAACTACCCTATGGCAGCTCACAGTCTTGTGAGAGAGTAAATAAACCATTGATCAGCCAACTTACATTGACTGAGGCCTCACTACCCAATGGTGGGAGGAGGGAGAGAATAGAAAAGGATGAGGCATCATGCCTCGTGGTGCAGTGGAGGAGAAGACACACTCTCCACAGATCAGCAGGTTGCCATTCGAAACATGACATCACCAAATGTTAGGTGGGACAGTGGGATGTGTCATGATCCCAGAAGAGAGGGGAGTAACTGCTGTTGGGACAACATGAGTAAGTGTCATGGAGGAAATTGAGGGTGGCAAGGATTAGAACAGAGGTGGAAATGTAAATAACATTATTGGTTTTTTGTTTTGTTTTGTTTTTTTAAATAGGCTCCTTGCCCAGCCTGGAGCCCAAAGCCAGGGGCTTGAACTTAGGAGCCTGAGATCAAGACCTGAGCTGAGATCAAGACCTGAGGTGAGATCGAGAGTCAGATCCTGGAGTGCCTGGGTAGCTCAGTTGGTTAAGCTTAGTGTCTGGTTAAGCATCTGTCTTAGGCTCAGGTCATGATCTCAGGGTCCTAAGAAGGAGCCCTGCATCGGGCTCTCTGCTCTGCGGGGAGTCTGCTTCTCCCTCTCCTCTCCGCTCATGCTTTCTCTCACTCTCTCAAATAAATAGAAATTAATTTTTTAAAAAAAGAGTCGGATATTTAACATACTGAGCCAACAGTGCCCCTGGAAATGTCATTAGTGGATGACAGTGAGAGAATGGCCTGGGCAACATCTTGGGGCAGAGTGGTGGATGGTGTGCAAGAGGGAGGGCCCAGGGGCAAAGGACTCAAGTCAGATGCTGATGACGCGTTCCAGGAGATGATAAGGACCTGAAATATAGCTGTTATCAGGAAGAATGGATACACAGCTGGAGTAGGGATTCCCGCCTTAGCAGACAAAAAATCAGGACACAGTGCAAGAGACGTACTTAAACTAAAATATTACTGGTCAGACATCCGAAATTCTATTTAGCTGGGTATCCCTGCGTTTTGTTTGCTATCGGTACACTGGCCGAGAGCAAGTTTGAGCCAATCCATGAAGGCCTTGAATGCCATTCCAGAATATTTACTCTCTGCCCTGAGAGTAATGAAGAGCCATTGAAGGGTTTTACTTTGAGGGTTGACATAATCACATATGCCTTTTAGAGAGATGGCTCAGGTTGTGGCAAGGAGAGTGGATTGGGGGTTGGGTTGGCTAGAGGCTGTGACAGCAATTCAGGGGACAGCGGATCAAGGCCTGAGTCAGAGAAGAGGCGGTGAGCATAGAGCAGAGGGTAGAGTCCAGGAGCAACCCAGCTCCAATCAGATGATGCTACATTAATTCTAAGTACACACTGAGGGGTAAGGCATGGGGGTTGTGAACAAAGGGCCAGGGCCAGTGGAGAAGCAGCCTACTAGGGGGGAGGGGCAAAACATCATGTGATTTTTCCCACTGCCTCCTGCCACCCGAGGAAAGAAAGTGAGGTGAGCACAACTGTTAGCTTAGTTGGAGGAACTTGAACGGCTGCCATAGGAGAAACCCCTCCCAGTCTCTCCCCTGGCTGGTCAGCCCTTTCCCCTTGGGCTCCGGCGTTGGTCCAGAGAGCACACAGTGTTCTCCCAAACAGATGCATGCACTCTGCTCTGGGTGATTCACTGTCCCTGGCCAGAAGGGCCTGCCTGCTGGGGCAGGGACCAGGCAACCTCTAAGAACATTCCAACAAGCCCCCTGTGCAAACCTTCATGGAAGGTTCGCACCAGGGAAAACAACAGGTGTCTAAACAGCACTGCCTTTTCTGGGGCGACTTTTAGCCTGGCTGATGAAAGAGAGGCTCCACCTTAGCGCTCCTGGGCTCAAGCCTAACACTCCTGGGGGATGCAAGAGCCCAGAAGGCAGAGCCTGCTTCCACGTGCTGATTGGTTCCCCTGTAGCCCAGACCCTTGTGCCAACATCAAGTCCCACCCATATCCCATGATCCTTGAGGCTGCACATGGACCTGCCCATGGCACAGACCGGGACCACAGGCTGATAGCAGGGAAGAGCTCTCCTCTGCAGGCTGCAAAGTTGGTCGCAGAGGATGGGGTGAGCCTTTTCCCACGATCCCTGCTGTCTTTCCCAGGCTCTGAGGGAGGCCCTGGTCCCTCAGGGCCTGGGGTGGAGTTGCCAGAACCTTCCTGGGTAACCTCAGAGGTCTTTAGGCTATCAGTGTGGAGGGGGCTGTAGCTCTAGACTCAGATGGAGTGGAGTTCTCGGCTTCACCCCCCACCCTGCCCCCACGAGTTACTTAGTGGTTCTCTGTGCCTGGATTTCCACCGCCAATGTGTAAACTGGTGGTGATTAAGGCACTTGAGAGAACTAAATGAGATTATCCCTATAAAGCATTTAGCCTTGGGTCTGGCACTTAGAAAGCATTCAGTACATGCTAGCTTATAATAATTATGCCCCTCTGATTTCTCCCTCTCCCCTGGTCAAATTCTTTTCCCCAAGGTCACAGCTCAGGACTATCCCCTCAGGCCATCCTTGCCTGATGACAGCCTCACCTTACCTCTCCCAACCACCAAGCATCCTTCTCTGAGGAACTCAGTCCTTATTCCCCAGATGGTAGGTCTCCCAGGGCCTCTCATCCTAATTCAGAACCACTTGCCCTCTATACCTCAGCCTTTTCCCTTTTGTCTCCTGTGTCATTGTGGGAGAAGGGGCCAGGGCCAGAGGGCAAAGAGCAGGGGCAGAGAGCAGGCTGGCTGGGCCTTGGTGGGGCAGAGATGCTGAGAATCTGTCCTCTCAGCACCTTTTTCGTGTGGGGAGGCAGGCGCTGCCAAGGGACTGAGCTTTCTGAGAATGTCCAACACCGGCTTCTGTCCAAAGCTGGCCTCCCCTGGGGCCATAGCCCCCACTCCAGCAGGTTTTCTGATGTTTTGGGTGGAAAGAAGGCACAAGAAGCTCAAAGAGATCAAAAGATCAAATCCTATATGGCCGTGTCTGCGGCCCCTCAGCCCAGCCCAGCCCAATGCTGGCATCCTCCAGGGCTCTCTTGCAGGTGCCTGTGTGCTCCGATTCACAACGCTCACCGAAAACGCAAGGGGACAAAGCTAGTCTTGAAAAGAGAAAGGGTCCTGGAGAGCCCAGCAGTGAGCCGCCACGAGAGGCATCCAAACTACAAGAGGCCCCCAAAGGCACTTTCGGCGCCCCCCGCGCTTCCAAGGAATTATAAAGAGCAAGTGTGAAAGTGTCCCCAGTGCTAGATTAGGAGAGCCTCCACGATCAAGACTTTCTTTGATTTAACACCAACTTTTCCCCAGCTTTTACTGCACCTTCTAGGTAGAATCTCATTAAACTGTCTCCAATCTCTTGGGGAGGGGGGAAGGCAAGCAAGCCCTTGAGAAAAAGAGGACACGAATCGCCGCATTCCAGCCGACTGCAGAGAGCAAATCAGTAGGGGGGGGGGCGGATAGAGAAGTTATGCTTAAAACATCTGGGAAGTGCTATCAGTCCTGTAAAAGCAAGGCTGCCTGGGGGGCCTTTCCATTGGCCTTGCCCATCTGTCTTCCTCCCACTCAGAACGAAATGTTCTGTCTTTCTGTGGTTATAACCTCTTTTCACTTGGAATGACTTGCCCACGTCTGGACCTTGCTCAGGGTTGCAGCTCCGCCAGGCTCGCACGCAAGAGCGGATTACCCAGGGAGCCCCAGGGGAAGGGCCCCGCCCCGCGCCCGCCCACTTTTCTGCCCCGCCCCGCTCCCCCGCCCCTCGACGGGAGCGGAGTACCCGGCGCCGCGCGCTCTCCGGCGGCTCCCCAGCCCCGGCTGCCCCGCCACGCTCGCTTCTGCTCACCCCCCTGCGAGCACAGCTCTTCCCACACGCTGCCACTCGCGGAAGCGGGGAGCCAGGAGCGGGCGGGCATGTGGGCTGCCATGCTGCCGCCAGACAAGGGCGCGGTGGGGGCGTCTTCCCGGGCGGCGGCCCTGCCTGGGCTCCCGGGGAGTCCCGGCTTGCTTACCGGAGGCTTCTGGGAGAATCGGAGTTCTTTAGATTTTCCAAAAACCTCTGACAAATGTCCTCACCCCAGCTCTCCCCAAGAACCAGAACAACAGCCACCGACTGTTGGGGAGGGGACAGGGGAGGAGGAGGTAGGAAACGTTGGGCTTCAGAAACCCAGAATTTGGGTGGGATTAAGGTCAAGGGTGGCAGCGCCAGGCGGGCGGGACAGGACCTAGGAAGCCAAGCTTGGGGGCTTGCAGCCAAGCCGGGGTCAAATGCGTCTGGTGCACCCAGATAACGGAAAAAGGTTAAGTGGCCAGGGTGTTAAGACAGTGCTTCTCAGTTTTGGCTGCAAAGTAGAATCAATCACCTGTGGAACGTCAAAATCCTGATGCCCAGGGCCTCATCCAAGATTCATGTTCTCAACCAGATTCATGATATCAGAAGCCCAGGGAGGGGTGGAATCCAGGAAGGGTAGTTTTAAAGACTCCTTAGGTGGTTCCAGTGTGCAGTAGAGGTTGAGAACCAGGGGTTGCAAGGGGAGGCAGAGAGCTGGTCCCAGGACCCACCAAGAGTGTGGAGCCTAGGAGTAAACCCTGGAGCTTGTTAGAAATGCAGACTCCCCTGGCCCCAGGTCAGCCCTAGGGAGTCAGCATCTGCATTTTTAAAGCAACAGCTTTACTATCAAAATTCACCCTTTTAAAGCATACGATTCCATGGGTGTTATAATTTTGTGCAGCTACCACCTCTATCTATCTGATTTCATTTCCCCATCCCAAAAAGAAACCCCATGCCCATTAACATTATGAGTCTGCATTCCCTGCTCCCTCAGCCCTGGGCAACCACACTTCCTATCTCCCTGGATTTGTTTTGGATGTTAGCATCTGCATTTGAACAGAATTCGTCAGCAAAGTACAGTTTGAGGAGCACCAGTGTGAGAGACCTAAAAAACCAGCAGCCCTCACTCCCCTCCCACACTTGTTGTCATGTAGACACGTGAGTGCTAGATTTTCTGCTTTTTCAAGAAAAGCCAGAACTCAGGATTTTTATGCAACATCTTCCACTTTTAAAAAGGTTGACAACTAATTCAGAATTTTGGAAGACACTGTTGGGCCAAGCAAATCCTGCCCCGCAGGCTGGATTCAGCCTCTTTGCTGCCACTTTTGTGACTTCTGATGGTCACCAGGTTCTTACCCACCCCCACCCAAATCCTTCCTATTCCAGCCATGGTCCATTTCTCCTTGATCTAGTTTCCATGGAACAACCATTTAGTAGCATCCTCATAAAATCTTCTCACATATTATTCTTCCCCTTCTCTAAACTGACAATGCATTTATTGAGGACCTACTATGTGTTTGGTCCTTTATGCTTTTTGGGATCATTTATTTAAAAAAAAAAGATTTATTGATTCATGAGAGACACACACACAGAGAGGCAGAGACATAGACAGATGCAGAAGCAGGCTTCCCGCAGGGAGCCCAATGTGGGACCAGATCCCAGGATCCTGGGATCACGACCTGAGCCAAAAGCAGACACCCAACCACTGAGCCACCCAGGTGCCCCACTTTTTGGAATCATTTAAATCTTTACAACAATCTTTTTTTAAGACTAGGCTTCCCACCCAGCTCAGAGCCCCATGCAGGGTTCAAACTCACAACCTTGAATCTAAGAGTCAGCTGCCTAACTAACTAAGCCACCCAAGGGCACCCTTCATGACAGTCTTTCTGGCAGATATTGTTATCCTGGTTTTAAAGACCAGGAAACTGGAGCTCAGAGAGGTTAAGTAACTTTCCTGATGTTGCACAGCCACTCAGTGTCCAGCTGCTGGACATTTGTACCTGAGCCCTGTCCACTTCCTCATGCAGCTTCTACTTTACCTGCTGTATTTGCCTGCAACTTTTCATCTCCTTCTTCCTCTTCTGAACCTTCCCATTTGTCCCCATTTCTAGATACACCTCTGACTCTGTGAGCCTAGGACCTAGGTTTGCTGAGGAGTGTCATTTGCAAACACTCAGCCTTGTTTCCCCATAAGTACGCTCATTCTTCTCAAGTATGTGTCCTGATCTTCGGTTTGGAAAATGTGGCCAACATGAGTGAGCCATGCTCTATTTTAAGGCTGATTCATATTCAACTTGTGGTCAACTCCCTCCTTCGCTTGGTGTTTTTCTTGTTTATTTGTGTTGAGCTAAATTATGCTGTTAGGTTTTGTCACTAACAAACCCCTTGCACTTGTCTCCACTGAATTTCATCCTGGTTTCACTGGACCTTCTTCCTCCAACCTGTCCGACTGGAAGTTTGCTGCGGGTTTGGCCCCCTCCCAATCTTTATTTCCAAGTACTTCAGGCTTCAGGGAGCTGTCTCCACCTTCTCAGATGTCCCATCAGTCTCTCTCACTTCACTGCTCTGGAAATCTTAGATAGGCCTCCTGTGTGATGGTGCAGACAGGTGGGGGGAGGCAGAATCCATGCCCCAAAACTGGCGAGGGGGTTAGGATGGTTTGGCTGTGGCTGGGAGTGTCCCTTCCTGGTGGCCTTAGGTTGGAAGCGCCAGCCCGTGCCAGCTCCAGACCTAATCTGGCACCAGGAGGGGGTGTCAGGGTTGTGTGGGCCTCTCTTCAGATCAGAGAGATCCTCAGTCCTGGGAGCCCCTCTGGTAAGAGTCAGTACTGACCTCTTGGGACATCCCATTGTCTGAGTGCTGTGGAACCCCGGCTGGTTGGTTGCTAGGCATGGGCAAACAATGTAGTGTGACAGTTCGCCAGCCCGCCCCAGGGGCCTCCCCAGGCCACAAGGGTGTGGTTTGCAGTCTGGGTACATTCTGTACCCTCAATCCGGGGGCGGGTTTGTGGTTCCTGGTGCTGCAAAGCACAGCCCCGCCCAGGCCTTTCCTCTCCAGCTACAAAAACAAAGCTTAGACATCAAGAAGGGAGGAATTGAAACAGAGGCTGGCACTGTATAGCTGGTCCCCGATGACTCCAAGGCAGACCTGCCCCCTTCCCGTTCCCTGAAGGCGTCCCACTTGTGGAAGGCCAACAGTGTCACTGCTTCTCTACAACTGGCTTTTCACTTCTTTTCTCATGTCTCACTGAATGACTGCCTGAGCCCCTGAACAATTGCCCGGGTGTGGAGGGTGAGATGGGGAGGTGCAGAGCAGTGCTCTTTGGGGACCAGCTGGCACTGTCTTCCCCAGAGACCCCAAACCATGGGTTTCCTTTCTCTGGCAGGGATCCGTGGCTCCACATTCCTCTGTCTATTACTCTGCTGAGAGTCCTGGGTCTTTGGTATTAACATTAGTAGTAGTAGTAGTAGTAGTAGTAGTAGTACTAGTACTAATACTATTACCCAGCACCATTCACAGGCCCATGTAGTACTGGGTGCCTTTACCCTTTTCTGTGTAATCATCACAGCTACTTTGTGAAGGGATTGTTGCTGATACCTATTCACACTCACTGTGGGCAGGCACTGTTGCAAGCACTTGACACATCTCATTTAATCCCCACAACAATTGTAAGATAAATCCCTGTGCTATTATTATTTTATTTTTAAAGATTGTATTTATTTATTTATTTTATTTTTTTTTAAAGATTTTATTTTATTATTTTTTTTTTATTGGTGTTCAATTTACTAACATACAGAATAACACCCAGTGCCCGTCACCCATTCACTCCCACCCCCCGCCCTCCTCCCCTTCTACCACCCCTAGTTCGTTTCCCAGAGTTAGCAGTCTTTACGTTCTGTCTCCCTTTCTGATATTTCCCACACATTTCTTCTCCCTTCCCTTATTTTCCCTTTCACTATTATTTGTATTTATTTATTTATTTGAGAGAGAGAGCACAAGCAGGGGGAGGGGCAGAGGCAGAGGGAGAGGGAGAAGCAGACTCCCCACTGAACAGACAGCCCAACACAGTACTCCATGCCAGAATCCTGGGATCATGACCTGAGCCCAAGGCAGATGCTTGACCGACTGAGCCACCCAGGCGCCCCAGTCCCTGTGCTATTATCAATCACATTTTAAAGACAAGGAGACTGAGGCACAGAGAGGTCAAATACTGTGCCCACGGGTAGAATCAGAATTCAAACCCAAGGCTGCAGCACTGGAGAGTCCGTGATCCTTCCGCTGGCCTGGACCGCTTCCCTCCCCCCATATCCAGGACAATTCTGAGGACTTGACAGGTAGCACCTCTTAACAGTCTTTTCACTGGAGCATCAACTAGCTTAGGCCTCAGAGGGGAGAGAGTGTTCCCCGGAGAAGCTGGGAGGGGCAGGTGTGACCTTTGCTCCTATGTAGGGATTCCCCAGGACGCCCTGGGAACCAGGCCACACCCAGCTGTTGCTGGCAGTGTCAGTTCTGGAGTGGGGTAGGTGAATGAGTCTGTGTGTGCGTGTGTGCGTGTGTGCGTGTGTGTGTGTGTGTGTGTGTGTGTGCAGGTGCTCACATACAGACTGGAGGGGTGGGGAAGGAGGTGACCAAAGAAACTCCCCATCCCAGGGCTCTCTGGCACCCTCTTCAGGCGATGCACACTCACTGCCGCTCCTCTCTGAGTGACTAGTTTCAGCCACCTGAGAGGCTCTGTTTAGGGATCTGAAAACCCACCACCCTTCCCTGTGGGCTGCAAGCTCTGTGGACTAGGCCGCTGCTGAGTCTGTTTTCATTCTGTTCTATTCTTCTTTTCTATCATTTTAACCCCTTTGAAGTGTACAGTTCAGTGGTGGGAAGTAGATTCACACTCTTGGCCACCCATTCGCACTGTCCATCTCTAGAACTTCTCCATCAACCCAAACTGAGACTCTATACCCACTAAACAGGGATTCCCCTTTCCTTCCTCCCCTCAGCTCCTAGTGAGCACTAGGATACTTCCTGGCTCTAGGAATTTTACTATTCTCTGCAACCTCACACAAATGGAATCTTATGGTATTTGTCCTCTTGTGTCTGGCTTCTTTCACTTGGCATAATGTTGCCAGAGTACATCCATGTTGTGGCATATGTCAGAATTCCGTTCTTTTTTAAGGCTGAGTGGAACTCCACTGTACATGTACACCACATTTTGTTTATCCATTCATCCTTTGAGAGCCATTTGGATTTCCACCTATTGGCTGTTGTGACTAATGTGGTGATCATGGGTGTACAAAAATCTGTCTCAGCACCTTCTCTAGGAAAATTCACAATCTATTACCAATGTTCCCCAGCACCAACTCTGGCGAACCTCTCTGGGCTTCATTTTCTATTTCTGCCCTGTGTCGTTATGGTCATATTCTCTCTCTTTGAGGGCATGTCAGTCTCCGGCTACCATCTTTGTCAGCTCCCTGAGTAACAGGACCACAGCTGCAATTGCCTTTGTGCAACCAATGGGGGACAGTGTCGTGCAGTGGTTAAAGGTGTGGGTCCTGAAAGGAGACTGTGGGAGTTTGAATCCTGGCTATCTCCTGTATAACCTGAGGCAAGCTACTTGGCCTCACAATGCCTTAGTTTCTCCATCTGTAAAATGGGAGTGGAGATAGCCATATTCACCTCAGGAGATTATGAGGAACTAAGTGACACCATATACAGGGGCGCCTGGGTGGCTCAATTGGTGAAGCGTCCAACTCTTGATTTTGGCTCAGGTCATGATCTCAGAGTTGTGGGATCTGGGCCCAAGTCGGGCTCCACACTCAAAGCAGCATCTGCTTCTCCCTCTCCCTCTGCTCCTCCCACTGTTCGTGTTCTCTCTCTCTCTCTCATAATTAAATAAAATCTTAAAAGAAAAATAAATGACACCACATACAGAAAATCATCAGTACAATCCCTGGCACACAGTAAATGCTAAATAAATAGCTGTTATTTTTAAGTCCCCTTTCTCCCCTTCACTACCTTTTTTTGAAAACAGAACAAACAAAAACAAAACATCAAGGAGCTGGAGGGAGCCACCCTAGTCTGTCTTCCAGGGAGGGTTGGTGTTGAATTTAGAGACTTCCCTTCTCACCATCACTCACCCCCTTCCCTGTGTTGGTAGTCTGTTCAAGCTGTTGCCCCTCCACTGGTGTGAAATGCTTTTGTGAAGTTCGTGTAAACAACATAGAGACTACAGAAATTGTTCTCTTTACTCCTGCAATCCAGCACATTGTAGCCATTGTGGGCTTGATAACCTGGAGGTCCTGTGGGGCTTCCATTCTGGCCAGAGAAGGCTGAGGAAAGCTGAAATTGCAGCTGGCTCTAAGAAACCTCTCCTCCACCCCTCGGGAACCTGTGACAGAGAGGACACATTGTTTATGGCTCCCAGGCTTGAAGAGAAGAAAGTAAGCCACCAGGCTCAGTTTTTTTTCCGTGCTTATCAGTCAAGATAGCCCTATCTGGTTAGTCCTGTTGCTTAAAGCGACATATTAATAGGGTCTATTAATAGAGTCAAAACCATCACTTCAGTCTACTCAATCATTCTCTAAACATTGATTGGGCACCTGTTACAAAGCTGGCGCTGTGGTATCCAGAGATAAGCAGAATGAGATCCCTGCCCTTGAGGCACCCAGGCCAAGAAAAGGCAACTCTTCGACTGCTCTGGGAGAGTTTGAAGAATGCCCTCCTAGGTCCTCCAGGAGGAGCCAGGCAACATTTTCCAGAGGCAGTGCTGGCTTTTGCGTTGACTCTTGAAAAATGAGTTTGTCAGAGCAAGAGGCATGGCAGGGAGGTGAGCACATTCCCCCAGGGGACACTTGTGCATCAAGGGTCTGAAACTGCTGTGGGTGCCAAAAGACATGCCACTGGCTGGCGGTGGCCGAAGCATGAAGAGCACAGGAAGGTGGTGAAGATGTGAGACAGGCAGGGGAGCGGGGCCCAGAGCATGGAGAGGTACTGTCTTATTGTTGGTATTTTCTTTGTGTTGTAAGGAATTTGGACTTTATCCTGTGGGTTTTCCACTTGTGCTTTCTGGAGTACTCAAGTTCCACAGAGTGGCCTCTTTGGGGCTAACCTAGTAGCCGCTAGGGGTGAGAAGGGTGGAAGGTGGAGGAGGACACTGGGTGGCTAGAGCTATAGGAGCTCCACCCTCTCCAGTGAGAGTAGTTCCACATTTACTTGTGTTAAAAGTTTAGTTTGTTGGTTTCAAAGATTATTTTTAAAGTGACATTTATTTAAGAAAAAAATTTTTTTAGATTGGGAGAGGAAGGAGGGGCAGAGGGAGAGAGAGAGAGAGAGAGAGAATCTTAAGCAGGCTGGAGTCCAATGCATGGCTTGGCCTCATGACCCAGAGATCAGGACCTGACTCTTTGTTTCAGACACTTAACTGACTGAGCCACGGAGGTGCCCCGAAGTGCCACTGTTTTTATTTTTTATTTTTATTTTTTAAGACTTTATTGACTTATTCATGAGAGACACACAAAGAGAGGCAGAGACATAGGCCCGAAGGGAGCCTGATGTGGGACTCAATCTTAGGACCCTGGGATCATGACCTAAGCCAAAGGCAGACGCTCAACCACTGAGCCATCCAGGTGCCCCAAAGTGCCACTGTTTGTAAAACAAAAACAAAAACAAACAAAAACAAAAACAAAACAAAAAACACCACCTACACACAAGTTTGAAAACTGCTGCTGTGGACAATGGGCATATATCAAAGGATTTGGAGTACAGGAGTTGATCCATTTATCATAGATGATAGATGATAGATAGATAGATAGATAGATAGATAGATAGATAGATAGATATTTGATGTCATATCCAAACACTCCAATATTTAGAGATCACGAATATGAGAAGGACCACGCACAGCAGACTGAGAACAAGCAACGTGTGAGGTAGGAAAAAACAAGAAACTGTGGGGGAGTCCCAAATAAGATGTGATGAAGAGTTTAGAAGAGTGAGTAATCAAGACGATAACTGGTGTTGAGAAGCCTAGCAGATTGAGGACAGACAATTGGCCATTGGAGTTGGTAACTCCGAAAGAACCAGGGGCCTTGACAAGAACAATTTGGTGAGTTGCCAGTGGGTCTCAAAGCCAGCTGGGCTGGGGGCCACCCTCTCCCAATAGCATGCCAACAGCAATTGTGGCTAGGCCTTGCAGCTAGCCAGGCCAAGGGCCAGTGCTTCCTTCAGCACACTTACAGTAATCACAGCCCTGCCACAAAAGGATACTGCATATAGCACACAGAGGGGGACAGCCCTGCAGCACCTGGCTCTGGTGGCTGGGGGAGTATTGTCCTTCTGGGCCTCAAAAGGACATCTCCTAACTCTAAGACTACCCTTTTCAAGACAAAGAGATCTACCTGAACTACTTAATACACAGAAACAAACACAGAGAGTTAGGTGAAATGAGAAAACAGATGAATATGTTCCAAATTAAATAACAAGATGAAACTTCAGAAAATGAATGCAATGAAACAGAGATAGGCTATCTACCTGATTGAAGATTCAAAGCAATGGTCATAAAGATGATTACTGCACTGAGGAGAAGAATGCGTGAACACAGGGAGAACTTCAACCAAGAAAGTAGCAATCAGAACTAAAGAATACAATGACAGAAATGAAAAATATAAGCTAGAGGGAATAATAGCAGATTAGATGATACAGAAGAATGGATCAGGAATCTGGAAGACAAGATAGTGGAGATTACTCAAATTGAACAGCAAACATAAAAAAAGAATTGTTTATGAAGTAAGTCAGTCGGAGAAGGACAAACATTATATGTTCTCATTCATTTGGGGAATATAAATAATAGTGAAAGGGAATATAAGGGAAGGGAGAAGAAATGTGTGGGAAATATCAGAAAGGGAGACAGAACGTAAAGACTGCTAACTCTGGGAAACGAACTAGGGGTGGTAGAAGGGGAGGAGGGCGGGGGGTGGGAGTGAATGGGTGACGGGCACTGGGGGTTATTCTGTATGTTAGTAAATTGAACACCAATAAAAAATAAATTAAAAAAAGAATTGTTTAAAAAAATATTTTATTTATTTATTTATTTATTTATTTGAGAGAGAGAGAACACAAGCAGGGGGGAGGGGCAGAGAGAAAGGAGAGGGAGCCTGATATGGGGCTTGATTCCAGGAAGCTGGGATCACAACCTGAGCCAAAGGTAGATGCTTAACTAACTGAGCCACCTAGGTGGACCAAAAAAGGAATGTTTAAAATGAGGATAGTTTAAGGGACCTCTGGGACATCAAGCATATTAACATTCACATTATAGGGGTCCCAGAAGAAGAGACAGAAAATGGTGCAGAAAAGTTATTTGAAGAAATTACTTTTGCAAACTTCCCTAACCTGGAGAAGAAAACACATCCAGGTCCAGGAAACACAGTGTCCCAAATAAGACAAACCCAAAAATATCCAGATGAAAACATATTATAATTAAAATGTCAAAAGTTAAAGAGAGAATCTTAAAAGTAACGGGAGAAAAGTAATTAGTTATACCTGAGAGAACTCCACAATACTTTCATCAGTTTTTTCAGCAGAAATTTTGCAGGTCAGAAAAGAGTGGCATGATATATTCAAAGTATTGAAAGGAAAAAAATTATAACCAAGAATACTCTACCTGGAAAGATAATTATTCACAATTGAGGGGGAGATAGTTTCCCGGACAGTCAAAATCTAAAGGAGTTCATCACCACTAACCCAGCTATATAAGACATATTAAAGGAACTTCTTTAACTAGAAAAGACCAAAACCAGAAATAGGAAAATATATCAAAAATCCCATTGGTAAAGGCAAATATATAGTAAAGGTAGTAGATCAACCACTTGTAAAGCTAATCTGAAAGTTAAAAGACAAAAATTATAAAATCAACCATATCTACAATAATTTGTTAAGGGACATGCACAACACAAAAAGATGTAAAATATGACATCAAAACCATAAAACGGGGGAGGGGGAGTAAAAGTATAGTGCTTTAGAATGTGTTCAAACATAGGGGTTCCTAGGTGGCTCAGCTAGTTGAGTGTCTGCCTTCAGCTAAAGTCATGATCCCAGGGCCCTGGGATCTCAGGGTCCTGGAATCCGAGCCCAGCGTTGGTCTCCCTGTCTAACTAGGAGTCTGCTTCTCCCTCTCCCTCTGCTCCTCCTGCTCATGCTTGCATTCTTTCTCTCTCAAAATAAATAAATAAATAAAATCTTAAAAAAAGAATGTGTTCAAACTTAAGTGATCACCAACTTTAAACAGACTGCTATACACATAGGTTGTTATACATGAACTTCATGATAACCGCACACCAAAAACCTTTTTTTAAAATAATAAATTTATTTTTTATTGGTGTTCAATTTGCCAACATACAGAATAACACCCAGTGCTCATCCCGTCAAGTGCCCCCCTCAGTGCCCATCACCCATTCACCCCCACCCCCCGCACTCCTCCCCTTCCACCACCCCTAGTTCGTTTCCCAGAGTTAGGAGTCTTTATGTTCTGTCTCCCTTTCTGATATTTCCTACCCATTTCTTCTCCCTTCCCTTCTTTAATAGGTACGAAAAAAATAAAGGGAAAAGAATCCAAACATAACACTAATGAAAGTCATCAATTTGTGAGGTAATAGAGCAAGAGAACTACAAAAATGACCAGAAAATAATGAACAAAATGGCAGCAAGTGCATACCTCAATTTTATTTTCAATGTAAATGGACTAACCACTCCAACCAAAAGACATAGAGTGGCTGAATGGATTTTTAAAAAAGAAAAATCCATTTGTATGCTCCTTACAAGAGATTCCCCTCAAATCTCAAACATGAACAGACTGAAAGTGAAGAAAAAGATACTCCATGCAAATAGACACAGAAAGCTGGAGTAGCAATACTTATATCACACAAGAATGACTCTAAATCATAGGGTGTAACAAGAGACAAACAAGGGCATTACATAATGACAAAGGGATCGATCCAACAAGAAGATGCTAACACTTGCAAATATTTATGCACCTAACCTAAAAGCACCTAAATACATAAAGCAAATATTAACAGGCACAAAGGGAAAGATGGGCAGGGATACAATAACAGTAGGGGCCTTTAATACTCCACTTACATCAATAGGTAGATCATCCAGACAAAAAATTAATAAGGAAACAGTGGCCTTAAACAAACATTAGACCAGATGGACTTAATAGACATATACAGAACATCTCATTTAAAAACAGCAGAGTATGTATGATTTCACTCATATGTGGATTTTAAGAAACAAAATTGATGGACAAAGAAAAAAGGAGACAAACCAAAAAACAGACTCTTAACTCTAGAGCACACACTGATAGTCACCAGAGAGAAGGTGGGTAGGGCGATGGGTAAAACAGGTGACGGGAATTAAAGAGTATACTTATCATGATGAGCACTGAGTAATGTATAGAATTGTTGAATCAGGGGTGCCTGGGTGGCTCAGTGGTTGAGTGCCTGCCTTTAGCTGAAGTCGTGATCCCAGGGTCCTGGGATCAAGTTTCCCATCAGGGTCCCCTACAGGGACCCTGCTTCTCTCTCTGCCTATGTCTCTGCCTTTCTGTGTGTCTCTCATTAATAAATAAATAAAATCTTTTAAAAAAATTGTTGAATCATTATATTGTACACCTGAAACTAATATAACACTGTATGTTAATTATAAGATTTTAAAAATTAGCTAATTAATTAAATTTAAAAGAGCTTAATTAATTAATTTTGAAACAGCAGAATACACATTCTTCTCAAGTGCACATGGAACATTCTCCAGGATAGAGCATGTTAGGCAACAAGACAAATCTCAATAAATTTAAGAAGACTGTAATCAAATCAAGCATCTTTTCCGACAACTACACTATGAAACTAGAAATTAATTATAAGGAAAAAACTGGAAAAAACACAAAATGTGGAGACTGAACAACATGATTCTAAATAACCGATGGGTCAATGAAGAAATTAAAAAGGAAGTAAAGAAATTACCTTGAGACAAATGAAAATGAAAACACAACATTCCAAAATCTCTAAGACACAGCAAAAGCAGTTCTAAGAGGGTAGTTTATAGCAATACAAGAAACATCACCTCAAGAAGCAAGAAAAATCTCAAATAAACAATCTAACCTCACACCCAAAGGAACTAGAAAAAGAAAAAACAAAATCCAAAGTTAGTAGGAGAAAGAAATAATAAAGATCAGATTGGAAAGAAGCGAAATAGAAAAACACAGAAAAATCCATTAAAACTGAGAGCTGATTCTTTGAAAAGTTAAATGAAATTGATAAACCTTTAGCCAGACTCATAAGAAAAAAAGAAAGAAGGCCCAAATAAATTAATCAGAGATGAAAGAGAAATTACAACCAACACCACAGAAATGCAGAGGATCATCAGAGACTACCACAAAAAAACTATAGGCCAATAAATTGGACAACCTAGAAGAAATGGATAAATTCCTAGAAACATACAATCTTCCAAAACAGAATCAGGAAGAAATAGAAAATCTGAACATATAGATTACTAGTAATGAAATGGGATCAGTAATTTAAAAACCAGATGGCTTCACAGGTGAATTCAACCAAACCTTTAAACAAGTGTTAATACTTGTCCTTCTCAAACCATGGCAAAAAAATTTAAGGGGAAGGAGTGCTTCCAAACTCATTCTATGAGGCCAGCATCACCCTGATATTTAAACCAGATGAAGACACTGTGAAAGAAAAAGAAGGAAGGAAGGAAGGAAGAAAGGAAGGAAGGAAGGAAGGAAGGAAGGAAGAAAGAAAGAAAGAAAGAAAGAAAGAAAGAAAGAAAGAAAGAAAGAAAGAAAGAAAGAAGAAACGAAGAAAGAAAGAAAAGAGAAAGAAAAAGAAAGGAAAGAGGGAAGAAAGTTACAGGTAAATATACATGATGAGCATAGATGTAAAAGTCTTCAACAAAATATTAGCAAACTGTATCTAACAATACATTAAAAGGATCATCCACAACAATCAAGGAGGATCTATTCCAGGGATGCAAAGATGGCTTAATACCTACAAATTAATCATCATGATTCACCACATTAGCAAAATAAAGGATAAAAATCATGATCCTCTCAGTAGATGCAGAAAAAGCATTTGAGGGGCCTCTGGGTTGTGCAGTAAGTTAAGCATTTGACTCTTGGTTTCTGCTAAGTTTGTGATCTCAGGGTTGTGGGATAGTGCCCCACACCAGGCTCTGTGCTCAGCAGGGAGTCTGCTTGAGATTTTTTTCCTCTCCTTCTCCCTCTCCCTCTACCATTTCCCCTATTTCTCTCTCTCTCTCTCTCAAATAAATATTTTTTAAAAAGCATTAGACAAAATCCAACATCCATTCATGATAACAACCCTCAACAAAGTGAGTATACAGGGAACATACTTCAACATAATGAAGACTATATAACAGACCCACAGCTAACATCACACTTATTTTTTTTTAATTTTTATTTATTTATGATAGTCACACAGAGAGAGAGAGAGAGGCAGAGACACAGGCAGAGGGAGAAGCAGGCTCCATGCACTGGAAGCCCGACGTGGGATTCAATCCTGGATCCCCAGGATCGCGCCCTGGGCCAAAGGCAGGCGCTAAACCGCTGCGCCACCCAGGGATCCCTAACATCACACTTACTGATGAAAAGCTCAATGCTTTTCCTGTACAATTAGAAACATGACAAGGATGTCCACTCATGACATTTTTATTCAACATAGTATTGGAATCCTAGTTACAGCAAGTAGGCAAGGAAAAGAAATAAAAGGCATCCAAATTGCTAAAGATCAGGTCAAACTTTCACTATTTGCAGGTGATATGACACTATATACAGCAAACCTAAAGATTCCACCAAAAAACAATTAGACCTGATAAATGAATTCAGAAAAGGTCCCAGGATACAAAATCAGTATGCAAAAATCTGTTGCATTTTTATACACTAATAATGAAGCAGCAGAAAGAGAAATTAAGAAAACATTCCCATTTACAATTGCATCAAAAAGAATAAAATACCTAGGAATAAATTTAACCAAGGAGGTGAAAGACCTGTACTCTGAAAACAGTGACATTGATGAAAGAGATTGAAGGTGACAAAATAAATGGGAAGATATCCCATGCTCAAGGATTGGAAGAATTAATACTGTTAAAATGCCCATACTACTCAAAGCAATCTACAGATTCTATCAAAATACCAATGGCGTTCTTTCCAGGACTAGAACAAATAATCCTAAAACTCATATGAAACCACAAAAGACCCTGAATAGAAAAAGCAGTCTTGAGAAAGAAAACCAAAGCTGGAGGTTATCATACTCTCAGACTTCAAATTATACTACAAAACTAGAGTGATCAAAGCAGTATGGTACTGGCACAAAAATAGACACATAGATCAATGGAATGGAATAGAAAGCCCAGAAATAATCCCACACTTACATGGTTAATCTATGACAAAAGGGGCAAGAATATGCAATGGGGGAAATACAGTCTCCTCAATAAATGCTGTTGGGAAAACAGGACAGCTGCATGCAAAAGAATGAAACTGGGCTATTTTCTTACACCATAAATAATAATAAACTCAAAAAGATTAAAGACCTAAATGTGAGACCTGAAACCATAAAAATCCTAGAAAAAAAAAACCATCAGGAGTAAGCTCTTTGATGGTGGTCTCAATAATATTTTTTTGAATCTGTCCCCTCAGGCAAGGAGAACACAAACAAAAATAAACCAACTAAACTAAATTGAACTAGAAAGCTTTTGCGGGGCACCTGGGCAGCTCAGTCAGCTAAGCATCTAACTCAGGCTCAGGTCATGGTATCAGGATCCTGTGATGGAGCCCCACATCCAGCTCCATGCTTAGCAGGGAATCTGCTCTTCCCTTTCCCTCTGGCCCTCCCTAGGGCTAGTGCTTGCTCTCTCTCTCTCTTCTCTCTCTCTTACACACACACACGCACACACACACACACACACACATAAATAAATAAATAAAATCTTTAAAAAATAAAAAGCTTTTGTATAGTGAAGGAAATCATCAATAAAATGGAAAGGCAACATACTGAATGGGAGGATATATTTGCAAATAATATATTTGATAAGGGGTTAACATCTAAAATATATAAAGAGTTCCTACAACTCAATATCAAAGAAACCAAAACAGTCCAACTAAAAAATGGACAGAGGACTTGAACAGACATTTTCCAAAGAAGACATCCAGATGGCCAATGGACACACGAAAAGATGCTCAACATCAATCATCATCACAGAAATGTCAGTGAAAACCACAAGGTATCACCTGCACTGAAATGACTATTATTAAAAAGACAAGAAATCACAAGTGTTGGCAAGGATGTGGAGAAAAGGGAACCCTTAGGCAGTGTTGGTGGGAATGTAAATTGGCGCAGCTACTATGGAAAATAATATGGAACTTCCTCCAAAAATTAAAAGTGGAACAACCATAGGATTCAACAATTCTACTTTAGGTATTTGTCTCAAGAAAACAAAAAACAGTAATTCGAAATGATATATCATTCCTACGTTCAACGCAGCATTATTTACAATAGCCAAGATGCAGAAGCAACCTAAATGTCTATTAACAGATAAAAGGATAAAGAGGATGTGGTAGGGACACCTGGGTGGCTCAGTGGTTGAGCGTCTGCCTTTGGCTCAGGGCATGATCCCGGGGTCCTGGGATCCAGTCCCGCATTGGGATCCCTTTCAGGGAGCCTGCGTCTCCCTCTGCTTATGTCTCTGCCTCTCTCTGTGTATCTCTCATGAATAAATAAATAAAATCTTTTTTTTTAAAAGTGGATGTGGTAAATATATACAATGGAATAGTACTTGGCCATAAAAAATGAAATTGTGCTCTATGTGACATGGATAGACCTAGAGTGTATTATGCTAAATGAAAGAGGCCATACAGAGAAAGACAAATACCATATGATTTCACTTACGTCTGGAATCTGAAAAACAAAACAAATTGAACAAACAAAACAGAGATACAGAGAACAAACTGGAGGTTGCCAGAGAAGAGGAGGGTGGGGGGAAAAATGAAATTGATAAAGGGGATTAAGAGGTACAATCGTCCAGTTATAAAATAAATAAAACACAGGATGTAATCTACAACATGGGGAATGTAGTCAGTAATATTTTAACAACTTTGTATAGTGACAGATGGTAACTAGACTTATTATGGTGGCCATTTCATAATGTACATAAATATTAAATCACTGTATTGTATACCTGGAATTAAAATTATATGTCAATTTTTCTTCAATTTTGTTTTTTTTAAAGATTTTATTTATTCATGAGAGACACAGAGAGAGAGGCAGAGACATAGGCAGAGGGAGAAGCAGGCTCCCCATGGGGAGCCTGATGCGGAACTCGATCCCAGGATCCCGGGATCACGACCTGAGCAGAAGGCAGACACTCAACCATTAAGCCACCCAGGTGCCCCTTCACTGGGTTTTTTTTTTTTTTTTTTTTTTAAATTTTTATTTATTTATGATAGTCACATCAGAGAGAGAGAGAGACAGGCAGAGACACAGGCAGAGGGAGAAGCAGGCTCCATGCACCAGGAGCCCAACGTGGGATTCGATCCCAGGTCTCCAGGATCGCGCCCTGGGCCAAAGGCAGGCGCTAAACCGCTGCGCCACCCAGGGATCCCCTTTCACTGGGTTTTTATGAAGAATGAGTTCATTCATTGAAAGTGTGTTTTTTTTTTTTTTGAAAGTGTTTTGAACAGTACTGGTTCCTGATTGCACTCCAGAGTGAAGTTTGAGAATCGGCTATCATTTCTGTATGTTTTAAGGGTCACTGAATTTTAAAAAATATGTATTTAAGAGAAATAACCACTTCATGGAAAAAAGCACCTATGAACTTCTGAGCACTGTCAGTTCTTTTTTTTTTTTGATTTTATTTATTTATTCATGAGAGACACAGAGAGAGAGAGGCAGATATACAGGCAGAGGGAGGAGCAGCCTCCATACAGGGAGCCCAATGTGGGACACAATCCCGGGACTCCAGGATCACGCCCTGGGCCAAAGCCAGGCGCTAAACCGCTGAGCCACCCAGGGATCTCCCTGAGTACTGTCAGTTCTGATGGGACTGGTCATTGTGCTAATCAGGACCACAGAGAAGGGTATTCATTATGATCCAAACCATCCACTAGCCAGTGTGTGGCAGTGTGAAATGGACAGTCCTGCATTGCTCATCAAATGGAAAATCAACTAGCTAAGCAGTGGTCCTATCAAACCTTCTATCTGGCTTGCCCTTGAACTTCTTACTATGTTAAATTAACATTCAGGCTACCCTACTCTACAGGGGCATCTCTGCCAGTTTAGAAGCTTGGTAATTGCAGGAACCTCCCTCCTATGGCCAAGGACTAGAAATGTCTTGTTAGTGGCCCAGTACAGGCAGATCTGCAGCAGCAAAGGGATGAGCACATCCTCCAGTATCTGCTAAGATCACTAGACTGGCTCACAGAGCTGGGAAATCCATAGGATGGAAGGGAGTGGACAGAGGCCACGACAAGAGTGGTCAGAAGCATGTGCCCAAGAACCTCCAAAGCTGGAAGGGCCCTTAAAGATCCCCTAATCTATCTTTAGAGATTAAAAAACTAGTGTCAGAGAGGGGACAGGACTGGTCCAACATTGACCAGCCACTCAAGTAGTGGGTCAAGGGACAGAGCTTGGGGCTCCTATGTTTTCTGTAGGGTCTTCATGCTTTTTCCAGAGATCACTCTGCCTTCCCGGCCCCTCAAATCCTTCACCTGTGAATCAAGGTTAGCTGGGATGCAGCTCCCTTTGAAAAGAATTAATCTCTTCTATGCAACCCTTTCTTGGTCCATAGACATAACATGACATTTAAAATATTAAAAAATATTTTTTTATTTATTCATGAGAGACACACAGTGACAGGCAGAGACATAGGCAGAGGGAGAAGCAGGCTCCCTGTGGGGAGCCTGATGCAAGACTTAATCCCTGGACCCTGGGATCACGACCTGAGCCCAAGGCAGACACTCAATCGCTGAGCCAACCAGGCATCCCAATGGCCCTGTTCTTATAGCACGTGGTACGGACATTAGCAAACAGCAGAACCAGCTGGAACCTTGGATGGATGAAGGATGGTTCTGACGTGTGGTCAGCGGCCAGAGTCTTCAGTTCTAGAATGATTAAATCAAGCTGCTTGCAATGCATACGGAGATGAGGATGGTGGCCAGAGGTGGGGATGGGGGCAATGCAAGAAAGTGAGGCCCCCCTCCCAAGGCCCAAGACAAATGATACCTGGCTGGGATAGAAGGATGGAGGGGAGTGTCTTTGACAAGCAGACCAGAGGGGAGCCCTGGGAAGCTGCTGGAAGGATATAACAGGGGATAAGGGAGGGGTGGTTGGGAATGGGAGAGAGTGAGTGAAGCCTGGCGGTTACGGAATTATTCCAACTTCACCTTTTCTCAGAAAAGTCATTGTCTGCTTACAAGGACGCACAAGGTAAGTCAGGGCAGGATACATGAAAGCTCGCAAAGCAAAGGCAGCCAGAAAGCCAAGCCAAGAATAAGGGTAGAAATGCATACTATAAAAGCCTCTGCTCCCACCAGGGGTGGGTCTCAAAGTTGGCCATAAGCTTTCCAGCAGCCAACAGGAAAGGGGAAACCTTGTCATTATACAATTCACAATGTCCAGAAGATAAAAACAAACTCGTTGCTCAGAAGGGCAAGTGTTCTTAGTACTAAGATCAGACAGGAATTCCTCCCGGGGGTCCTCAGAGAGGATGCTGTGGGATACAATGAACGACATCCTTGACAACATCCTTAAAATAGCGGTAGCAACGTGTTTCAAAGGGCTGTTTTTCCTAAGGACCCGCAGAATCAACAGCCTGTATCCCACTGTAGCCAGGCAATTTGGAGCTGAAAATAGCGCATCAAGGTGCAAATCAGTACATCTAGTATGTTCACACTGGTGGGAAAAAAGAGGGTTATATATGGGCATGCATATGCATAGAACTTTTCTGGAAGGATAAAATGGTAACAGTGGTGGCCTCTAGGGAGAGGAAGTGGAGGACACTGGCCTGGGATAGGAAAGATATTTCCTTTTTTTGGCGTATACCATTTTGTACCACCTAGATTTTTGTTAACTGTTTTTTTTTTTAAGGATTTTATTTATTTACTCATGAGAGACACACAGAGAGAGGCAGAGACATAGATAGAAGGAGAAGCAGACTCCCTGCGAGAAGCCTGATGCAGGATTTGATCCCCAGACCCTGGGATCACACCCTGAGCCCAAGGCAGATGCTCAATCACTGAGCCACCCAGGCGCCCCTGTTAACCAGGTCTTATTTTTTCAGTAAAATTTGAGTTACTGAATTTTACTTCCAATTTTAGTTACTGCGAGAAAAATCAACCTCGTGGACAATCAACTCAGTTTCCTTGGCGGGGATGCATGACTGCTTATTTTTCCTTCCACTATTGATTTGTCAGAGAAATGAAAAACTGGTAAGGAAATGGCGGCTATGGGGAATTTAAGATAGCTGTTGCACAGAACGTACTTACACTTTCAGATTATTCCCTGTTTATCTGAAATTCAAATTTATCTGTGCATCCAGGATTTTTTTTAACTTTAAAAAATTGATATAATTGACATCGAACGTTCTAGTGGTTTCAGGGGCACAACATAATGATTCAATACATGTGTATACACTGCAAAATGATCACCACTGTAAGTCTAGTTACTATCAATCTGGTATATCTCACTATGCTTTAAAAAATTTGGAAGATTTTTAAATTTGTGATTATTAGTTTTAAATATTTTATTTATTTACTTTAAAGATTTTATTTATTCGTAGAGAGAGGCAGAGAGGCAGAGACATAGGCAGAGGGAGAAGCAGGTTCCCTAAGGGGAGCCTCACACTCAACGTGGGACTTGAACTCACAGCCCTGAGATCAATAGTTGAGTGCTCCACTGACTGAGCCAGCCAGACATCCTCGAGAAGATTATTTAAATTAAATAGATTTGGCATACAACTTTCATATTTTTTAAGTCCACTATGCCGGGATACCTGAGTGGCTTAGCGGTTGGGCGTCTGCCTTCAGCTCAGGGCATGATCCTGGAGTCCTGGGATCGAGTCCTGCATCAGGCTTCCTGCATAGAGCCTGCTTCTCCCTCTGCCTGTGTCTCTGCCTCTCTCTGTGTCTCTCATGAATAAATAAAAAAAATCCACTATGCCAATCGAAGGCTTTTAATTGGAGTATTTAGACTCCAATTACATCAAATGTAATTATTTGCTAGATATCCTGGAGATCAAGACCACCATTTTATTGTTTGTTTCCTGTTTGTTCTGTTTTTGTTTCTTTCCCTTTACTGCCCGTGTGTTGCTTTTACCATTTGTAGAGTTCTCTTTTATTTTATTATTATTGTTATTATTTTTTTAGAATTCTCTTTTAATTCTAGGCACATGTCAGAAGGCATTGCGGGTTCAGTTCCAGACCACTGCAAATAAAGTGACTATCACAATAAAGCGAGTCAAATGAATTTTTTGGATTTCCTGGTGCATATAAAAGTTATGTTTACACTAAATTGGAGTCTATTAGGGGTGCAATAGCATTATGTCTAAGAAAAAAGTACACATCTGAATTTAAAAAGTTTGTTGCTAAAAGTCTAACCACCATCTGATCTTTCAATGAGTCATAATCACTGATTACAAATCATGATAACAAAAAAATCATCATAACAAATAATTACAAAGAAAAAGTCTGAAATATTGGGAGAATTGCCAGAATGTGACACACAGACACTAAATGACCATATACTATTGGGAAATTGGCACCTGTAGATCTGCTCCACGTAGAGTCTCCACAGAACTTCAATGTCCTCAAAGCAAAATAAAGCAAAGCACAATAAAAAAAAAAGTATGTCTGTATCTATAGTGCTTTGGGATGCATCTCTCTGTACAACATTTTTAGTGATTCCTCTAGGCATGATATAAAATATGCATAGTTTATCACAGCCTACTGCTGCTGTCTGTGTCTTACCATTTGGAGTGAAACCTTGAAACCTTATCTCCCTTTATGTCTCTTTACCCACCTTCATTCATAATTGTCTTTTATCCTATTTCTTATTTTTTTCTAGATTTATTGAAGGATAATTGACCAACATATAATTATTTTAAATATTCTACATTAATGTGTCTCAGTGTAGATTACATTTAGTTTTATCCTGCTTGGGGTTCACTCAGCTTCTCCAATCTGTTGGTTTATGATTATTTTGGTTTTGGGGGGGTATTTTGTTTTGCCAAATTTAGGAAGTTTTCGGCCATTATTTCTTCTAGTACCTTTCTAGCCTCATCCTCTTTCTCCTCTCCTTCTAGAACTCTGAGGTAATGATTGTTAGATTTTGTTGTTGTTCTTAGAGTCATACTAGTCCTCAAGTTTCTTTCTTTTTTCCTTTACATTTATATTCTCTCCGGTATTCAGAATGAGTCACGTCTGTTGCTCTATCTTCAAGGTCACTCACTAAGACTTCCCTCCGGCTAACTCCATTCTGCTGGTGAGCCTAGCTATTTGGATTTTTGTTGTGGTTTTTTTTTTTTTTTTTTGGTATTTTTCAGTTCTAAAATCTCCAATTGTCCTTTTATATCTCTATTTCTTTGCTGAGACAATCTATTTTTTTTTACTGGTTTCAAGTGTGTTCATATTTGCTCATTGAAACAGTTTTATGATGGTTGCTTTAAAATCTTTGTCAGATGATTCTAATATCTTTATCATCCTGGGGTTGGCATCTACTGATTGCCTCTTCTCGGTGAGCCTGAGATCCTCCTGGTTCTTGGAAAGACAAGTCATTTTTTATGGCAGCTTGGACATGCGGGGTATTATGAGACTCTGGATCTTACTTAAAGTTTCTATTTCAGCCAGCTTCCTCAGACACCATGACAGTGAGAGAAGAGAGATGTGGTCTCATGATGAGCCAGGTGAAATAGAAGTCCAGGATTCCCATTCAGGCTCCAGTAACACCCAGAAGCTGAACAGGAGTGTGAGTTCAGGATCCCCATGAGGCCCTCCCTTTGAGGGACGGGAGTACTCCTACTTGACTACACAGAGTGAGGGGCCTTGTTAGGGCCTGGTTGTGAAAGCCAGGGGCCCATGCTAGGCCTTTTCTGAAACTTCCTTGGTGGGAGGTTGGGGACACCTCCTTACAGCTTAGTGAGAGTAGAAATATTGGCTTCCCACTGAGTCTTTGCTGGCTGGGGGCAGGTAGAGCTGGTTTTCTTTGCAGTATCTGGTTGCCCTAGAGCAGTTATTGTCTATAAGTTTTCTGTCTTGTTAGGCTGCTTCCTTCCTGTTCCTTTGCCTAGAAAGAGCCAGATTTTGTCAGGGCTTCTTTTGTCTGAGGCCCTTTGGTTGTTCTGGGTGGCCTGTGTCTCCAGTGCCCAGTCTAGGATATGCAAGGCAAAAAAAAAAGTAGAAAATCACCATTATGCTGTTGCTCAGGTCATAAGGACCCTAGCTACTCTGTCTTCCTCTCTCCATCTTTCAGAGTCTTATTTTTTTAAAGATTTTTATTTATTGGGGCACCTGGGTAGCTCAGTGGATGAGCGTCTGCCTTTGGCTCAGGTCATGATCCTAGGGTCCTGGATTTGAGTCTCACATTGGGCTCCCCACAGGGAACCTGCTTCTCCCTCTACCTATGTCTCTACCTCTCTGTCTGTGTCTTTCATGAATAGATAAATAAAAATCTTTTTTGAAATATCTTTAAAAAAGATTTTATTTATTTATTTGAGAGAGAGAGAAAGTGAGAGACAGAGCAGGAATGAGGGGAGAGGCAGAGGGAGAGGGAGAAGCGGACTCCCCGCTGAGCAGCAAGCCCAAAACAGGACTCAATCCCAGGACCCAGAGATCATGACCTAAGCCAAAGGCAGACACTTAACCAACTGAGCCACCCAGGTGCTCCCAGAGTCTTATTTTTAAAATTATAGAATGCTCTGTGTTTGACATCCTGCATTTTTATTTTCTAAGGCTGGCAACCCTACCCAGGATCCCTATTACTATTGTTGAGGCCATGAAGACAATGTGGGAATTTTGGATGCTTTTTCAACTACAAGGAATGGAATAATAAGGTTTGCTCAGTCCCTATTAATTCATAAAATTCTTTTTTGAGAGAGAGAGAATTCATCTGAACAGCCAATTTTTTTGCACATTTCTGTTAATCAAAGTTTTATTGTACTTCTAGAACCGTGGCCAACTTCCCTTCCCATATATTTGCCAGTGACATTGAGTTTGTGCTAATGAGGCCCTCTGCTGTCTGCAGAGAGAAGGGCAATTCCATAAATCTGGCCGCTGTAGCAAATTTCACTGCAGTGGAACAAGGTGGATCCGGAGTTCATAAATTACATTCAATGATTAGTGCAGCCGATCCCCAAACTTGGGGGAGCTAGGATGCCCTAGCTCTGTTTGACTCCAGAATACTCTTTCTCTCTTCACATAGATGTGTAGTGACATAGGTTAAAAATGAAGGCTACGCCAAAGTCCATTTTTGACATTTAGTAACAAGCTCTCCCCTTAGCACCCAAATTAGTGTCTCGGGGCTTCACTGGAGCAGGCCTGGGCATGGCAGCCCATCCTATTTGCCAGAGAGAGACAGGACTCACAGTGGCCAAGCTAGGACATGGGGTTGTGCTAGTGTGGAAATTTCCAGGGCCCTTTACTCTGCCAGACTAAGAGGGCAGTAGAACAGTATTAGAGCTAGGGAGGCAGGCAGGCCTCAATCTTTGGAAATAGGATGGCTATGCCTTCAGCATCGACTTCGGCTCCATCCAGGCCTTTGCTTGACAGCGTCCTGAGTAGGAGCATGAAAGGAGGCAGTGGGAGTTGACCTTGTCTCTCAGCGGAGGAAGGAAGTCTGTCAAAGGGAACATGTTGGGGCACCAGGGTGGCTCAGTGGTTGAGCATCTGCCTTTGGCTCAGGTCGTGATCCCATGGTCCTGGGATCGAGTCCTGCATCAGGCTCTCAACAGGGAGCCTACTTCTCCCTCTGTCTATATCTCTGCCTCTCTCTGTGTCTCTCATGAATAAATAAATAAAACCTTAAAAAAGGGGGGGCATGTTGCATATTCTCAGGAGGCCCCAAGAAGGACTGCAGGACACAGCTACTCTCTCCACTAAAAAGCTCTCCAGCTTTTCCCTCCCATCCTCCAACCCATGGGAACCGAGTGACAGTGAGCACTGACTCTTTGCTTTTCCCAGCAGGGAGGAACGAGGAGAACTCATGCCTCTCAAGTGCCAGGAACTATATCAGGGGCTTGATAGAGTTTCTATCACTATTCCCAGCAGCCCTACTACTAATAATGGTGACACTGCCATCAACTGAGGGCTGGATTATATGTCAAGCACTGTTCAAAGCATGTTGCAAGAGTCTTTTCATTTCATCCTCACACCACTACCACAAGGCCTATGCTGTTACTGCCCTTTCCTTTTTTTTCTTTTATTTTAAAAAATATTTAAATTCAATTTGCCAACATACAATTACACCAAGGGCTCATCCCATCAATTGCCCTCCTTAGTGCCTGTCATCCAGTTACCCCATTCCTCCTCTCACTCGCCTTCTGCTACCCTTTGTTTCCCAGAGTTAGGAGTCTCTCATGGTTTGTCTTCCTCTCTAATTTTTCCCCACTCCTATTTCCCCATTTCCCTTATGGTCCCTTTCACTATATCTTATATTATATTCCACATATGAGTGAAACCATATGATAATTGTCTTTCTCCAATTGACTCATTTCACTCAGCATAATGCCCTTCAGTTCCATCCATATCCAAGCAAATGGTGGGTATTCATTCTTTCTGATGGCTGAGTAATATCCTACTGTGTATATATACCACCTCTTCTTTATCCATTCATCTGTCAAAGGGCATTGAGGCTTCTTCCACAGTTTGGCTATTGTGGACGTTGCTGCTATGAACATTGGAGAGCGGGTGTCCCGGCGTTTCACTGCATCTGTATCTTTGGGGTAAATACCCAGTAGTGCAATTGCTGGGTCGTAGGGTAGCTCTATTTTTAGCTTCTTGAGGAACCTCCACACTGTTTTCCAGAGTGGCTTCACTAGTTTGCCTTCCCTTCAACAGTGCAAGAGGGTTCCCCTTTCTCCACATCTTCACCAACATTTGTTGTTTCCTGTCATGTTAATTTTAGCCACTTGCACCAGTGTGAGGTGGTATCTTATTGTGGTTATTTTTAAAAAATATTTTATTTATTCATTCATGAGAGACACAGACACAGGCAGAGGGAGGAGAAACAGTTTCCACGCCGGGAGCCCAATGTGGGACTTGATCCCGGGACCCCAGGATCACACCCTGAGCCAAAGGCAGATGCTCAACCGATGAGCCATCGAGGCGTCCCATCATTGTGGTTTTAATTTGTATTTCCCTGATTGTTACTGGCCTTTTCTTGATTCCACAGCTGAGGAAGGGTAGAGCTGGGATTTGAACTCAGGTTCGACTTCTAAGCCCACCCTCTCTATTCTCTTAGTCACTACACTCAACTCTTGGTAAATAATGGAAATCACATTTGAATCCTCATCTATGAAAAACTTTCAAACCTACAGGTCTAAGCAAGGAAGTCAGATTGATAAAAGCCATGTGACAAAACCCACAGGCCTTCACACAGGAGGGCTTGTGACATGTGTACATGTACACATGCACACATATGTACACATGCATTGGAGAGATCTTAAGCAGTCAGAGTGGGCCTCAAGGTATTGATGCCCTTCTGCTAGGCCAGCCAGGTGAGAGCCACAGAGGTAGTAGCAGCTCAAGTGTGGAGAGCAGTGGCTGGAAGGAGCCAAGAGGGGACAGCTGGGGTGCTGGTCATGTTCTGTTTTTGTTTTTGTTTTATAAGATTTTATTTATTTATTTATTTATTTATTTATTTATTTATTTGAGAGAGAGAGAGAGCCTGCCGGAGTTGGGGGAGGGGTGGAGGGAGAGGGAGAATCTCAAGCAAACTCCGGAGTTTAATCCCATGACCATGGGACCATGATCAAGAGACCATGATCAAGAGACCATGATCTGAACCAAAACCAAGAGTCAGATGCTCAACCAGTGGAACCACCAGGCACCCCACATTCTGTGTTTTGATCTAGGTGCTGGGTATGTGCAGTTGGTGAAAATTGAGTGACCTATACATTTGTGAACTGTGAACTTCCCTATATTTTATAGGACAAAAAACTTTTGATTTCTTCAAAGACCTATGAAGTTCTGGGAAAATCAAGTAGATGTATTTTTCTTACTCATTCTGGTGAGTACAGTTAAAAACTCTGGACATTATATATGAAACAACCATAGAAGACTCTGGAAGGGGGCACCTGGGTGGCTCAGTGGCTTAAGCATCTGCCTTCAGCTCAGGTCCTGATTTCAAGGTCCTGGGATAGAGCCCCGTGTCAGGCTCCCTGCTCAGTGGGGAGCCTGCTTTTCCCTCTCCCACTCTCTGTGCTTGTGCTCTCTCTTTCTCTGTCAAATGAATGAATGAATAAATAAATAAATAAATACTTAAAAAAGAAGAAGATTCTGAAAGGTGGTGAGAAGGCAGACCAGCTAGAGGTTTCTAACTCAAGAAATAACATGGTTGTGAGTTCCCTGGGTTTTCTTTTTGCCTCATATATTCCAGACTTGGAGCTGAAGAAGCCAACAACTGGGAACCGCCAATGGGCACAGACAAAAGAACCCCAGCAAAAGACATCTCTCTCTAGGAAAGGGGCAGGGTAAGAACACATAAAATTTTAGGTATTAATCTCTCTACTATAGCCAAACAGCACAGGAAAAACTGTGGCCCCACCCCCATCAGCAAAGGCCAAGTAGGGAGCTGAGACTTTGACTTCAGGCTATAATGAGCACCCCAAGCCCTTGCCACACCCCCTGCCAAGAGGGGTCACAGAAGGCAGAGAGAGAGAGAGAGAGAGAGAGAGAGAGGCGGGGCTTTCATCTGGTTGCCTGAAAATGAGGTTCCCCCCTCCAGTGGTATCAGTGGAGACCACTTGGGGAGCCCAGACTTCCATTCCTGCCAGGCAGTAATAACTACCCTTCCTGGTTGGGTGGTGTCAGATCTGGTGGAGACTTTAAGATTTTCACCATTACCTAGCAGCAACAAAACCACATTCCTCTGACCTTGTGGTGTCAGTGGGGGTCAGGTGCAGAACAGATACAAGGAACTAACTCCTACGCGTCCCAGCCAGGAGGTATCAGTGGAGACCGGGTGGGAGCCGGAACTCCAAATCCTACCCTGCAGCAACAGGGAAGCTCCCTAGTTGTCAACAGAGGCTGAGTGGGACCTGTACTTCAAACTGAGGTGATGCCAATTTCCCCTTCCAGAGCTGGAACAGTGTTAGAGGGAGCCAGCTAAATCAGAGAGCTGGGAAAGACTTGATGAGACACTTCAGCAAAGAGGATATAAGGATGACAAATAAGCACATGAAAAGATGTTCAACATCATTAGCCACTAGGGAAACGAAAATGAAAACTGCAATGAGCCATCACTACACACCTATCAGAGTAGCTAAAAAAAAAAAATGGTGACAACACTGAATGCTGGTGAGGATGCGGAGGAACTCATGCTGAAAACCAATCTCTCTCTGTTCTCTGGAGTCAAAATAGAACACAAAGACAGAGTTTGGGGATAAGGAGGAATGAAATGATAGGGATGCCCGGGTAGCCGGGGAACTGACTCTTGATTTTGGCTGGGGTCATGATCTCAGGGTTGTAGGATAGAGCCCCAAATCGGGCTCCACTCTGGGCATGGAGGCTGATTAAGATTCTTTGTCTTTCCCTCTGTCCCCACTCCCCATTCACTCACTCCCTGTCTCATAAATAAATAAATAAATAAATAAATAAATAAATAAATAATAAATAAATAAATAAATAAATAAATAAATAAATAAATAAGAGGGGCAAGAGTTTTATTACTTTTATTACTTTGAAGGCTAGTGCCGGGATCCCTGGGTGGCGCAGCGGTTTGGCGCCTGCCTTTGGCCCAGGGCGCGATCCTGGAGACCCGGGATCGAATCCCACATCAGGCTCCTGGTGCGTGGAGCCTGCTTCTCCCTCTGCCTATGTCTCTGCCTCTCTCTCTCTCTCTCTGTGACTATCATAAATAAATAAAAATTAAAAAAAAAAGATTTGAAGGCTAGTGCCTTCAAAACTGCAGATCCACCTTGCTGGGACGTTAGTGTGTCCATCTTAATTTCCATTCATCTTTATGTTTCTATAATGGCTTGAAAACTGGATCACTCATACATTGCTGGTAAAATGCAAAATGGTACGACCACTCTGGAAACCAGTTTAGGAGTGTCTTAAAAAACAAACAAACGTGCAACTACCACGCAACTCAGTGACTGCATTTCCGGGCATTTGCCTCAGAGAAGTAAAAAGTTAGGTGGATGGCTCAGTGGTTGAGCATCTGCCTTCGGCTCAGGTGGTGATCCTGAGGTTGTGGGATCAAGTCCCGCATCAGTCTCCCCACAGGGAGCCTGCTTTTCTGCCTATATCTCTACCTCTCTCTGTGAGTCTCTTAAGAACAAATAAAGTATTTTTTTTAAAAAAGTTAGGTTCACACAACAACCTATACATGAATGTCAACAGTGGTTTTATGCTTGATAGCCAAAAACCAGAAACACTGTCCTTCATTGGGTAAATTGTTAAACTGGTACATGTATACCATGGAATTCTACTGCCTGCTGAAAAGGAACAAACCATTGAAACATACAGCTTGGATGAACTTCCAGAGAATCAGGCGGAGTTTAGAGAAAAAGCCAGAAGTTTACATGTTGTATGATTCTATTTATTTTTATTTTTTTTTTTATTTTTATTTATTTATGATAGTCACACACACAGAGAGAGAGAGAGAGAGAGAGAGAGGCAGAGACACAGGCAGAGGGAGAAGCAGGCTCCATGCACCGGAAGCCCGATGTGGGATTCGATCCCGGGTCTCCAGGATCGCGCCCTGGGCCAAAGGCAGGTGCCAAACCGCTGCGCCACCCAGGGATCCCTGTATGATTCTATTTAAACAGCATTCTTGAAATGACAAGATTTTGGAAGTTGAGCATAGGTTAGTTAATTGCGAGGGGCAGGAGGTGGGTGGGTATTGAAGGGGCGAGCTGGGAAGGAAGTGGCTGAGGTTATCCAAGGCAATGGTGGGCTCCTTGTGGTGACATCACTGTTTGTGTCTTGTTTGTATCAATGAATCAATTCTGGTTGTATATTACACTACAGTTCTGCCACATGTTACACTGGGAGAAACTGGGTGAAGGGCATATGGGATTTTGTTTTTTACAACCGCGTGTGAGCCTGTAATTATCTCAAAACAGTTTAATTAAAAAAAAGGCATAGGGACTCTTTTTAGGCTCTGGAGCCCTGGCCCTCCTTTGGAGGAGTCTCTGATTGCCATTTCCTATCGGGGTTGCTGACGTACATAGCCTTCCAAGTCTGGCCTTGGACCCGTTCAACTGTTACTGTAGATATTTAGTTAACCTGCTGCTGCAGCAATTGCTTCACTCAGGCAAACCTCCTAACTACACCAAAATAATCTCATTGTGTTGAGGTGACAGATGACGAGTTGAGGCTTTTCACACACATTTCTTAAATTGTCCGTAATGTTGCTGTAAACTGTCTATAACTTTCAAAAGACCCCCTCTTCCTTTCTGTTTCAGAGCCTTCTGTTGGCTTCTACTTATTTCCCTCCTTCAGATAACCTATAATCCAGATTTTATCTTGTGCATTTAAAACCCTTTATACACGGGCACTGGGTGTTATTCTGTATGTTAGTAAATTGAACACCAATTAAAAAAAAATGAATAAATAAAACTTTAAAAATAGAAAAAATAAATAAATAAAACCCTTTATACCTTTCTCCAGGACAGCCCACCTTTCCTTGGGTACATGACCTCCCACACTTCTCCTTGTCCTTTGGATTCCAGCACCCAGAAGTCTCAAGGCTGGCCTAGTTTAGGGCCCCACCACTTCATGACTATCTGGAGAGGGCATTTGGGCAAAAATGTATTGATGGCCACCTGTCTTCTGGCTGCAATGGCTGCCCCTGAAGCCCTCCTGGGGACGTGCCCTGGGGTACCCTTGACTGAGTAGTTCCTCAGTAAACTTCAGCCCCTCATCCCCCATACTCCACGGTACCAGCATCTGCTATGCACCTGGGCCAGAACAATGGAAGTTGTCCTGGGCTACTCCTTCTCCCTCAATCCTGAGGTCAAAACGTCACCAGGTTCTCTGTTACTTTCGTCCCCGATCGACTATAAATTGGTCTTCTCTCCACCAGCACCTCTCTCACCTTGGCTGTCCTCAGCACCTCCCCTCGGCCAACTGCACAGCTTCCTACCTGACCTCCCTCTTTCACTCTCGCCCCCCCCAACCCCGTCCATTCTTCACATCACTGCCAGTCTGTTTTTTTTTTTTAAAGATTTTATTTATTTATTCATGAGAGAACAGAGAGAGGAGTAGAGACACAGGCAGAAGGAGAAGCAGGCTCCCTGCTGGGACCCCGACGCAGGACTCCATCCCAGGATTCTGGGATCACAACCTGAGCCAAAGGCAGATGCTCAACCACTGAGCCAACCCAGGCATCTCACTGCCAGTCTGTTTTAAACTGTGACTCCAATCCAGCCAGCACCCTGCTTAAATTCCTCAGTGGGTCCTCTTTGCTGCCAGGATAAAAGTTCAAACACCATAGTAGGTCTTCTGCAAGTAGGGTTACCATATGATAGGCTTGCCTTGTTATCTGAACCAGGGTACTTTTGAGATCAAAAGGTGATGCCGTCAATAAATACACTTGGACAGTAGGTGTGTGTAGTCACTCTACTAAGATCTTTCATGATCTGGTCTCACCAGCCCCATCCCTCATCACAACTCCCCATCCTACCCCCAAACACACACACACACACACACACACACACACACACACACACACCATATTCTTTAGGGTGCCCACGTAAGCACATGCTAGTCTGTCTGCTGGAAAGACCCTTCTCCCCATTCCCCTTTGGTGAATTTCTAATCAACTGCCTCAAAAGTCAAAATTATTTTCTCCAGGATGTCTTCCTGACTCTCAACACTGGCTTAGGTGCCCCCCTCCTGCACTCCCATCGCATCTTGCTCTTCCTCTCCTCACAGTCCTTATCACACCCAGTGGTAATGCCCCATCTTCCTGTCTAGACCAGAAGGCCCCGGGAAGGGGGATGTGGTCAGATCTGTTGCTGCGTTCCTAGCATTTAGCACAGTGCTTGGTTGGTGAAAACATCTCGAGTTACACGCTTAGACTGTGTGTGCGCCCCTTCCCACCTGCTGAATGAATGGGAATTGGGCACCGTGTGGTTCCCTTGGCTGCTGGAGACGCTACAGGGAAGAGGGGCCCCGGAGGGCCAGCGGGTGCACAGACTCCCATTCCTGCCTCTGGAGTCGGAGCCATCTTCCCCAAGTGTCCTTTCCTCCAGCGTCCGCGTGGCTCCCCCTGCTGGCAGTTGGGCAGCAGTGACAGGTCCCGGGGGCCAGGCGGTGGCTGCGGGGAAAGGGATTGGAGAGAGAGGTGTCCTCAGCCAAGCTTCAACTCCTCCTGGGCAGCCCTCCCGTCATCGTGCTCCTCCCCAGCCTGGCTGCTGCCCTTACTGCCCCGCAGGGTCCCCATCCACGGGGTCACCAGAGGCCCTACTCCAGGAACGTTAAGGGTGAAGACTGAAGTTGGGTGGTGTGGCTTTTCCCTGCCGGAGGTAGAAAACCTCTGCTTGGTGCATTGCCCTTGCAAAATGGATTGATCAAGCCTGGCTGCCCTCTTTTGTCTTATTTCAAACCCTGGATCAGAACCACAAGATGTGAGCTCAGGGCAATTATATGAGTGAAGCAACAAGACCCAGCTGCAGTGTGAGTAGACATGCTGTGTGCAGTGGGGACTTGGAAAATTTAAGAATTGAGCCAGCTGAAAACACAAAGGGTTTTGGGGGGGTTATGGGATTAAGCCTGTGGCTGTGCTGCAGTTTGATTTTGCTCCAAAGTGAGCTTTTCCCTCCCCCCACTTGTAATGTTATAGCTGGTAGTAGAGCTACTGGAGGAATACATTGGGGAAAGGAGCTCGGGAAAGGGAAAGATGGAGAAGGGCCTCACTCTGGTGGCTTGGAGCATGGGCAGGGACAGCAGCCTGTCACCAAGGGGCATATGATAGGCCAGCAACAAAGAGGATCACACTCAAATGGACTCAAGCTGGAGCAAAGAGCCAGCCAGGTCTCTGAGTCTCTGGGACTGGCGAGGTGACCAAGGGCTGGGATGGAAAACAAAAATACCCTACCCTGCCCCTTTGTCTCCTTCCACTTTGCTCAGCAAGCAAACACACACACAACCCATAAAAAGCAACCCCCCCAAAAAAAACCCAAAACAAAAAACCAAGGGAACGTCCTCAAAAAGGACAAAAAAAAGGACAAGGGGCCTAAAAAACTTCACGGTGAGACTACTTAGGAACATTGGAGGCTAGGGGCATCCAGGTGTGCGGGCAGGAGAGGGAGGCAGAAAAAGAAGTGGAAGATGGTAGGTCTGGAGGAAATGTCTTTCTTGTAGCCCTTGGTGCTGAGACATGAAGTGGTCTCAGGGATGGTGGGGTGGTAGGAATCTGTCCAGGCCCCCTCAAGCCTTTTCCCTTTGCAATCCTCTTTTTTAAAGATTTTATTTATTTATTCATGAAAGACACACAGAGGCAGAAACCACTGAGCCACTCAGGCCTCTCTCCCTTTGCAATCTTAGGGGCCATGGAGAGAACTAGTCAATCATGACCCCGGGTCTTCGGCATGAATATGCCTGTGGCTATCTTAGTTCCCCTACAGTTGACCCACAAATACCTAGACTTGGAAAAAAAGGGACTTAGGAGAAGCACTTTATCAGAGCCTTATGGAACACTAAACTGTATCCATCAGGATTTGGGGTAGAATTTCCTTTACTCTTATACAAAGGAGTATTCTCAGACTAGTAGAAAAAAAGATGTGCAAGAGAAAAACAGGCCTCAAAACTTGGCAGGAATAGAGTGTGTGTGTGTGTGTGGCGGGGGTTAGAGTCCTGAACTGCAGCATTCTTGCCTTTAAACCATGACCTGACGCCATGACGTCATGGCAGCAACCACCTGTTCTAAGCAGCTATGGGGCTGGCAGGCGGTGGGGAGGCCTAGTAGTGGTAGGGAGAGGAGTTGGGGGAAGATACCATGGTGTACTCTTTTGGATAATCACTTGCAAAAGGCTGAGCCTGTAAGAACAGCCTTTTGGGAAAGCCAGCAGTTGGCAAGAGGCAGCAAATGACTAACAGGCACAAGGTCAATCCTGAGCCTGAAGATGAGATGTGAACTAACTTCCAGTATGTTCTTGCCCTATGGCTGTACTAATTCTAATCCCCCTTCTGCCATTTGCAGCTATTGCAAGGGCAGTATAGATGGCTCTGGTGACCTCAGTTATCATGTGATGGGTGGCAGGGAGAGGGGGATGCTTTGGCATTCCCAGAGGATGGTTGCAAAAGGCCTTACCACTGGCAATGAAAGCAAAGTGCCTGGCAGGAGCAGGGCAAGGGGAAGCCAGAGGAACAGGGAAGCTTGGGCTCAGGGCTCCAATCAACTGAAGAGGCATCTGGCTGGAGACCAGAGCTACAGACAGAAAGGTAGGAGGCTGGCTCCCCCTCCTGATGGTAATGGCTATTTTCACAAACAGGGCATTTATTCCCTCTGTGGTCTTTAGTCAGGGGGGTGGGCAGCAGCAGCACAGAACCTTCTTCCTTCATCCTCACTTCCAGTGTTTTTTGTGAGGGAGGTGCCACCAATAACCAGATTCCTTTCCAGAAGCCTCTTCCCCTCCCCCCAAACAAGCGCTAGTAAGATATGGCAGGGGGCACAATTACTAGGAGGGATAGGTTCGCCTCCTTTTTTTCTAAAAAAAACAAAACAAAACTTTGGGCTATTTCTATGATCTGAATAGCCCTCAGGTCAAGGGCTACATGCTACGAACAGCAAATTGAATAAGCTCTCTAGCAGAAAACGCTTCTATTCCAAATATGGCAGGGAGACTAGCAGCCCCGTTTGAGATGAATCTTTTTTTTTAAATTTTTTTTTATTTATTTATGATAGTCACACACAGAGAGAGAGAGAGGCAGAGACACAGGCAGAGGGAGGAGCAGGCTCCATGCACCGGGAGCCCGACGTGGGATTCCATCCGGGGTCTCCAGGATCGCGCCCTGGGCCAAAGACAGGCGCCAAACCGCTGCGCCACCCAGGGATCCCCTGAGATGAATCTTTTTATAAGGGTACTAGCTTGGGGACTCTGTGGGGTTAGCATTCTTCCAAGGAATCTCCCCTCCCCTGGCTCTGAGGGTGGAAGGTGAGGGAGCTGGGGGTGCCTTTTGCTCAGAAGCAGGCCTGTTAGACCTTGGTGCCATCCAGGACGCATGGAGCTCTCCCACTAGAGGAAAAAAACAGAAATGGCCTTGGGGTGCTTATGGCACTTTGCTGGAGTGTCACAGGGAACTGAATACAGACCCCCCTCCCCAGCCCCCCAGGCAGAGGGGCCAAAGTTGGGGACTGAGGGTCTTTTCTGAATGACCTTAAAACCTCAACCTAGGAACTGAATTACCCAAGGAGGCCCATGGTAGAGTCAAAATATTGGGACACAGCAAGCCCTGGCCAATTGATCTAATATTTTGAGAAATTGCAGGATCGGTAGGTTAGGGAACTGATGCTCTGTATCAGGGGCTCCCAGAGCAAAGGCTTGATGAGGTGAAAGAGGGCTGGCATGTCGGGAGCACAGACTTCAGAGCTCACCTCAGTCCTTTTGGAATCACTTTTTCAAAACACTGATTGTAAAGTTGATATCCCAATATTCAACATAAAGCACAACCGGAAGCAGATAAAAGCAGAACTAGGCTTTGAAGATAAAGGAGCACTCTGCACCAAGCTCCAGAAACATGTGGCTTTCTCCAGAAGCAAAAGAATGCCCTTATTTGATGAGGTAACAGAAAACTCACCTAACATTTTGGAATGCATTGTAATTCATTCCTCAACTGTACACATTTATCTTCCCCGGTTTTTAACTAGAAGGCCTGAAATTAAATGCCACACGTGGCATTTACTCATCTACTGATAGAGAGAAATTTTGCATTTGGCGAAATTGGTTCCAAATGGATTAATTATAGAAACTATGCTCTTCCTCTAAGAAAGCACTGAATTTCTAGCCCCAAGGATGAGGACCAGAGATCCAGAAGGCCTTATATGCACTGTAACTCAGGTACAATGTGCAGAATCACGCCATACCTAGTTCTCGGTAAACCCAACATCTTAAGATCTTACAGTTGAATAGAACTGCTGCCAAGGTCTTCTCTCAATGCAGCCAACAGTTTGGAAACACAGAAGAGCTATCACTGGGCAGCAGGACACCCAGACCAAACCTTTAAGCAGGAAGACCAGTACAGATATGATGCAGACTTCACAATCACACACAGACACTTTATTAGTTTCCTCTACAAGAGACAGTAACATCAGTCTTTTTAACAGAAATCTCGGGTCATTGGAGAGGCCAAATAGATGGCAGAAAGATGAAATATTTAAATTAATCAAAAGGCACTACAACCCCACCTAAAACCTATGACCACAGCGGTAGTGGGCTAAGGAAGATTATGCTATGGCAAAAAATAATCTCGTGTCAATGTGAGAGATTATGGAGCAGGAAGCTGAGTTTGCTTTCCAGAAGACTGTGGTATGAGGAACATTTGTGCCCCAGAGGACATCTGACCAGGGGAAGGGCAAGACGGCTGAAGGTCAAGCCAAATGGAAAGAACAGGTACAAAGGAAAATCCAGGCAACACAGTCCCCAAGCTGGAGGGGATGAAGGATCAGGCTTTTTCCTCTCAAGAAGCATTCACTGCCCTGTGTGCTGCCTACCCCCAGGCACCCCCCACCCCCACTCCAGAGATCTGCTCACACTGTAAGTTGCCCACTGGCTCCATATTTACAGGACTGAGCAGCCTGAGCTGGGGCTGCCTAGGGTTCTTGCGGTCACTTTGCAGGCTTTTGAGAACTTGTCACAGGTTGGGGGGGAAGAGAGAAAGGGGGTGGGGCTTTGTTGTCAGTAGTTCTGAACCAAGGAAACCCTGAAGTATTCACATGCAAAGTAGTCTGTGCTCTCCCCTCCCCAGGGGAACATTCAAACACCCCTATACAACACCTTCCAAAGCCTGAAATCTTGCTGTGGGCTCAGTGGTTGTTAAAGCCTCAAGCCTCACAGCATCAAGCCAGAATGAGACAAGGTAGGTGCAGGCGGGGAAATCTCAGCAGTTAATCTCAATCTTTCTCTAAATTTAGGAGAAATACATACTAATATACCCTGATGAGGGGTGTAGAAAGCTTCACCAGAGCAAGCCGGGCCTTCTGCTGAATCTGTCCTCAAATACCAAGGGGGAAAACAAAGGGGTGGGGTTCACTTTATTTGTAAAAAGCCTCAGCAGTTACTCTATTATAAAGGGACGTGGCTGAACAGGTAGGAAACTGATTCCCCATTGTGAGTTCTCCTGATGGCTTCTGCCAGGATCATGGAGATATCGATCACCTATAAGAGCCAAGAAGGGCATTAGGTTAGCAGCACACAGACAGATGATGGACCCATTGCAGACACTGATGAGCAGCTCAACAAGGGGCCTTCCCCTTAAAACTGCTGCCCTGGGGCTGCACCCCCTCGTGAGTCGTGCACCCAGCTATAGTCTGCAGATTATTTTTAACATGACCACTTAAAAAATGATCCAAGTGCTAAGGGAGGGAAACTTTTGACTCAGACTCACCAAGATAGCGGTGAGCTGACACATATGCATTCTCAGCAGTGAAATAAAAAGAATACTTAAGATGGGGATAAAAAATCCTTAAAAAATATTCCAATTCCACATATTAATCTCAGAAAGCTAAGGGATTACTGAACACATTTTTAATTAAGTGATGCCTTGTCCTTTTAGTGCAATAACACCTTGAACTTTAGTGTCTAATTACTTGGGGGAATTAAAGGAGTGGTCCCAGGACCTCTTGGTTTTGTCAGTCCCAGATGGAGCAGAGGAATATGGATTTTAACAGGAACCCTAGGTAATTAACTTCAGCTGTTTCTAGAGCATGTGACATTCTAAGGCGTGTACCACCACTTTAAAGGTTTCCCTGTGTCTATAGGGGCCAACAGTTAAGAGTGACACACACTGTAAAGCATGGACTTGCAAATTTGAGTGTGTGGCACAATCACTGAGAGAGTCTGCTGAAATGTCGAGTCCTAATGCTCTGTCCTCCAGAGATTCGCCTAGCAATCTGAATTTTTACACGTGATATGTATTTTTTTAATTCTTGGGTCACAGTTCCTGATGATGGACCCTTAAGAGCAAAGGAGGAAATCTTCAGCATCCAGACACCTAATTCGACATAGACAACCACCTCCTTAAATACGTAGCAGAGTCCTATTTTGCAAGAATCTCATCCTTACCTGTATTTTGGAGCAATGCTTCATCTTATCCTCCTGAGGTATGGTATTGGTGACTACGACTGCTTCAAAGCATGCGTTGTTAATGCGAGAGATGGCCGGGCCAGAAAAGATTCCATGAGTCAAGATAGCATAAACTCTGGTGGCTCCAGCTGAGAGAAGTCTAGAGAAAAAAGCAGAGTTGCTCTGCATTATTCTCACTTATCACTAGAGGACCTGAGTTAGCGGGGAGGAGTACATTAGTCAGCCTGAGTGCCTTAAAAACAAGAGCTTTATCTTTCACTTCTGGAGGCTGGGAACCCAGAGATCAAGGTGGTGACAAGGTAGCTATCATCTTGAGGCCTCTTCTCTTGGCTTGTTGGCAGCTGCCATCGCACTGTGTGCTCACATGACTTCTGTATGTACATATGTGGGGGGACCCAGCTCTTAGGTATCTCTTCTTACAAGGGCAGTATTCCCACGATGAGGGTCCCCACCTCATGATCTCATCTAACCCTAGTTACCTCCCCACAAAGGCTCCATCTCCAAATATCATACTGGAGGGTTAGGACTTCAATGTATGAACTTTAGGGGAGGACACAATTTAGTTCACAGCAAAGAGAAATGGGACTGAGAACTTACCTAAGTTCGATTAGCGTTGTAAAAGACTGGCAAAGACTACTATGCTCAACAAAATCCATCACCTTCCACCCCACCTCCCCAGGCACACAGCTGGACTACATTTCCCAGCCTCTCTTGCAAAGTTAGGAGTGGCCATGTGACTTAATTCTAGCTCTCAGAATGTGGGCAGATGTAATGTATACCACTGGCTGGGCTTAGAAGAATCTTCCATGGGTGATTCCCCATGGCTTTTTTTCCTTTCTGGCTGGCCAAACTAGAAATGTCTTCCAAGGTAATACTGGAAGCTTTATGTTAAAGATGCACCACCACCACAAAACCAAAAGAGGGATACCTAAGCCATGAATAAGAAACTATCATGTTAATCAACTGACATTCAGGGAGTTGATCTATTATAGCAATTCGCATTACCTTAATCATACAAGGATGAGATGAATTTTATAAATGTATACTCCAGGATCCCAGTCAGGAATCGCTCAGCACATAAATATTTTCTTAGCCTCTATTATCTGCCAGGCCCCGTGCATGGCACAGACACCCTGAGGTTAAGGAAAAATGATAAGAAACAAGGCTCTCCACAGTGGTGTGGATTATAAGCAATAGGGAGCCAGTTAAGGTTTTCAAGGAGAGGAGTGATGGGCTCTAGCCTTAGTTTTGGACAGATGAGCAAGTGGGGAGGCAATGAGAGAGAGATGGACTAGGGAGGTAAGAGATTGGTGACTAGCAGCAGAGAGAACAGAGTGAAGGAAGTTTAGAACTGTGCAGGCAAGGGATGAGAAATAATATGAACAAAGGTGGTAGCAGCTAAAATGGACAGTCAAGAGGTAAGGCCAGGGTTTCTGGCTTAGGTGAAATATAAATAGAAGAATACGGTGGACCCTGCAACAACACAGGGGGTTAGAGGCACTTACCACCCCCCCACACACAGCTGAAAAATCTGAGCATAACTTTTGACTCCCCCAAAACTTAACTACTGATAGCCTCCTGTTGGCCAGAAGCCTTACTGATAACATAAATGGTCCATGGACATATACTTTGTGTGTTATAGTATATGCTGTATTTTATAATACAGTAAGCTAGAAAAAAGATACTGCTATTAAGAAAACCATAAGGAAGAGAAAATATACTTACAGTTCCTCACTAGATTAATAAAAAAAAATGCATGTAAGTGGACTCACACAATTCAAATCTGCATTAAGGGCCAACTCCTATCTTTTCAGGCCCATAAATTTCTACTTTGTTTTTTTTAAGATTTTATTTATTTATTTGAGGGTGTTTGAGAGAGAACACGAGCAGGGAGAGGGGTAAAGGGAGAAGCAGACTCTCTGCTGAGCAGGGAGCTCAATGTAGGACTCGATCCCAGGACCCTGGGATCATGATCTGAGCCAAGCCAGACACTTAAATGACTGAGCCACCCAGGTGCCTACTTTAATTTGTTTTTAAAAACTATCAGGGTACTTGGGTGGCTCAGTGGTTGAGCGTCTGCCTTTGTTTTTTTTTTTTTTTTAAAGATTTTATTTATTTATTCATAGACACAGAGAGAGAGAGAGACAGAGACACAGGCAGAGGGAGAAGCAGGCTCCACGCAGGGAGCCCGATGTGGGACTCGATCCTGGGTCTCCAGGATCACACCCCAGGCTGCAGGCAGTGCCAAACCGCTGCGCCACTGGGGCTGCCCGAGCGTCTGCCTTTGGATCAGGTTGTGATCCCGGGGTCCTGGGATCAAGTCCTACATCAGGCTCCTTGAAAGGAGCCTGCTTCTCCCTCTGCCTATGTCTCTGCCTCTCTCTCTCTGTGTCTCTCACAAATAAATAAATAAAATCTTTATACAGTTTAGCACAATAAAACTAAGGAAATCTGGGGGGTCAAAGTAAAATATTCATCAATTTATGCATACTGCAATTCAAGCCTACGGTACTAACTCCCAAAGGTAGTTACCATCTCCCTCGGTTCACTTCTGAGGAGCAATCAGCAGGCTTAGGGAATGGAGAAAGTGGCTAGTTTTTCCCTTCTAACCACCCACCCCACCTTCCCACACTCACTTGTCGGCCGCATGGCAGATTGTGCCACAGGTATCAGCCATGTCATCCACCAGGATGGCCACTCGATCCTTCACGTCTCCCACCAGCACCATGCGGTCTACTTCGTTGGCCTTCTTCCGTTCTTTGTGAATCAGAGCAAAGTCCACGTTCAACCGGTCTGCGATGGAGGTCACTCTGCAAAACAGGGTGGTCGCAGTTACATCTGTGCCCATGGCTGTGGGGCTCCTAAAGACGAAAGCCTGGGACTAAACAATGGGCTCCTTTTCCAGGGGAGTATACTCCTTGAAACCAAACCGTTCCCAGGGCTGGAAGAAAACAGCTCTAATTGATTGACTTCTCAAAGGCCAACGGCACCAAGTGGGTTTTATAGATGAATGCCTCCATATCCTGAGAGCAGTTTATAAGCATATTAGTCAGACGTGGATTATAATTAATTCTGGTTTACAGTGAGGGGAGAGCCAGATGCCTCACCAGTCCCAGAAGCAGGATGATGCTCAGGCACGTTCATTTAATAGATTGGCAGCAGAAGGGGAAAGAGAAAAAGCTTTATTAACGAAGGCTGGGAGTGTCCAGATTGTCCCAATTTGGCATGCAGATGTTGTGAGAGTAGCCAGCCTGGTCCAGTGCCTATGCTCTCACCATACTCCCCTCAGTGATCCACCAACTGTTATTGTCAACTGTACCTGGACACCAAGCCTGGAAGTTTCTTTTAGGAGTGCTACAAAGAAAGTTATACTAATTAGCTGAGAAAACTGGACATCATGCTATACAGCCCTAAGTCATCTCCAAATCAAAGCATCAGTCTTATTTTTCTATTACAAAACAATATGAACCAAACTAGAAGGTGAGACAGACGATGGAGCTCTGATGACAAAGTACCATATAATTCACTCAAACAGAAATTGACTAGGTGTGAATGACAGCGTGCTGCCCCAGTGACATGTAGGCCCATGCTTCACTGTGCCATCCTCACCATGAGTGAAGCCTATGTTCTGGGTTTTTTCTTTTTTAAGGATTATTTATTTGAGAGAGGGTACACACACATGAGTAGGGGCAGGGGCAAAGGGAGAAGGAGAAGCAGACATCCCTGCTGAGCAGGGAGCACATTGAGGGGCTCAATCCTCCTCCATTCAAGGACCCTGAGATCATGACTTGAGCTGGAGGCAGGTGCTTAACCGACTGAGCCACCCAGGCACCCCTGGGTCTTGCTTTTTAATGCAGCACTGACCCAACCAGAGCATTATGTCTGGTTTCTGCTGCGACTATGGTCACATAATGGAGTCTGTGCTGGGTAGAGGAGAACCCATGACCATGTCATAGAAAACATAAGATCTGAACCACAACCTGGACAGCATATGTACCCTGACCTAAATGAACCACACCCTGTGCTCTCCATTACTACTGTGAGGGCAGTGGGCATCAAGAATAACCAATCTGCTTGGAACATTTAGTTATCCAAGACAAATGCATAATTAAATGAGCTCAAGCATCCCAGATCATCCAGACTCAATGGCCAACAACCTTAATACAGACAAAGCAGGTCTGGGCCAAGTTACTCCCTATGCTCCTGTGAGGAGAACTCTGTGCATGTCACCATCACACAGGATCTCCACCTATGCCAAAAACCCTGCCAAGATGCAAGTGATAGCAAGTGATAGCCACTCACTCTGAAAATACTCCACCACGACAAGAAAATTATTCACACAAAGACAAAATAGTATGGCAGCAATATGTTGTCTACTGAAGGCAGTTTTCCTGTACCCAACTTTGGGGAGGAAATCCTGCTGGATTATTTCAAACATGAGTATTCCCCTAAGTCTTGTGGCAAGGTGGGAAAGTAATGCCCAACAAGTTGAGTCTGACCACTACCATTAGGGGGATGGTTTTTGGGCTCTGTTGCTTCACGGATGATGACTAGCGATTATGTGAGACTCACAAAAGCCCTGTCTAGCTGGATAATGAACTCCAAATTCTCAGCTTAACAGTTCTGTTGAAGTTACTGAAATAATGAGGCTGCTGAGAAACAGTCACTGAAAATTTGAATGGCCTTTAGAAAGATCTGAATGAGCTTTTCCTAGTCATCTGTATTTTGTAGCTTCTTCATTCTATTTCTGCAACAAGAACGTATGTCATCCTTTTGAATGCATTACTAACAAGGGATACTCTAAGGAAATTGAGAGCTCTTAGTGTGCGCCACGTGAGCTGCAGAGCACTGACATTGGCCATCCTTGGCCATTAGCTTGTTTATAAAATGTTATGGTCTTGGTTTAAAATAAAGTCCCTCCACTTTATTTTCCTTCCCTGCTTAATATCTTAATGCCAGAATGAAGATGGTCTAACCAACGAGCATCACGAGTCTAAAAGCCTACTCATCCACTAATAGCAGCACATGGTTGGAAAGTGGGTGCCATTCATTAGAAATCCAAATTTCCCACCATTCCTGAGAGTTGTACAGTGTGGCTAGCTAGCTCTGTGGTGCCAGGCTACTCACAGGTTTCAGTCAAGCTCTATGATACCGTAACTATTTAAGCCCTCCACCCCACTTAGTGCTGTCCTGTCTTTCAGGCAGTGATGCAGGCCAGTAAGAGGGTTAATAAAACTACATCTGGCTCATGTCCCAGCCACACCCATTCTGAAGTACAGCAGACCCTTGAAAAACATGGGTTTGGACTGTGCAGGTCCACTTTATGAGCAGATTTTTCTTGAAGTACAGTACTGTAAATGTATCTTCTCAGTGACATTTTCTTTTCCCCAGCCTGCTTTCTTGTAATATGGTATGTAAAACACATAAAATACAGGATAGGTAACTGACTGCTTATGTTACTGGGAATACTTCCAGTTAAGAGTTGGCCCCCAGTAGTTAAGTTTTGGGGTGGTCAAAAGTTAATGTGGATTTTTGACCACATAGGTGGCGGGGGTTGATACCCCTAACCCTCATGTTGTTCAAGGGTCAACCATACTTAAAATAACTGTCACTAGCTAGAAAAATATTACTTTCTGATGTAACTGTCTGAAAGATTTCCGTAGTACTTTGAAAATAATAAGCATTCTGGCCATACCTCTTAGCTCCACCAGCATCGGGTGAGACAATAGTACAGTTCCTCCACTCAGAGATGTTCTCCCTTATCCACTTCAGGACAGCTGGCTCTGCATACAAATTGTCCACTGGGATATCAAAAAAGCCCTGAAGAAAGAAGCTGAGTCACTTTTGCTTTGTTTTCTGCACTTCCATTTACAAATGACTGCTGATACAAAATGGTTACTAACTTGCCCAAAGAATACCTTCCTGTTAGCATTCCAACAGATTAGAAGTCATGCCCAGTGTAGCAGACTAGAATGGGCTCCTCAGGCCTGGGCTGCACAAGAGGCCAGCCGACAGGGAAGCAGCCTGCCCTCAGCTAACCCACGGCTGTTCATAGGAACGTGAAAGTGAGCCCTTGGAAAGATCGGCCCATTCAGCCCATACCAGAACGGCCCAACATGCAGACTTGTGAGGTCATACTTACTGCCTTACGCCACCAAATGTTGGGCTGGCTTGTTAGCTAACCCAGTTAGAGATGCTTTGATACACAAGCTTAGTGGAATATATCTATTATAAATGGCCACACAGAGTAAAGAGAAATCAGGAGATCTGTGTTCCAATACTAGGTGCTATAAGATTAGTGGTGCTTCTCAACAGATCTGTTTCTCTTCTACAGAATGGGTAGAATCACCTACCCCATGTACCTCACACTGGATTGCTGCAAGCCTCCAACGGTGATCTGAAAGTCCCTTTAAGCAGTACAAAATATAAGGTAGTATTCTGCTCCCTTTATTCTATGTTTATGCTAGAAAGTATGCTGATAGCTGTGGTTCTCAATTTGATGATGACCATTAACAGTTCCTATTTACTAAACACCCATCCTGGGCCATGCATTCTACCATCAATTTCATACTCACAGTTAACAATGCGGCATGTATTCAAAGAAGTTAAATAACTTGCCCAAGGTTATAAAGCTGCCAAGTGTCAGAGCCAGGATTCAACCTCAGTTTGAAACCAAAGTCTCTGCTCTTCTCAGAATTCCAGACTACCTCCCTTATCCAACTACCCCAAAGCAACTAGGACCAGGAACAATGCTTCAGGTAAGGATGCTTACAGTGATGTCAATGTCTAGTTACTTTGAGCTGTATTTGGGCATGTGTTTGCTTCTCTGCAGTCTCTAGCATTATCATTATTATTCCTCCCCCGTCCCTTTCTAATGTCAAATATTTAGCTTCCAGATACCTGAATCTGAGAAGCATGCAGGTCCATGGTGATAATATGATCCGCGCCTGCCACAGAGAGCATATTTGCCACAAGCTTGGCTGAGATTGGAGCCCGGCTCTAAATGGGGGGGAGGGAGAAAAGAACAACAAAACCAAAAAGCCATTTTGAGACACAATCCATTTGGTCAAGAAGCATTTCTTTATTGTGCACTTACTATGTTTAAGGTACTGCACTACAAGGAAATTCATACAAGGTGCCATGGCCATTGGCTTTATGGGTAAATCACAATCTAGCACAAATATTAAGTGCAATATCACTTTTTCAAATCAGGATGTTTTTCAAAAAAGAAAACTACCTTCCCACCTTTTGTTTTCTTAACTTAATGTAAACATTTTCAGCCTATCAAGTGTTCCAATGATCAATTATTTAAACTAGGTAGACTTAAAAAAAATCTTTTTCACAAGAATTTTAAAAATCTCTTTTAACACATACATACTCAAACCTGTATGACATGTAACAGGTCAAAATTTAAAGCTCTAGCACAGAATAGAAATTATAGTTTATTTTGTAAATTAGTACCACTCATCCACTCATCTGGAGGTCAACCTTCCAGCAACTTCAGCTTCCTTAAATAACAGGTAAATATGCTGGCTGCAATATAAAATAGCAAAGCCCATGCTCTTTATACTCTGTAGGAGCACTACAATCTCTCAGAATAAAAATATCTGGCCTTCTCCCAGACATTGTAAGGAAACTTTGGGCACTGATTATTATAATAGTCCTGGCAAAGTTTTATGTATATACCTTAACCTCTAATATACCAGATGAATGAGGTGAGATGTGTATGTGTATAATGAGACCAAGCATTCATGTAACCAACTTTAAGTTTTACAGAAGAGGTCATAGCTGAAACCCCAAGAGGGTCCCAGGAGATCTACCATAGCTTAAAAAATCTTTTCCACAGTAGCTGGTGTTTAGTCCTACTGTCACAATTAAAAAGTCATAGTGAGCTAAATGAAAGTCACATACATATGACTGGAACAAATACAAACTACCAATGTGTTGGTTTATATAAACCAACCACATAGCGATTGTTTTTGAACACTGGGTAATACCTATGAGAATGCAATAAAAAAAATAATACCCTCTAAATATGCGTCTGAGGATTAAGGATTTGTGTGTGTGTGTGTGTGTGTGTGTGTGTGTGTGTGTGTGTGACTTTGGGCAAGTGCTTCTCCTGATTTTTTAAGTTTTTTTAAAAAGGAGATTCTGCGCTCACCTTATCCTTCTTATCCTGCCGGGCATAAGGGAAGCATGGGATGACTGCGGTAACCCGGCTGGCTGAAGCAATCTTGCAGGCATTAATCATGATCAAAAGCTCCATTAGATTGTCATTGATTTCGCCACAACCACTCTGAACAATGTAGACATCCTCTCCACGTACGCTTTCTCCAATCTCCACGCTACAACAAGAAAGGAAGGAAAGCAAAAAAACAAATAAGAGATTTTAAGGCACTATACTACACTTCTACAGACAGTGAGGTCTAGAAAGTATAGCTTCCCTACTACTATGCTGCTCATGGATTATAGCACAGTGGGGGTCATGTGGACACTGATCCCTTCAGACTTTGGGTGATCCCCTGGAGAAGCCCCAGTACCAGAAGCAGTTTTACTGCCTTAGTTCAAATATTACCTACTTTTTCTTTTTTAAAGATTTTATTCATTTATTCATGAGCAACACAGAGAGAGGCAGAGGCATAGGCAGACGGAGAACCAGGCTTTCTGCAGTGAGCCTGATGCAGGACTCGATCCCAGGACCCCGGGGATCATGCCCTGAGCCAAAGGTAGAAGCTCAACCACTGAGCCACCCAGGCATGTCAATATTATCTACTTTTACATGTGATATGGCATGAAGAAGATTGGCTAAAGTACTTACAAGTAATTGGACATAATTTCAGTGAGCTGCCTGTATCTCATTTCATATAGGAATAGAACATGTAAATGCAAATTTGATACAGAATCTGGGACTGTCAAAATCCACATATAACAAAAGCAGAAGGATCACGTAAGGAATGAATCACTACTGTTCTATAATGATGCCTTCTACGGAAGCCAGTATCACATCTACCATATCGGCACTTCACTCAATAAATAGTCAATGTTCATATGTCAGTCACTTCTAAGTGCCAGAGACACATGGAGAATAAAACAGATGTGGTCCTCCATTTTATGCTAACTATATTCTATCGAATTAGTAAGTCTTGTTTAAAAAAATATTCCACAGGAATTTAATTATGGAGTAGGGCTATACTTTACCATAAAATGAAAATTTTAATATCCATGCTTGGGGATCCCTGGGTGGCGCAGCGGTTTGGCGCCTGCCTTTGGCCCAGGGCGCGATCTTGGAGATCCGGGATCGAATCCCACGTCAGGCTCTCAGTGCATGGAGCCTGCTTCTCCCTCTGCCTATGTCTCTGCCTCTCTCTCTCTCTCTCTCTGTGACTATCATAAATAAATAAAAAAATTAAAAAAAAATAAAATAAAATAATATCCATGCTTGGATCCTTACCAAGAATAACTTATGATTAAAAATCATAACCTCTGTGATACCTCAAAGCAACACCATTTCCCCAATTAATCCCATAGGTGAGGTGGGGGTATTTGTGGGTGTGTGTGTGTGTACAGTACATAGTGCGCATTCATCAGGAGTAGGTCAGAATAATTGGTAACTCCCACTGATCAAGAGAAAAAGTTGAACAAGAGGTAATTCCATTACCAGAAACAGCTGATACAGTTGTTAATTAACATTTATTCCTTTCCAATCCAAATAACAGTTAATTTTTAAAATAACGGGGTTCGTTTATATAGTAAAGCAAAAAAAATGAAGAGCAAATGGTAAAAATACAGAGGGGGGAATACTTTTCCAAGGCATTTTACGTTTTTACAAGGCCAGTATTCACGAGACACCTGAACCAGACAAAGGCAGCATGAGAAAACTACACAGAGGGAGAAATGGTGCAGGTGTGGTTACAACAGGAAGGAGCCTTGTGGTGACAAGATGGTTTTGTATCTTGACTGCATCAAGTTCCATATCCTGCCTCTTGCATTACACTCCAGTTTTACAAGAAAACTATAGTTTGGAAGAACTCTGGCTGGGAGCTTCGGGAAAAACTGGGAAATGCATACACAGGATTTCTCAGTATCGTTTCGTAAAATTCCAGGTGAATCTACAATTGTCTTGAGATTTGATTTTAAATGAACAGGGCGTTACTAGACTTTGTGTATACTTGGGTAAACTGTTACTGCAGCCCTCCATGAAAGTAGAGGTCATGAAAGCGCTGACTAGAAACAACAGCATTTCTGTATTAAGTCAAAGAGCCTAGTTCATTTATATTATGTTCTCAGAAACTATGTGATACGGTGAGGGAATGTGGAAAACTCTGGGTTGCTTTTGACTTGAGAAATAGCTCATCTCCAAATATTTTCTCCCTAGCTTACTATGCATCGGTCACACAGTCTTCCTCTTCTTTCCCTGAATCTGTCCCCCCTCATGTCATTGCCTTGCACTTCCCACTACCTGGAATGCTCTTCCTCTGATGAGCTCATTTATGTCTCAGGTCTTTAGTCAAAATGTCTCCTCAGACTATCTTAATTAAACAAATGACTTCCCTGAGGACCAAAAGATTAAAAGTGACTTTAAAAAAAAATCAGCGCACTTGGGTGGCTCAGTGGTGGAGTGTCTGCCTTCAGCTCAGGCCGTGATCCTAGGGTCCTGGGATCAAGTCCTATGTTGGGCTTCCTGCTCAGTGGGGAGTCTGCTTCTCTTGCTCCCATCCCTCTCCCCCTTCTGCTCCTGCTCTAGCTCACACACACACACTCTCGCTCTCAAATGAATAAATAAAAAAATCCTTAAAAAATCCAATCAACTGCACTGTATGGGCCTCATTTGCATGCCAATTCAAGCAAACTGAAAAAAAAAAAAAACCAGCACATTTATGAGACAGGCAAATTTGAACACTGGCTGGATATTTTATATTGAGAGACTGCTGTTAATTTTTTTTAGACAAGAAAATGGTACCATGGTTACTGAAATATATATGGATGATATGATATAATTTATCTAGGTTTGTCTCAAAATAATCGTGGGTGTGTGTGGAAGGGGGAATTAATAGATGAAACAAGATTAACTGCTGAACTAGGTGGGTGATGGGTATACTGATAGTATAATGGTATTATTCTACTTTTGTTTGAAATGTTCCATAATAAAGTGACCCTCCCCAGTTACTATCCTCCCAACACTTCTCATAACTTGTTATCACCTTACTTTTTACCTACGTGTCTCTTTTAGAATGCAAGCTCCCTGAGAGCATGGGCCAGGTCTGGCCTGCTCTCCTGTAGCCCCAGCTAGCTAGAGCTGCTGTGACACAAAGGGTGAAGGAATTAATACCTCCTCAGGATTAGGATGCCTCTTGAGATCCACTCAAGTCAGAATGGAAACCTGCAGGCGTGCTATTGACAAGACTGAAAAGACTGGCTTCTATCATTCACTGTGATCCACTTCTAACTCACTGTGAGTGAGTTACTCAGAGTAATTCACTTCGCACTGGAGGCGAGTGAGTCTAACATGTTTGTCTAAAAGATTTTGCTTAAATCCGCTCATACCCTTTTCATAGATACTCTGCTGGCAGAGATTTCGCTTTGGGTACAACTACAACCTGTTGGGCCCACCAGAATAGGATAGCTACGAAGAAATTTGTGGCAGGATCCTGGAATTGTGATATGAAGGCAGCCTAATGAACAATATGGCAATTTTGTGCATCCTGGTTTGGCGGAACAGACATGTATTAATCACCAAGATCAGCCTTAAAAAGGAACAGGACTCTGTTGGCAACGTCAACTATGCCGTTAACTATGCCGATGCTGAAACTGCTTTCTGAAGACATTCTTCAAAATTCAAATGGACAAGCCGGGCAGGGGGTGGGTGCGGGAAAGCTAGGGAGGGTTTTCTGGGAGGGTAACTTCCTTGCTTTCTGAAAAGTAGGTTCTAGAATGGCACTGCCCAATCTGGGAGTCACTGGACTTGTGTGGTTATCAAGCACTTGCAATGTGACTACCATTTCTGAGGAACTGAACTGAAATGTGCCGTAAGCATAAGATTCACAGTCTATTGTCAAGAAAGTTTTAAGTAAGAGGAAAAACTATCTCCATTTTCACGTCGCTTGTGTTAAAACTATCATATTTTTGGAAATGCTGGGATAAATAAAATACATAAAACACAAGTGGACAAGGCTAAGTAACACCTCCTGGAGGAGACCGTGTTCTGCAAGTTGCTCATCGTGGAAGGCCAAAGTTAAGAGGTGGTGGTGTTTAAAGGGACTTCTCAGATCTCCTCTACTCACGTTGCCCACCCTTTGAGAAATTCAAGCTGTAAGGGCCCCTTCTATGTTTTACGGTGCACAGTTCCAGTGTTGACCAGGTACTTCAAATACCTGAGAGTGACTTCAAAACTTAGGAAAATTTTAACCCCTCCCAGAGGTATGGGGTGAGCCCCATACCTCATCACTTCCTTGATTAAGAGCTCCATTTCCCAGGGGCAGAACCAAAGTCAGGCACACTGACTTCCAATAAAGTCAACAGTATCCTCTACATCTGAGATGGGAGGCCTATGGCTCTGATTGCAGTCAAGAAAACAGAATATAATATCTGTGGTCCAGACATTCACTCAACCAGAACCAGGTTGTCTGATTAGGAGCTAGGGAACAGCAGTTTAACAACTGATCCAAGATGGCATTAAGAGAAGGGCTTATTCTCTATTTCAAAGCTTTCTTATTTTCAAGTAAGACCAGAAAACAACATCCTTAGACCATGATGGCTTATCTCTCTTTACAAATGCCTCAACTACCAGAGTCAATATAAAAAATACCCACAAGAGGCACCTGGGTGGTTAAGTTGGCTAAACCTGACTCTTGACTTCAGCTCCAGGGTCCTGGGATCAAGCCCCATGTTGGGTTCCACACTCATCAGGGAGTCTGCTTGGGATTCCCTCTCCCTCTGCCACCCGTCCCCCCTCTCACACCCCCTCCCTCCCTCTCTCTCTATCTCTCTGGAATAAATAAATAAATCTTTTAAAAAATACCCACAAAATTGCTTACATTGTTCCTTATGTTACTAGATATCATTATTTAAGGATCCCACTCATAAAATTCCTAGAATTTTGTGCCCGGAGGGATCTAAAGAATTTTATGAAAATAGAAACAGAAACTACATAATCCACTGCATATGCCTTTATCCCTTTGGCTGCCAGGATGCCAAGGGATACAGTTCAATTAACACTGAACTTCAGTAATCACTTTATGCCAAATTCTTGGCGCAATTATGATAGTCCTTTGTTCTAAAAGGCTTCTGATGCATCTATTAAATGAACCTTTTGTATGTGTGACTAGCATGAAACACACTTCAAATCCTTTCTTGAAAGCAGATAAGGTATTATAAAGTTAAATTATGGGGTGCCTGGGTGGCTCAGTCAGTTAAGCATTTGCTTCAGCTCAGGTCTGTCTGGAATCGAGCCTCTCATCAGACTCCTGTTCAACACTGAGAGTCTGTTTCTCCCTTTCTCTCTCCCTCTGTCTATCCCCCTGCTCCTGTTTGCTCTCTCTCTCAAATAAATACATAAAATATATTTTTAAAATAAATATAAATAAATTATCACAGCCAACTGAACATCAGGGATCATTTGCTAAATACAATAATACTTTAGTAGAAATGGCTCTTAAAAATATTCTAATATCATAGGAAGTTTGAAAAATAATTTTTTACAAGAGCACCAGCTCAGCACCCAGCACAATCACTAGTAACATTTTTGTGTTATTTTATCACCTGATGATAAGTCAACCAGCAGTTCAGTCACTTCCCAAAGCAAAATTCAGGTGTAAATCTTACCCTCAAGCATAGAAAGTGTTATGATCAGGCATGTATCTAATAACTTGAAAATTTTATTTATTAAACTATACTCAAAATAAAGTGGTGCAGGGGCAGCTAGGTGACTTAGTTGAGTGTCCAACTCTTGGTTTCAGCTCAGGTCATGATCTCATGGGTTGTGAAACTGAGCTCCATATTCCTGCTCTATATTCAGTGGGGGGGGCGGTCTGCTTTAAGAAGTCTCTCCCTCTGCCCACCTCCCTACTCACACACTCCTGTGTGCCTGCTCTCACTCTCAAATCAATCAATCAGTCAAAATAAAGTGGTGCAAGTAAACTAGGACACTGCCTTGTTTTACTGTGCATAACTGTGATCTCACCAATGAAGATCAATCCTTCCCTCCAGTAGTGTTATAGTGTATGGACTTTCATAAAGCCCCAAAAGCCTGCAAACTATACTCAGCTTGGTTAATAAAAAGTTCAAGGAATCCTCAAAAAATCTGATTTTTTCTTATGGTTGCCTCTAAGTCAAAGAGATGATAAATTAGGCAGCGATTGGTGGTAGAACGGCTGTGCCTAAAACCTGTTTGCTCTTAATGTAATCTATCAGGTGGAAAAACCTGGTTTAGCAATTTAAAGAGTAATACTCCATGTTCTCTCCCTCTAGCTAATGGCGTGCTTTCCAAGTGGCTCTGGGCCAATCTTTCTCCCAATCTTCTAGCGAGGCCAGAATGGCTGTCTATCCAGTGAGAAAAGTAGCTTCTTCTTTACCTTTCTTCTTCTTTTTTTTTTTAATTTTTTTTTATTTATTTATGATAGGCACACAGTGAGAGAGAGAGAGAGGCAGAGACACAGGCAGAGGGAGAAGCAGGCTCCATGCACCGGGAGCCCGATGTGGGATTCGATCCCGGGTCTCCAGGATTGCGCCCTGGGCCAAAGGCAGGCGCCAAACCGCTGCGCCACCCAGGGATCCCTTTACCTTTCTTCTTTAGCATCAGGCCTGAGTGCATCCATCTAGCATGGAAGGCTACACAAAAAGAAATAAAGTGAAATCTAGAAGGCAGGTAGCATTCTTAAGAAAATTTCAAGAATTTAGATAGAGGCATTGGCATGTGCAAAATGCAAGGGATTAACTAACCAGGGGATATGGTTCTTAGGAAAATCCTAGGCAACCAGTTAGTCTTTCCCCTCCTGGCCTATCCAGAGTAATGAAATAAAACAAAGGAACTTATCACTATTGATGAGAATCAAAAAATTAAAAACTTTAGTATATTCAAAAGTTTTATCGTATTTTTTTTAAAGATTTTCATTTATTTGACAGAGAGCCAGAGAGCACAAGTGGGGGGGGACGGTAGAGAGGGAGGGAGAAGCATACTTTCCACTGAGCAGGGAGCCAAACGCAGGACTCCATCCCAGGACCCTGGGATTATGACCTGAGCCTGAAGGCAGGTGCTTAATAGACTGAGCCACACAGGCATCACTATTAAGAAGTCTTAAAAGTCAGATGAGATAATGTATCAGCAAAAATTTAAACAGTAATACCCAGAGTTGGGCAAATTATTTAACCTCTGAATATTAGTTCCTTCATCCATAAAATGAGGATAGTAACTTCTCAACAGTATTGGGGGGATTAGTGGATAAAGTAGTTAGCATAGGAACTAGCACATCTTAGGCACTCACTATACATTAATTAATTATTATTAGTATTGTTATTGCTGATGAGAGCAGAAACTGGGTCAAGTTTTTCTAGAGAGCAATTTACCAACATGTTACCAAATGCCTAAAAAATGGTGTAATGGTCCCCTTAACCTAGTGATTCCCCTTCTAGGGATTTGTCCTAAGGAAATCAGAAACGGACAAAGATTTATTATGTTCAAATGTTTTCATATAAAAAAAAAAAGCATTAGTCAAAAATGGGAAATATCTACCAGCAGGGACTTACTTGGTTATCTACAATTATGGTAAAACCATAAGACTGTATGCAGCTATTTAAAACCATGTAAACTAAATATTAAGAAATTATTCAAAATATATTGCTAAGTGATGAAAGTTATCAACATTTTATATTTTAAAAAAGATTTTATTTATTTGAGAGTATCTGAAGCAGACTCCACAGAGCCTGACACAAGGCTTGATCACATAACCGTGAGATCATGACCTGAGCCAAAACCAAGAGTTGGACACTTAATTGATTGAGCCACCCAGGTGCCCCAAACATCTTACATTTTTAAAAAAGATTTTACTTATTTATTTGAGAGGAAGCAGGAATGGAGTTAAGGGCAGAGGGAGAGGATGCTGGAGAAGCAGACTCCCTGCTGAGGGGGAGCCCCATGTGGGGCTTGATCCCAGGACCTTGAGATCATGACCTGAGCTGAAGGCATGTGCTTAACCAACTGAGCCACCCAGGCGACCCAACAACTTACATTTTTTAAAATTTTTTATTTATTTATGATAGTCACACAGAGAGAGAGAGAGAGAGAGGCAGAGACACAGGCAGAGGGAGAAGCAGGCTCCATGCACCGGGAGCCCGACGTGGGATTTGATCCCGGGTCTTCAGGATAGCGCCCTGGGCCAAAGGCAGGCGCCAAACCGCTGCACCACCCAGGGATTCCAACATCTTACATTTTTGAAAAAGTATATAAACACAAACATCTGGAAGGTAATAAATTAAAACGTGAACAGCTGATCGTGGGTGGTAGGATTATTTGAGGTGTCTTTTTTCCCCTTGTCCTCTTATGTATTTTCCACATTTTTCTGCAATACCATCACCACCACCTTTTATCAACATTCACTGCATTTATTGTGCTGGGACATCATTCTAAAAACTTTACTCCTATCTCATTTCATCTTCACAATAATTCCATGGATAGATATTACTTTACAGATGAGATTACTGAGGCAAAGAAATGCAAAGATTTCAATGGTAGGTTCTCTGATTCCAGAGCATGAGCTTCTAATCCCTTTTATCTATCTCTGTCTCTGTGTGTGTGTGTGAGATACATCCACCTACAATATATATGTATGTATGTTTCCTAAATAACTGGACAGTAATGGATGATCTTGACTGGCAGAGAAAAGCCACGCTGCTCAAGAGAGCGCCAACCCCTGAGATTCTGCCAAATTGTACAGATAGCAAAACTATCTCATTTGAGGCTGGGCTCTGCAGTTCTACACCTGATGACCCAGAGTACCCACTGAGCTGCTCTGTCCATGTCCTTTAGGGCCCAAGAGTTACAGAGGGCAGCAGTTTCCATTTCTTCAGTGCAAAAGAGCCAAAGGTGAAGGCGGGGAAGATGGGGAGGGGGGAAGTTCCATAGGTAACATATTGCAGTATGTTCAATGAAGATTTCATTTCCGAACATGTAAGGAACCAAAAAGCTAATGATTAAGCCTGAAACAGGGAAACCAAACCAGTCAGCAATTTTCCACGTTGGGCTTAATCTTAACTAGCATCCAAGCATGCTATTATCTGGCTGTTTAAAAATGAAACCAGCCTGATCTCTGTCGTAGATTGGGATTGCTGATGAATTCAGATCAGTCAGAACACTAAATTGTTCTCACCCTCCCCATCTCCCAATATACCTTCAGGTTCTAGGGTGTTGTATGAGGCACAGGGTGAAGGGTTAACAGAAAGAAAAATAAGGTCTTCGTGTTTTTCCTAGAAGTGCAAAGAAAGGATTTAATACTACAGTCCTGGGTGGCTCAGTCAATTAACCATCTGCCTTCGGCTCAGGTCATGATATTGGGGTCCTGGGATCGAGCCCCTCATCAGGCTCCCTGTTCAGCGGTGGAGTCTGCTTCTCCCTTACCCTCCCTCCCTGCTTGTGCTCTCTCTCTCAAAAAAATAAATAAAATCTTTAAAAAATAATAGTAACCACAGTTCTCTAAAAGGGTCAAAAAACCTCCCTAAATGAACAACATTCTTGTTCCCTACCTACAATGCCACTTGCAAAGTCTGGTCCTGGATTGTCTTATTATTATTATTATGGCGTCATAACAGTGTGGTCACAGGTAAAGACAACTGCTTGGCCAGCCTCTTCTAAGCTATTGCCTGGTTACAGACCTTGTCAGCGTTGTACTATCATTTGTATCACAACCAGCGGCACAATAGTCAAGTACCCAGATGGGAGCTGTCCACTACAGATGAATGCTTTTATCAGCAGGTCTAGGAAGCATAGGGTAGTTACACTTCAGTAATAAGTTTAAATAGGGAAAAAAGAAGGAAACAAAGGCATCTAGGAAAATATATTGAAAGTAACGTTAACTAATTTAACTGGTCACTAGGTTTGGTGTAAACTTTCCCCTTAACAGATGACTGCCATCTGTGAGATTGTGGGCACTGTTCTGATTTGATCATCAGGGCAAGGAAACACGAAGTAGGCCTATCAGAACCAGAAAATTCTACATTCAGGTGGCAGGATCAGGTAAGGAAGTTTATCTTTAATATGGCCCCCAAGGTGCAGGAGGAAGTTGGAAGTGGGGGGAGGGAGCAAGTTTAATTAGCAAGGCAATGAAAAAAATTCTAGCTGCAATGCACTGCAATTCCGGTCTTTCACTCTGTTATCTTTCCACCATTATCTTAACACTCAGGGATTAAAAAAAAAAAAAAGCTGATTCCTAAATTCCCATGAGGGGTTAGAGAAGTGGACAAATTCAGGATAGACTTTGCTCCTGAAAAATAGGTCTCTGCATTTCGCTACACTGGGGAAGGTCAAGGATTCCAGAACTAAGGTTCCCTAAAATATTCTGGATGGCTCCAGCCGGCATGATGCTGGCAATCAGGATGCTGAGCTAATGCATCACTTTATCTGAGCAACTGCATTTAACTTCAGTATGGCTCCACTTCTAAAGATGTGATTCTGAAGATGTGAAAATCCAATCGCCTGCCAATGCGAGGGAAGTCCTCAGTAATAATTTTGGCGCCCTCAAGTACATAATGTCAGTTTTCCACACTACGAAACCCAATCGACACCATTTCGAATTGAAAAGCTCCTTAGTCTCAAAGAGAAACACCAGGAGAGTTCAAGGGTTCAGTACGCTGTAAGGTTTTCCCAAGCAAGCTGGTCCAAGAGCTACAGTGAACCCAGTCCCGTCTGGATGGCTCAACAGTGAAGCGACAAAGCCACGTGTCCCCTTGGCTGAAGCTAAGCGTCTTTCCCTTTCCGTCGCTCTAGGCAGCCGCTATCCCCGCCTTGGGTCCTCCAGCTCTTGCCCTCAAACCCAGCAGCTTCGCCTCATGCTCCATTTTGACTCCACCCCACGGCACGGTGAGAATGAACGTGACCCTCCCGCGAGAGGTAAAATAACGGAAACAAGCCGCGGGGCACGCTAGCCAAAAAAGCTGCCCCTTCCCCCGCCCCAGTCCCGGTCCCTCAGAACTCACGCGGCGGCCCCATCCCCCTACCCCTGGTCGTCCAAGCACTGCTCCCGCCGCCCCGGCAGGTGAGGCCGGTCGGGGTCCCAACTTGGCCCTTACCAGGTCTCTTGATTGCTGAATTTCTTAGTCACCACCTTGCCTAGCTCCAGGCCCAGGCGGTCAGCAATTTTCTGGGATAAGTCCTGGTGGGAGCTGCCGCTGAAGATCTTAATATTCGGCATCTTGGGTGCCTACCCTAGGCACTCTCTGCTCAGCGATCACGGCTGCTGCTGAGACGGGACCTGAAGTCGGCCAAGAGACTCAGTGCTAACCGCTTCGCGTGGCTACTCCGCCATCTTACATTCCCGCCTGGCGTGCGGCTCTAAGTTACCCAGCGCCGGGAAGGCGGGGTCAGCGGGGAAGTCCACACCCCGCCGCCCTGATTAGCTAAGCGGGCGCGAGGGGCGGGTTCTCGATGTAGCTTGCCTGGCCTCCAGATGGCTTATGTATTGGCTGGAGGCCATGAAAGGGGCGAGGCTAAGCCGTAGCCCCTCCCTCCGTAGCTAGGCCACCGGAGAGCGCTGGCTGGTGAGCGCCAACGCGAACCGCGCTTCATAGTGGGTGGAGGGATGTTGGTGACGCGTGGTACCAGATCGTTCCCGCAAGCGGCAAATCGGACACGCTTTTTTCTTCTTTCACCACCAGAAAGTCAGTCTGGCTCTGGTTTACAGTTCCTTTTAAGAAAATCCGTTTATCAGGATGGCAGCCAGTTTCTCAGAATGAAGGGGGTATTTCTGAATAGGAGTTTGCATGTTTCTGAATGTGATTTTTATCTCTTTATAAGAGCAGGGCTGATTTGAAGTACGTTTACATTACAGAGAGACACCTGTGGCACAGGTGCCTCCAAACGGCATCTTTGCCCTTTGCAACAGTGTAGTGTCACCTTTGCCTGGAAGACAAATCCCAAGGGGAAAGTGACCTAGGGCACACCACCTCAATCATCCAGAGACATGGCAAGAAAAAGTTGTATTTTGTTTCGGATGATGGGGCCAAGTGTGTTCAAACAAGAGGAGGAGTGTGGGTTTTCCAAAATACCTTGGCAATAAAGGTCTACTTTATCTAATCCTTGGAAAGGAGAGAAAATATAGTATACGTATGGGAATTCAGATAAATAACCCTGAATGAATCACAAAACCTATTTTTGGTTTTATTTGCCTCATGTGAGCCTCAGCTTCATTTCTGCATGTTGCTAATGTGGCCTCTTATGCCATGTTCTATTATTTCTATGATACTTGCTAATGGGACCAAAGAAGATCTTCATTCCTTACCCTACATTTTCATTAAGCATATTCCGAGCACAGGTTAGAAGAAAAAAATCATACAATTTTAGAACCATACAATTTTAGTTATGAGCACCATCACTACAAGCTGTAAAAATAGAACGGACTTGAGAAATCATCTCGTCTCCTAGCTTCATCTTACATATGGTGAAACTAAGACCCAGAAATGGGAAGGGATTTGTCCAAGTGGTAAAGGTAGAAAATACTCAGAATAGCATCCTATCTTTCTCTTATTGCCATGTTCAGGAGTGTCCACAGAAGACCTCTCCTTCTGACCGTTTGTCATACTTCTACAAGTTCAGAAATTTAGCATAGGCCCAGGTATCTAGGGGTACTTGGAGAAGGAAGCAAACAGCAAGACAAAATAGTAGCCCTCCACCATACCTCATTCATTAAATATTTACTGAGTGCTTTATTGCATGCAAAGCAGTGTGGGGGCACCTGAGTGGTGGCTCAGTGGGTTAAGCCTCTGCCTCTTAGTTTCAGCTCAGGTCCTGATCTCATAAACCTTGTGATCCAGCCCTGGGTCAGACTGTGTGTTCAGCATGGGAGTCTGCTTTAAGATTCTCTCCCTCTCCACCCTCCCCGCGACCCCCCAACTCTGTCTCTCTAAAATAAATAAATACATCTTTTTAAAAAAGCAGTGTGCTAGGCATGGAGGGAACTAGAGAGTATTTGCACCCAAGGAATCCATTCATTCAAAAAATATTTATTGACTACTTTATTTTTTGGAAGATTTTATTTACTTATTCATGACAGACACACAGAGAGAGGCAGAGACATAGGCAGAGGGAGAAGCAGGCTCCCTGTGGGGAGCCCGAAGTGGGACTCGATTCCAGGACCCTGGGATCATGACCTGAACAAAAGGCAGACACTAAACCACTGAGCCACCCAGTCATCCCTGTTGACTACTTTTAATGTACTGGGCCCTGTTCCCAGCTCTGAGAATATGATAGTAGACAGTCAAAAAAACCCTGTTCTTGTAGAGATTTTGCTCTCAAACAAGAAAGGTGTCGTTAAAGATAATATATAATATTTCAAATAGTGGTAAGTGCTGTAGAGGAAAATGAGGCGAGGAAGTGGGATAATGTGCTAGGGTGATAGTAGGGGAGAGGGAGAGTATAGTTTTAAATGGGGTAGTCAGAGAAAGCTGACCTGGGAAGGTTACATTTGGGCAAAGACCTGAAGGACATAAAGGAAGGAACCATGTTGCTATCTGGGACAAGCAGGGGGAACAGCAGAAGCAAAGACCCCAAGGCAGAAGAGTATCTAACTTGTTTGCAGGATAGTAGAGTGGGTGGTGTGTCTGGTACAGAGTGAGTGTTGGGGCAGCGGGGTTGGAGCACACCTGGAAGAGTAAATAAGGAAAATGAGGTCAATAAGGCAAGAGCAATCGGTGGGAGGCTGCCAATCATGGACCTTATAGGACCTTGTAGGCCATTCTATGGATTTCTGCTTTTACCCAGTAAAGTGTTTTGTTGTTGTTGTTTTAAGCAAAGCATGACATGATCTGACTTCCCTTTTAAAAGGATCATATCAGGGATCCCTGGGTGGCGCAGCGGTTTGGCGCCTGCCTTTGGCCCAGGGCGCGATCCTGGAGATCCGGGATCGAATCCCACGTCAGGCTCCCGGTGCATGGAGCCTGCTTCTCCCTCTGCCTGTGTCTCTGCCTCTCTTTCTCTCTCTGTGTGACTATCATAAATAAATAAAATTAAAAAAATAAATAAATAAAAGGATCATATCAGCTGAGAATAGCATGCAGGGGGCACGATAGGAAGCAGGGAGACCTATAAGGAGTCGGCTTCTTAGTAGAGAAAATGACACACTTACACAAATAATTATAAGCCACAGTACAACAGAGAAGCCTCCACTGTGGCAGAGCCCTTAAATGCAGCAGCTTGAGTAAGACAGATGATTTCTCTGACATTACATGCTGGCCAGTCTAGGCTAGTGGAGCAGTTCTTCTCCCCACAAGGTAATGGGCACATCCACAATTCTAGCTCATGGGAAGGAACAAAGAGTTCCAGGGAAGGGATCTCCTTTGCAGCAAGTCAGGTGGAATTTGTCCACTTCACTTTCCATCAGATCCCTTTGGCAAGAGCTTTGTCACATGGCAAGAACTTAGTTGCAAGTCATACCTAGCAAGCAGGACCAGGAAACATCTTGGGAGGTGGCCCTGTGCCCAGGCAGAAGAGGAAAATGGATTTTGGAGGTACACCTAGACATTGGCCACAAGACCCAAACAAAGTGATACACAGACTCAGTGGTAAAAGGTATCACCTCTGAGTGGCACATCCCGGGAGGTGGTTGTGAAGGTAGAACTACATGAGTTAGGGTGAAGAATGAGTAGGGTTTTGACAGGCAATGACTGGGAAGAGGTGAGTCTCCCCAGGCTTGAAGCAAAGGTGAGGAAGTAGAGAGGGATTTTAAGTAAAAGGAAGTCCTCTACTTTGGCTGGAGCATCAGGTACTATGTTGAGACTTTATTCTGCGAGTGATGGGAAACCATCATTCTGGAGTAAGGGAATGACATGATCATAATTGTGCTTTCAGCAAATTTATCTGTAGAGAGGATGAATAATAGGGAGAAGACTGGAGGCAGGCAAACCACGTTGGGAGGGTGAGTCATGTCCTTAACTGGGCCATTAGTTAAAGGGTTTAACAAGAGGGTCGGAAGAATATTATTTGTGAATCTCAACCTTTTGGAGATTATGGACCCCTTCAAGAGTTCTATGAACTCTAAGTTGGTTTCCTGTGAACTCTTCTATGGATCGTCCTCCAGATAAATGATCAAGGAACCTTGGACTCATCAGAGTAAAGCTCAGGGCCCCTGGGAGAATTTTGTAAACACCTTCCTCATTGGAAGGGATTTTTCCCTCCCCTACCCGGTAGGGCAGTTCTGGTTGTGCCTTCCCCTGAGATCCCAGACATTATAGGAGAGTCTGAATTCATCCATTTATTCAATCAGATGTTTCTCTACCAGGCACCTCTTGGGCAGCAACTGTGGGCAAAGTACAGTGCTCAGCCTTTGGATTATAGAAATGAATAAAAGATAGCCCCTTTCCTCAATATGTTTTACAGACTTACAAATGACTACTTTAGAAGCAGATAAAGAAAGCCGTGTTCTCTCTTCCCACCCCCAGCAGGACTACAAGAAAGTAGCGACACCAAAGTCTTCTCTTCCTGGGCCTGCCACTTTAATATCAGAACTTGGGTGCTACTCCAGGATCAGTTTTTACTAGCTGAGCTTCCTCGTCTTCTTCAAACAGTCTTTCCTGTTCTTCCTGGATATTAGCATTTCTTGCAGGGGATTTTCTCATTTTTTAAAGATTTTTAAAAAATTATTCATGAGAAACATAGAGAGGCAGAGACATAGGCAGAGGGAGAAGTAGGCTCACCATGGGGAGCCCAATGTGGAACTCGATCCCAGGATCCCGGGCTCACACCTGAGCCAAAGACAGATGCTCAAACACTGAGCCACCCAGGTGCCCTGGACTTTCTCATGTTAATGAAGGCCCTATGAGGAAACCACCCTTAAAAGGATTTTATACCACCTTGGAAGGAGCCCTCCAACCTTTCCCATGTGATAGACAGATGACAAAAAACCTGATTGCATGACGGTTTCATGGAGGGTTAATCAGAGCAAAGAGCCCACCAACAAGCCCATAAAATTCCCTGGACTTAGAAACTCTCGTGGCAACCCTCTTGGGTCCCCTCCCTCTTTGGGAGCTTTGTACTAGTGCTCAATAAACTTTGCTCTGCTGCCCACCACCCTTCATCTGTCTGGTCTATCTCTTCACTCTTCGAAGCAGGGTGACCAAGAACCATGGACCAAGGGAAAAGAAATCCTGCAACAGTTTCTGTCTCCCATGTTCTGATTTTTCCCTCTAGAGGCTAGCATGACCTGTCTTCATTGTTCATGTTGTTCAGTGATGGCAGCTGGGTATCTCACTTGTAAGCACAGCAGAGGGCTTTCAGAGGTCGCCACAAAGTGCATCACATCTGGAGAGGATTCCCCAGGTGCTGTAGCCAGCCACCCCCACCCTGAGCTCACCAGCTGTCAGCAGTTGGCCCTGAACTCCTGGACTCATGTTTTCTGTGACTTCAGCAAGCATGCGAGCTTTTTGAGGGCAGAGACCATGTATCTCCCACACCCCCCAGCATAGCCCTTGGAGTGGATGCAAGGACATATATGTAAATCATGGTTTTTATTAACAGAAGTCTATCTTAAAATTAGTCCTCTTCCAGAAGCTTTATCTCACAAAGCACAGTTTGCCTGTTTTACCTTAAGTTGGATTTGGCTGGACCCTTTAGCTGCATTCTCTCCTGGGGGTTCTAAGTTGGTTTCCTGTGAATGTAAGCTTGATTGTACAAAGGTCAGTACCTCAGGAAGCTAGAATCATCTAAAAATGTAAGAGATGGGAGACTTTAGGGGTGACTGGGCTCAGTCGGTTAAGCATCTGCCTTCGGCTAAAGTCATTATCCCAGGGTTCTGGGATCGAAGCCTGAGTTGGGCTCTCTGCTCAGTGGAGGTCCTGCTTCTCCCTCCCCCTCTCCTTCTCCCTGCTGTTCTGTCTACTTGTGCTCTGTCAAATAAATGAAATCTTTAAAAAGAAAGAGAGATGGGAGACTTTGGCACACCCTGGTGCAGAATAGCACAGGATAACCTCCCCCACCCCACCCCGCAGAGGCAAGTGGGCTCTGTCGTTTGCTCTGGTGTTTGTTTGACTTTTTTGAGGTCTGGTATTCTCCCAGTTAAATTACCGATTTGGGGGAATGTTTGGGTGATGCTAGAAGTACTTGCCTTTGTTTTTAAAATACTTCAATGAAAGTATGTAGAAAAAGGTGCTTTTTAAAAGTTTAATAGGCTCTCCAGTTCAACCCACTCATTTTACATAGCGAGAAACTTCATACTCAGAGAGAGGAAGTGAATGTCTAAGGTCACGCAGCTAGTTCTTGGAAGCACTTTGAGTAGAACCAAAGTCTTCTGGCTCCTGGTGTGTGGCCCTTGCTTGCAGCTCTGTTACAGAGCCAAGCTAGCGTGGGCTTGGTGCTGCAGAAACTGCAAGTCAAATCAAAATCTTTTCTAATGTTCAGCAGGGGGAAAATCTGTCCACTTGCTACTTGGTTCGTTGAATTTTTTCCAGGTCCCTGGAGGCATTGTGTGAATATTCCTGCCATGCCAGGTTAGAAAGGGGGCAAGAATATTTGTCCTTGCTCTCACTTTCTTACTGATTCCTTTGTTCTTGGTGGCCAAGACTCTTGCCATTGTCATAGCTGGTTGTTTTGCCTAGAAATCATTCTAAGAAGTGGGGATTACAGCTGCTCCCAAGAAACTGCAAACTAGCTTGCCCCTACTGCAGATTTCGCCACAAGCAGGGAGGGTCAGATGGGCTCCTTAGTTTACAAGTGGGCAGGCCAAGGGATGGAGTGATTAGGGTTCTAGAGAAATCATAGAGAACGTATTATCTCAGTGGCTTGGCCACTCCCCACTGTCATAATTCCATAATTGAGAGAAGGGATTTCCCATAGCCACACGTTACCAAGGTCACACAGCATGCATACCAATTAAAAGATCAGATTCATTGCCTCCCTATTGGCTATGACTACATCTAACATTGCAGGAAGCTCTTAGGCACAACACAAATTGCTTTATTTGTTAATCAGATGGCTTAAAACCTAACATATGCTCCTAAAACCAGTTTTTGTGGGGTGAGGGGAAGAGGAAGAAGAGGTCATTTTAAAGGGAAGGCAGGCCTAGCATGTCATCACCATCTAGAGGGCTGAGAAGCTGAAGGAATTGCATGAGGACCCGGGATGTCCTGGTGAGGAAGGTGCAGGGAAGGCCACTAGGGGGTGGGAAGCCAGGCCAACTTGGCCTCCTAGGCCATTTTGCCATGATCCTGGGAGCTGAACCTCCCCCTCCCCTGTGGCTCTTTGAAAGTCCTTTCTCTTGCTGCCCTGGGCACAATGCCATATGTTGGCACCCTGCTAGCGTAGCCGTGGGGCCCACAGGAACTAAGTGGCTGTTACAACTGGGAGCCGCCACTGGGAGGCTGGCAAAGAGTTGGGAGTTGAAAGCCCTTTCCTCTGAGCTAAGAGCCTGAATGTTGAAGAAAAATGAGAAGTTCGAGCTTCCTTCCAATTATAGCTGCTTCTAACAAGGAAGAGAATGAAGAGGGGACGGGAGTACATCAGAGAACCGAGCCAGGGAATTGGCCAAAGGCCAACAAGACTGAGCCTCAGGTCCTCCTCAGGCGTGTCCACTGCAAGATGAGGCTCTTCACTGAGGTAGCGGGAGGACTCCCTGATTTCAAAAGGAAGGCCTCAGGGGGACGGGAGATCCCGCATACCCCTCTTGAGAGGAAATGACTGGCAGATAGCTTTGACCAAGGAGAACAGTGAGGATTTTAAAGGAAATGGGCACCTGGGTGTCTGGGTGCCTGCTTAATTCATTTCAGGGCCAGTTGCAAAGAGGCAGTTCCATTTGCTCTTGTTAAGCTCACTACAGCCAGGATGAAGGATTTTTATAGCTGCTTTTACAGCACCACCGTATTAGTCCTCTGAGCTGCAGAGACAGAGGCTGAGGACCCAGTCAGCTTCGTTTTAGGGAAGAGATGCAAGGAGGTAAAATGACTTGCCCATCATATGGCAAGTCAGTGACTGTGCCGAAAATAGCACTAAGCCCTTATTCTGGGGAATTGCTCAGCTTAGTCCACATGGCCTCCCTGCTTCATTTGTTTGTTGCAGGTGCAAAAAATCTTTGGCTTGTAGGGAATCTGGCTTCCCCTGCTACCCTTGGGGCCCACCTTCATCTCAAGTGTATAACAGGCAACATGGGAGGCAGGGACTGGGAGGGAGGGAGGTGGAACCCACTTCTTCCTAGCATCTCTTCTTGGCACAGTGCCATGCCAGGTCTCATTCCTGAAGAGGTGCTGGACCCCTGCCTGCATGCCCAGATTCATGGATGTAGGCCCGTCTTTGATGGCCTCCCTTTGGGGCCCATGCCAGCAGTTAGCTCACCTAATGGGCCTTGAATGTGTCCAGAATTTCCACCAAAGCATGTCTAGTAGTAGAGGATAGTGAACGCTGAGTAGGTGGGCATGGGAACATAGCTGGAAGCATCAGACATGAGTTTCAAGTGTCTCTAAAAAAATATTTTATTTATTCATGAGAGACAGAGAAAGAGAGAGAGAGAGAGAGAGAGAGAGGCAGAGACATAGGCAGAGAGAGAAGCAGGCTCCACGCAGGGAGCCCGATGCGGGACTTGATCCTGGGATTCCAGGATCACACCCTGGGCTGAAGGCTGTCGCCAAACCGCTGACCCACCCAGGCATCCCTAAGAAAAGACTTATTTATTTATTTATTTATTTATTTATTTATTTATTTATTTATGAGAGAGAGAGAACAAATGGTGGGGAGGGGCAGAGGGTGAAGGAGAAGCAAATTCCTCATTAAGCAGAGAGCTCGACTTGGGGTTCGATCCCAGGACCCTGAAATCATGACCTGAACCGAAGGCAGGCGCTTCACCGCCTGAGCCATCCAGGCGCCCCAAAATGATACATATTCTTTACAAGGCATGCAACTTGTGCATTCCTCACCATGATATTTTGACATAAAATATTTAATGTATCATTCACGTGATATTTTCCTCCCAAATCTTTTTTTAAAATATTTTATTTATTTATTCATGAGAGACACAGAGAGAGAAGCAGAGACATAGGTAGAGGGAGAAGCAGGCTCCCTGTGGGGAGCCTGATGTGGGACTTGATCCCAGGACCCTGGGATCATGACCTGAGCTAAGGTAGACGCTCAACCACTGAGGCATTCAGGTGCCCTTCCTCCCAAATCTTTGGGAAAAATGTGTAAGGAGTATGGAGTCTGCTCAGACTCCAGTTTGAGGAGCATGGTGGGAGTGGTGTTTCATAATTTTGATGGTGGCTTTTTGGACACATCAAATTTCTACCCACAAATTTCTATGCACAAATACCAGTTCACTCCCTGGTTCTGAGAGGCACATGGCACTAGGGCAGCCTGGTGAAGAGAGGAGGGGGGGCAGGTGGGCTTGTAGTACCCCACACTTCACACCCCAGTGTTACCCATGACCTGTTGGCTATCCATTTGCTGCCTGGATCGCCGAGCAACATTTCCAGGCCACCTGCTGGTGAGTGTGGCTGCACCTGTGCCTCTGTTTCCAAGGGAACTGCCTCAAAGGTGGGGCTGGGCCGAGTCCTATGGAAAGCTGATGAAAGCATGTGTGGGTTTGATCACTCACTAGCTTATCACTTACCAGCTGTGTGACCTTGGGCTAGTGATTGAACCTCTCCGTGTTCTCCTCTGAGAAATGAATACAATCATAGTCTCTCGTAAGCTTTTAAAAATATATATAAATATAAATAAATAATTTAAATATCTAAACATATCTAAAACATATCTAAATATTAATAAACATATATTTGAATAAATATGTATATTTAAGTAAGCTCTTTGCCGACTGTGGGGCTTGAACTCAAGACCCTGAGATCAGAGTCACATGCTCCACTGATTGAGCCAGCCAGCCGCCCCATTGTCTCTCTCTCAAAGGGTTGCTAGGAACAATAAATTATATCACACATGTCAAGTACTTAGCACAGTGCCTGGCATATGGCAAGTGATCACACAGTTGTTTTCGCATATTTGAGGGAGGGGGTCAACTTTTCTGTGTTGTGGAGGGTTCTCAGCACAGGACAGACTCCTGCTCCTTTTAGCTGAAGCTGTGAAAATAAGAATGAGGAGTCCACACCCAGAGGGGAAGATGGACACCACCAACAGGAGGACTGGGTAGCTCAAAGCAAGCTCATTCCTGAATGGGTCCAGAATCTACAGCTGGAACTGTCAGCAAGGGCACCAGAGCATGTCCCTGTAATACTGGGAGTGTGGGAAGCACCCCAGGGCTTGGTGGCATGGGCGAGAAGTTGCTATAAGCACTGAAGTGAACAAGAACTTGCGTCTCTGTGAGAAGGCAGGCCTCCGTAATTTTCCTACCAGTGGCTTCCAGAAAGTCAGGTCACTGGGACTGAGACCCTCCTGGAATTCAGGCCATTTTTCCAGAGCCCAGGACTGAACCCTCAGAGGTTATGTCCTCCTACTCCATGGAGTACCTCCTCCTTGCTCCAGATGCACACCCACAGCCTGACTTCCAGCCTACAGGATGGGGAATGGGATGCGGTTCTCACTTGCATCCTAGCAGCTGTTTGGAGGAATTCAACCCTAAGATATACACTGATGCCCCTTCCCAGTGCTGGCAGCTGATCCTCCTTTGCCCCTTTGGCAGGAAGAGTTTTGGCTGAGGCAGGTCCTTTCAATTCATTTCTGATGAAATTGTGTATTACCCACAGTGCCTTGACAAGAGCTTGCAAAAAATGTGGCTCTGCCAGCACCATGGGCATCCTGGGCCCATGCCAACAGCATGAACCCTTTAATTGGCTGAAGTCAGAAAGCAGGAGTCAGGCTTTGGGAACTCAGGCCTGGTAGTGGGTGGCTGAAGAGCATCGTCTTCAGGCTCTGGCTCAGGCTGACCAGTGAGGTTGATACTGGTAGGAAGATGGCCTTCCCCAGTGCTTCTGGGTACCACACAGTGGTCCTGGGGCCACAGAAAAGACCAGTGGCCACCTCAGGAGAGCGTCCAAAGCTTCTGGAAAGTAGTTAGGGGAAGAGCGCTGAGTTAATGGGACTCTGGACAATGGACCTGACTTCACATTCTTTGATAGGAGGAGGCCAGGCTGCCTGGCCTTGTCCAACCGCACTGCCCTGGGTTAGCCTTTTCATGAGGTACAGAGTTCTGGGAGGGCTCTCTCATGACACTCATCTCATCCAACAGTCATTCATTCCACAAGTATTTATTGAAGGCCCACAACACGCAGGGTCCTGTGCAGATGGGTACCCAGGGCATAGAACCGAGTAAGAATGCTTTCTGACCAGAGGGAGCTACTAATGTAGTAGAGGACGAGAGGCACCCCAAATTTCTGGACTGTCCAGTTAGGTCATTTTAAGTGGTAACAGGTCTCATGTTACAGTGGGACTGCCTTCCGCTGAGTCCCAACCTTGGGATTGTGGGCAGTAGCTCCAGCGGGCGGCTCCCAGAAGAACTCTGCTACAGGGGCTGTCAACCCTATGGCCTCCCCCATGCATAGGGGAGCTCTGACTGCACTGTTTCTGGCTCCTCTGTGCTCTGCTCCCAAACCACTTTATTATTATTTTTAAAATTGTATTTATTTATTCATGAGTGACAGAGAGAGGGGCAGAGACACAGGCAGAGGGAGAAGCAGGCTCCCTGTGGGGAGCCTGATGCAGGACTCTATCCCAGGACCCTGGGATCACGACCTGAGCCAAAGGCAAATGCTCAACCACTGAGCCACCAGGTATCCCTTCCCAAACCACTTTAGCTAGGACCTCCGCAGACCTGAGGAGAGAGTCCATGTCCAGGGTTTGAGAGGAAGTAATTAATCAGGGATCCAGTACATGGCTGTATCGTTTGTGTGCCCGGCCAACAAGGCCAGTAGGGATGGATGGAGCTGAAACCATCAAGCCTGAGTGTCCACAGGGCTATCATCACCCAGAGAATGATGCCCTTTCTAATTCATCACGGGGGTGTGTGTGGCAGGAAGAACATTTATCTAGTTGGCATGAGGGTGCCTCATATGTTAGTGGGGACCTGTGACTACCAGAACAAAATGAGAGAACAGAAGAAGCAAAATCATTTCCCTCCGTTAGATAGCTTTCTGAAAAGCCAGAGAGGTGAGCCCAGCTTAGGGTCCTGGGGCTCCTATTCTTTAGAAACATTCCCCACCTCTCAAGAAATCACCAGAGGGCATGGCAGGAGATTCCCAATAAGAAGGCAACCGAGCTCTACTCTGAAGCAACTGGGCACGTTTCAGAGGGAGGGGGCCCTATTTCCCAGTTCTACCCAGAGAGCTGTCCCCTACCTCGTGTCTGTCCCGTACCTCCCAGGCCATTGGGTTTACTATGCACAGAGCCCATTGTGTTTCTGTGCATCCCACCCCACTCCAACCCCCACTGCCTGCTCCCTTCAGCCTGTCACAGCCCGGCTTAAGAGAAAGGAGGTCACATTCAATTCCTGTGACCGTGACTGTGACTCATAGGGGGCTTCTAAGAGGAGCAAAGAAGGGGGAGGCAGCACGAGCAGGGCCCTAAGCTCTCATCACTCACTGGGACCTGGGTAGGTGGGAGCAGGAACTTGGGAGAGCACTGGGGGGTGGGGGGGCACCAACAACCAGCAATTCAAGGACAGAAGGACACCCACAAAGAGACACTGCAAAGACTTATTGGGATAGTAAGATGAATAGATTTAATCATTCTTGTTTGAAAAACAAGACATAAATTAGTATATATATATAATTTATATATTTTATGTAGTATATATACTATATACAGACATTAGAAAATGTGTCCTCTCCATGAGGCTGAGGGAGAGGTGAAGGACGGTGGTGGAATGACTTGGGGGTGGGGGGCGGAGGAGGCTGAGTGGTGAAGGTGCAGGATCAAGGAGTTGGTAGAAGAGGAAGAGGAAGATCACCACAGTGCTAGGGCTTCCAGTGGTCACGGGGTGGGGGGTAGGGAGTGGGGGGAAGGGTTCCCCAATGGCTGCATCTCTGGCCCATTAAACAATTTGGTCCTGGGGGAGGAGAATCAAGGAAGGGGGCGGGGGGGACCAGTTTCTGGGGAAGGGCTCCCCTGATCCTTGCTGGGAGAAATTACCACTCAGGGAAGGGAGGGGAGGGGGCTTTATTGCGCTAGGGTGGGGGTTCCAAGGATGGGTGGGGGGTTAAGCACAATGTACATCATTATAAAACTCACATAAGAATGAGAGATTACACATGGTGGTGAAAGGGAGGCAGACACAGGGCAGGCATGAGCCTGTGGCGAACAGGGGAGGTATGGAGAGGTGGACAAGAAGCAATCTATACAGAAGAAACATTGGCTTTCTATGTTCCCTAACAGTGGGACAGCTGGTAGGGACTCCGTGTCTTCACTCCCATGAAGGTTATGGGGGACGGGGGTGGGGTGTAGGGGGGCATTGTGGCAGCAGCAGTAGTTGTGTGTCAGGGACGATGCTAAACAGTGTGAATTCCCTTCCAGAATGTCTGGGTGGTGGAGAGAGAGAGAGACAGAGAGAGCGGTGCAGGACTGCACCAGGTAAGGCGTTCAGCTTCTTTTCTTAGAGAGACAAATCCACAGGTTCAATACACAGCCAAAAGCATATACTCAGGATTAACATATCACGCTAGCTTCCAGAAGTTTAAGATATAGTCATCGACACCCCCCACCCCTACCCGATCCCCCCTCCCCCCACCCCCCATCCCCAATCCATAGCTAAGTCAAACTCCTAAGGACAGTCTGTCTGGTAGATGTTGAGAGAGGAACCCCACCCCTGAAGCAACAGCCCCTGTACTTAGCTGGGCCGGGCTGGGCCAGGCTGGGCTGGGCCGGGCGGGCTCCAAGGCCTGCCATGGGTCTCCCCAGGGCAGACGTTTTCACCCGTACCTTACCCAGAATGAGTGGGGTGATCCCAGATGCTTGCTCCCTAGTGGACTGAGCCACCCTGCCCATCAGTGAGGGACAGGGCACTTTGGGGATGGCTGGTATGGAGCTACTGTGCCTGGGGGCAAGGGCTCCCAAGGCTGACAGCCTATTGGGCTGGCTGTAGACAGCCCTGTGTGGTGGCTGTTTTCTGCAGACCTACCATCAAGGCATGGGCCCTTTAGGGTGGCTTCTGCAGAAGTGAGTGAGTGTGAGCCCAGGGTGGGTGGGCACAGCTGAGCTGAGTGCCCTCTCCCCTCCACTGGGTGCTGTGCCCTGGTACTACTGTTACTGCTCCCGGGAGGGGGAGCAGACTCCAGGAGGAGCTCAAGGCCCGCGGGCCTGCCTACTTCAGGCCCTAGCTCCCCTGGCCCCCAAAACAGAAGAGGAAGGTGAGCCTGATGTCACCTGTCAGCCCTAAAGAAGAGATAAAATCCAGCTCTGCGGCAGGCAGGCGTAGTGACGAGGGGCCTTTGCCCTCACAGTGACGACCAGAGGCTGGGGAAGGGGCAAAGATACCCAGGGTGGCAGCTGCCGGAGCCCGGAGGGACAGCCTCAACCCAGGGAGTTCTCACTCCCTGAAGACGGAAAGCTCTCCGACCCTGACAGGGCTGGGCAGATGCATACAGGACACACCACAAGATGCAAAGACCACAAAGCTCTGAACCTGGGGCCGTGGTTGTGGGGGGCAGGCCTGGGTGGGTGCCCTACTTGATGAGGGTTTTTAAGGAGCGGGTGAATGTGCTCATAACAGTCGCTGAAGTTGGGGAGCCCGGGAAGTGCCCTGTGGCCACCCCAACAGCTGCTGCCTGCTGCTGCTGCTGTTGCTGCTGCTGTTGCTGCTGCTGCTGCTGCTGCTGCTGCTGCTGCTGCTGCTGCTGATTAAGGTTCCGGGTGGTGGACTCCTCGGCCGCACGCAGGAGGAAGGTGTAGTTCCTCACCACCTCTTCAACCTTGGCCAGCAGCTCTTGGCGCTGGGCCTCGGAGCGCACGATGAATACCAGCCGCACAAAGGTCTCGATGAGGCTGCTCAGCACCTGGAAGCTGCCCGTGATGGCTGCCAGCATGTGAGTTGGGCTCTTGTCCACATTGGCCACGCGGCGGCAGGAGGCCCGGAGTTCCTTGAACTTGAGAGAAAGCTCGAGCTTGTACTCAGAGATCTGAGATACATAGGGCTTTGGAGCGCGGGCCTCAGGGCTGGCCACGCACTGCCGCAGGACCGTCAGCAGCTCGTTGGTGTCCAGCCTGGCGGCCAGGAAACCGTCGGGCAGGCCGTAGGCGCGGGCCCGCAGGGCACTGATCTTGGCCAGGCTCCCCTCGAAGGTGGAAACCCGCAGGTCAATTTCCTGGGTGCGGGAGGCCTCGGGGCTGCTGCTGCTGCAGGTGGTGGCATCCAGCACCTCCAGGGTCCTGCTCATCACGGGCACCACCTGCTCTTCCAACTTCATGCCCGGCAGGATCTTCATGGGGATGGAATAGGAGAGCTCGTCCTTGCCATCACTGGTGTCATCCCCCATGTCGCACTTGCGGTAATAGAAGCAGTAGCGGATGGAGCAGCATTTGCCGCTCTCGCTGTCCTCATCCAGGTCGACGGGCTTTCGGTACACCTCTTCCGGCAGTGAGAATACTGCCATCTGTCTGGGGCCTTTGGTCTCGGGGGCAACCTGGACATATGAGGGGTCTCCCAGGGTTGGTGACTCCAGTGGCTTGTTTTTGGGACCCAGGCCCAGGGGGAGGCCTGCCTCTACCTCCTTGGCCTCCCTAGGCAGCATGCCCAGGGGTGGGTGCGGATAGATGTCTGAGGTCAGTGATGCCCTGTCACCCTGATCCAGTTCGCTGATACTGTAGCGGCGCATCAGCTTCCGGTAGTTGGGTGCTCCCAGACACTCCCCCCCTGAGGCACACGTGGTCAGGCAGGAAACGCCACTCTCTGGGTCTGATCGGCACTCTCGGGATTCCAGGCTTGTGGAGCGGATGCGCCCCATGTTGGTGGGGCTGCTGAGGCTCAGGCCCGGGCCGGCCTCTGGCTGCCTCTGGGTCAGGGGGACTCTGTCCCTCTCCCGCCCCTGGAGGCCGGGCACTGGTGTCTGAGGGACCTGAGGCCGGCCCCCCCGGCAGAGGCGCTTGCAATCACAGCTACGCCTCTGCTCCCGTGACATGCCAGGCCCCTGCTGCACAGGGCTGCTGCGCAGCTGGCAGCTGCAGCGACCTGGTGCCGGGGGCTGCAGGTACTCAGTGCCTGGCAGCTCCCCCTGGCTCGGGGGCTTCAGAAGCTCTTCAAGGAACTCGAGCTCGTACTGCTTTACCTTCTGCAGCTGGGCCTGCCGCTCATCAGTCTCCTTTTTCTGGCGGGTCGGGAACGTGGCAGAGAATAAATTGCGGAGCCGGAAGGGCCCTCGGGAGGACTTGGGCTTTGTGGGGCCTTCAGAGGCTGAGTGGGCTCCATCCAGGGTTGTCTCCAGCTTCAGGGAGGGCATGGTGCTCACCTGCCGGCTGGCAGCCTGAGGCCTCAGGGGGCTTTGGCCCCGAGGTTGGCAGCTGGGGCTCTGGCCTCGGGACTGGCTGCTGGGGCTGTGGCCATGGGGCTGGCAGCTGGGGCTCTGAAGAGCCATGGAATAGCCGGCTCGGGGTACCAGGCTGGTCTCCTCGATCTTGCTGCTCTGGGCCATGCCCTCCAGTTGCCCCTTCTCCCCCTGGCTGGATACGGTGCCCTGCTTGTGCAGGGTGGGCTTAGCACCCTCTGGCCCAGCCTTGCCTGCCACCTCCCCTATAGACTGCTTGCTCAATGACTCTCTGCTCGCTCGTGAAAGGTAGCTTTTGGGAGGGAAACTCTGAACAGGCAGCCTGTCCTCTTGTGGGGAGAGGTGTGGGCTGTCAGCCCGGCTGCCTGCAGGTGCTCTGGAGCCAGAGGAGACCTCGAGGCTCAGCTGCTGCTGGGAATTCCGAGAGGTCTCTGGAGCACCGGGGCTTATTTTGAACTTCAGATTCTTATTGGCACTACCGCTCATCATGCTAACATCCGTCCTTCCCATGCTGACCTCGGGCCTCCCCACGCTGGTCTCCAGCCTTCTCTCCCCACTGCTGGGGGGGTTCATTATGGCCCTGCTAGGGGTAGGGAGGCTCTTAGGGTGAACCACCTGCTGGAGGGCGGCTGAGATCATAGCCGGGGTCACGCTGCCCTTCGGGTCTAAGAGAAGCTTGGGACTCAACCTGACTTCTTTGGGCACGTTCTCCCTTAGTTCAGAGACCTGCTCTTCACTGAGGGACGGTGTGGCTGCCCTCAGTGACACCTCCAGGCCTGCCCGAGTGTGGCCAGGCCCCTTGTCCTCAGGAACTGGGGACAGCAGGCTCAGATTCTTCTGCTCACTGAGCTGTGGGGACAGCGCCGGGTGCACTGCCAGGGCGTATGTTCGCTCCCGCTGTGGCTGGGATTCTGATGTGGGCAGCTTCCTCCGAGTGCCAGGGGGGCCGGGGCTCTGGCCTGTGACAGTTGGCTGCAGTGCTGGGTTGGGATCCGGGCGCCCAAGAGCATAAGGGGCTGTGAGGACAGCCTGGGCTGCGCAGCTCTGGATCCGGAAGGGCAAATCCTTGCGAGCCAGGAGGCTCTCCTTGTTGAGGTGCTGGGCCAGAAAATAGGTGGTGTTCTGGTGCTGCTTCATGGCAGACATCATCTCTGACATGTCCGTGAGCTCTGAGGAGTTGGTTTCATGGCCTGAGTCCAGCGATGATTCAGGGGTGATTGTAGCCAGCACAATCAGACCTGGAGGGACAGGGAGAGGGCTTGCTGCACTTACTCCAATCAAGTCCTTTTGCCAGCCATATGGAGAAAGTTTAGGGGGGTGGGGGCCAAGGGCAGCCAGCAGGATTGAAGCTGGGGTGGGGGTGGGGAAGCCTGTCAGTTCAGGCAGGGGGGGCAGGGGGAGAGGAGGGGAGAGTTGGGGAGGGGCAGAAGGAAGCAAGCTGGAAGAGGGCTCCCAAAGGGTGGGGAATCCGAAAAAGAAACAAAAGAGGCAGAGAGGATGTCTTCTGGGCAGTTTGATGGCAAATTAACATGCATGGCACATGCAGAGCAGCATGCTGATCATCACTATTTTTAGATTCAATAGTTAGGAAATGTTTGTCAATTGTCTTGAAGAGGGCTGCCAAAGAGATGCCCCTCTCTATCTAGCCCTCCTCAACTGGTCAGGCCTGCCTACAGCGAGGCCCTTTCACCTGCATCTGTCCTCTCCCCAGTGACCACAGGGGCCTCCAGCTAGCCTGGGAGTAGCTTGTTTCTAAGCTCCAGACTCTGAGCAAAAAGGAACGGTGGCCCCAAGGGCTAAACACAGCGGGGGGGGGGGTGCCCTACCACCAAGGATGCCCTCATGCACACAGGAAAGGTAGGGGCTGGTACTCTCCCAGGTCTCAGCTGGGCTGCCTCCTCACCCACTCTCTTCGTCTTCTCTGTCCACACTTCCTCCTGCCTCACATACTTTCTCATCCGCCCTATTCCTCTTTATTCCTATTATGTTGCTGTAGCGTTCACCTGGTGAACACCTTTTTTAGGTGTCTCTCTGTTCACCCAGTGAACACCTTTTTTAGGTGTCTCTCTGTGTGAGCGCGTGCGCGCGCGCGTGTGTGTGTAGGTATGTGTCGTGAATATGGGTGCATGTCTGACACATGAGCTTGTCTACAAGATGGATGTATGTGTGTCCGAAATGGGGAATAGCAGGCATGTCGGCTGGCTCTCCCACAAAATAATCACTACTAGTAATGGCTACTACTTACGAGTAATACTAATGGCTTTACTTCTTTTTACGTTCTGGGCAGTGCTTTGCTTGAATGATCTCCTTTTGTGCTCACAGCAAGCCTACATGATACGACTGTCATTACAGACCCACTTAAAGTGACAAAAGTGAGGTTCAGAGAGGGTTGGTGCCTTGCCAAAGGTCATACCGAAAGTGAGCCAAGAAGCCAGGACTTGGGCGGGTCTGACTGGGAGCCTATGTTCTTAGGCAAGATAAAAAAAAGAACTCAGCCCTGAGCAGGGTTGGCTCCTGGCTCCCCTGATCCTGGGTTACTAGGTGGTTAGCTGGTCATTTTTTTTTTTCTTCCAGCCATGTGCATGCTGGATATTCTTTGCCTGTCTTCTAGATCTCTCACAATTTTGCTCTGATTCTTCATCCTGGCCTGGCTCCGGGGCTGTCACAGCCCCAATCCCTGGGGTCCATCTGCAAGACATTTCCAGAGATGGAATGGTGAGAGCCAGAGTTCTAGCTGGAGATGAGCAGCCGGCCCCTGGCACAGCATTGTTGATTTCCTGATCCTATCTGAGCTACCTGTGGCCATCCACTGCCCTGGCACACCACGGTTACTTTGACCTCAGCTCAGAAATAAGCAATATCACCTGTTGGCCCTACCTGGCCGGCAGAAGGGAGGGGAGGCAAGAGGGAGGAGGAACAATAGGCTTTTACCTGCAGTCTGTGGGGGTGGGGGGTGTGGTCCATCCTCTGAAGCTGCCAGGGCTTCCAGAGCCTGCAGAGTGGACACCAGGGCATCATCTAGCTCCTGGGCATGATCTCGTACTGTCCGGGTCTGCACACTGTCAATGAGTGTCACTGGAATCTCATCATACAGGAGCCCACACAGGTGGCGTCCTTGCTCCTGGCTCTGGACTGCCCGGCGCTTGGGGTCGTCCTCATCAGAACTATTGTCTCGGAAACCAGGAGGTGGGGCGGCAATGGCAGGCAACAGGGAAGTGCTCTCATCTTCCTCCTCCTCCTCCTCCTCGCTCCCAGGGGGTGGGAGGGACATCAAGTCTACCATATTGTCACGAGAAGAGCTGGGCTTTCCACCTTTGCGAGGGCCCAGCTGCTCCTGGAGTTTGGCTTTGCAAGAGTCACAGTAGAAATTCAGGGCTTCGGCCCCAAGGGAATTGTCCAAGGTGTAGGAGCGGGCCCTGCTGGTGCAAGGCTCATGGTTGAGGCTGGCTGCATCAAAGTCATCGGGGATCGCCTCATAGCCTTGGCCGGAGCTTTTGGAAGTGGGATCGGACTTGGTCCGGGGCCTGGTCTCCTCAAAGAAGATTAAGTTCTCGTTGACATCCGTCCGGCTTTCCTGCTCCTTCCTTTGTTCCCGCATGTGGAGGTAGCAAAAGCTGACAAGCTCAGAGTCGGCAGGTGGGGGTGTGCAGTGGTTCGACTTCCGGGGGCTGGCACCCACGCTGCCCACATAACTACTCTCCTTTTTCCCCAGGTGGCCCCCAGTGACAGGGCGGTGGGCGCTGTGCATGTAATCTAAACCCAGAAAGAGAATCAACAGATGAGCCCTGGTGCTCAGGACCATGGCTGCAGCTCCCTGGTGTTTCTGGTACACAGCTGGATGGCAGGTACCGACAGAGCATTATTACCTGGCTGTGAGAGACCCTGAGAGTAGCACAACAACAGCCCCATGGTGTCTGAAATGGAAACCGGCATGGGGTGACGGGGGAGGGGCTGAGCAGCTTGGTATCTGGGTCCAATGGGTCTCTTACGTGGGTATATCTGCTCTTAAAGTCAGCTGTTAACACACTTTCACTTTTTAAAGTCTGAAATCCCCCTTCAGATTGTCCCTGCCCGTCCCCACCTCTCAGAGCCTTTTCATCCCCCCAGGGCTCTGTTACTCTTGTGTTAGGTTCGACCTCTTCTGGCAGAAGGCAATAAATCTAGCCAGTTACTTAGTGCCTTGGTGGGAAAATGCAGAATGGACCACATACAGTACCTGAAAATTTGCATTTCAGAGAGGACTGTCATGGAAGGACCCTAAAAGAATAAAGCTCTACTTATAGTATTGTGGGCCTCTGAATGTGCAAAGTCTATGGGAAATTCGCTGGGATGTGTGGATGTGGGAGGAGGATGTGGGATGGGAAGCATTCTTCCGAGTCCTCAGATCTCACTACTTCTCTGTATCTGTGCAGGGCCAGCCTGCCTGCTCCAGTAGAAATTGGGGTAGAATGTTCTTGTCAATAGTTTTTAATGATGGTAGGTGTGTGCATCTGAGAATTATCCATCACAAATGAAATGCTTTCTTTCTACATGGCTTCTCTCGCGTAGACCGTTTCGGGGGCCCTTCCCCATGTCATCTGGGAGAATATACTCAGACAAGGCCAGTTCATTTTGCTACCAGCAGACAGAGCGACAGAGGGCAAGCAGGCACTAACTTAGGCTAAGGTCATCACACACCACCCCATTTAATCTTCACAACAAGCCAAGGAGGTAGGTGCTGTCACGATCCCCACTTTGCAGAGGAAGAAACCAACCTGTTTGGTTATGTGACTTATCCAAGGTCACGAGTCATAAATGGCAGCCTGTATTTGAGCGCAGGTCCGAGGGACTACAAAGCCCATGTTTTAAACCATTGCTCTATCGTTCCTCGTGGTGGTGAAGGTACCAGAAAACAAACCTTCAAAATGCCTTCTGATTTCCAGTTTGACAGGGTCAATGTGTCAGTGTTGCTTTTTAGTAGACCTTCCAACCATTACAAAAGGATGGTGCTGGCACTTCACGACACAACACCAAAATACATGAAGCAACAACTGACCGAACTGAAAGGAGAAAACCACACAATTCAACGGCAGTAATTGGACACTTCACCACCCCACTTTCAACAAAGGATAGAGCAACTATACAGAAGATCAACAAGGAGATAAAGGGCCTGAACAGCTATAAACTAAGTAGACGTCACAAAAATCTATAGAACATGCCACCTACCAACAGCAGAATATACATTCTTCTCAAGGGTACCTGGAACATTCTCCAAGATAGACCATATATAGGTCATAAAATGAGCCTCAACAAATTTAAAAGAAATGAAATCATACAAAATATATGTGTTTGAGCACAATGGAATTAGAAATCAGTAACAAAGAAATTTGGGAAACTCACAAGTATGTGGAAATTCAGTAAAATGTACCTAAATAACCAATGGGTCAAGGAAAAAATCACAAGGGAAATTGGAAAATACTTTGAGATGAATGAAAATGAAGATACAACATACCTAAACTTGTGGGATCTAGCTATATTAGTGTTTAGGGATAAATTTATAGCTATAAATACACATTAAAAAGAGATTTCACATCAATAATGTAACCTTCCACCTTAAGAGACTTGAAAAAGAAGAGTAAACTAAACCCTAAGTAAGCAGAAGAAAAGAAATAGGAAAGCATAGAGAGGACAGAAAAACACTAGAGAAAATCAATGAAAATAAAAGTTGTTCTTTGTTGTTTTTTGAGAGAGAGAGGGAGCACATGTGAGTGAATGGAGGGGTAGAGGGAGAGAAAATTCCAAGCAGATTCACATGGGGCCCGACATGGGGCTTGATCTCATGACTCTGAGATCACAACCTGAGCTGAAAGCGAGTCGGACGCTTAAACGCCTGAGCCACCCAGGTGCCCCAAAAGTTGGTTCTTTGAAAATATCAATAAAATTGACAAACATTTAGCTGTAGAGACCAAGCAATTAAAGAGAAGAGTCAAATTACTAAAATTAGGAATGAAAGAAGGACCATCACTACTGACTCTACAGATATGGACTTGATTATAAGGGATTTTAAAAAGAAGCTTATACCAGAAAACATTAGATAACCTTGGTGAAATGGACAAATACCTAGAAATACATGATCAAACTGACTCAAGAAGATAGAAAAACCTGAATAGGTCAATAGCAAGAAAAGAAATTGAATTAGTAATTAAAAGTACCCACTCCCACTAAAAATAAAACTCAGGCCCAAATGGCTTCACTGGTAAATTTTGCCAAATGCTCAAAGCACTTATACAAATTCTTCACAGATTCTTCCAAAAAACAGAAGAGGAAGGGAACACTTCATAACTTATTCTATAAAGTTGATACTACCCTGGTACCAAACCAGACAAAACATCACAATAGAACTACAGAGCAATATTTCCTATATAGAAACAAAGTTCAACAAAATACTAGCAATCTGAATCCAGAAACATATAAAAAGCATTATACACCACAACCAAATGGGATTATAGGAATGCAAGGTTGATTTAACATCCAAAATCAATGAATGTAATATACCATGTTAAGAGAATGGTAGACAAAACCCACACAATCATCTCAATAGACTTGGGAATTCTTGAGAAAAGAATTTGGTAAAAGCCACCACCCTTTCTTTCTTTAAAAAGTTTATTTATTTATTTATGAGAGACACACAGAGAGAGGCAGAGACATAGGCAGAGGGAGAAACAGGCTCCCTGCAGGGAGCCCAATGCAGGACTCCAGCCCAGGACTCCAGGAACACAACCTAAGCCAAAGGCAGATGCTCAACCACTGAGCCACCAAGGGGCCCTGAGCCACCACCCTTTAATGATAAAATTCAAAAGGCTAGAAATAAAAGGGAACTTCCTCAACATGGTAAAATTATCTGATTATCTGTGAAAAATCCACAGCAAACAGACCTGATAAAAAGACCTGGTAAAAGACTGAAAACTGTTTTAACACTTCTACTCAACACTGTACTAGAAGGCGTAGCCAGGACGATTAGACAATAAAATTAGATATAAAGTATCCAGATTGGAAAGGTTCTCTGCATGCAGATGACATGATCTTGTATAGAAAAAATCCCAAGGAATCCACAAATGCATTATTAGAGCTAATAAGCTTAGCAAGGTTGCATGGCAAAGGACAATACAAAAATTAATTGTATTGTTATACGGTAGCAACAAACAACCTACTAATGAAATTAGGAAACAATTCTATTTACAATAGCACCAAAAGGAATACAATACTTAGGTATAAGTTTAACAAAAGAAGTGCAAGACTTGTACAATGGAAACTACAAGCATTTGTGAAAGAAATTAAGGAAGATTTAAATAAATGAAAAGATATTCTATATTCATAGATTGGAAGACCCAATCTTGTTAACATGGCAGTACTTTCCAAATTGATCTACAGATTCAACATAGTCCCTATCAGAATCCCAACTGACTTTGTAGTAATTGACAAGGTAATTAAAAAATTCATATGGAATCACAAAGGACACAGAATAACCAAAACCGTCTTTATAAAGAACAAAGTAGGCAGACCCACACTTCCTGATTTCTCTTTTTTTTAATTTAAGATTTTAGTTATTCATGAGAGAGAGACACAGAGAGAGGCAAAGACACAGGCAGAGGGAGAAGCAGGCTCCTCGAGGGGAGCCTGATGTGGGACTCGATCCCAGGATCCCCGGATCACGCCTCAGCCAAAGGCAGATGCTCAACCGCTGAGCCACCCAGGCACCCCCACTTCCTGATTTCAAAACTTAATACAAAGCATGGTAATCAAGATGGTGTGATACTGACTGAAGGGTAGACACATAGATCACTGGAATAGAATTGAGAGTCCAGAACATAAACTTTCATGTTTATGATCAAAGAGCCCAACTGAAAAATGGGCAAAGGATTTGAACAGACAGTTCATGAAAGAAGATATACAAATGGCCAATAAGCATATGCAAAGATGTTCAACACCATAAGCTATGACGATGCAAATCAAAACCATGAGATACCACTTCACCTCCACTACAGTGGATGTTAAAAAAAAAAAAAAAGACGGATGATAACAAGTATTGGTGAGGGTATGGTAAAACTGAATCCTCCAACATTGCTGGTAGTAATGTACAATGGTGCAGTCCTTTTGGGAAACAGTTTGGTAGTTTCTCAAAGTTAAACACAGAGTTACCATTTGACCAACAGTTCCACTCCTAGTTGTATACCAAAGAGAATTGAAAACATAAGCCTCCACAAAAACTTGTACATAAAGGTTCATAACATTATTATTCATAAAAGACACAAGATAGAAACAATCAACTATCCATCAACTGATGAATGGATGAAAAAAGGCAGTCTGTCTGCCAGATGGAATATTATTTGGCCAAAAAAACCAAATGAAGTAGTGATACATGCTACATCGTGGATAACACTATGCTAAATGAAAAAAAGCAAGCCACAAAAAGACTGTAAAGTGTACAGTTCCATTTATCCACAATGTCCAGGATAGACAAATCTATAGGCCCAGAAAGTGTGGTTGTTTAGTGCTGGGTGGTGACTAGGGGGGAACTAGAGAATGAACACTAATAGATACAGAGTTGGTTTTAGGAGGGGTAAAAATTTTCTAAAATTAAATTGTGGCAATGATTGCACAGCCCTCTAAATACATTATATACACTCAGAAACGCTGAGTTGTGAACTTTAAATGGGTGTATTTTCTGGCTTGGAATTTATATCTCAATAAAGCTGTTTATTTAAGGAGTGCCTGGATGGCTCAGTCAATTAAGCATCCAACTCTTGTTTCAGCTCAGGTCATGATCTTGGGGTGTTGAGATTGAGTCCTGTGTCAGGCCCATGCTCAGCATAGTCTGCTTGAGATTCTCTCTCCCTCAGACCCTCACCTCACTCATTCTCTCTCTCTCTCTCTCTCTCTCTCTGTAAATAAATAAATAAATAAATAAATAAATAAATAAATAAATAAAATCTTTTTTAAAAAGCTGTTTATTAAAAAAATAAAGTACAGTACTGGGCAGAAAGTGAACTCTCAATCTTTAGAAAAAGAGCCAAAAATGTGCTCTGCACTTGAAAGAACTTTATGGGGTTTATCGTACGTAATCCTGTCAAATCTCTCCTGAGGTAGGTCCTGTTATCCTCAGTTTACAGGTAAGGAAACTGGACTCAGTTTATGGAGTCTATTCATGATCACATGACTAAGATAGGGCAGAACCATGACTAGAATAGAAGCCAAGTCTCTCTACCTTCAGATTCTAAGCCCTTGCTGTGTTCCATAGACCATGGTGCCCCTTTAAAGATAGACTCAGGTGCACCTGAGTGGCTCAGTGGTTGAGTGTCTGCCTTTGGCTCCAGTTGTGATCCTGGGGTCCTGGGATCACAGGAGTTGGAGTTAGTGTAAGTAATTAAATCCAGTAGGTTCAATTTAGGCCTTAGTGGCTGTACCTAGGGTGCTCTGGATCAACTTGGGGAATAATATGTAACTACCCTCTCAACCTTAGTGAAGAAGTGCTCTAGGGCAGTGCTAAGCCTGAAGCACAAACTGTCAGTTCAAGAGGTTTCTATCCTCAGGCACTTTCCACAGATCCAGGCCATCCACCAGGTGCTAACCACCTATGAGACAGCTGTACCATCAGTGCAGCCAGCTTGGCAATAAGCTGCCATAGAGGTGGCTCCCAGGGGCATGTCCACTAAGCAGGTGGTTACTCTTTTCAGACAAGGGCTGGAGGTCTAAGGATGGATTCTCTCCCTGAAAGGTGGGAACATTTCCCAACATTATGATTACAAGGCCAGGTGATGCCCAGACCACCACTTGGTACTGTGATTTCCAGATCCAAGTTGCAGCACAGTGCTGTGTGGCAGAGAAAATATGTCTGGAAAAGTGCAGAGCTCCTCCAGACATAAGGTTAGAAATGCAAGGAGAGCCAGGTGTGCTCGGCTGATGGCTGGAACAGTGTGCCTCTCAGATTGCAAATCTGCTCTAAATTGCTCATCAGCTTTCCCCAAGGGGGATGTCCTCGTCTAGCTCTCTTTACTCAGCCACTCAGAAGACTGACTTAAAAAAATGCTTGTAAAGAACAGGATGGCAATCCAACTAGAGTTATGTTAAAAAATATATGCAGTGTGTGTACACACACATATATATACACACATACATAGAGTCAGGGCAACACTGAGTCAGCCAGATTTCTATTAGTTGGCTTTGTTATATTCTACAATCTGATGATCAATACTGGTCAAAAGGGGCACCGGAGTGGCTCAGTGGTTGAGCAATTGCCTTTGGCTTGGGGCGTGATCCTGGGGTTCTGGGATCGAGTCCCACATTGGGCTCCCCACAGGGAGCCTGCTTCTCCCTCTGCCTATGTCTCTTCCTCTCTCTGTGTGTCTCTCATGAATAAATAAATAAAATCTTAAAAAAAAACGGGCACAGGGATGACCTAGAGGCCATTAGAGACACTCAATTTCTTTCTGAATCATCTGAAAGCATCTAGTATGTTAGGTCAAGCTTTAGTACTCTGTGCAAGTTGCTGGTTTTTAACTGCATGAAAATAGGTGAGTTGTGCATCGGATATACACAGTAGCCATTAACCAGAATATTCAATTTACCAGACCGAGCTGTCTTCTAACCATGGGAGAAAATCAGTGAGTTCTTCTGACTGTGCCCCACCACTGGGACCCCCAAAACCTTATTTTCCTGTATCTCCCACGATACTGGAGACAGCTGGTGGCTGCCTCCAGATCTCCCAATAGCTCCGTACAGGTGAGAACTGGCATTTGTTTGAGACTTTCTCTAAGCTGTGTAGGTCCTCAAGCCCAGGCATTGTTCTGTTGTGGCAGTTGAATTTTCCCTATGCAAATTCAAAGGCACTCACGACTGTACTGATATTGTCCATTCAATCAACACTCTGTGTTATCCCACTAGACTGTAAGTTCTGTGAGGGCAAGGACCCAGCATATAATGAGTTCCAGACAAATAGTTGATGAGCAGCCCCTGGGTGGCTCAGTCAGTTAAGCATCCAACTCTCGGTTTTGGCTCAGGCCCTGATCTCAGGGTGCTGAGATCAAGCCCTGTGTTGGACTCCGGGCTGGGCGCTGAGCCTAATTAAGTCTCTCTCCCTCTCCCTCTGCCCCTCAAACCCACCCAGTGCACTGGAGGTGCATGCATGTGCTTTTTCTCTCAAAAAAGAAAGAAAGAAAGAGTTGCTGAGTAAATACATGAGATAACTACTTTGGGGAAACCACTGATAAACCCAAGAGGCAATCCCTCACCTTCCATGTCCCTAGTTTCCTTTTTTCCTGGGCCCCCAGTGAGATGCAATACTTTCTTTCCTAGTTGCTGGTTTCACAGCAGCCTTTAGGCCCAGCAGGCTAGGCACGGAGTTGGGCCAGCTGGCAGCTGCTGTGAGACAAGAATATTGCACCAGACAGAGAGATCAGGCCCTTAGCAGGCTGCAGTGCTGGCCCTGAGGAAAAAGCCCAGATGAGTCTGGCAGGATGCCCGTTCCCTATAGGCCTCTGCTAAACAACAGCTGGCCACCAGGGCTTCTTTCCTGGGATGCAAGTGGGGGCCCAGGGAGGAAATGTGTTTCCACTTTGTACCAGGAACTGGTGGCCCCGCATCATAACCTGAGTGGAGGGCTCCCCAGTGCACTGCTTGCAGTCCCCCTTTCTGTTTCTGGGGGTCACAGGGTCAGGTGTGCACACTAGCCTCCTATAGTATATAGCTGTAATGCTTATCGTGCCCCACCCACCCAAAGCACTTAGTGGTTGCCATTGATCCAGCATCTAACAGCTCAAAAGGCCACATACTGGGCCCAGGCATGGACCCACACCACTGAGGAGGCGAAGCGGTACAAAGTGAACAGCACGGTGCTCCATCTGGCTCCTGCAAAGAGACAGGCCCTGTGCTGGAGGCAGCTGAGCCACCGTCACTCTGAAGGCCCCAGCGGGGACTCTCAGGAACCAGGGAGGGGCTCTAAAGCCATGCCTAGCATTTACATAAGCCTTCTTTCCAGGCTGAAATCCCTTCTAGAGAATCCAGTGAAACTGATTCGCCTCTGGAAAGGCAACAGGGGTGTGTTCAGCAACAGTGATGAGGAACAGGAAGCCCGTGCCCTCACTTGGAGGCACTATGCTCAAAGAGATTTATACCTAAGGGTGACACTGACCAGGATGCTGATGGGATAACGGAACCCTTTGGGAGGTGGATAGGATTACAGAGCCATCTCTGGGGCCTTCCAAAAGTGGATCCCCCAAAGAGCCCTCACTTTTACCTCTGGTTCTTGGCTGGGCTCCAGGCTCCCCTCTTCTGCCTTTCCTTCTCCCTTTCTCTCTCCCTATCCTGCTCTATAAGAGGCATCATTTACTTGGCTTTGATGACAGAGAGCATCACAATGCTAATCTAGGCTTGGAAATCACTTGGCCACCTGCAGGCTTGGTAATACCTATGGGCATCCAATTCAGAGCTGTTCACCTGGGGATGTGTGGCAACTCGGCCTCTTGGTTTCTTCCATTCCTAGTCAGTTCCTTTGCTTTTCTACATGGAGCCTCCTCCTATGCCTTGGGGCCACCTGTCCTTTCCCCAGCCTATGTTTGGTGGATTGCCCTCCATGTCCTGTGGATGATGTTAGGAGATGTACACATGAGTTTGTTACGATGTTCATGATGAAGACCCATGAGGGGATGGGGGTGTGTGGGGTTGCACAACTCTCTGGGAGCTGGGACATCCATTGGGAGTTGGCTTCTACTCCCAAACTCCTCCATCTAGATCAGATATGACCACACTGTAGCCCTGAAGAGTGAAGAAATGGCTGACCTGCCAGGCAAATGGATGGAGAGGCTTTGGCAGGCAAGGAGGGCAACAGTTTCTGCCATGATGTTTGAGAGCTGAGCTGGGGATGGGGTGGCTCTACTGAGCTGCATACCTGGGAAGCCTCATGTTGGGGGTTGCACTTGACCTTGTTCTTCATGGTCTCTCTAAGCCTCCTGCTGGACTGTACTCTGCGCCTGCACAATCTTGCCTACCCCCAGACTTAACTTCAGGCAGCTCTGTCAATCCCCATTATGATGAACAAGAGGAAGATTTTATTTCCACTTTCAACCTCCAGTTCTGCTGAGTCAGAGCACCCATGCCTCTCTCCTAGATCCCTGTACCTCTACTGTACCTCTAAAACTGTGCCTTAGATCTGGTGCAGTTCTCTAATTGGGCCTACTTATCGCTTATTTTCAAATTTTGATCTTACATTCATTCACTGACTTGATCATATGCAATGTGTTGTCACAGGCATCCTTTCTGGGCCAGACCCATCTGAAGGCCAGCTGTCTTTCCCACTAGCTTGTGCCAGGTAGGACCCAGTGGTATATAGTGCTGGCTGCTGGGAAACCAGGGTGCTGGTGGAATGGGGTAAGCAGAGCTCCTCCCTCAATGTTTCCAGGGTCCAAAGGCCCTCCAGTATAGTGAAAAACTGAGGCTGAGCCCTACCTGCCTTGATCATTGGAGGCGGAAGTGGCTGGCTGGCAGGCCTGGAAAAGACCATCTTCCTGGAGTCCAGAAGGAGACGGCAGTACCCCGCAATCAGGCAGGCAAAGTTGGTGGCTTCGGGCCACTCCATCAACAGCACCAGAGGCTGTGGGAGAGAGACAAGAAGAACTGTGAGGACGTGGGAAAGAGGGGAGCGAGTGCATGTCCAGGAGGATGACAGTGAAGAAAAGATGGCTCGCAGAGGTATGAGAATCATACTTTCTAAACCAAAAATCAAGGTGCGTGGACCGACAGATCATTTCATCTGAGTTGAGAGCATATTTATGGTTAACTCATACTCAAGTGTCAAAATTAAATCAACCTTTAACTACACATTTAATGAATTACCTTTACTTAAAAAAAGATTAAAATTATATAATATCGTGTGACTGCTGCATGGCTGTATTTGTGTTTGTCAGGGCCCGGCAGATATGTGGGCCAGATTAGGAGAGTTGGGGTGAGTCCTAGCTAGAGTCCTGGGAGTCCTGGCTGGACTGGGGAATATCCCTGATAGAAAGTTCCTGAATCCACGAACTATCTCTTGATCATCTTTATTTTTTATTTTTTTAAAGATTTTATTTATTTATTCATGAGAGAGAGAGAGAGAGAGAGAGAGAGAGAGAGAGAGGCAGAGACACAGGCAGAGGGAGAAGCAGGCTCCATGTAGGGAGCCCGACATGGGACTTGATCCCCGGTCTCCAGGATCATACCCTGGGCTGAAGGTGGCGCTAAACTTTTGAGCCACCAGGGCTGCCCTCTTGATCATCTTTATAACCCATCTTGCCCAGTACCTAGAATAGCTCCCATGACATGGACACTCCATGCAATACTGTGCCTTCTGGGCCCAGTTCTCTCGGCCTGCAGACCTGCTCAGACCTCCATGCCCTCCCCTCTTTCCTCAAGTATCCTCAGGATGTTAGCTGGTGCCCTCTGAAGCAGTTCCTTGGTCAAATACATGTGTGAAACACTGGGTCAAACAAAAGCTATGCAGAGAGATGTACTTATGGGAACTCTCAGACCCTTTCACATAAGAATGTGCACTGCAAAATGTTAAGAGGGGGGCTTTAGGATTCCAGTGTTTCCAAATTATTTGACCAAAACCATCTATTTTCATAGAAAGTCTCATGGTAGTCAGTTGTATTTTTTTTAACCTACTCTGGGAAGTCTTAGCATACTCTGTTACTTTTGTTCTTGACCCTAAATCAGTCAAATTGAAACTGGGGTTGGCTGCTTGACTGTTTTGGTGACTTGGCACCGATATTTCAACAAAAGATATATCTCCCCCAAATCAATACCTTTTCAAGAAACCTTCCCGATATCTGTATTGTGATTTTGAGAAAGTGTAGCTTGAAAATAAGTTTGGGCCAGACGAAATCAGCCATGGGAGCATTCCTCCCCCTGGGATCAGGGCAGTGGCCTCCAGATAAAGACCAATGAAGACCAATGAAGACTGGCTGAAGAGGGAGCCATGGGGCCATGACTCACCTTGACTTCTGGGGGTTCCCAGACCAGGCATTATGAGCTAAAAGAATTAGGGTGGAATGAATCCTTCTCTGACTGGTGAGGTAGCTACTGCAACAGTCCAGATGAGAGAAGATTAGGGTATCCACAAGGGCAGTGGCAATAAAAGGAACATCATGGAGGACTTGGGTGAACTTGGTCACCAACTAGACTAGCCTTCTTGGCTTGGGTCATCACCTGGGGAACAATTCTGAATCCAAATCATCTCTTCTTTCAAGTAATGTTGCAGAAGTCTCCTCGCTATCTCCCAAGATCCTGACACATAGCTCAAGTTGACTATTTTGTAGCCCATTCAGACTAGTGGTTGGCAAACTTTTTCTGTAAGGGGCTAGACAGCAAGTACTTTAGGCCTTGTGGGTCATACATTCTGTTGCAAAAACTCTGCCATTGAAGTGAGAAAACAGCCATAGACAATCCCTGAGCTAAACAGTGGGTGTTATGGGGTTCTAAGAAAACTTCATTTATAGAAATGAGCCATGGGTCAGGTTTGGTTTGATCTGGGAGTAAAGCTTCTTTCCAGCTAAACACAATTGCACATATTCATTTTCACACCTCTCAGCTTGTTTCATTTGCCAACACCAATCCCCTTATCCTTTGGAAATTCTTCTCTTAGCTTCTGTTTCCATAAGGTGATACTGGGTTCTGATTCTGTCATCTCTGACCATTTCCATCTCTCTCTTTGGCTGGCTCTCCTTGCACAGCCTCCCAAGAGTCACCACCCTCAGCCTGTTTCTCCTCTTCAACTCTTTTTCTTTAAAGATTTTATTTAGTTATTTGACAGAAAATGAGAGAGAGAGAGAGAGAGAGAGAGAGAGAGAGAGAGAGAGAGAAACACAAGCAGGCAGAGTGGCAGGCAGAGGGAGAGGGAGAAGCAGCCTCCCTAGGAGGAGCCTGATGCAGGACTCAATCCCAGGACCCCAGGATAACAACCTGAGCCTAAGGCAGATGCTCAACCACTGAGCCATCCAGGTATCCTACCCCTCTTCATCTCTTTTCCTATCTCAGTGCTCGCACGTTGCTACGTCTCTATCACACAGTCTGGTGCCAGATCAAATCCTATCTTGAATTGTTTTGTTAGTACACAATCCAATAACACTGCATGCCATGGTAAGGCATCTGGATTCCACCCCACGGGCAATGAGTTGATGATACTCCTATGGAGCTCACTCGATATCATCAGGAAGAAGAGGAACCATCTGGACTCTGAGGAACAACTGGCTCCTTTCTCTAGTAAGAGGGGGACCAGGGATGAGAGATCACCTTTGGGTCTTTTTTTTTTAAGTTTTTATTTTAATTCCAGTTAGTTTACATACCCTTTGGGTTGTTATTAAGAAGGGGCAGAGGGAGTGTTTGTACCTTTAGTTAATGGATGCTTCTGGGTCACAACAGAATGATCAACCTTGTATATAGCCAAATAGAGACATAAGGGGAATGGGATGGGGGAAGGGAAGAGCGCCGCCCCTCCTGTTAATGGCAGAAGGAAACATAGACGTTTGGCTATGGATAGCTGCTACCACCATTACTAGGAGGACTTAAGACTGACTAGGCTTGCCTCCACAGTATTCGCAGACATCATGCCTGCCCCTGCTGCCATTGCTTTATTTCAGGCCCTCCTTGCCTTCCTCCACTACCAAAACTTCTTGAGGCATATATGAATAGGTGACAAGTGGGCTGAGATCCTGAGCCCCTCGGCCTCTGGGTCCTGTTGCCTCTGGCCACAAGCTGCCTCATGTGTTTATTCTAGTGGGCCACAAAAATTGTAGCATTTTTCATGATACGGAAAAGGGGGAGCACATGGTAACCTCAGGACTTCCAGTAGCCTCCTGGTAGGCCTTCCTGCCTTTAGTCTCTGTCCACTTCACTCCACATTGCTGCCCAAGGTTCTCAGACACAACTCTCACTTAAAATTTCCAATATCTTGTCACCTAAAATCTATTGCCCTCTTTTAAAAAAAGATTTTATTTATTTATGTGAGACAGAGAGCAAAGAGAGAGAGAAAGAGCAAGCACAGAGGGAGAGGGGGACGGAGAAGCAGACTTTTTATTGAGCAGAGAGCCCGACTTGGGGCTCGATCCCAGGACCCCGAGATCATGACCTGAGCCAAAAGGCAGACACTTAACCGACTCAGCCACCCAGGCATCCCAAACCTGCTGCCTTCTCATGTCATATAAATCCTTTAGGACCTGGACCCTACAGCTCCAGACAAATCTCCCACTAGCTTGCCTGTGCCCTCTTCCCACCCCTGCCCCTCTCCTTATGCTCCAGCAATGACACCCTTTCCAGAGATGCTAAATTCTTTGACCACTTTGTATCTTAACTCACGATATTCTCTCTGGCTGAAATGCTCCTGTGGTCCACTCTGTCCACCCAGCAAATTGGTCTATTGCTGGTGGGCTGGCTCATGGACAGCATGACCCACCAATAGATAGAGCCATTCATCCTAGAGCAGGGCCAACATGGGTGGAGCTTATAATCTAACAGGAAATCAGACATCCATCAAATAATCACACAAAGGAATATGAGTGGTATGAGTGGACAGTATGGTAAGGACCATGAAGGAAGAGTACAGGGAGTCATTGAAACAGAATGTCCTGGATCTGTGTGTGGGTACGTGGACGTGAATGTGTGCTCGCGTAACTAATTTGGTTTTGGAAGCTGGAGAGAGCTTCTCTGAGGGAAGGGTATTGACTGATGAATAGAATGACATTCCATTTGACCAAAGTACAGGCTGATTGGCTTAAAAGACTGATGGAAAGATGGACGGACTAGCTGGCTGCAGAGCAGTCTGACTCACCAATGCCCTGGCTGACAAGCTGGCTACAGGACAGGCAGAGTGCCTAACTGCCTGACACCCGGACTGGCTAGCTGCCTGGCTGGCTGGCTGGCTGGCTAATGGACAGCTCAGAGGCAGAGTGGTTAGCTGGCTGATTGGCTTACCTGTTGGACTTAACTTCAGTTTTCCTCCTTATCTCTTTACCTTCAATATAGCCTGATGTGGGTAATGAAACGGCACAAAGACAAAACCCTGTGCACAGAGAAGGCCAGGCACATCCCCAGCTGGCTCAGCACAGCACATCAGGAATCCATCCTCTGCGTGCCCACACAGCCAACTGGGGGCCCCCAACATGGGCCAAAAATAATTTGTCAAAGCAACACAGATGTTCTTTTCGCCAGCAGGGGTAAAAATCAAATCAAAGGCAGGCAAGCAAAGAGGTTGGATAGGTTTTCTTAGAAATCTTCAAAAACATTTTATTTTAAATAGGATTTTAATGATCATGATGTCTAAAGTAATGCCTGTCCCTACAGAAAGTGCTAGACCAGTAAAGCTCAAACACGAGAATAGGAGACACACAGGGCCCCAAGAGATACCTTGGGACATTTCTTTGATGATTTCTTTTCCCCCTTGTGTGCTTCTGTGGTAATGGGGTATGGTAATGGCCCACTGATGTCTCAGTCCCAGACTGCTGTCTCTTGGAGAAGGAGATTTGCATACTGTCTCACGTTCAATCCACTAAGAGCAAGTAAGCAGAGTGAAAAACTGTAACAAAATATGCCCAGGCCATCTTCAAATGTTCAAGGAGAAAAGGGGGATGGTGTTAGAGACATGGGCAGCCATGAGAAGGCAGTGTAGGGATTAACTGTCTATGCCCCTTCCCAGAGTGCTTAGAGGGTGCTAGGAGCTTGAAGGCATCCTACACTTTGGAATGCCAGCTAGGAAGGGGACTGGCCTTGGGTAATCTCATTGTGCTCTAGCATCTCTGAAAACTAGAACAAGATGGAAATCTGGGGACACAGAAGGGTAAGGTTACGAGATGCTAGTCCTTGGGCCCAGGGGGCCAGGACATTTGGGGTCTTGCCTCCATGGCACTGGGGAAGGCTAATTGGACATAACCAGACAATTTGGAAGCAAGGAAGCACACTTTAAGACAGTGGTTCTCAGGCCAGACACACATTATGATTGATCACCTGGGAAGCTTGAAAAACATACATACTCCAGCCTCACCTTACCTCCCCCCAACCCAGAATTCTGGTTTAGATGGTCTGAGAGGAAGGGCCCAGGTAACCAGTGGCTTTTAAATCTCCGTACATGATCCTGATGTGCAGTCAGTGCTGAGAACAACTGCTTTGAGTCAATAATCTTAGTTTTACCAGGCCCTTCCAGAATTTTCCCAGAGTGGCATATCTGGGAGGAAATGAGCCAAGTGTGGTTTCTAACTTCCATGTTCCTTTTTTTTTTTTTTAATTATTTATTTATGATAGTCACACAGAGAGAGAGAGAGAGAGAGAGAGGCAGAGACACAGGCAGAGGGAGAAGCAGGCTCCATGCTGGGAGCCCGATGTGGGATTCGATCCCGGGTCTCCAGGATCGCTCCCTGGGCCAAAGGCAAGGGCTAAACCACTGCGCCACCCAGGGATCCCTAACTTCCATGTTCCTTGTTAAGGAAATTCAGATATTCTTTCTTCAGTATACCTTACACAGTGGCATGCTGACAAACACTAAACCACTAGTTCTATCAAGTCCTGATGTGCAGTGCTTGCCAATTTCCCTAGTGTACATATTCCCACCATGGCTGCTTTCAATTTATCCATGTGATGTCACTGAATGCAGAGTTGGGAAAGATGCGCCTGTGTAAAGTGGCTCCAGTGTGACACTGAACGTAAATGACAAAGACTCCTACTGAGCCCAGGGAAGCCATTCCCCAGTAGGCGCCTTCCTAGACCTGACCCTGCCAAATCCTTCCCTTTGTTCATGCATGTGGAGAGGCACCACTCAGTAGCCACAACACTGCTGATATGGAGTGCCTCCAGGAAGCTTCCTTAATCTCCGAACTAGAATTAATTTTGCCCTCTTCTGTATTCTGATGTGCTTTTGGTACCCCTTCTCTGGCACCTTCTTTGGGATGCCATGTATTGACACACTTCTATCTCTCCAACATCCCAGAAAGCTTCTTGAGGGCAAGGAGGCCTGTCTTTTTGTTTCATGCCTGTATTTCCCATTGGGGAGCTTCCTAGCAATGCTGAGTTCATACTAAATAACTTGTCAGAATGGAAGCCTGGAATCTTTTTTTCCCTCCCTAATTCTTTTTTTTAAAGATTTTTATTTATTTATTTATTCATGAGAGACACACAGAGAGAGGCAAAGATAAAGGGGAGCCCACTATGGGACTCGATTCCCAGGACCCCAGGATCACGCCCTGAGCCAAAGGTCTCAACCACTGAGCAACCCTGGCGTCCCACCTCCCTCACTCTTCCTATTTTTCTCCCATCACCATATCATCGATCCTACCTCTGCTGATTTATCTGCCAGAAGTATATAAATACCATTCTATTTCATAGCGCCTGGACTCATGGTGATACACAAAGCAGGCATCTCTGATTACAGATGCATCTGATCTCATGTAACAAAACTTGAGTGTGAGCAGAACGTTTCTCAGCTGCATCTGTCTTTAATGTAGGATATGAGAGTCTCCTACTTGAAGGAATCTCATGGTTATGTTAGTTTCCTGTTGCTTCCGTAATGAGTCAACACAAACTTAATGTTTTAAATGATACACATCTGTTCTCCTACAGAGGCGAGAAGAAGGTCAGAAGTCTGGGTCAAGCCTCCCTACGCTAAAATCAAGTGTAGATAGGGCTGCATCCCTTCTGGAGGCTCTAGGGAAAAATGGCCTTTTCTGGCTTCTGGAGGCCACCCACAAGCCTTGGCTCACGGCCCCTGAATCCGTTTTCAATGCCAACAAGGTCAGCCCGAGTCCTTCCTACCTCTCATTACTCTGACTTTCTCTCCCACCTCCCTCTTCTACTTATAAGGACCTTTGTGGGGACACCTGGGTGGTTCAGGGGTTGAGCATCTGCCTTTGCCTCAAGGCATGATTCCGGGGTCCTGGGATCAAGTCCTACAATGGGTTCCCCTGCCTATGTCTCTGCCTCTCTCTCTGTGTTTCTCATGAATAAATAAATAAAATATTTTTTTAAAGGACGCTTTTGATGACACTGGGCCCACCTGGATAATCCAGAATAAGTTCCCTATCTTAAGGTCAGCTGATTTGTTCCATCTGCAACCTAAATTCCCCTCTGCCGTATCACATGATCCAGGGTTCTGGGGATTAGAGCACAGGTATATTTGGGAGTGGGCCATTATTCTGCCTAGGAGAAACATTCCAGTGCAAAATGGATCATTCTCCTGTGTTTTTTTTCATATGCACTGTATCGCTTGCTTCAAGTAGCATGTACTTGAACTATCCACCACCTGGCGGTTGCATCACCTACCTAAACATATGCTGTTTCCCACTCAGCAAGGTGCAACCTTCTCCTAGCCCCCTCCATTCACCAATGAGATGTCCCATTTATCCCATAATGTGGTCTCTCACCTCTCCAACCACCCACAATTTGGATCCTCTGTGTGCTGCGTGCAGAGCCCCGGTCTTCAGTGTACCCAGGATCCCCAGAAGCAGGCAGTAAGGGTTAGGTATAATAAGACATATACGTTGTGTGTGCAAGAGAGGAACATATATGGGCATACATGTGCACGCCCATGGTGAGTCCATATGTTTCCATATGCTGGCTCTTTTACATGACCACTGCTGTCCCTCCAGCTCAGGCCCTGCCCTTGTCACTTCACCCCTGCACCAGTGCCACCAACCCCACCTCGCCTCCCTGGCTTCCCAGCAGCCTTGCCTTTGAAGCTTTTAACCAGCTTGTTCTGCCCACCCTCAATCTCCAATCTATTTTTCTCGTTATTGTCCTCTTCAGCCAAGCAACTATGCTTATCTACCTGCACATATGGCTTGCTTATTTCCATGCTTGCTCTCTGCCTGTGGACACATCCCACCTCTCTCTCAGCTAATCCATGCCTATTGCTTCAAGATCCAGCTTAAAACACTCTCTTGTGGGAAGCCAGTTCTGGTTGACCCCTTCCCGTTCTTTCGTTCCATGTTCTGCACAATATTCACCTGCAAAATTTACTTCCTATTAACTCTCCGTCATTGCTGTTTTGCTTTTCAAACAATAACTAGTCTAATTTGTTTAGTACTCGCTACGTATTAGGCAACATGCTAAGTAAGACCTTTTTAAGTACGTTTTCTCAGTTAATCCTGAACCACCACCTTTGCGGTAGGCCTTTCATTGTGCAGTTGAGGAAATCAGTGTTCAGAGAGGTTTAGACACTTTGTCAAGGCCACACAGTTAGGAAGTGGTAGAGCTGGGAGTTGAACCTGATCTGTCTGATTCCAGAGCTCCATACATGTTCTGATGTTGTGTTATTAAGGCAGGCTATGTGTCTTTGTGGGTCTAGTCTCCCCAGTAAGAGTGTGGTCCCTCCTGGGCAGCATTCATGCGCACACCTGTGGCTGGATCACTCCTAGAAATGAGAATAGTGCTCCTCACTCAGTCTATACCCACTGACCCTGTACAGCTTGGTTTCTTCCGGAGCTCTGGCCCCAGAGGTCAGTGGTTCTTAAATCTGGCTATACTATAGAATCACTTGGGGGGCGCCTGGGTGGCTCAGTCAGTTAAGCATCTGCCTTTGCCTCAGGTCATGATTCCAGGGTTCTGTGGTTGAGCTCTACATTGGACCCCCTGCTCAGCAGGGAGCCTGTTTTTCCCTTTCCCTCTGCCTGCCACTCCTGCTTGTGTTCTCTCTCTCATCAAATAAATAAATAAAAAATATTTTTTAAAAAAAGAATCACTTGGGGAGCTGAAAAGTAAATAAGTCCTGATGCCCAGGCTGCACCCCGACCAATTCGATCACAATATCTGGAAACAGGACCCAGGCATCTGCATTTTTAAGATGCTCACAAGGAAATTCTATAGGGCAGCCAATGTTGAGAATTACTTGTACGACACAGAAAAAGATTCCATCAGAAAGTCATTCCTTTATTTTAAACCCTTTTTTTTTTGTTTCTCAGGAAGTCACATCTACCCTGCATGCATCTTCCTGTTTTTCCTCTCTCTTCCCTACCTATCCATTTGGCTTTTTACCCAAAAACATCTGAGGAGGGCAGCGATCATTGGTTGAGGAAGTGGCCGCAAGTCAATTAGAGATCAGCTCCAGGCAGGTTCCTAAACCAATGGGAATACTGGAAATCACAGGTGGAGAAATTAACATATTAAAGCTTTCTGAGTTTCACAAAGACAAAAACAAATAATTTGCTCTTTTAGCAACAGCAAACACTCCATCTCTTAATCTGCTAACAACATCTCCCCTTGGGAAATCCTTTAAGAAAAGAAGATTGCATCTCCTCTAATAGCTTCTGCCAACTGGCAGGCAAGCCTGCCCCCCACCCATACTGGTTACTGGGTGTTCAACACGAGAGCATGGAGGGGCTGGCTGACCATGGCTGCCAGACTCTGCACAGGTAACAGGTGCTTGCCAGTTGGAAGGAGCCCATCTCTGGAAAAGGTTCTAAGATTCTGGAAGGATGGGACTCTGGGAGGTAAAATGTGGACGAGGTTCTGCCTGTTGCACGTCTCCCCACCTCTTTAGGTCTGTCCACATACTCAGGCATCCCTGCCTCCACAATTCCAAGGATGTACTCTGGTAGGGTTCCACAACTGGTGGACACATATCCCTTCTGCTTCTGGGGTGACCAGATAGGGCCTGGGGAGGGCCACTGTCTCTGGGGCTGGACCAGTTATCCCATCGTTCCACACAAGTGCTGTGCTGTGACACAAGAAAGATTGGGAAGCCACAGTCTGGGGATCACTGAGAGTTGCATTCCCCTGCCCTCTGCTGAAGACCCCATGTGGGTTGATGTGCAGTGCAGCCTTCCCCAGCACTGGCTGACCCTAGCAGGTGGTCAAGACAGCATGCCCCACACACAGGGCTGAGAGAGGAAAGAAAGAAGAGTGTGGAGGGGCCCAGGGTCGGAACTGCTTCAGAATCACTGACTCTCACTGACAAGGCTCAGACTCTCCTTTCTCTCATTCACTTCTTCCTCTGGTCCTAGGCCTGTCCCTGGAGAGAAGGGGCTCCACAGAGCTGGGCTCACCTTGGCATCCATGATGCTGGTCTCCACCCGGGCCACGCCCTGGTTCTCCCGGAACAGCTGGATCTTACTGATCTTGCTGAACTCCGACAGCACAGTGGTGAGGTTGGTTTTGAGGTCAATGACGTGGCTGATGCCGTGACGGGGTCCCACCAGCAGAGTGGTGGCTGACTGCTTCTCGTCCTAGGGTCCAAGCATGGCAGGCGGCATCCACAGAGAGAAGGGTGGAGGAGGTGACAAAGGAGGCAGGAGGAAACAGAAAATAGGCATTGAACTGGTTCTGCCGGGAGGTCTGGAAACATCTGGGGCTTTGGGCCAGGACGGGAGGACAACGGTGAGGGGAAGATGGTATGGGGTGCTCCTGTTCTCAGGGCAAGCCTGGGGTCAGTCACCGGTTTCAATGGACACCTGAGGCTCAACAACTGGCTAAATGAGGTAGAGAGTAGCGGGGCTGGCTCTAGCACAATCGTGATGTTGATGAGGCTTGTGTTTTAAAGCTCTGCTGCATCCTCTTCCGGCCAAGCCTCAGGAGGTGGGGGGCGGGTTTCCATTCATTGCTGCAGGCCACTCCAGGCCCCCCACCCAGGGCTCTGAATCCTGTGACACCAGTGGCATCCTGTGTCTGTTTTCTACATCCTTGCCCAAGAGCCACTTAAACTTACACTCCTCACCTGGTGCCAGAAGCTAAACGGACACTCTGCCTAAGGTGTTAGGAGTTGAAAGGGTGCTTAAGAGCAGGGTTGGGGGATCTGCCTCCCAGACATTTGCTCTTTAATTGGCAAAACCCAAAGGAATGGCCTATAAGGATTTCAGCAGTGGTGTTTTGGTGGGGGGGGAGTGCAAGGGTGGGGGGTGGAGGAAGGGGGTAGGACTTTCAGGGATCTGCAAATCCCAGTATGTAAATTGTCTACTTCAGCGCCTGATGGACTGGATTCCCTTAAGTGGTCCTGACAGGCTCCTGAGCACCATCAAGCCTGAGCCCTCTGCTGGTCCATTCCCTGGCATTAGCATCACCCCAAGGAACCTCTTTAGGTCTGCTATAGACACTTTGATAAGCAGCTTTCCAGCAGTGTGCCCCACGAGCATGATAGTATGTTCCCCAGAGCATGACAGGCACCTGGATCCAGTCAGCAAGGTGATTTGAATTTCCTTTCACCATAGCTCACCAGGGTGAGCCAGCCTGGGGCACAGGTTCAGGGGGACCAGCTGTGCATTGCCAGACAGGGCGTTACTGCAGTAGAGGCCTTGGGCAGGTAGGGGAAAGCAGGCAGACTCAGAGAGCCTGGGATCGGGGGGCTGCAGGGGTATGGGAAAGGCAATGAAGCAGAGCAGGGAATGGCAAATTCTGGCCCAAGGGCCCAATCCAGTCCATCACCAGCATTTGTACAGCCCACACTCTCAGAATGATTTTTACATTTTTAAATGACTGGAAAAAATTCAAAAGAACCATATTTTGTGACACATGAAAAATCACATGAAATTCAAATTTCAGTGCCCATAAATAAAGAGATACTGGAATACAGCCATACTCAATGTGTCTGCATTGTCTGTGGCCGTTTTTGTGCTGCAGTGGCAGCTAAATAGTTGTGACAGAGACCCGCGTGGCTTACAAAGCCCAAAACACATGCTATCTAGCTCTTTACACAAGAGGCTTGCTGATGCCTGAAATCGAGGAAAGGAGATGCAGAAGGGTCATGGAGGGATAACCAAAAACAAATATGGCCTTCTACTTGACCATTTTACCAGAGGTAGGACTAGAGCACCACGGGAAGGGAGAGGGAGGAAGAGGAGGAAGAGGAAGGTCTTTAGAAATATTTGCTGGCAGAGAAAGCCACCCTAAGGCTCTAGTGGAGTCTCTCCTGTCCCCACCCAAGCACAAGTGCACATAAGGGACTCCCTCCCTGCCATGGCCCTCACTGACCAGTCCCACAGTGTTGAACAAAACGCCCGTGAAGGTCGGAAGTTCGTTCAGAATTCGAAGATACTGGAGCTTTGCCTGAATTGCAGAGCCCTGTGGAAACAATCCATCCAGACATGTGAGAAGCCTGAGTGGCCCAGGAAAAGCAAACATGTATCCTCAGGAGGGAATGTCAACATCGCAGGACGAGGTGCTAGTCAGACTCATCAGCAAGCCACACTGGGTGTGTGAGGAGACCCTCAGAAAAACTTGAAAGGAAGGCTCTATTTGGATGACTCCTGTCTCTAGCCATCCCATCTCCCTTTCTAAACCTTCCTCCCACCTCCCAATCCCAGTGCCTTCAAAACCCAGCTGATTCATTTTGTTCTTGGGACAATTCATCAACACCTTCCCCAAACTCAGACAACCCCACCTCATCTACACCTCTGTCCTGAGATGCCCTGTTGCCACCCTGGGACTGGCCAGCCCCAGCCAGGGGACCCAATCAATGCCTTTAATCCTGAGCACCCCTAAGCCTCAAGCCTGCTCTTCTGCTACCATCTCCTAATTAGAGAAGTCTTTTTCAGTGGGACCAGCCTCCCCCAGACATTTGGGCCAGGAACCTGTGTCAACACGGGGCTCCTCCCTTGTGGGCCACCAGCCACCACATATCCTTGACTGTACCTCCTAACTTCCTCTCCAATCTATTTACTCTCCTTTTCCTCAACCCCTCCACCCCACTGTTAAGGAGAGCAACCTAAAACAGTTTAATCCTGTTGGCCACTGGCTTAAATCCTCCAATGGCTTCTTGATGTCCACAGGATGAGGCATACGAGGTGCTCCAGGAACTGGCTCCTGCCAACTTCTTTGCCTTTCTCTTGTGCTCCCCCCTCCCCCAGGCATGTCCCTAGCTCTGTGTACTTGCTTATGCTTATGCTAGAGTCCCTAGCACTCTGTGTACTTGCTTATGCTGAACTATTTGCATTTCTTTTCATGCACAATGTTCTCTTATATCCCCATGGTCTTGTACAGATGGATCCACCTGCCTGCCTGGGAGTTCTCCTCCACCCTCCTCCCCACCCCCCCATCTCCCCCTCAGCTAGACAAACTTCTCTGTCAAGACCCAGTTCTGGCATCAAATGCGCCACTCCCTGGCCTTTGCTATCTCTCTCTAAGGCTGGGTTGAGTGTGCCTCCTCCTCCGTGTTTCCAGAGCCCCCACGCCTGTCACACAGTGTTGTGACTGTCGTGTTTCCCCACTAGTCTGTGCCTGACTTGAGGGCGGGGAGCAAGCAGGCCCTCTTCATCTTTGCCTCCCCAGCCCAAGCATGGGGAGGGGGGGTCCCTTAAAAATGTTTCCTGAGGAGATAGCCCAGGAGCACTGATGGTCTCCCTCTGGGAAGAAACAATTTGATTCAATATGCACAGCAAGGTAGGCATGGCTTGACTCTGGGGAAATCTGCATCTTTTGAGAGAAGCTCATGGGTAATACAAGGAATCTGGAATGGATGGACCAGACAGGATGCAACTGTGTCTGGTGTCTAGGTCTGTGGGCTGATCTGGTGCCTTTAACCACCCCTCCTGGGAAGGAAGGGACCAGAAAGAGAGAGACCTTCAGGGGTGAAGGGAGGGGAGAGGAAGCCCTCAGGGGGCATGAGAGGATGTGCAGAGAGCTGAACAGGGCTGTGAACCCTCAACCCAGTGACCCATTCTCTAGATCAAGCCTTGTCTGACCAGGCTGCACTTTGATCTCCCGGAATTCCCTCTCCCCCAGCTGACGAATAGAAGGCTGATGAGGGACAGAGCAGTCCTTTCCATGGAAAACACAGCAGGTATTCAATCGGCACTGATTCAGTGGGTGAAATGATCCGAGAATTGCCCCCTCACGCATCTTGGCCCCTTTGCTTTGAGAATCCCAGGCTCTCTCAGGGACCTGGCCCTGAGGAGTCTCTGGGTGAGGCTCAGGCTTGAAGAAACCCCTCTCCACCATCATCGCCCATATCCAGCCAGGCTGGATGTGTACCCAACTCCAAACCAGTGGGAGGGGGTCCCCAAAAGATCAGATCTGCCGGGAAACCACACCGTAGACACCCCTGCCCCCCGCCATGGCCACTAGTTCTTGAGCAGGGCACCCAATGGATGCCACTGGGTACCTTGGTGCTACTGGAAGGATGCATTTGGTGGGCCTTCAACTGCTGAGATAGAGATTTCCGGAGGTTTTTCTCTTTGATGCCCTGTAGGAGGGAGGGGGGAAGAAAGGGTTCCAGGCCCCATTCCTTCCTGAGAGCAGAAGAAAAGCAAGAAATTAGTGAGCATGACAGAATGGGACAGAGAAAGGAAAATGGCAAGGCCAAAATTAGATCTGAGAGGCAGAGGGAGGGACGGAGCCTGCAAGAAAAAGAAAGAGGGATGGAGCAAGAGAAACACATTGGCCCCACCTCCCTGGAAGAAGCCAGAGCTCAAAGGCATCATGGTCTAGGTGTGAGGAACTGTCATTTTCATTCCTAGCCCCGGCCCTAAGATTCCTGAAAAGAACAGTGCAGCTCGACCTGTTGCACTTTCTCCCTCTATAGCTATTTTCTGTCTTCCCAGAGGGCCCTGTCAGAACTCACTCTACGTTCTTGAGCGAGATCTTCTGACTAGGTCGAGTGGCTGAGACCGTGATATAGATGTGAAGGGCGGCGAGGTCCAAAAGCATCTCTGGCTTGGGTTCCATTCCAAAGCGTTCTCGGATAACATCGTTCCGACTCTGCAGCAGAGAGCAGTTCAAAGCCATCAGTTAAAAAAGGTGTTTGCTCTCCAGCCCTCATCCCCCGATCTACTCCATGGCACCCCAGAAAAGCATTGCAGCATAAAGTAAGACATCCTAGATAAAGGGGAAAAGGAAGTTTCTGCCCTTGGGGAAGAGGCAACTGAAGAAACTTGGCTCTCAGGGACACTATTTGCTTCATTCATCAGATGCTGGGCAGGCTTCTCAGTGACAGATGCACACAGTGGCAGGGCACAGATGGGCAGATCATCTAGATCACTGCAAAAGTGAGACATGACACCACTTTCTTTCTTTTGTCTTGTTACAAGAGGCCTTCCTGCCTTTTATTGGAGGCCTAAACTCACTCCCCAGCCATACAGGGATCCTCTACTAGCTAGGTGGGAATAAAGAAAGATACTGGGAGGAACTCTCCATAGACCTCAGACCTCAAAGCCCAGGGTGAGAGATGGACCATAGGGATGGGGCAGATATTCTGTTCCTTGAGGTCTGAAAGTCAAAAGCAGCAATGAGTCAACAGAGAAGCCCCTAACATGACAGCCCCCAAATCCTGAAGGTCAGAGTCCCAGCTATTAATGATTCAGCCTGGGTTAGACCAATTGCCCATTTGGCTGAGGTGAAACTAGGATGAGTTAAGGGACTAGGGAGCCACAATGGTATCACTACAGCATAGGAGAGAGTAGAAAAGGAATGCTTCATCAAGGACCATCTATGTAGAAAATCCAAGGGAGGGACACCTGGATGGCTCAGCGGTTGAGCGTCTGCCTTCGGCTCAGGTCCTGATCCCAGGATCTGGGATCAAGTTCCGCATCGGGCTCCTTACAGGAAGCCTGCTTCTCCCTCTGCCTATGTCTCTGCTTCTCTTTGTGTATCTCATGAATAAATAAATAAGATATTTTTAAAAATCCACGGGAATCTACCAAATGCTTAATAAAACTGATGAGTTAGGAAGGCTGCAGGATATATTAGAAACATACAAAAATCAGTTGCGTATCTACATGCTTGCGACAAACAATTGGAAATTCAAATTAAAAGTCAAAATACCCTTTACAATAGCATCAAAAACTATGAAATCATTAGGGATAAATCTGTCAAAAATAAGTGAAAGGCCTGTATACTGAAAACTAGAACACACTGATGAAAAAGACTAAAGAAGACCAAAATAAATGTAAAAATATCCTATATTCATTGGTCAGAAGACTCGGTATGGGGAAGATGTCAATCCTCCTCGAATTGATCTATAGATTCAACCCAACTCCAATCAAAATCACAGCAGATTTTTGGTAGACATTGACAAGCGAATTTTAAAATTCAATGCAAAGAACCTAGAATGACCAGAACAACTTTGAAAGAACAACAAAGAGGATACATGCGACCTGATTTTAAGACTTACAAAGCTACAGTAATCAAGAGTGTGATGTTGGCATAAAAATAGATAAGTAGATCAGTAAAGAGTTCAGAAATAGACCCACACACATATATAGACAACTGATTTTTGACAAAGGTGCAAAGGCAAGACAGTGAAGAAAGGAGACTCTTTTCAACAAATGGTGTAGGCACAGCTGGATTTCTTTTTTTTAAGATTTTATTTATTTATTTATAGAGACACACAGAGAGAGAGGGAGAGAGAGAGAGAGGGAGAGAGAGAGAGAGAGAGAGAGACAGAGACAGAGACACAGAGACACAGAGACACAGAGACACAGGCAGAAGGAGAAGCAGGCTCCATGCAGGGAGCCCGACATGGGACTCGATCCTGGGTCTCCAGGATCATGCCCTGGTCTGTAGGCAGCGCTAAACCGCTGCACCACCGGGGCTGCCCTAGATTTCTATAGAAAAAGGAGAAGGAGAAGAAGGAGGAGGAGGAGATGAAGAAGAAAATTGGTCGATACCTTGTACTGCATAAAAAAAATTGTCAAAATGGATCACAGACCTAAATACAAAATCTAAAGTACTAAAACTTCTAGAAAAAAAAAGGAGAAAATCTCTGTGACCTTGAGTTAAGCAAGGATTTCTTAGATATAACATCATTAGCATGATCCATAAAAGCATCATCCATCAAAGAACAAACTGAGAAATTGGATGGACTTCATCCAAATTCAAACATTTGCTCCGTGGAAGATACTGTTTAGAGAATGAAAAGAGAAGCCATAGACTGGGAGAAAAACTGCAGATAACTTATCCAACAAGCAACTTAGATCCAGGATATATAAACAAGTCTCATAACTCAGTAACAAGAAGATGAACAACCCCAATAAAAAAGTATGCAAAATATCTGAAAAGATACTTGACCAATAAAAGATGTATGTTGGCAAACAAACACATGAAAAGGTGTTTAACATCATTAGTCAGGGGGAAATGCAAGTGAGAGGAGATACTACTGAGATACCACTGAATACTATTAAAATGACTAAAAATAAATAAATACTGACAATACCAAGTGCTGATGAGGATGTAGAGAAACTGGAATGCTCATACATGGCTGGTGGGAATGTAAAATAGTATTACCACTCTGGAAGACAATATTGGAATTTCTTTTTAAAAAAATGAAAGAAAGACAGGTCTACCATATGATCAAACCATTCCATTCTTAGGTGTTTACCCAAGAGAAAGGAGAGCGTATGCCATACAAAGACTTGGGCAAGAATGTTCGTATAAGCTTTGTTTGTAGTAGCCAAAAACCTGGAAACAACCCAAATGTACATCAGTAGGTGAGCTGATAAAAACATTTTGGTACATCCATACCACATAATGCTACTCAACAATAAACAAGAATGGAGTAATGATATACACAACAACAAGGATGGATCTCAAAATCATTAGGCTAGGTGAAAGAAGTCAGACAAAAATAAAGGTATGTACAGTATGGTTTCATTTATATAAAAACTCTAGAAAATGTGGATTAATCTATAGGGATAGGAAGCAGGTCAGTGGTTGCCTGGGGGTTGAGGGTAGGGAGGAAATTACACAGAAGCTTGAGGAAACTTTTGGGAAGTACTGGATATGCTCAGTATCTTGATTGTGGTGATGGTTTTGTGCATATAGACATATGCCTAAACCCATCAAACTGTTGTTTTAAATATGTTCAGTTTATGTGTCAACTAGACCTCAATAAAGCTGTTCATTATAAAAAAGAAGAAATTACAGGTGAAGTCCCTATCATCCCGAAGGGGAGGGACAGTGTGAACATGGTCTTGACACCAAATTCCAAAACGATTGAACCAAGATGATCCCTGGAAGCTTGGATGAAGAAATTTAGGGCCAAGAAAATGAGAACCAGACTTAAAAAATGCATAGAGGAACCACAACACATCGCCCCCAGAGTGCTGGTACAAGAGCTCAAGGCTGTTGGAGAAATGTTCCTAACATTTTAGATTGTTAGAAGGAACAACCGTGATGCCTCACAGCACATCTGCAGGTGTTGTTGTCATAGACATCATTAGAGATGAGTTCTCAGCCTATTTTTCTACTCTTACACCAAGCACTTTGGATGTTCTGTGAGCATCTAAGACTCAACGTATCCCAAAAATGACCTTAGCTTTTCCCCAAGCCCATTCCACTCCCTGTATTCCTTAACTCTACCAGATACACATTGAGTCAAAGCCCACTGGTTGTACCTTTTTGTTATTTCTTGAATCCCACCCCACTCCATTCCAACCTGCCCTGGTTCTGGCCTCCATCATGTCTCCTTTGGATAACTGCAATCGCTTCCCAGCTGGCCTACTTCCTCGGCACTATGTAATCTTTCAAAGTGGCTCATCTGCCTGGGTGGCTCTCCTTTTCACATTTCTGTATCCCCACCCCACAGCAGAATTTCTTTACCCCTGGCTACCCATGAGAATCACCAGAGGAATTTGGAAAATATCAACATCTGGAGCCCATTCCCATAGATTTTGATCGATTTGGTCTTGGGTGGAGCAGGACATTTTTTTTTTTTCAAACCTTCCCAGGGGATGCTAAGTGCAGCTAGGGGTAAGACCCACTGCACTAAATCAGTGGTTCCAACACCATTGGACATGGGAATTCCTTGGACAGCTTGTTAAAAACATGGGCCTGAATCATTTTGAAGTCAGAGCCTATCAGGCCCTTCACCACCTTGCTTCCTGTCTATCCCATTTCATTTTTTATTGCTCCTCACCTCACATTCTGCACTCCAAGCATAATAAATTGCTCACAGTTCTCTCACCAAACCATGCTGTTTCATGCCACCAAGGCTTTTTAGGTGCCTGCCACTTTGCCTAGAATGTGCCCCCTCCACTCTATATCCACACACAGCAAACTTACACTCATCCTTCAAGGCCAAGAGCATGCACGCATCACTTTCTCTGTGAAGCCTCCACTGTCCTCCTCCCAAGAAGAGTTGGTAAGCTGCTTCCTGGCTGCTCTTGCTGGCACTGTACCCTGCCATGATCATAGGACCGATGCACTGTTTTATATGCACTCATGCATAGGTCTGTTGATGAGATCTAGTGGGCTGGGACAGTTCTGTGTTTACCTTGATTGTTAGCACCTAGCACAGGGCCTGCTCCACATTAACGCTCAGCGAATGTTTCTAGAAGAACTGAATTGGGAATCATCTTACTGGAGCTAGGCATGGGGGGTTGGGACCCCCTGTTACCCCAATGGGCTTTGGAAACCTTGAGATCCTGTGATGGTGACAGAGTTACAGGGTTTGCTTGCTCCCCAAAACGGATGAGATCTTTCCATACACACAGACAGGACTAGAGCCACAGCCAGCTCTGGTCACCAGGCCTAAACAATGTGACCATGTGCCTACAATGGTGGCAGGAAAGGAAAGGGTCTTTAGAGCTACCTGAAGGATGGAGTACCTTACAGAGTAACTTCACAGTGATGGCAGAACTGCCTGACTGCTTATTTGTCCACTGGGCTGCCTGTCTGGGTATCCCCAATCAGACTCTACCTGGATGTACAGGTACTCGAAAGCAGCAGGATCCCGCCTCAGCAGTTCCACGGGGTCTTTGGGGAAGAAGCTGATTCGGAAGAGGCATTTCATTCCTTGGTAGTGTGTCCGCTGTACCACCTGAATCCCAGGGAGGAGAGGGGTGAGGAAAAGAGATCTGGGAATCCGTGGCTGTAGCAAGGAGAGCTGGCTTGGTGCTTCCTCAAGGCAGGGCTTGGGGCAGAGCTGGGCTGTTGCTCATCACTCCCCCCACCTGGCTCATCCCGATGATCCTTCAAGGAAAGGTCTATCCTGCCCCCCTGGTCCAAAGTGACTATAATTTTTAGATCACATCACCAGGATGTGGCCTTTATCCACAAATGGGTCTAAGGCCCAAGATACGAGGTGGGAAGAAAGGACTCCTGGGAACTTATCCGACACTCTTCTTGCTGTGGGACTAATGCCTTTACCCTGCAGAGAGGCTCAGCACCAGCAGAGGAAGTTGCTAATGAAAAGCCAAATGGAGGTTTTAAAAGCCCAATTGGAGGTATAGGTGAGACAAGCTGGCCAAATATTGGTAACTGATGAAGCTGCCATAGGTCATGAGGATTCATGATACAATTTTTTAGACTCTGGTGTATGTTAGAGGTCTGTTTTTGTTTTTGGTAATAAAAAAGTTTAAAATTCCATTTGGAAAAAGAGACTGATTGAACTCCAAAGGCCTCTTGAGGGGCTGGGGGTGGGGGTGGGGAGTTGAATAGGCCACCCTTTCAAGCTAACAATCTTCGCATTTGGCTGACGGCTAACCTTGAAGAGTTTTTCTTTCCTAAAATCCTCTCTCTCTCTCTCTCTCTCTCTCTCTCTGTGTGTGTGTGTGTGTGTGTGTGTGTGTGTGTGTGTGTGTGTGTGATTTTGGTTTTTGTCGCATTCACATCTCCATTTAGGCATTTCTTTTTCCCTTCCCTCACCAATCTCTTCCCTCCTCTGGGAATCCTGATCAGCTCTGGTTTGCCTATCTGGCTCTTTCTGGGTGCTTTACCATTGGTGAAACACCGGCCAGCATTCCTGGCTTTCCCCAGCCTCTTTCTCCTACTCTGCCTTGGCAGTTGACATGGGTGACATGCTGCTTGTTCTCGGCCCCACTCAGCCCACCCTTGTTCCGGTCTTGGTGGTTTCAGTACACTCTGCTTATTGACCTTTTCATTTTAAAGACTGTCTGAAGGCTGAGTTTCCTCTCAGAGGCAGAAAAGTCTAGCAGGCAGGGCTTTTAGGAGGCAGGAGGCTTGACAGTGACTCACCACTCCATACCCTTCCCACTAGAGACCAAGATTCACAATCTCCATGCCCTTCCTAGGTCACAAGGAACACAGCCCAAAGTCTGCTGGATGTGGTTCATGTAGATCTTAGCTGAGAGCTATAACTTCTGCGGGCTGGCTGAGCCAATCATGATGAATTTTCCAGAAAGAAGGTACCTGGAGTCCTCTTCCCTAGTAGAGGCCACATGCAGCCCTCAAGCCATGCTGAAGGAGTTACTTACATAAGCCAGGGGCTGCTTGTCCTGGAGAAGCAGGAACTTGTGATTCTGTTCCAGCCCGGCATATTCAAGGACGAGGGCAAAGTGCTCAATGCACCTCAAGGAAAGCCGGTCCTGTAATGTCACCATCACGTCCTGTGGGAGAGATGAGAGCCTTGAGAGGGAGACAGCTCCATTCCAGTTCTGCGCTACTCTCAGCACCCAATATGGGAGCAGGAGACTGAACACTGAACAAGAAAGATGGCTCCCAGGGAGGAGGCTGGGAAAGGGGCCAGAAGGAGACACAGGCCTTTAGGATGGCCCAGGTCTTCTCTAGGATGAGGACAGTGACCCATGAGGACTTGAGCCCTGGGGAGCACCGAACGTGCAGGAGGTAGAGGGAGGGGTTTCAGAACTTGGCCTGGCACAGGCATATGGCAAAATGTGGTCACAACCCTCCCTCCCCCTCCTTCTCTCCTTCCACTCAAAATGTTTTCCAAGCACATATCAAGTGAGCCACCGAATAAGGCAGGCACTATGCTGGTTCTCCCTTCACCTTCCCTAAGCCGGAATGTTCTCTCTAGTCTGTCTACCAACCCTTTTCTCAGGAACTCACAAATTAAGGGCCATAGTCATGTGATTAAAAGTAGACTCTTTCTAGATTCAGAATCTAAATTGAATGACTGAGTTACTGGCAGAATGTTCATTTCTTTTTGTTTGTTGCTGGCTTTCAGAGAATCAATTTAGCGACTTGAAAAATGTGTCCGCGCAGAGGCACTGTGTCACGTGTCTTGTGTATAGTCATAAATCTGACTTCTTCTGGGCTCTGTCTGCTCTGCTGCCCTACTTTTAATATTAGGATGTCTGCAAACACATCCTTGGGGGCTGCCCAGATGTCAGTTTTGTGACTTCTGCCATCTATTTGCTGGGACTTCAGCATACTCAAGGCTGCAGTATGTGTGTGTATGTGTGTATGTTTGCCTGTATGTTCAGGGAGTCAGCCCAGCTCAGCCCCTGGAGGCCAGAAAGAAGCCTCCTTGGGAATGAGAAGCTCCCTTACAGCCAGGGTTGCCGAACAAGCCCCTCAGTGAATATTAAAAGACACTAAGCCATTCAAATGTGAGGCTGGAAACTGGTGGGTACTTGAGAGTATTTCTTTGTATCATCCAAGTAGCCACAGAGGTGCCAGTATTGCTGGAGCTCTGGCAGGGACAAATGAGGTTTTCTTTGCAGTTTAACTGCACTAGAATTGTGGATGGCCAAGCTGGTGATTGCCAACTGGTGTTACAAGTGGAACAGCCCCCGTGCCAGACTGTCGATTCACCCAGGTACCTCTCTGGGACAAGTGGCTTGGCAGCTGCTCCATGTTCCATGAATGGCCAGTGTGTGTTCCTTCCCTGAAGTAAGGGTGAGATCACAAGTCAGGGGATACTGCTGTCCTGGAAGGCTGGGGCTACCTGGAAGCAACAATGTCATTGTGTCACAGTGTCATTGCAAGGTGGGGGAAGAAGCCTGGGCCAGGCCAAGTTCCAAGGAGCAGATGTTCTGGGATGGAGACAGATCTACAAGGGACATACCGGCCCATGAATAAACACCACGAAGGATTCTGCTGCAGAGAGATATCCATATCTGGGGGAGGGCCATGTGGACACTCCTGGGTGGCCTGGTTGTGCTTCAATGTCCCTCCCATAGACTGAGACCTCCAATAGGCAAGAGACCATCCCAGGAGCCCCTAAGGAATATATTTTGGTCTGGGGCCCCTTGGGGGACCCACCCAGGCCTAAGCCTTCCAAAGAGACTCTCAGTTCAATCCACAAGGGTTAGGCCCAGTATTTTATGACTTGGGCACTATTGGCACTTTGGGCAGGACAATTCTTCATCTTTCAGGGACTGTCTCACTCCCTCCAGGGCACTCAGCATCTCTGACCCTGAGACACTCAATGCCAGGAGCACCATAAACCATGTGATGACCCAAAATTCCTAAATGCTGTCTGGGAGGGGAATGGCAACTCTGGCTGAGAAACATTGGCAAGGCCAACTCTGAACACCTGATAATTCCTCTTAGAGAAGTTTCCTGGCTCAGGGGTTTATTTATAGGGTTGTCTTGGCCACAGCCTGGGGACTTCAGGATGACTATTAGCCAAGGTGGGTTTTCTGGCAGCTGCTATTCCACTGGTTGCATGGAAATTCATTTTGGGGAATGGCATTCTCTTTCTAGATGGAGTCCAGAAGGAGCAAGAGTGGTTACTTCTGTCCCATTTCAGAGTTGAACCTGGGGTTTCATCGTTTCATTGCCTCTCTTCCTCAGGACTAAGGGAACCACTACAACTTTCAGACAACTAGCTGAGCTCTTAAGAACAGCTCAGTAACTGCTCTTCCTATGAAAGGAGTAGCCAAAGGGACTGTTGCTGGACGTTTCACATGTTGGTTTGGTGCTTAAGATCTGGTTGTTATGTTAAGTGAAGCATGGCTAAGCTAATCTCCCAAGAGATTGTGTTTGTTGATTTCTGTGTGTAAGTGTGTGTAGGTGTTATTGTAGCAATATAAATCACTTTTGCTTTATAAATGTTTTAATGATCTTCATACTCCTTAGCTCCTCAGAGTCTTGAAGGATCCCTTATAACACTGACACAAAGGAGTTCACAAGTGGGAGTGTACAAACATGCACTCATGCCTGTGCATACATGTGCAGGCATGCATGCGTATGCACTCACACACACACACAGTTGCGCACTCAGGTCTCCCCACCCCCACCGCCCGCTCATCCAAGGGCTGTGTGTTCTTGCAGCCTGGGGCTCACAGAGGCAGAAGTTCAAAGGCCACCTTGCTTCCCAGCAGCAATTCTGTGCAGACTCAGGGACACCCATGAACCAGCAGCCTTGTGTGCCCTAGAAAGGACAGATGCTAACCCGAGAGGCGAGACCCTGTATGTACCTTAACAGTGGTCCGGCCATCAAAAGTGAATGATTTGATCTGCCCATTTTCTAAGAAAACCTTCAGGACGTTGGGGATGAGGAGAAGAGCTTCTTTCTTCATCATTTTCTGTGAATAGGCAGGAAAAGGTCAAGGAGAAGGGCTCATTTAGAAGGCAGAGGGGAACCAGAGATGGGGTATAGAGAGGAAGAGAATGGAGCAAGGGAAGGAGACAGGGAGCCACAGATATGGAAGGACAGAGAGACAGAGGAAAGAACAGATCAGTGATGATGTCACCTGCAGACCAGAACCAAATGCTCTCAGAAAACACTGGGCCATGTCAATAGTTAATCCTTCATTTGATATCACGGCACACCCCCATTCTACTGTGACTCAAAATTCCACAACATAGGGTGGTGCTTGGCCCTCAGAGACCAGATGGAAGGCCTCCTTAGGACCCACCTCACTTGCCTGCTCTTACGTCCTGACTCTTCCCATTCCACCAGGCTCTTCACACCCAGAGATCACATCCATGTTCCTGCCTTTGTGCTCCCAAACTCCCTCCTCTCCCATCTCCTTTCTGACCTGGCCCCTGCCTACTTCTCCAGAGTCCTGTCTTGCCAGGACTGTACCCACCTTGCTCTTCCATGCCTCTATACCTGTGACAATCATTCAGGGACTGTGTCACTCCTTGCAGGACACTTAGCATCTCTGACCCTGAGACACTCAATGTCAATAGCATGCCAAGTCGTTGGGATGACCCATAACCCCTCAGACATTTCCAAAAACTCTCTGAGCATGCACAGTACTCATCCTGATTGAGAACCACTTTGGCAAAGCCTGTTTTTGAACACCTGATAACTTCTGAGCAAAAGTTTTCTTGGCCCAGATGTTCCCTTATTTATAGAGTGTCGCGTGTTAAGCTCTCAATAAATATTTGTTAAATAAAGACTATTCTCTCTGCCTTCCTCTTTCCCTCCTTAGCAAACTCCTATTCATCCTTCAAAACCCAGCTTAAATAAAAATTCTGTACAGTCCAAACTCATCAGGTACTTGGACCTGGTGTTCCCATGTGTTCTCATAGGAACATTATACACACCTCTTTCAGTGTTCTTAGTGTATTTTTGAGGAATGTTTGTCTTTCACAAATGGTGACCTTGGAGCACATCGATGTCCTATTTAATCTTTGTAGTTCTGACATTGAGTGGAGTTCCTGGCATAGTTGGTGCTCAATAAATGGCTGCTGAATATATGAGCAGTAGATGCTTAATATGTGCTTACTTGAATGATAAGAATTATTAAGAGAATCCAATCATTTCCCTGGGCTATTACCAGTTTTGTAGGAACTGAAAAGCCACATAAGATGGCCAGAAATCCTTAATTCAATGGGCATTCATCAAGCCTCTTGTGTATACTCCACACCATGCTAAGTTCCATGAGGATTAGGCAAAAATAGAGGACTGGGTTTGGTCTTATACTCTTATTGCAGTGATCTGGCACACACACATGAATCCACTAGAGACCAATTATAAAACCAAAACCAAACCAACAGGTAAGATTTCCTAGGTGAGGCGAATTAAATTTTGATTTTGAAGGAGATGAAAGGCATAGACTATTAGAGGTGCCAGAAGAGGGAGAGTCCACATCTAGGGACTGTCGTGGACATGAAAAAATAAACAAGCAAGTCCTCCTGGGTCAGGGTTTGGTTGGTGGTGGTGGGGATCCAGAAGTCAAACCATGGTAGGAAGTGATGGGGTATAAAGTTGGAAAAGTGTGAATTCCTGGTTCTCTCCCTGGTCCTGAGATGCCTTGCTCCTACCAAGCCCAGAGGCCCTGGATCCCCAGGCTGGTGACACTCAGAGGTGGCAGGTTTTATTTAGCACACTGGGTTGGGCTCAGGTAATTACTTAATTGATTTTGCTTAAAAATAGAGTTGGCAAGGAACGCCCACAGGATTTATTTTTGCTCTGGCTGCTTAATAAAGCCCCAGAACACCATGGCCAAGGGATAATAGGACAGCCTGGAGTTACCTGGGCCTGGACTCCCCTAAGTCCCAACCAATGGTGAAGCTACCAGAGTCTACACTGGAGGCATGGGAGGCTGGAGGTGACATCAGGTAATTTCCTGAGCACAGCTAGAGGGGGAAGATTGATGTCCATCTCATTCATATTCATATTCTCTCTCTCTGTCTCTCTCTGTCTCTGTCTCTCTCTGTCTCTGTCTCTCTCTCAGATAGGAGCCTCACACTGCACTTGCTGGCCTGTCCAGGAGCAACGGAAGTAACCCTGGGTGGGTCCTAGCCACTCTGGGGCATTTGCTTTTAGGTTGGTCTGGAGTCGGGGCTTGATGGGTCTGTGGATAGCTGCAATGTATGGAAAGGGGAGTCATGGTGTAGGAAGAGGAGAGTGGGGAAGAAAGAGTAGAGGGAAGAGGCAGAGATGGGAAGAAAAAGGGAAGAGAGAGATGGAGGCCTGGTGGTGGCCTGGCCTTGACTGATTGCTCTGTAAGGCTGAGATGGAATAGTTTGTCCTTTCCAAGTTCAATCTGCTTTTCCTCTGGCTTCTCGAGGGCTCAGGACACAAATGTCCCCTCAGTGGCTTTGATCTAACTGTGTCCTTCACCATGATCTCCAGGGCTTCTGGACTGTTCCCTCTTCTCTCTGCTCACCACCCCCTACTTCTCTTTAGCTTCTTCTGTTAGGGCTGACATGGAGCCCAAGCACCAATTATTTGACAGCTTCCCCAGTGGGACCCTGTAGAGTCCCCTGGGCTTCCAGATTTCCTTATATGGGGATGGAAGATGGCCTGGACTGAGTTGGGGGATGAGTGCCAGGGAAGAGGAGATGGAAGACACCTCTGTCCTCTAACCCTTCTTCTGAGTAGCTCTGCTTCAAGGGACTACAGAAGTGCCTGGCACCCCACTGGTTTCTACTCAGGCTGGGCCTGCTGACTTTCCTCAACTGCAGCTGTGCCTCTGTACAGAAATGCCATGGGCCTCATGAGAGCCCAGCCCACAAAAACCTGCAAAAGCATACAAATGCCTGTTAGCTCTGGCTCTCTCTGTCCTCACCCCCATTGGCTATCACAGGCTTCTGCAGACTCCTGGGGGACTCCAGCCATAATCCATGCCTGCTTAACACACACCTCTCCGCTCTCCACCCATCTCTTCTCATTTACTTATCTAGAGTGGGCAGCTCAGCTCATGTACATCCCACAGAGCAGTAAGAAAGACTGCGGGCTGGCCATGACCCTCACAGCCCACCCCCACTCCGACCCAGCCTGGCAGCTCTAAGGCATGAACCATCAAGCATCATCCACTCCTTGAAACCATACCCTCAGCGTGGGATTCCGTGTTGTCTCAATCTGAACTACTTCTCCCCAACCCCCCAACATCACCAAGTGGTATCCAGTGGCAGGGAACAGGTGTTTATTTTGCATCCATAATCAAAGCTTTGTGACAGTGAGAGTCTAGTCTGTATCATTTCCCCCAGCTGCTTGCTGGTGTCTTCTCCAGTCAAGACATGCCATTGCAGGATCACTTCAGTGTGAAGAGGGCTCGATTTCACCAGCCACTCCTTGCTCTGGATCTTCAGAAAACCATTACCTCCTTCCCGCCTCTATCAAATAGCCCAGAGATGTTTGTGAAGTGCTTGCTCTGAGTGCATGCTACTGTGCTACAGATGGGGATTTCTCTAAGCACCACGAGAATCCTAAGCAAAGCGATACAGATTCTGTGTCCCTACAGTGCTCAGGGCTCTTCTGGATGCCATATACTCCTCTAACTCACCACCAGCCTGGAGCCCCGTGATCCTCCACTTCCAACCCGTTCATAATACCATCCACCCCGAGTAGCAGCAGATGAGTACCTGCTCCAGAGCCAGACATCCATGGCCAGGCTGATTCTAGCCAAGGGCCGAGGACAGGGAGCTAAAGCTGCACTTACTGCGTCTGTGTCTCCAACTGCCACCTGCTCAGAAAATCGGACCTTCGCAGGATTCCATCTTAGCCTGGCCTTCTTTGCAGCACTGATGAAGGCAGATTTGGGAGACTGGAAAAAGAACAGAGGGCCGGTGAGTTCTCTATCCCTGGGAGAAACCTGACCTTTGCCACGCTGGAGTTAAGATGTCTCAGTATAGGTACACTTTGCCTTACTGATCCATAAGTCAATAAATACATATCGATTCCCTATTAGGTGCAAGGCAATGTGCGAAGTGCTTCCTTCTATGATTGGTGTGTTCTGAAAAGGCCGGGCATGAATTGAATTTGGGTAAACTGAATCCCGTAATGAACACTCCAGGCCTAGGGGAGTGCACAAAAATTATCTTGTAATGACATACACTGAATTATTATATATTTGGTTTTCGTAGTGTGAGAATAACAGTGGTGGCTTTTATTACATCCAAATATGAGCATCTCAAAGGATTTACAGAAATGATCTTACTCATCTCATAGATATGCCCTGCCCCTAGGAAGGAGATTATAGAAAATAATTCAAGGAAAATCAGGAGTCTTGCTGAGGGTTCCCCACCATGTCTTTGGGGGGCATTTATTCAATCATGTGACACATTTAGGGAAGACCTCCTATGTGCCAGGCACTGTTCTAGGTGATGAGGGATTCAGAAGTGAACAACACAAAGCTCCTAGCCTCAAAGAGCATCCATCTAGCAGGAACAGAGACAAGAAACAAATCAATATCCTATTTTAGGTGGCAAATAAGGACCCTGAGGACAAATCAAGCAGGGTGAATCAGGACTACACAAGAGAAGGTACAACTGAGCGGGGTGGGGGGGTAATGGGGGTGAGATCTCTCAGAGGAGGTGACATTGCAGCAGTGACCGGAAGCAAGTGAGGGAGAGAGCCATGTGGTACCTGGAGAAAGAGCCTCCCAGGCAGACAGAATGATAAAGGCTCCATGGTGGGAGGAGGGTCAGGGTGCATGAGGAATAGCAAGGAAGCCTAGTGTGGCCAGAGCAGGGCGATGAATAGGGAGCCAGAGAGGTTTTGCTCAGAAGACACAGCTAGGAGCTGGATCATGTAGGGCCTTGTCAGCCATGGCAAGAACTTTGGTTTTTACTCCACTGGAGGGCTTTAAGCAGATAGGATCTGACTTGCATTTTATTTTTTTTAAAGATTTTATTTATTTATTCATGGGAGACATGCAGAGAGAGGCAGAGACACAGGAAGACGGGGAAGCAGGATACCAGGACCCCGGGATCATGACCTGAGCTGAAGGCAGATGCTCAACCACTGAGCCACTCAGGTGTCCCTGACTCGCATTTTAAAAGGATACCTCTGGCTGCTATTTGGAAAACAGTGTAGGAGGGTTGACACCCAGAGCAGAGTGACCAGTTTGGAGTCTCCTGTAATAATACAGCTGAAATATGATGGAGGCTTGGGTAGGGTAGTAATAATGGAGGCAATGAAAAGAGTAAATTTTGGCTCTATTCTGAAGATAGAATGAGCTGATGTGTTGACGGATTGGATGTGGGAGGTGTGAAAAAGAGAGGAGTCAACTGGAAGAAGGGAGCTGCCACTTACGATGATGAGGAGGACTAGGGGGGTACATCAGATTTGGGGCTCCTTCAAACCACCTCCCCTACCGGCTTTGTCAGGGAGTCTTGGAGTCCCACAGTCAAGAAGGCCCCTGCCAGCTGGGAAGAGGATACATTAAGTTCTTTTCTGCCATTTTTTTGAAAGATTTTATTTATCTATTCATCACACACACACACACACACACACACACACACACACACACAGGCGGAGACATAGGCAGGGAGAGAAGCAGGCTCCCTGCGGGGAGCCCGATGTCGGACTCGATCCCGATCCCGGAACTCCAGGATCATGCCCTGGACTGAAGGCAGGCGCTCAACGGTTGTGTCACCCAGGCATCCCTCTTTTCTGCCATTAATGCTGCAGTTGAAATTCAGTTACCAGATCAGCCACAGGGGCAGGGCCCTAAGATAAAGGCACACCAGAAATAAACGTCCTCATCAGGTCTGGGACCCTGGTCCCAGCTGTGTTCTCTTCCAGAGCCAGCAATCTCATTCTCCCTAGAGGGCAGTTTGCAGAGAGCCACCTGTTCAACCTGAGTCCACCTCAGGCAGTGGGTCTCGGTCCGGGCTGTGTGGCAAAAACAGGGGAGCAGCTTTCAAAACCCCTGATGCTTAGGCCCTGCCCCAGATCAATAACATCAAATTCCTGGGACTGGAGCCCAGGTATTGGCATTTTTTAAAAAAGTTCCCAATGACTTCAAAATGCAGCTAAGTTTGCGGGGACCCGCTGAGCTAAAGGAACCATAGACTTTTCATCCTGAGCCACAGGGGCAGTTTGTTGGCAGCAGACCATATAGCACAATGAAATCCAGGGCTAGAGATCATTGCAGAAAGTGATTACAGTATTGATTGTTCATGGGGGTCAAGAAATGCTTTTGTGTGTTGTGCAGTGTGGTGCTTAAATCCTGGGCAGGGGCTGCAGGCTGAGGCAGGAGCACAGGGAAGGGGCAAGACGGAAAGATCTGGAGCTACATTCAGGCAGCTCTACTTGGCTCTGTCTCCACAGTAGTCCAAATTTCCACCTGAGGTGCCACAGACACCTGGCAGGTGAAATCTTCCTTTCTACCTATCCCTATCACCACCTCCTTTACCTGTAATCATCCAACATCGATGTCTTCATGCACTGTGTGGAATGAGGCATCTCTAGAGGCCTTCAATGGGCCATGTAGCCCACCCTTCATTTTTTACACGTGAAAACAGGGACCTGGGGGCGCCTGGGTGGCTCAATCAGTTAAATATCTGACTCTTGGCTTTGGCTTAAGTCGTGACCATAAGATTATGGGATTGAGCCCCAATAGGCGCTCTGTGCCTAGCGCAGGGTCTGCTTCAGATTCTCTCTCCCTCCCACTCACTCTCTCTCTCAAATAAATAAATAAAAATCTAAAAAAAAAGAAAGAAAGAAAGAAAGAAAACAGGCCTAGGAAGAGGATATAGTTTGCTCAAAGTACCAAAATAATTTGGTAGAGGAGCTGAAACGTTCTAGAACCCAGATTTCCTGCATCTTGGATTGGCGACTATGTCCCACAACCACCTGAAACTGGGTGTCCATTCCTGATCTTTCACTCACTGGTTCTGGTTCGACCCTGGTCCTATTGAATGGACCTGTGAACATATGAAGAAGCGCAACTGGTATCCTTCTATGTCTTCACCTATGAGGAGGGGGGGACAGGCTCCTTGAAATCCCTACCAAAAGTCCCAGATTGGATCCTGCCCTACCTACAGATACCACTATAAACAAAAGATTCAGATATTTATAGGAGCAAAATTATGAAGGAAGAAGTGGGATTGCCAATCTTTTCAGGGACTGTAATAATTTCTTATGTCTGTGGTAGAGCTATTTTCAGCTTGTTTGTGCCTTGTTCCTCATTGACCCTTGTCCTATCCATCTCGAACACCCCTTCCTCTTCTGTCTTCAGCCTTGATCACTGACGGTGACACATTCATTGCCAGCTGGTCTCTGCTACATGTCACGGAGTCATGTCTAGCCTTATGCCTCCACACAGGTGATGTCTGCCTTGCGGTGTGATATGAGGGGCTCTCAAAGGTCACCCTGTTCCAAAGCATCTTTGAAGCTCAGCTATGGGGCCTGAAGTTCTTAATGCTAGGATCACCCTTGTGAATGAAAATATGAGAACTGGGAATGTGCGGATCAAAATGTGGATGTGATACAAGGGAGGAGTAATGAACTTAATTCTGGGGACAGCAGACTGCGGGCCTGCCTGGGCCAAATCCTGCCCACCACCTGTCTTTGCAAATAAAACTTCATTGGAATACAGCTGTGGTCTTCCTTTATGCACTGCTTATGGTTGCTTTTGCAACTATCACGCATGGCCTACAAAGCTTACAATATTTGCTAGACAGTCCTTGACAGAAAATATTTGCTGACTCCTGCACTAGCTCGTTAGCATACCCTCACCCCACCGTTTCTTTTTTTCAAGATTTTATTTATTTATTCATGAGAGACACAGAGAGAAAGAGAGGCAGAGACACAGGCAGAGGGAGAAGCAGGATCCATGCAGGGAGCCCAATGTGGGACTTGATCCTGGGACTCCAGGATCACACCCTGGGCCTAAGGCAGATGCTCAACCACTGAGCCACTCAGGCGTTCCTCACCTACTGTTTCTAAATTTTTTCTGATGGTAAGAATCCCTGGGGAGTGCTTGCTGAAACACAGATTTCTAGGCCTATGCCGGACTTAAAAACTCAGAACCTCTAGGAGCATAAAGCACAGGAATTTATATTGTTGAAAATGTCCTAACCCATTAAGCATAGATTAATTGAGTACCCTCAAGCTGGGACATCTAAACTCTTCACTGACCCCATTTGTCCTGCAAGCAGTTGGGAGTCTCATTTTGCAACAGGCACCCTTGCCGACAAAAATGAATTTTGGCTGGAAACATGAGACCAGAATCACGAAGCACCACCGGGGCCACTGCAAGCCCCTTGAAGCAAATATGTGGCCAGAAGCTCAGTGGAATAGGCAATAAGAGGAGAGAGTCTGCCTCTCTCTCAGGACTGAATTCAGCAGCTGGTGATTCTCTGACCATTTTTTAAATTTGGTGGCTCTATTAGTACAGATTTCAGGGTTGTGTTCAAAGTCAGGTATATGGCCCAACATTTTCGTGCAAGATAGGGCCCCATTTGGATTTTGAGAGGACAAAGCTCAGGTTCCTGAAGCTGACAGCCTCTTATCCTCCTTTATGTTTGTTCATTTTCTTTGACACCTGAGCCTACTTATAAGCAATTCCCATAGCAACCACTGGGAGTCGGGGATGATGGAGAGACATCTTGGTTTCACCAGACTACTGATGAGGGACCCAGGGCACCAGTCCTATCTGCATTTGGGGTCTGGGGGTGAACATGTCCTCTCTCCAGCTTCCAAGGCCCTCTGTGAGCCACACACAACCCTCATTCCTCATCTCATCTCTGGCCTCGTCAGGTGGTTCTGCCCATAATTCCCTGGGCACACTGGGCTGCTTCCTACAGAAGTGCTGGCTCTTCACCATCCCTGCCTTTCTGGGCCCCTGGTGTCCCCTTTGCTTGGCTAAATGCCATCTCTAAATCCCAGCTCAAATTCTCCCTTGGTCCTGGGTTCTTTCCCAATTCCTCTAGCCCCCTCCCTGGATTTCCTTTAGTACTCTTCCCCCCCGACCCAGAGAGATGGGGGGCAGGAAGAGCAGAGGGAGAGAATCTTAAGCAGGCTCCATGCCCAGTGTGGAGTCTGCCATGGGGCTCGATCCTACAACCCTGAGATCATGACCTGAGCCGAAACACAGAGTTGGACGCTTTACCAATTAAGCTGCCCAGGTGCCCCTAGAGTACTCCTTGTGAATCCATACTGCCAGTGCTTATCTCCCCCACCAGGTTGTAAAAGAAGAGATGGTGGTATTGGGCACCTGGGTGGCTCAGTGGTTAAGCGGCTGCCTTCAGCTCAAGTCTTGATCCTGGGGTCCTGGGATCGAGTCTTGCATCAGGCTCCCCTTCCTGCAGGGAGCCTGCTTCTGTCTCTTCCTCTTTCTCTGTGCCTCTCATGAATAAATAAATGAAATCTTTAAAAACAAAGAGATGGTATTTTACTCAATATACCCCTAGAACCAAGCATAGAGTTGCCACAGGATAAAAGAGAGTAATTGGTTGCTAAGTTTCATAATGAATTAGTTCACCAATTCAGCAAATGTGGTTTGAGTATCTACTACCAACCAAGCACCATACCTCAAGAAGCTCTGTGGAAAACTAGTACTTTTGCAGTAGTTCTCATTATTTTGGCTTGTTTTTTCTAGGCAGGTGGCTCCAAGAGAAGGGGATCCTGGCTCTTTGGGTAAAGTCTTCAGTATCAGAAAACTAGAGTTTCATTTGAAGGGACTGTCTACTTTCTTTACCAGGGCCATTCTAGGTCACAACAAAGTACTTTAAAAATATTTATTGAGGACATAGAGGACATACCATGTACCAAGATCTAAGGGTATCTAAATTAATACACATCTAGTCAATCATGGGGGATAGTTGGTCACTCAAAAATTAAGGAATACATATATATGGGACCAATAATTGGCTATCAGTGAAGTATGGTTTGAAGGGCCCTGAGAATGGACTTCTGTGACCATCCCACTAAAATACCCTTGATAATCTGCCATCATAAAAATCACTCTGCCAAAAGAAAAATGTCATCTGAAAGAGACTATGTATTAGATCAGTAGTTCTCGATATGTACCTTGGCTATATAAGAATCATTTTGGAAGCCTTTTCGAAAGACCAACACCTGGGACCCACCCCAAAGCTTCTAATTCTATTGGTCAGGGTTAGAGCTGAGTATCAATAGTTTTAAGAGCTTCTCAGGTGGTTCTAATGTATAGTCAGGATGAAGAACCACTGTATTGGACCCTCATCAGCCACAGAATGCAGAAGCCGGAAGGAGCCTTAGAGGTAAATGATGCCTGGGCCACATGCCAGACCTACTGTGAGACTGTGTTCTGGAAGAAGCTTGAACACAATGAGAGTATGGTAAGAGGTGGCAGTCTCCACGCAACCCTAATAAATGTTAAGTGCCTGCTGTGGATTCTGGAATGCTGATCTGCGATGCAGGGGCTATCATGTTGAAAATATGCTGGGGGGTGTCAATAAGCTTTCATTATAACTTGAGAGAAGATTCTCCTTCTCAGTCAATTTTTGTGACTCACGGTAGTTATGTTTTATAAAGTCACCTTGAACACTGAACTAATGAATACTGAACCATTGCTCCTAGGAGAAATCGTGTGTGTGCATGCATGTGCGTGTGCGTGCATGTGCGAGTACGTGCATGTGCACATGAGTGTGTGTATATGCCTCACACAGATTATAACTCTGAATTCTAAAAACAACTCATCCTGGTAGATTCTATTTTATTTCACTAGAAGAAAATGAAGTTCTGAAGTGTGAAGTGACTTGCCTGAGGCTGCCCCACTAACAGGTGCCAGAGTTGGGATTCAGATTCCATCCAACTGTTCCAGAGCTTCTTGCACTACACTGCACTGCTCCCTGCCATCTCTGTCTTCTGGACCTCCATGTGACAGCTGAAACAAGATGGCAGAGCACAGCCTTATTTGACCTCAGCTGGAAATGCATGCCTCAGGGGACTCAAATTTTTCATCCTCTGCCTAGTTCACAAATAACCAGGAGAGCACCATGGGTATTGATTTGGGGGTTATAAATAAATTTTGGGGAGTAGGTGAGTTTGCAAATACAGAATCTGAAAGTAGCAAGGATCGACTATACATGTATGTAAGGCAGACATTTAGTTGGGATGTGGTGATATGGCCATACCCATTGTAAAACAGTGAGGGTTTCTTTCACACTGATTTAAATGCCACTGCCTCAAGCTTCCTGGGTACCACCTGACCTCTCTCCCAGGACCTCTTTACCAATGGTCAGCTGAAGGGTTAACACCTGGTACAGTTAGGAGGCCTCCTAGTCACTGCTCCAGTGCCTGTGGCTGGCTTACATTCCGATTGAATGGCTCCTACTGTGCAGGTTAATTGTTTTGGCTGTTACCCCAGTGTGTATGTGCTCACTTCTGTGCTCCAAGGTTTTAGAAAGCATAAGGCCAAGTACTAGAGTGTAAGCTCTGTTAGGGTAGGAATCATGTCTGTCCCATGTACTGATATGTTCCCAGCTTAGAAAAGCACCTAAAATGGTAGGCATTCAATAATGTTTGCTGAATGGATGAATGAGTGAGACACTCTCATTGAGGCTAATCAGGCAAAGCTGTTTGGAAGAGTCTTAAGCCAGGTCTTCAAAGAAACTGACATGCATTAGCAGAGGTGTGGACCAGTACAAGGACAGAAGCTGCAGGGCAGTAGGAACAAAGATCTATACCAGGAGGAGAAGGAAAGCAGCCTGGTTATAGCAAAGAGGCCACGGGATGGGACCGTGGAGACATCAGAAATGGAGGGCAAAGGGGTGTTGGGGGCACTGGGATGAGAGCTAGAACACAGGTCGGAGGGCAGCATTAGGTTCTTCATTCTGCACCTAAGTCTGGACACTTGTGTTTAGGTTGCCATGATGGCTGGAAGCTGGGTTTCCTTTATTCATTTAACAAATACTTATCGGATATTTACTCTGTGGCAGGTGCTCCTCCAGGTGCTGAGGTGGGGGGCAGCAGTGAATAAAACACAGTCCCTTATCCTTGAGGAGCTGACATTCTAATGGTGTTTGGGGTGAAGGTAGACTAAACGGTCTGTGGCACATCCACACCATGAATACTACGCAGTGATAAAAAGGAAAAGGTGACTGAGGCTGGCAAGAACTTGCATGACTCTCAAGGGCACTGTGTTGGAGGAAGAAAAACCAATCCCAAGAGATTATGCACTGCATTATTCTGTTTGTATGATATTTTGAAATGATGACATTCTAGAAATGGGAAACAGATCAGTGGTTGGTGGGGACTAGGGTTGGGGGGTCATGGCTGTAAAAGGGCAAGGTGAGGGAGGTCCTTTTAGTGATAGAACTGTCCAGCATCCTGATGGTGTTGGTGACGTCATGGACTGGGATTGGGGGAGAGGAGGGGTGTGGCTATAAAAGTGCAAGGTGAGCAGGGGTCCCTTTAGTGATAGTACTGTCCAGCGTCCTGACTGTGCTTCACGGATCCCACACATGTGCCAGACAGACCCTGAACTACACACACAGATCGTATTGCTATCAATATCCTGGTTTCCACATTGCACTTTGGTGACATAAGGTGTAGCCCTTGGGAGAAACAGGGTAAAGGGTACATGGGGATGTGTGTACTAGCTCTGCAGCATCTTGTGAGTCTGTAATTATCTCCAAATAAAATGTTTACAAATATGAGACTTTAGCTTGGGGGAGAAAATGATGCAGTATTGGGAGACAGCGATGGGCTGATGCTTTCTTATAAAGGGCAGTCAAGGAGGGCTTCTACAAAGAGATGACATTTGAGGACACCTGACTAATGAAGGAACTCACAATGGGTCTCTGTTCAGAGGTAAAACACAACAAGCATGTTTTTTTCGGGGGAGAACTGGTAGCTATTTCATTTCATGACGGGAGACTGGGGGGCTGGGAATGACCGTCCACTGTCTGCTAGGCAAATGCACCTGTGCACTAAGGAAGGGAAGGAGGGGTCTATTGGTAACACCCACTGAGGGGTGGAGCTTGCCTTCCCAGAGATATGGGAGAATTGCAATGGAGAAAGGCCTATCTGCCACACAGCAACTATGAGAGGGAGAGGGGGGAGGTGGAAGGGAAGGAAAGAGAATGTGCACATGTAAATGTGTGTGTGTGAGGATCACACACACTGCTGCGGAAGATGACTGGGAGCCATGGGGAAAGGCAGTTAGTGCTAGAGCTTGATTTGAACCCTATCCCTGACTCATGAGCTCGTGCTTGCCACCTGCACGCTGTTCCTGGCTTTGCACAGAAATGCTGACTCTCTGGAAAATCCTTCCCTCTGTCTCCATCTGGGAAATCATGCCTCATCTCTTGAGGTACAGCTCAGGTGCAGCTTCTTCTGTGCAGGCTGTCCTGATTTCATGGTCTCCCACCCCCAACAGATGTAACCTCTCCTGGGGCCATGGGGGTGGGACATAGGTGCTGGACAGGAGGGGAGTCTTGGGGACATTGAGAAGGGACAACTAGGCTGCAGATAGGAGGGCTCTGAGTTTTGCATGTAAAAGTTTGGCACTTGGGTCTGTGCATTTAAGATGGCTCTAACAATGGGACCTAGTAATGGACCCTGGGCCTTCTAGATCTGGCTCTTGAGGAGAGGGGTCTGGAAAGTTTTACTTTTAATAAGTAGCCGTGGGGTGCTTGGGTGGTTTCGTCAGTTGAGCATCTGCCTTCGGCTCAGGTCATGATCCCTGGGTCCTGGGATCCAGCCCAGCATCGGGCTCCTTGCTCAGCAGGGAGCCTGCTTCTCCCTCTCCCTCTGCCTTCTGCCCCTCTTCTGCTCTCTCTGTGTGTCAAATAAATAAATAAATCCTTTTAAAAAGCAGTCCTATTGACTATTTTGATCAGTCAAGTTTGGAAAACACTGTTGTAGTCTAAACCCCTCAATTTACAGATGGGAAAAACAGGTTCCAAAAAGGGAACTGACCCACCCAAGGTTACCCAGCCGGTTAGTGACTGTCCCGGGACAAAGAAGAACCTTTTTGTCCAAATGTACTTTCTCACCAACATCACATCAAATTCCCCTCACACAGTGCCAGCTCCCCTACATCACAGGCCATCTGGTAAACCCTGTATGAATGGACGAAGGAGACTAGCTAGCACCCACTGTCTGCAAGGACTTTATGGGAGCTAGACACTGGACAAAATACATTTTGATGGGGCACATCAGAAAAATAAAAAAGTAGAAAATCTGTCTGGGACCAGGGCAGTGAGTGAGCAGCCTCAGGATGGGGGGGTGGTAAAAGCTGAAGGCATGGGGCAGAACACAGCCCTGGACAGCCTTTCCAAAATCCCCGAGCCTTAAAGGTGAAAGCAAATTAAGATGTTCAAAAGGTATGCTTTAAGTTCACTCCTAAAGCTGTGGCTCACAACAGGTTGATTCTAGTACTCTCTGTCCACCTGCCCCTCCCATTACTGTCACTTTCCAATATGAGATTCTGTCGCCTCCGTCGCAAGGAAGGATGGATGAAGAAGGAACAGATGAGTAGTGTATCATGCACTAGGTATTCATCTTGCATAAGAAGCAACACCAGAATTCTCCCCTGGGCTGCATTTCATGGATATGGATTAGGTCAGCAGGCACTCTGGATATCTGTCTGGCCTTGCCTCCCATCATTTGAAGCAGCTGACGTAAACGATCCATAGAGGTTCACGCAGGCATCTGAAGATGGCATTACCATAATCTCTAGGGCTGTCATTTTTTAGGTCTTCCCTTTATGTTCCCTTCTCACATTCTCTCTGTAGAACTCCCCAAACCTTAAGAGCAATTTTATCCATAGAAGAGAAAATTCTCAAGGAAAACGAAAGGCCTGAATTATGGAACTAGGAGGGCACACACTCAGAGTCCCGGGAACCATGTACCATGATTATGGGCAATGTGGTCTTTAAGCCAGAAGCGAAATTCAAAGAAATAACCCAAAGGAGGTCATTTGGTTATCATGACTCATACTCAGCAGATTTGTTTTAATTGAAGGACCAAAAAACGAGAGCCAGGGAGCAACAGATGGAACCAAGGCTTCTCCAGACAGCAAATATTCAGAAGGATGAAGAATGTGAAACTCCTCTGACAAGAATTATGCCAATGATCAAACAGGCTGTGAGGTATGAAAATTCTTTCCCAGGAATACAAGATCCTTTAAAATAACTGAGAGAAATGGAAAGAGTTTGACTCGAAGGATGTTCCCCTCTCCTCACTGAACTTTTTCGTACATTTCTGGGAACAAAGGTATTCAAGAGGCAGACTTGAAATCACCTGATTCCCCGTATTTAAGAGAGGCCAAGCCCTGCCCTGCCCAGTATTTAAGAAAGGTCAAGCCCTGCCCTGCTCAAGGAGTTGGAACATTTTCCACATTCAGTGAAGCCAAGTCCAGGGATGGGAAGCTCCTGGGAGAAGGAAAGAGTTCCAGGAAAATCTGTCTCTTGAACAGGATAGGGCATGGAGTAAGTCAGATTATGCGATACGTCTGCCCCAGTCCCTACCACATTTTTTCCCATTTCACATGGAACAAAGCCGAAGTCCTTATAGTGGCTACAGGTCTTCCCCTCTTTATCCCACTTCACATCCTGGCTTCTCTGCTCCCCAAACATGCCAGACATACTCCTGCCTCAAGGACTTTGCACTGGCTTTTCCCTCTCTGACACCCCCCACTCCTTCCAGTCTTTCTTTAGTTGCCACCTTCTCAATGAGGCTAATGCAGACCAGGCTATTTAGGGTTGCACCAGCACCCCTGTGCCCAGCACTCCTGGACCCCACTTATCCTGATCCACTTGCTCTCCTTCAATAACCTTCATTCATTTCCAGTATGTCATACAATTACATCTTTACGGTGCTTATTGTAAGGTGTATCTCTTTCCATGAGAATGTAAACTCTATTAGGATTTCTGCCGTCTTATTCATTGCTATATATTCAGTGCCTAGAACAGTGTCTGGTGTATAGTACTCGATAACAAATATTCATTGAATGAATGAAATAATAAAAATTTGCCAGCCCCCGAGGTTATAAAATGAATGAGCTATGTCTTGATCCTGAAGGAGCCCTGGACTCCATCACAAAACTGGGCTACCTGTTCTAGGGTGCAAAGATACTCACTAGAAGCAGAGCGAAGACTTCTGGAGGGTCAGGCTGAAAGAACCCCAACCTGCCCTTGATGGGGTTGAAAGGCCTTACTTAATTTTGGTGTGGTGGTGGAGGGTAAAGAGTAGAGTTGAGGGGGATGCAATGGGCCACTGGATTTGGAGAAGAGACAAACTACAAGTCATTAGGGACTAGACATGTTCCAAGATGTGAGCTAGAGGGGGAGCATGTGGAGGAAGACCTACTCTGGACTTCAGGAGGAGCACTCCAGAGGTCTCCAGAGCTAGTGAGAGGGTGTTGTTCCAGACAGTGTGCTAAGTCTGCCTTTGAAGGGGAGGGAGGGGCTTTGGGGACAGGTGGGATTTGGGAGAATAAGAAAGATGAGTGAGATGAAAAGCATTCTAAGCCAAGAAGGCCTGAAGGAGATGGAGGTAGAGATACAGCAGATTACACAAGGCAGGCAGAGAGAGCACATAGTTCCATTTGGGAGGAGACAAAGTCACCAAAACTGAAGACAACCCATGGAATTGAGGGCCTTCACCTCTATCCTCTTATTCCTTATCAACACATGTCTACAAGGAGGCATGTGGGTGGTATGTGCATGTGCATGTGGTGGGAGTATGAGATAGGGAACTGTATATAATGTATGTGTGTGCATGGTGTGTGTGGTATGCGGGGTACATGGTGTGTGTGTATATGGTATGTGGCATGCATGGTGTGTGTGCATGGTATGTGTTACACATGGTGTGTGTGTGGTATGTGTGGTGCATGGTGTGTGTAGGGTGTGTGTATGTTATGTGTTACACATGGGGTGTGTATGTGTGTGGTATGTGGGGTGCATGGTGTGTGTGTGTGCATGTGGTATGATATGCATGTGTGGTATGTGTAGGAGTGAAGAGGGGGAAAAGTCAATATGATTACTCCCACGTACAGATGGTGGTACCCCCTGACACTCCTTTCTCACTCTTTCTTGCCCCCATCTGTGGAGGACACTAAGAGGTCACATACACAGCAAGCAAAATCCACAATGGCAGGTTCCGTTCCTCAATCCATTAGCCAGGGATTCAGATTTTCTTCTCCTCAGGTTTTTTGTTTTTTGTTTTGTTTTGTTTTGTTTTTTTGTGGGGCGGGGGCTTTGGAGAGGTGAGAAACAATGTCTGGCTCATCCTGTGCTTATCTCAGAGTGTTCTTTTCTCTTTTTTTCCAGAGTGTTCTTTTAGTGGCTTGTTTGGTTCTTATCACTGACTTGGTCTGTCCCACTGCACAGTAAGTCAAAAACCAAGGGGCTTGGGTGAGGGGAGTAGTAAGGTAGAGGGAGTTGCCTTCTTGCAGAAGGTTCTCCTTTGCTCATGTCACTGGAGAAGGCTGAGCCAGAGAGTGTGAGGGACACTGGGGCCCCGGAAGGACTGGGTAGCCAAGAGCCCTGGCTAGGGTTGCTCTGCCTGAAGGGCTTTCCTCTCAGGGCCAGGGAGGGCTGTGGTAGCCCTGTGCCACTGATGGGACAGATGAAGGGTTAGTGCTTAGGTCTTGCCAAGGCTCAAGAGGCCCCCTGTTGCCTGATGAGTTCTATGAACCTCACTCTGGGGGCTTCACTCACGTTCTCCTCATTAATAGCCACAATCTGGTCACCAGCCAGGAGCTTGTCCTCAGAGAAGCCTCCTGCAGAGGAGAAGGGAGAGGCATGAGGGCTTGGGGCCATTGTAGGGGAGGGGGGGAAGCACAGATCTGGGTGGGAGTCACCAGTGCCTGAGGGAGCTGAGGCAGGTACTAAGAGCCTGTAGGAAAGTGCACAGGCCACAAAGCTGGTGGTAGGGATGCTGCCTGTGCCAGGCAGGGGACAGAGGCTGGAGAGGGAGAGTATAGCATGGATTTCCTGTGGCTGGGAGTGGTGCAGGAGCATAAGGAACCTAAGCCCAGGCCTGGTTCTCAGATGGGGTGAATAAGTGCTTTCCTGGCCTGGTCCTGAAGAGGGACCTTGTTTTCCCTTTCTCCAGGAGGGATCTGCCTAGGTGCGAGGAATGACTTTCAGACTACTGAAGGTGGTAGAGGTGGCGAAGTGAGGAGCGATACGGAACCTTCTTACCTGAGCAACATTCCTACTCAATGCTCTGGAATGATTCAGAATTCACTTGCTGGGAGACGACAGGTGGATGGACCAAGAGCCCCAAAGGATTTACCTTCTTTCATCTCTGAGAGATGCTACTCTTCAACACACAAGGAGATCAAGGCACAGACCCTAAATCATGGGTAGTTGGAAATTTGCCTTCTGTCCCTCCCATCTGTGCTGTTGAGGTTAAGAAAGCAGGCCTGTCTGAGGGCCACACCTTCTTACTTGGGGTAAAGAATGGGGGTCGATGGGGTGCCGCAGGGTGTGCTGTCTCTGGTGTTTAGCCAAGATCTTGGAGAAAAAGGTTTGCAGAGATTCAGGGAGAAAGAGAAGTCGGGCCCAGCCTCACTGAAAGCCAAAAGAGATGTTTACTGACAGGTCCCACTCTCAAACCAGCCTTGACACTTGTTTGCATCCACTTTAAAGGGCTGGATCCTAACTGTTCCCTCTCTCTACAAAGAAGTGTGCTGTGCAAATGCCAGAAGCATAAACACACAAAACAACCATGTCACCTGAGTGTGGCCCTGGGGCTCTGGAGCATGGGGCCTGTGTGCTGAGGGTAGCTAAGTGGCTCAGCCAGTGGGATTCACCACCATAATTGCACTTGTCCCCAACCCACCAGGCCAAAAGTCTCCTGATAGCACAGTGACTTCAGGAGCAGAGAACAGGGTGGTGGAAGCTCCACTCTTTGCATCCAGCCACATCTGAACTCTAGTCCCAAGTCTGCGATACACTGGTTGTGTGACCCTGGACAAGACCTTGAATCTCTGTGAGTCTCTCTTGCCTCCTTTGTAAAAGAGTTAAATAATGGTACTACACATTATAGAACATGGGGAGGATAAATGAGATGATGAGTGTACGGCACTCCAAACAATTTTGATAAATGTCATAAGAATTTGCTAGACGGTAGTTATAGTCCTCCAAGGAGGGCAGTTCCTTCAGCTCATTTTATTCCTTTTATTTACTCTGGCCAACATGCCAGCCTTTGGGTAGAGGCCACTCTACGTCTCCCCTACTCCCTCTCTCCCTTTTAATAGAAGCAGTCCTCATGGAACTCAACAGACAGGCAGTGGTAGCATCAATCTACTGCTGCTTTCTGGAAATGGTGTGTTGGCTTGCTCAATCATGATTGGTCCTCTATAGGATGTCTCTTGTCTTTTATCTTATCGTCTCAAATATAGAACCCAAAAGTCCTTGGCATTTGAGAGCCACTTGGGCCAGAAGCAGCAATATGATCAGACCACATCTCTATAGGGCTCTGCCTATTGATCCCATGACTTTCTGTGGCTCTCACCTATGGCTTTCCCCATTCCCACTCCTCTGCCTCTTACTTTTATTTCTTTTTTTCTTTAAAAATTTTATTTATATGTTCATGAGAGACACAGAGAAAGAGGCAGAGACATAGGCAGAGGGAGAATCAGGCTCCCTGCAGGGAGCCCGATGTGGGGCTCAATCCCAGGACCCTGGGATCACAACCTGAGCCAAAGGCATGATGCTTAACCACTGAGCCACCCAGGTGCCCCTGCCTCTTCCTTTTCAAACAGCTTAAAGCTGACCCTCTTGTCTAAGCCCTAGGGGTTTCCCTTGGCCCTGTAAGTCCTGTCTCTTTTGAAGGCAAAAGCAGGAGCTCGAAAGACTCGAAAGCCTTCCACCAGACTGCATGACTGAGTCTGGAGCCTTAGGTCAGCCACGAACTCCTGTACTGGATTGTTATTGCTGTTGTTGTTGTTTTCCCATTCTGCCCTCTAGTTGAAAAGGGAGCTTACAAAAATCTTTCTTTTTCTTTTCCTTTGAGGATTGCAAAATTCATCAAATTTCTGCTAGACCAGTTTGTACTCTGGCTGCTCCTCTTGACTGAGCAGACAAACTGTTGTAAACATCTAAAGCCTCAGGCCCAGCAAGTCAGGAATAAAGCTTCTTTCTGCCCATTTTTTTTTCTGTCAATGCCTAGCAGATGTGGAATGGAACGGGGCTTAGGCCATTGGCCATTTCATTCATGATGGCCAGATCCCATAGTTCGGGGGGGGGGGGCGGCTTTCATGTGTGTCATCCCACCTGGTCCCATCCAAGCACTGCTTCTCCCGCGTCAGCATCAGACAGATCCAGGTCCAAATCCTGGCTCTGCTGCCTCCTGAGTGCCCCTGGACAAGCTATTTCTCTTCCCTATGCCTCAGTTTCTGCATTTGGTCAAATGGGCCTGACTACTTACCTTGCAGGCTTGGCTGAGAGGGATAAACAAGACACAAAAAACACACAGCAGGTGCTTCATCAATGACAGCTATTGTCACTGGCACTGTGGCGCTTGGGGATTTCATGGCCCTCCCCCGTCCTCTCCCACCTATGGCCTGTGTCCTGACTCCAGCCACAGTGGCTGACCTTTTTTGTGAGTGCCTACCAGTCTCCACAGACTGATAGTGAGTTAGGTTCTTGGGGACAGGAACTGCATATTGTATTTCCCTACTGCCTTGCTGAGCCTAGGGTAGGCAATCTATAAATACTTGTTGAATGGAATTGAATAGACATTTTTTTTAATCCAAGGCAGTCTGGCTCTTTTATGAAGGTTCTATCAACAGAAAGGCTTCATTAAAACCGAGACTCTACTAAACCATCAACTTTGGCCTCTGCCCAGGCCCCAGGCAGCCTCTGTGGTTTGTATGGATCGCTCATAAAGCCCAGCTCCCTTGCAGGGTTATTAGCTGGTGAGGCTTTACCCACTCTTTGCTTATTCCCTGGGATCACAACAGTGAACTGGGTGGGTGCTGGGGGAGAGGACACTCTGAGGAGCAACTACCTGGCCTCACAAATTGCACCATTATAGGCCACTCACTGCTAGCCACGAAGCCAAAGCCATATATAGGGTGTCGGTGAATGATCACTTGTCACATTGTCTCTGCTGGCAGCTGCTCACATTCCATAGCATTTGTGCTCTCTTCCTGTATCACATAACTGAGGGAAGGGGAAAATGGTAGCAAAAGAAGATGCAAAGGCAACTAAGCCTCAGAATCAGCTGGGAGGGCACATGGATGAGAGTGCTGGCTGTGGCACATCTTAGAGAGTTCACACACTTAGCTTCCTATGTCCTCTGGAGCCAGTGGAGGCAATGATTGCCTCGTATCTCAGTTTGGAGAAAGATGAGTCTAGAAAGGAAAAGCCACTGGTTCACATGGCTGGAGCCAATAGAAAAAAAACCTGTTGCCTCAGAACTTGACATTAGGGTCAGTCTTTTCCTCCAAGATATTGGGACTCTAGGAGGAGCCTAGATGCAAAGAGGTTATTCTGACGGTTAACTGGCATCGCCTACTGAATTGGCGATTGACTCCCTAATGGAGACCCAAACTTCAAGGAAGGAACCAAAAATCAGGCAAGTGAGTGGGGGAAGGAATGTGAAGTCGCTTCAGAATGCCCCTTTCATGAAGTCCTTGTGCAATTTTAAGCTTTAAATATCCTTTAGGTTCTATGCAAAAAGAAACTGTTTAGATGATATGCGCTAATGCTGAGGACCGTTACCTTCCACAACTGGATGGAAAGACAACAGGGTTTCAGGTAGTGGCACAACTGGGAAATGGTCCCTGTGGGCCAGCAGGGGAGCTATGTCTTGTGGCTGCCAGCTGATCTGCACCCCAAGGAACTGTGAAGAATCGCCGTCCCTGTGCCGGGCAGAGATGACAGATATGCTCTCTTGATACCCACAAATGAAGTTGCTGGAGCTGACAAAATTTAACGTGAGGACTTTAGGACTCAGGCAGCACTAGGACAAGGCCTGACTGCGGGCAAGGATGGGTCTAAGCATAGAATTTGTTTGTTTTTCTTGGTAAGCATAGAATTTGAATGAAGAGCCCAGAGGAGTGAGGGCATGGGGACTGTGGGGCTTGTGAGGGCACTGTGTGCCAGAGGCAGGGAAGTAGGTAAAGAGGGCAATGAATGGCCAACGGATGGGGTGGGGCAGGTGTAGATGGAAGAGAGGGCAGCCAGAGCCAAGAGATTCAGAGCCTTAGCTTTCGCACATGGCACTGCTCAGGCCCCAGGCTAGTTCTGGTGTAACAAATGGGGTTTGACTTCCCTAGCCTCAGTGTGTGTATTCTTGAAAATTAAGGATCCAGGCAGGGCCCTTCCGAACAAGATACAGAGGGGCAGGAGGTGATTAATCAAATGAGTATAAGGTTTGTAAAAGAAGTGGAAGGTTCTGACACCACAAGAGTGTTGACTAGCTACGAATACCAAATTCCTCAGCTGTAAATGGTTTCAAGACATTAGGTTGTTTATCAGGACACAAATTTGATAATTAGACTTTAGGACTATTTATATGGGGGGAGATGATGGTGGTGGTGGGAGATTTAGAGCAATTGTACAAAAGAGAAATTCATAGTCTGGGGCTTGTCTCTCTCATAGAAGAACTCTGAAAGGAAGACAGACCACGGCTGATGTAGAGCGGATCACATCAACTCTGGGGCACCCAACCAAGCTGGCTTGGGGTGTGTCTGTTGCCCTGTAGGGAGGAATAAGGGGCTGGCCAGGACACAGTGAGGCCCCCTGAAGGCAAATTCAGAAACCAGCTCCTTCCCTCCCACACTAGTAAGACAAATGGTCATTTTTTCAGTGGAAAGTCACTCAGAAGCTGGGACGCTGCTGGCTGGTGTCCTTAGATAGGCACACTCCCAGGACAGGGCCTTGATAAGGATGACCTCAGGCTAGCACCTCTTTCATTTCTGCTCCTGAGGGCAGGCAGGAGTGTGGTCTGGAAGGGAGCCAGAGAACATTTTCCCTGCAGCTGCCATCTTGCCTCACCCCCTGGGGCTGCTTCTGAAATAAAGCACCCTCTTTGCTTCCTATCTCCGATCTCACTGGCACTGAAGGAGCCTCTTCTTGGGGTGACATTGGCTTATTTCGGACATGGGCCACTAGCCAGGGCAAGCTGGAGGCCATGGTGTCCCTGCTTTACATGCCACAGGCTACATAGCCCGACAGGTTCTGTCCTGAGCTCAGGACGGTGTCAGGGTCCCCAAGCCACTGTAAGCTCGGTTTTGCTGTCTTTTTCTTTTTTCGAAGCAGGGCACGCTTTAGCCTCCACTGGGCCGAAGGCACCGCCAATAATGATGCAAATAGAACACTCCTGGAGCCAGAGGAACCAATAGAGGAAGAACCTTTTGTGACAAGTGTTTTGCTTTCCTGTTTTGACTCATGGTAATCCATCAATAAGTATTTATTGATTGCCTACTCAGAGCTTTGAAGGACACAGAAGTTACAGACCTCTGCCCTCAAAGAGCTTCCGCATACAGATCTAGCCTGGGGAAGAAAGGGAAGCGTACACCAAACAGAAGAATTAGCATGGTAACTGAGAATAGTATTTAAAGTCCATAATTAAGGTCTAACTAGTGTGTTCAGAGAAGGGGGTGGAGAAGCCTGGGAGAGTCCCCCACCCCCAGAGGGGATGGGAGGAGTGCTGGATGACCAGGAAAGGGTGTGGAGGGAAAGAGAGAGACAAGAAGCTGAACTCTGCCCATGGGCAGCCCCATCGTCCCCCAGGGAACCCAATTATTCCTAGAGCTGTAGACATGTCTCCAGATGGGCCTGAAGCACAGCTGTCCCTAACCAGATCCTCCCCCCACCCCACTCCGAATCAGCAAGCAGCCCTTGCCTCCCACAGGACTTCCCTCCTTGGAGGTGGGGGAGGGGGGAGGCGTGGCAAGGCACTTTCACTTTGAAAGATGTTTACTTTCTGGTCCCGACAAACAGGGTGACCCAGAACAAAATTCCAAAGCAGCCAAAGCTTGTGATCCTCCGTGGACCCCAGCTTCATTTCTGGGACCTGCTATGTGTTTTGGTTGTTTGCCTCGACATGTGCAATGCCTTCCTTCTGACCCCTGTTTACTCAAGGCCTCTGAAAGGTGTCCCCTTGCCCTGCTCCAGGCTTGCCCTCTCTAGTAAGTGAACTGGGTAAAAGCCTAGACTTTCTCTTCTGCCTAATGATAATGACACTTTATAGCCAAGTGCTTCTTTTCATTTTTACACCCATTACCTCATCTGAGAAAAGGTGCTTTAACATCCATTATCTCCTCACAGTCTCTAACTATCCTGCCAAATATGCTTGGTGACTGTTCCTCCTCCATCCTGGCCCTCAAGCTAGGTGACAAAAAGCAACGCTAGGAGGCTAAGTACATTAGCAGCCCAGCTGGAGCCAGATCTCTCTCAGATGGGGCCCTTGATCCTGGTGCCCTATCACCTGCCTACAGCCACTCGGGGTCCTGGACCCTTTTGGCTGTTCAGTCCTCACTAAGGGGCTGGCCCAACCCTGCTGCCAGCAGCACTCCATGTCCAGGCTGAGTCTGGAAGGCCGGCCCATGTTCTCATTACCCTATCTCTGATCCTGTTCACTCAGCATTGTTGGGAGAATGAAATGAGATCATGGCTGCAGAAGCACTTTGCAAGGTTAAACACATCATACAGATGTAGAGGTGGCGACACTACTGGTAGGTAGCCTGGTTCGGGGTGGCCGGAGGGGTAGAGAAAGGGAGCCGGAGATGAACTTCACCTACTTCCCGCAGTTCAGGGCCCTTCCCCCATCAACTCCTTGCCTGCAAGAGGCAGCCCCGTGATGGACTCTGTCCCCTCACTTCCCAGGCAGCCCGGTGCCTGATCCAACTACTAGATGGCTGGCACTCTGTGGATGCCCTGACACCAGTTCCTCTGTGGGTTGAATGAATCCCTCCCTGCTGTCCAAAGACAAGGCTGTGAGATGGAGCTCCTACTGACAACTGTTGCTAGGCAGGATGTGGCTAAGGGACATGTGAACTGCAAAGAAGATGGATTGGTTTGGAGCTAATGCTCTTTCCCAGGCACTTCTGGGCAGGAAGATAAAAATGTAATGACTAGATTCCCTAGATTTCTGTACCCCATCCCTCCTTGCCTTTGGCTCCTTTTTCTTTACATTTGGTTGGCTCCTTGGGAAGTCTTGTCACTCCCCTCACAACTGTCAGGATTTGGAGCCGTGTGGGGCCAATTAGCCCTCTGATTCCAATCATAGGAGCCTGACTCTTCCAGAAGCTCCAGAGATACAGCATGGCAGCTGGGCCCCCAGAAGATGCCATCAATTCCTGGTGTCAGGGATGGGAGCCCCCTCCCTGGGGCTCTGAAGCAGCTGCTCTGGATGCCCTCTTGTAAGGAGCTTGGACACAAACTTATCTTCTTGTAAAGGGGCTCTTGCTTTGGCCAGCTGTTCCTCACTTTAACAGTGCTGCTCAGACTTTGATGTGCATGTGAATCACCTAGGGGTGCTGCTAGGATGATTCTGATGCAGTAGGCCTGGAGTACTGACTGTGATTCTAGCAAATTCCAGAGTGGTGTCCATACTGCTGGTCCACCAACCACACTTGGGAAAGCAACGATCCCAGACAGTGGGGAGGTCACAATCAGGTGGGAGGACAGAGGTGCTTTTACGCCACTGGGATATGGAATCAAAGGCCCCAGTTGAAACACAAATACTTTCTTGGAAAAAGGACACATAAAGTCATGCCAACAAAAGGCTCACTAGCTGAATCAGATTTATCCCAGGAGAGAAGAGGGAAGGCTCTCAATGGATGTGAAGTAGGACAAGTAAGGTGGTGTTAGGGAGGAGAAGAAGGTCTGGACAGGGTGGACATTAGACTTAGCCCTTCTGAAGACTCTGGTCAGCAAGAGACAGCCTGAGGACTTGACACCTCTGGAACTAAGGTGACGAGGATGAAGAAAGAGAAGACAGTGCAGAAAACAACACCATCCGTATATTGCCTCACTCCGGCCCCACAACAACCCATTTTACAGATTAGGAAACTGAACTTCGGGAAGAGAGGTAAAGCAACTTGGTCCAGGACATACACCTGTATGCACTGGTGGGGCGGCAATGTTGGGACACCCAGGCTTATTTTCCTACACCATTTTTTCTTTTTCTTTTTTTAAAGGATTTTTTAAAATGATTTATTTATTCATGAGACACACAGAGAGAGACAGAGACACAGTCAGAGGAAGAAGCAGGCTCCCTGTGGGGAGCTCGATGCAGGACTCTATCCCAGGACCCTGGAATAATGACCTGACCCCAAGGCAGACGCTCAACCACTGAGCCACCCAGGCATCCCTCCTATGCCGTTTCTGCCAAGAACCTGTGGACTGGGCATATGCCCAGCAAGCCACGATGAGGAGACTGGGTGAAAGGATCTAGCATACCGCTCCTCCGAAAGTGAGCTGACACTCGTCCCGTGGTGGTGTCACAGTGGCCTTCCTTGAATCACCTCTGTGGAGGGGACATGGTGGGGACTTGGGCTTCAGAATTGACTGCCCACAAGTCTCTAAGTCCACCCTCCCATACGGGGTACTCGGCTCATAGGACCTCACGTGCCTATTAACTTCAGTCATCACCAGAAAGAAGTCCACCCACTTCTGGTTGTCCCTCGGTACCCAGACTCTCCTCTCCCCATAGTGGTCTGTTCCTGCCCTAATGACACTCTCCTCCTCCTCCCTTCCAACCCTTCCATTGTGCCCTCTGGAACTCTCAGCTCACAGCAAAATCTCTGTCACCAGTTCGTTCTCTGAAAGTGCCCTTTGCTCCTCTCTCCCAATGAAGGCCTGATTTCTTCCTTGAGGAATAAACATCATTTATCCCACAGCCCTCTCAAATGGAAGCTAGATATTTTTTTTCTCACACTCAATTCTCAAGATCTTCAGGACCTGTATGTGGGGTAGATGTCCTCTTGCCTGCTTGCCAATGTCACTTCTAGGCCACCTCCTTGTGCCAAAAATCCTGCTTCTTTGAGGACCATGCCCACTGCCAACCCCTACCACTCCTTCTTCCTCCTCATTGCTATCTACAACTTCCTGGGTAGCCCCCACATTCACTGAGGACTTCAGTTCCTGGTCACACGTGATCTCCCCATCTACTCCAATTCTTTTTATTTGATCGTGGCAAAACATACATTCATATGAAATCTGCCATTTTGGCCATCTTTTCAGGATACGACTCAGGGGTGTCAAGTTTATCACATTGTTGTGCAACCATCACCACCATCCATCTCCAGAACCGTCTCATCATGCTATATTGAAACTCTGGACCTACGAAACCTCCGCTCCTCCTTCTTCTCTCCCCTCCCCCAGTCCCTGGCAGCTACCATTTTACTTTCTGTACCTATGAATTGGCCTATTCTATGAACCTCACATAAGCGAACAAGTATGACATCTGTCCCTTTCAGATTGTCTTTTTTCACCTAGCAGAATGTCATCTGTGTTGCCACATGGGTCAGAATTCCCTTCCTCTTTAAATGTAAATAACCCGCTTGTACATATGTGCCACATTTTATTCACGTGTCAATGGATGCTTGGGTTGACTCCACCTTTTGGCTCTTGTGGATAAAGCTGCTATGGACCGGAGTGTACACGTATCTGTTTAAGGGGCACCTGGGAGGCTCAGTGCTTGAGTGTCTGCCTTTGGCTCAGGTTGTGATCCCGGAGTCCTGGGATTGAGTGTCACTTCGGGCTCCCCACAGGGAGCCTGCTTCTCCCTCTACCTATGTCTCCGCCTCTCTGTGTCTCTCATGAATAAATAAATAAATAAAATATTTTTAAAAAGTATCTGTTTGAGTCCCCTGCCTTCATGTCTTTTGGGTAGATACCCACAAGTGGCACTGGTGGGGCAGATGGTAATTCTAGGTTTAATTTTTTAAGGAATTGCTCTATCATTTTTAGAGGGCTGAGCCATTTTACATTCTTGACCATGATGCAAAAAGGTTCTGATATTTCCACACCCCTGCCAACACTTGTTGCTATTTTTTTTTTTTTTTGATGAGGATGATAGCCATCCTTGTGGGTGTGCCCACTTCAACTCTTAAAATTCAGTCTGTGGGACACCTGGGTGGCTCAGCAGTTGAGCGTCTGCCTTCAGCTCAGTGTGTGATCCCAGATCCAGGGATGGAGTCCTGCATCAGGCTCCCTGTGAGGAGCCTGCTTCTCCCTCTGTCTATGTCTCTGTCTCTCTCTGTGTCTCTCATGAGTAAATAAAATCTAAAAAAAAAAAAAAAAGAAAGAAAATTCAGCATGCACCTGGTGATGGGGAAGCCTCCCACAACCGCTTCCTCCATTTCACTCAGTCCCTCACTCTGTTGTCATACCTAGACTTGGGGTGCGCCACCTCCCAGATCTCCCTCGCCAACATCCCGAATTCACTACTACCCCAGTCATCCTGCCAGTTTACATTCTGCAAGAATGATCAGAAGCATCGTGATCACTTATTCACTTCCCACTTGGTATTCCCCCTTCCTAGAAATCTCTTCTTCCATTCTTTGCATTTGCAGGATGGCTGTGTCATCCTTCATGTCTCAGCTTCAATGTCATTTCCTCAGAGAGGCATTCTTCATGCCCTTCTCCTAATTATTTACTTTCTTACTGTCCTTCAAGCTCCTTCTCATCTTTGTTTCCCTTCATGTTCAAATTAGAGATCCTGGTCTATCATTATGATCATTCTCTTGCACCCACCTTCAGCTCCCTTACTTCCTTCTCCCTTGGCTATTCTTGTCTGGCAAAACCTCATCCCTTGATGAACTCAACCATATGCATGCCCCAGGCCTACATCCAAATAGCTGAAAGCAGCTGGATAAAAACCACACAACTGGATCCAAGGCTTTCACTTTATATTCATGGTCTCCAACCTGGTGTGGGCTCTCTATGCTCTCTGGCCACCACATTCACACTCTCCAAGATGACTATTTCATAGCTCCTTCTCTCTCCTCTATCTTCTGCACTCCCCAATGGCCCCGACAAGCCTCTCTTGATGACCTTATCCTGTATGTGATTGAGAAAACACCAACCATCAAATGAGAGCTACTCCCCCGTCATCACCATCACCAAATCTATACTCCACCCTGCCTACATCTGTACCCATGATTCCTCTTCCCCTCCAATGAAAATGGGGGATGTGTCTTTTCTACCAATGGCAAATCTCTTCATTTATGCTCCGGTCCCATCCCCTCTCATCTTCTGAAGGATTTTGCTCCATTGGGCATTCACACTCTTCCCTAAACCATAATGCTTTCGACCTCTCTGGAATCATGCTAGTGCACTGATGGAAATAACTCATTCTTGGGGCACCTGGGTGGTTCAGTGGTTGAGCGTCTGCCTTTGGCTCAGGTCCTAGGATTAAATCTCACATCAGGCTCCCATCCTTAAGAAAATAAACAGAAACCATCTCCCTCCACTCCACGTCCCCTTGCACTGTCCCTTTGTCCCATTCCCCTTCATAGCAAAATTCCTCAAGGGCAGCCCTGGTGGCTCAGGGGTTTGGCGCCACCTTCAGCCCCGGGCATGATCCTGGAGACCTGGAATCGAGTCCCACATCGGGCTCCCTGCATGAGGCCTGCTTCTCCCTCTGCCTGTGTCTCTGCCTCTCTCTGTGTCTGTCTCTCATGAATGAATGAATGAATAAATAAATAAATAAAATCTTAAAAAAAAAACTCCTCAAGAGTTTTCTACATGTATTGCCTCCACTTCAGCATCTCCCACTTACTCCTCGATCCACTAGAACCTGGCTTCCATATCCATTACTCCACAGAGTTGCTCTGATGAGGGTGACAAATGGCCTTCAAGGTCATCTCTCACCTCTATCTTACTCAACCTCTCGCTGGGTTTGGGAAGAGTCGGCCATTCCCTTGAGGTGGTCTCCTTTCTTGACTTTTTAAAAAAATTTTAAAAAAGATTTTATTTATTTATTCATGAGAGACACACAGAGAGAGACACACACAGAGAGAGGAAGAAACATAGGCAGAGGGAGAGGCAGGCTCCCTACAGGCATTCTGATGCAGGACTCAATCCCAGGACTCCGGGATCATGCCCTGAGCTGAAGGGAGATGCTCAACCACTGAGCCACCCAGGCATCTCTCCTCTCTTGAATTCTGTAATGATCTCCTGAGTCTCCAATGACCTCTCTGCCCGCTTTTTTCTTAGTCTCTTTTGTGGGCTTCTCCTCTGCTACTTAATCACTAGATATTGCCATGCTTCCCAACTCGGTCCCAGGCCTTCCTTCTCTGCTCTCTTTTCAGGAGATCTCACCAGTCCCCTGGCTTTAAGTACAGCCTATGTGCACACAATCCTAAATTTGCCTTCTACCCGCACCTCTTCTGTGAACTCCCAAACTCTTATATTCCAACGATCTATTCCAACACCTGTGCATTTAAGTCTCACAGGGATCTTGAACTTAACATGTCCAAAAGTGAACTCTTGGTTTTTACCTCCCCTCTAGCCTAGGCCTCACTCAGCCTTCTTCATCTCAGTACATGGCACCATCATCTCTTTCTCTTTCTTTCTCTTTTTCTTTCTTTCTTTCATTTTTATTTTGTTTAAAAGATTTTATTTATTCATGAGAGACACACATAGAGAGGCAGAGACATAGGTAGAGGGAGAAGCAGGCTCTCTGCAGGTAGCCTGATGTGGGACTGATCCTAGGACCCCGGGACCATGACCTGAGCCAAAGGCAGAAGCTCAACCACTGAGTTACCCAGGTGCCCTCATCTCTTTAATTAAGACTCACGCCAGAAACCTGAGAGTCATTCTGGAATCCTGTCTCTCCCTTTCTGTAACCCCCCTCTCCCGCCAACAAATCCCTCGGTAGGTCTTGGCAGCTCTTCCTTCACAATCTGACCAACACTGTTCATCTGTATGGCTATCACCGGGTTCAAGTGACTATCATCTGCCCCATGGATTTCTGCGGCAGCCTCCTTCCTGTCTCCCAGGGCCACTGCTGGTCTCTATAGATAACGCAAAGGCCAAATCAGATCCTGTCACTCTCCCTGCTTAAAACCCCACAGACATTTCCCACAAGTGAGTAACAACCAAACCCCTTGCCAGACCCCTCTCATGTTATTCTTACTCTGGCCAAGGACAACCTGTCCCCACTGGCCTTTGTGCACTTTCTGAACACATCAAGTTCTTGGCCCCCTCCAGGCCCTCCCACTTGGTATTCCTTATTTCTTTGGAAACCTCTTTCCCCATTCTCCCCATGACTGATCTTTCACCCTTCAGGTCTCCACTTAAATGTCACCTCCTCACAGAGGCCTTCCCTGAGAACTCTGCCCTGGTTGTCCCCATTGCTACAGCCTGTTGGTTTCCTTCAGGAGACTCCTCACATTCTACATTCATTTATGTGATTATTTGTCTATAAATGCCATAAGGGGATTGACAAGGTCTCTCTTGTTCAACACTGTATCCACCACCTAGTACAGTATCTGGCTCATAGTAGGTGATTAATAAATGTTTTCTAAATGGATCAACGGATGCATGGGTGGGAGGGAGTTTGAGGTGTACAGGTTGCAATCCTTTGGCCAGTTCATGCGACTCATTACCGAATGCCTACCGGTCCTGTCTCACCCTGCGAGAGAACCATTTCTGGATGGGGCCAGGCCAGTGGAGAGAAACCCCCCAACACCCCAGGCCAAAGACAAAGGTGGGGAGGGGATGGAGAAAAAGCAAAAGAGAGTTATGATATAAAAAGAGATGGAGGCTGGCATGGCTCCAGTCCTTTTAGGGGTTGGGGGGTGGGAATTTAACAGCTATTCCTTCTCTGGGAAGGAATGATTCTTTAAAGGCAAACAACTCTTTGTTCAGAATGGCCAAAGGTCCAGGGGGTGGGCAGGATAATTGGATAGCCGTTCCCACTCCTGGAAGCCTCTGGGGAGGAGATCTGGTTTTTGTCTGAGGGCTACCTCCCTCCTTCCCTCCAGGTCTTCATGGCCCTGCAAATCCCTCCTTAGCTGAGCCTGGAGAGGCATCTTATGGAAGACCCGCTGGTGTCTGGATTCATTTCCTGGTTGTCAAAACAGCTGCTTTTCCCCAGTGGGCTGGGATGGAGAACACCTGCCACCCATTCCAACAGGTCACAAGGGAGCAGGTAGAGAGACAAAGATTATCTGTCCTTCCACAAATACCTGGGAGCCTGGAGACACTTCACAAAAACCAACCCCATGATGCTTCTGAGAGGGCACTATGGGGTACCCTCAAGGAGGCCGGCCTCCCCCTTTCCCTATTTCTCCCCTCAGGGGCTACACATCCTGTAGACTCAGACACATGTCTAATAGGCCCAGACACACTCCTAAACCCTCCCTGCTGGGGCTGCCAGCCCAGTGACAGATGTGAGGACTGTGCCAGATGTGAGGCTGATGCCATATGGCACTATGGGTCACGAGGCCTAAAGCTGCTGCCACGAAGCTGTGGTAGAGTTAGTGGGGGAGGCCTTTGCATTTTAGCCCTCCCCCAACTTACCTGTCATTGGCAGAGGCAGTGAGGGAGGACTGGAGCCATGAGATCTTCACGGGAGCTTAAAGAAGTTGTTGTGTCCCTCTAAAGAACCCTGGAGACCCCAGTCCCCCACCCCCCTCTCCATGTACCACCCCAAGTACTTCCTAGGGAGGCAGAGGCAGAGATTGAGCCAGAAGGGGAGAGGACAAGGAATGGAGAGGAAGATAGCTAGTCAGGAAAGGGGACCAGACAGAGCCAGGGTGGTATGTGTGTGTGTGTGTGTATGTGTGTGTGTGTGTGTGTGTGTGACAAGAGGCAGAGAAAAACAGAGCAGTGGAGAAATGACACAACAGGAAGGCCTTGGAGACAGTGAAGGAGGAAGGCCAGGATTGAGGAAGGCAAGCCTGACAGACAGCCCATGGCCCCCAACTTCCAGTCTGCATTAGCTTTTGGGGGCTGCTCCATGCTTCACCTGCTCTCTAATGCCCATGGGCCACCCCCAGCTCTGAAACCCCCACCCCCCTCCCTCAGTCTCCTGCAGCTGGCAATGAGAGCCGTCTGGTATGGGACTTGGGGTGATCAAGCTCTCTGGGGAGGGTCACTGTGATTATGCCACGCTGACACTATGACGGCCCTCCCTAATCTCATAGCTGGGACATGGTGGAACACAAGGAAAACCCGAGGACACCAGTCTGACTTGGGCTGATTCCCTAGCCGGGTGTAGGCTGTACTTTTCTTGTGAAAGGGAATGAGATCAAGAGGAGAAAAGAGGAAGGGGAGAGAATTGCAGAAGGTGGGAGGGAATGGTCATGATGGGAACAAGTGGAGCTGGCAGGGAAGGGGGCGGCAGTCTTGAATTCTTTCCCTTGGTCAACACATCTTTCCAAGACCAGGCTGGGCTGCAGTGATCTGGCACAAGATTGCTAGGCTAGGAGAGGGTCCCTGGCCACCCAGATCTCTCTCTCTCTCTACTCTTGGATTCTGGCATCTTGTCAGCCAGCCAAGGGGTGAACTGTAAACAACACTTGGAGGCCAGAAAAGGGGGAGCAGGTGTGGGCAGGAGCTGCTGGGAACATCCCAACAAGTAGCTGCCTCCAGCAGCCAAAGATCCAGGGCTCAAATCGTGCCCCTCAGGGGGCTGCTTGGCAGGCTCTGGCAGTACAGGGCTCCCAGCAAAGCCTCCTGAAGTCAAACAAGGGCCTACTTGGCTAGCTGACTGGCCGTGCAGTCTCCCTCCTCTCTGTGAGGCTGTCAAACGCTGATGGCCTGGGCCACCAGCCTAGGACGCCCCCAGCCCCTGACTCCAGTCAAACAGCCACATCTCAGAGTTGGCAGGGATCTTGGAGGTTATTTACTTCACTCTTATCCACCCTCTGCTGACTTCCAGAAGAAGTAGGGGGAGGCTTTCTAGAGGAGGGGCTACCTTTGGGGAAGTCCAGAAAGAGAGCACTGCAAGCAAGAGCAGGCCTGGAGACAGAAGGGAGCAGGGGGGCTATGGCTGCGGCATGAAGATGACAAGGCTGAGTGGAGGAGGGTGTGCCAAACACAGCTTCAGGACTGGGACCCTTTCTTTTCTGCCTGATTGCATCTCTCTGCTGAGAGGGAGGGAGGAATCATAAGGTCTTGCCTAAAGCAAAGGGACAATGCTATGGAATCAGAGAAGGGGGAGGGAGGTTGGTGAACCCTCCACCTAAGGATAAAAGCCAAGGGCAAAAAAAAAAAAAAAAAAAAAAAGCCAAGGGCAAGAGCAGGAGCTGAGTTACTATCTCAGGGAGCGTCAGTTTGCCCCCAAACACTCTGCCACCTCCCCTATATTGTTAGTCTGGGGGAGATGCTGCCTGTTTCCTGGAGGTGGGGGCAAGAAATTTACAAACTTCAAAGGCACAGCCTGTGGGCTTGTCTCTGGGTAGGGGTGAGGGTTGCGGGGTGTAAGGAGGTTGCACCCTACTCTCCAACCAGGCTTGTGGGGAGACAGAATCCTAGGGGATCCTGAGAACTTGCAGGCCTCCAACTCAGCAACAACAGATTCAACAATGGGCCCACAACAACCTAACTCGCTAAGGTAGAGAACCTGAATCAGGCGTTTTAGAAGGAGAAAGGGAAAGAAAAAAGGGTGGGTTTGTTTGTTTTTGTTGTTTTGTTTTGTTTTGTTTTGTTTTTTGTTTTGCCTAAACTTCAGTTACCCAGAACATCCTATTCACCAGAAAAGCCCTTCCCAGGCATTCAGGTTTTGAGGTTTTGGCATTCCAGTGTATCTGTATTTTTTTAGTGATTAAAAATCTACAGAGCTGGAGCTGGGACTATTGCAGAATAATGCAGGCTCTGCTCCTATCTCCCTTTTTGTAAGGGGAACAATAACGGAGGCCCTTGCTTGAGTCACAGGCTCCATCTATCAGTTTTTAGATACATTCATTGGCACATTTATTATTTATAGATGCAACAAAAATTGACCAAGTACCTCCTGTGTAGCGGGCATGGTGCTGGGTACCGGAGCTATGAAGATTAGATAGGCCAAGTCTCTCCCTTCAGGGAGGGTGCAGTCTGAGGTGCGGGCAGGTATGTGACCAACATAAAACCCCGTGTGGCCTGGAACCACAAGGGGCAGCAGAGGATGCTGAGAACACAGAGGTGGGCTCATTCTCCAGAGCCCACAAGACTTCCAGCAGACACCCCAGCCCCTCTCCTCAAGCTTAGTGGTGAAGGTGAATAGGAGGCTAGCGATGGTCAAGGCAGAGAAGGATGTTCCAGGAAAGGAATGTCAAATGGGGCAGCAAACGAATAATAAGGACGATTCTGGAAAGAGGAAAACCTCTAGGTATTTAAGCCACTGCGACAAAAAGAAGAAATCACAGACCAAATCCAGGCAAAGCTGAAGGGATTCTTCAACTTCTGGTGGCAGGAGTGAGGGCAGAGGACTTATGTTGCCCACTGGTCCCTCTCATGTGGCCCTGTGAGATGATGCACTGTACCCAGAGGAGACCACACTGACAACCAGGGACACAGTTACCAGCCACGCATCCTATGCAGTCTCCAAAAGATACACATGGAAGGCCCCCCTCTCACATCACAGAAAGAGGAGGGAAGGTTAGACAGACCAGCAGATGGAATGAGATGCCCCAAAATAATGGAGACCAAAATCACAGAGCTCTCCCCACCCTATTATGCCCACATTGAAGAGGAACCACAGAAGCCAGCTCTATTTAATAGGCCAATGCGGGGGGGGGGGGCAGCTATCAACAGTCCTACTGCAGGGCCACATGCAATACAGGAAGAGCCCCTCCCCTTGGGATCTGGCCACATTCTGTCCACCCTACTGCAACCATCCTGGGGGAAGGAGGGATGACTACGGCCCTTCTAGTAGTCAGGTTAAGTCCTGGCCAAGAAACAAGCCCCCTCAGCTGCCCGAAGAGATGGGAAGATGGCTTTGCTCAGCATTGCATGTAAGGCTCTAAAAACTTTCCCCGAAAATAATTCCTAACAGAGGTACTCCGATAGAGCCATAATGTTGGATTAACAACTTCAAGCCAGCAGACCAGACACTTGTGTAATTAATAAAACTTATAAAGCAGAACAACTTACTGATGTTATAGGCATGGCATTTAGTACAACAACAAAACAAATCCATGCAGAATGCCACCTGCTCTTTGGGGAACTCTTTCTTCTACAACCTGTACAATCCTTTCTTTAATGTCAACAGGGGCCAAGGAAAAGAGGGAACAGTGCAGAGCTCCTGGCAAATGGCTGGGGAGGGGACAGCTAACGGGGTCCAGCTGGGGTAGGTGACAGGGGGTAGAGTCGGGGGAACCTGTGCCTCTTGCACACATCTGCGAAAGCTTAGCTCCCATCGGTCTTTGGATGTAGTGGTTCTAGGCTGGAATCCCATCTCTGTGGCAAGTTAATTCAACCTCCTGAGTCTCAGTCCTCTCATCTATAAAATGGGGCTCCCACTAGTACCCACTTCAAAGTACGTCCATAAAGATTAAATATACAAAGTGAGTATACAAATAAATATAAAAAAGTAAATATACAAAGCTCAAATCAATAATGGCTATCAGTGGGATCCTTGGGTGGTGCAGCGGTTTAGCGCCTGCCTTTGGCCCAGGGTGCAATCCTGGAGACCCGGGATCAAATCCCACGTCGGGCTCCCGGTTCATGGAGCCTGCTTCTCCCTCTGCCTATGTCTCTGCCTCTCTCTCCCTCTCTCTGTGTGTGTGTGACTATCATAAATAAATAAATATAAAAAAAATGGCTATCAGCAATGACGTATACTGTTGTTCTATGTAGGCACCTACTAACAGGGTCTGCTGTCCTGTTGTAGTCCATCCGGTTTGCCTTTCTCCACAGAATCTAACAAGGGTGGCTCAAATTTCTTTAGATGGTGGGTTCCGACTTCAGATCTACAGAATAAATTAGCTTTTCTGTGGGGGAAAACAAACCACTTTCCTACTTCATTAAAGCCTATTTCTCATAACACTTCTAGTGGTTAACAGTGGGGGTGCTGAAATAAGACGGGATGGAAATCCCAGCTCTGCTTCTCCCCAACTGTGGGACCTTGGGCTTGTTCACCTTTCCATTAACATCACTTCCATTTTCTCATCTGTAAAATGGGGATAACATGAAGATCTACCTCCTAGGGTGGTTGTGAAGATGAAATATAATACATGCTGAGCCAAGGCACACAGCTCTGAGTGAGTGCCAGCTACTGTTATTGTACATGGATTCTTATTGCTACCTAAAGAGCAATGCTAGGCACAAAAGCCATCAGTACCCATAGGGATCATCAGTACTCTCAGTAAAGATGGGTGGGGGTTGCGGAGCATAGGGGAGATCTGGTTCTTTTCTGAGCAGGGGACTAAGTGAGTTAGGCTAAACTCACCTTTGTGATCTCACCCAGGGGCACCCCCTCTGCTTGAACGGTACACAGCTCAAGAAAAGAAAGGGACAGAGGTATGTGCCTGCTTATTCAGATCTGCCAAGGTTGTAGGAGAGTAATGGACTACCTCCCAGGGTGGTCTTGTTTCTCAGCCCTTCGAGGCCTGCCTGCGTGAGTGCTGGAGAGAGGGCAGGCCAGCCTGGGAGCCGTGGGCCTTGGGGGAAGCCGGGGCGCTGGGGGCAGGACGCCTGGAAGCCCTGGCGTTGCCAGACATGGGGGGGGGAGGGGCTCCTCGCCTGGGGAGCAGGTGGGAGGTGCGGGGGAGGGGGGGGAGAGCCTGGGGCGGGGTGAGCTCCATGTGGAGGGCAGTGGGGAGGGCAGACTCGAGCCCCAGGAGGGGTCGCCCCTGCTCCCTCTCGCTGGGGGGTGAGGGGCTGCCCTCCCGATTTCCCGCTCTCCTCTCTCCTGCGCTCCCTCTTTCCTGCTCGCTGCCCCCAACCTCCAGCGGAAAACTTCCCGCTCACCCCGCCACTTTTCCACAGGCGTCCAAATGCTCAGCCCCGCACAGCTTGTCTTCTAGTCTCCTCGCAGGCCCTGTGGTAAAGGGGCCCGCGGGCGGCCTGATCCCCCGAATGGCTCCTGGGAGGGGGGCGCTCAGGGCTCCGGGCGGGGTGCAGGGAGGTCAGCTCCCAACGTGCCAACTCCGGCCCATCGATTGCGGGCGCCGAGGGGGAGCGCACCCGGGACCAGGGACCCGTTCCCCGCTCCGCCCCGAGTCACTCCGAGGGGTTGGCGGGGGACCCAAGCGCTCAGCTGCTCGCCCCCCATCTCCCCCCGCCCCACTCCAGACTCCAGCCTCCGGGGCTGGGTGCCCGGCTTTCTGGCCCCTGCCCAGGCGAGCCTGAACCCGGCGGCCCGGAGCGCCGTACTTACTGTAGGGGCCCTTTCCTGGCCGGGGCTGGGCGGATGCCCGACCCCGGGAACCCTGTCGGCCGGCTCCCCCTTGCGCTGCCCCCGGCTGTGCCCCGCGCCGACCGTAGAGGCAGCGGCGTCTGTAGGAAGAGAAAGATCACGACTGCCTTAAAACCCAGTCCCGCTGTGACCAGAATCTTAAAGAAGGAGGCTACTGGCTTGGCCCCAGAGCCGAGGCTGAGGTGGCGAGGCTGAGGTGGCGAACTAGCGAGGCCCGCTGGTAAACACCGCGGCGGCGGTGTCTGCTGCCTCTCGCCACCCCGCAATCTGCCGCGGAGGAGCCCCCCCCTTCCTCCCCCTGGGGGGGAGCCAGGGAGGGGCCGTGCGGATAATCCAGCTGCCACTGGGCGAGCACTCTGGTCTCTGGGGGGGGGGGGCAGCTCCCGTGCTCCACATGCATTTGCTCACCCTGGCATCCTCCCCAGCTCATAGAAATTAAAATCAACGTCCAGGGGAGCGAAGCAAATAACCCCAGATACACGGGCTACCGATAAGTGTTGGGGGAGGGGGACGGGGAGGCCAACATTGACAATCAGTGGGATCTCAGATTCAGCTGCGGGACTCAAAGGCCACTCCATGCTGCTACAAAGCAACATTTGAAAACCCATGTCTCCACTTCCCACTTCCCCCCTTTCTCTGACAGGACGAGGGGACAAATGGCAACTCCAGGCCTGTTTGCTGGTGAGGGTGGAGGTGGGGACCCTGGAAGGCAGGATGCTGTCTACAGTGCCTCCTGCCAGGGAGTGGCCATCCCCCTTTACCTCAGACAAGTCACCTACTGTGTGCCAGGCCTTGGGGGACACAAAAGGTATGGGAGGTAGTACTGGTCCAGTTGCCATACAGGAGATAGGCACTGAGCCCATGAGGTCTGGGTTATGCTAAGGAGGATCAATGGTGGGGTGTGTGTGTGCAGAGGCCCTAAAGGAGCCAGTAGCCAGTGTTCTCAGGGAGCCTCTGGCAGGGACACAAGGAGAGAACAGCCTCAAGGGGACAGGGTGCGGAGGATACTCTTCCCTTTAGGGCTGATTGTGACTCCTCCCTGGTTCTGGAGTGAGGGCCCACACCACTCATTCCTCTTTAAAGTGCTAGTAGAAAGCACCCTGTGGGGAGGATTAAGCCTGTGGCTTCCCTATGGGAGCTATCCTCATCTTCCTGCCTGGACAGTGACATCTGTGAAATGGGAAAGATCTCTTATTCCTTTCTTTCTAGGCAAAATGATGAAACAACACAGTATGCCTGCCCTTCTATGCTCATCACAAAAAGGGGCAGTTTGTATTCCTCCTTGCCTCTTTCCTGCTTATCCACTCAGTCTTTCATTTAGCAAATATTTATTAGTATCTATCATGTGCCAAGCACCATGCCAGGTTCTGGACACCTCCATGATTCTGTGGGGGCATCCATGCATGGGAGGTGGAAGGCACACGGGGCTGCGAGTTAGGAAACAGATTTTAAATCCTAGTTCTTTGACTAAATAGCTGTGTGGCCCTGGATGAGTCATGTGTCCTTTTGAGACCTCAATCTTCTTGTTGGTCAAACAAGGATAATAACACCTTCCAGTCCTAATTCACAGTCAGTGTTTATGAGGTTCAATGGACATAATAGGTGTGGAGGAGCTCTGAAAAGTATAAAGCCACTAGACAAATGTCAGGGATTAAGCCATCTCCAAGGTGGGAGGGGTCTGCTGGGAAGTAAAGCTTAAAAGAATTCTGGGCTAATTCTCCCAAATTGATTGCCCTGAATTCCAGCTTCCCTGAGTCGCCAATCCTGCACCTGAGCAGGAGTCTCTGCTCCGTGAAATATTGTCCTTCCTCAGCAGTGCCCCGACACTCGCATTAGTGATGGCCTGGCCTAAAGCCAGGAAGATTGTTTGGGGGGGACCTGAGTGGCCCCAGGGGACAGTCTTGGATCTGGGTCTCTAATTCCTGGCAATGGTGGCACCTTCCCCCAACCGGAGCCCACAGAACCCAGGACCACACATGTCTGGATAGAAACTTCATTGAGAAGACATGAACAGAAATCTCACAGAGGAAGACATAGACATGGCCAACAAGCACATGAGAAAATGCTCCGCATCACTGGCCATCAGGGAAATACAAATCAAAACCACAATGAGATAACACCTCACACCAGTGAGAATGGGGAAAATTAACAAGGCAGGAAACCACAAATGTTGGAGAGGATGCGGAGAAAAGGGAACCCTCATACACTGTTGGTGGGAATGTGAACTGGTGCAGCCACTCTGGAAAACTGTGTGGAGGTTCCTCAAACAGTTAAAAATAGACCTGCCCTATGACCCAGCAATTGCACTGCTGGGGATTTACCCCAAAGATACAGATGCAGTGAAACGCCGGGACACCTGCACCCGGATGTTTCTAGCAGCAATGTCCACAATAGCCAAGCTGTGGAAGGAGCCTCGGTGTCCATCAAAAGATGAATGGATAAAGAAGATGTGGTCTATGTATATACAATGGGATATTACTCAGCCATTAGAAACAACAAATACCCACCATTTGCTTCGACGTGGATGGAGCTGGAGGGTATTATGCTGAGTGAAATAAGTCAATCAGAGAAGGACAAACATTATATGGGCTCATTCATTTGGGGAATATAAAAAATAGTGAAAGGGAATGGAGAGAAAATGAGTGGGAAACATCAAAAAGGGAGACAGAACATGAGAGACTCCTAACTCTGGGAAACGAACCAGGTAGGGGTGGTAGAAAGGGAGGTGGGCGGGGGGTGGGGGTGACTGGGTGATGGGCACTGAGGGGGGCACTTGATGGGATGAGCACTGGGTGTTATTCTATATGTTGGCAAATTGAACACCAATAAAAAATAAATTAAAAAAAATAAACTTCATTGAGGCCTCCAGAGGACACCCATTTAGGAAGCCAAGGGCTTATGTCAGACAATGGAAGGGGGCCTTGAGGGTGGATGCTCTCTTTTGAAGGAGGGGAAGCTAGGGATTCTGGGTTTGCCTAGCGAGCTGAGATCTACAACAGAACTACTGGAGCCTTAGGGAAGGTCTTCAGCTTGCTCAGCACACCCCAGCAAGCCACCCCAATCTAAACAGACCTATAATCTAAATTACAAGATCGCACCTGCTATGCACATGCAGCTTCAAGCTCAATTGCCAAAGTTCCAGAAGCAGTCTCCCCTACCCCCTGCTACCCTCTAAGTAAACACATACCCTCAGGAAACACGAGGCAAACCCTTTCCAGACAGATCCCATGGTCTATTTTCTCCCTCTCCCGTTTCCCACCAGACCATCACTGTGAAGCCGCTTCCATAATAAAATGTGCTAGAACTGATAAGGAACATGAAGGGGCTCCAAGACCAGGGCATCATGGCCGGTCAGGCCCAGAGCTGCACTGCACAGCTCTGGAGCCAAACTAGAATGGAAGCCAAGGGTAGCAACAGAAGGGAGCTCACCTGCTAGCCAGCAGGTCCCCAAAGGAGGAGGAGGGGCTGAACAGACATACCCCACGCCCGGCCTCCCTTGGCAGACTTGGAGCCCATCCCTCTTGCAGTGGAGGCTCCTCTCGATGTCTTCATAGATTCCCTTGTCACATCCATCTCGCCCAGGCTGCTCTTCTTAATAAAGTGCCCCCAGAGCCACTCCAGACAGCCTGATGTTATCCTTTACTCTCCCATCCTTCTCCTCTGCATGGGCCGCACAGCAGTGATTCAGGCCTCCCGGGTTACTGGAACCCTCTCCTGGAGAAAGGCTTCCTGAGCACCCAAGCCAGAGGGTGAATGGAAGCTTTGGGTGTGGGCCTTTGCACCCCCCACCCCACCCCCGCCCCTCAGGATGGCCTGGGCCCTGGATTCAGATCCTCATCCTGAGTCCCCGTGCCTACCTCAGCCTGTATCGTCTTCCATGGGCTGGCTGCTGCGGCTCTCCTCCAGCGATACAACCTGAGTCTGATTCGCAAAGTCTTTCTCTCAGTGATTGTCAATAAATCCCACACCTATATCCCCCTGAAAGACTAGAGAGCTTCACAATCCAAAGGAAAGACTCACCGACAGTGAAATTTCAGGCACAGTGACAGACAACTGATACATATTTGATCACATCATGTTTACCTATGGGTAAGGTTGGTCCTGAGGATATTCTGGCATTTTCCCTCGACTGTAACGAAGACTTGGAATAATAGCAAAGAAAGCAATAGAAAATACGCTGGGCTGGGAGCAGGGCATCTTGCGGCTCATCCGGGCTCTGGAACTAATTAGATGTATGGCCCTACACTTTCCCCTTCTAGATCTCTGTTTCTCCATATGTCAAAAGGGAGCTGAGTTGTAGGGTCCTTTCCTATTCTATCAGGGCACTGAAGTAGACTGATGTATCCTTCAGAATGGGCCCTCATTCCACAACACTGGACAGGGCACTGTGTGTCCATGGGAGCTAGACAGGCCCTATGGGCATGAGTCTAGCCCTGCTCTTCAACAGTACAGCCAGTGTCTGACCCACTTTTGCCAGGGAACAAAGAAAGAATTTGTGCATTGCCCCAGCCTCATCTTGCAGACAGGACCCCTCAGATCCCCAGCAGTAGCTCTCTGCACGCTAATCCCCTGTGTCCTCCAGGACTGATTCCAGCTGTCCCAGGTCAGGGCTGACATTATTACTAGTGAACCCCCGTACCACTATCACAAGTGTTCAGACTTTATATTCCTGACTTAGTGATCACTCAACACCCGTCCCCCAACATACACTGCCAGTGCCCTCTGATGGTCCCCACCGCTTTCTGATCCAGCAACCAAAGGGTTAATGCCTGGCCAGTAGGGCCCTTCCAGAACAATGCTTTAGTTCTAAGCTGTGCATCCTACCTGGTCAGTGTCTGAGCCCCACAGGCAATACAGTATTTTTAATATCACCCTACTCTAGGATTCTAGTCAAGTCCAATGCCCCTCCCCCTTTCCAGGCCATTTCTTTGGGAAACTTTGTCAAGGGATTCCTGAATTGAGGTACTTCCTGCTCCTTGCCTCTGAGCCAGGGGGTTCCTGGTTGTTTCAGAGAAGAGAGGAAAAGAAAGCAGCAGGACCTGGTGGGAGTCGGGCATGGTAGTTAGTAGCAGGCTGCCCCGTGACACTCCTCTGCCTTCTGGTCAGGATCCAGCTGCCAGAGCGTGAAGCCAAGTGCACTGAAGCTGGAGGTACTCTCTCTCCTACAATTCCCAGAAGGAGACCCTGATTCCGTATCCCCCCCACACCCCATTCCCCCTCACCGGAGACCTGTCAGATGCTCCTGCCTACCTGGGGGACTTACCACACTGTCTTCTCCTCCTTCGTGGCTGACCCCTTCCCTTCTGCTTCTCCATCAGAGCCAGCCTCCCTAGCACTGACAAGCCCCCTTGCTTGGCCCCGGGCTCCCCTCCCTCTGCTCTTCTTCCGTCCCCCGCCAAGGCCCGGCTGCTCCAATGGGTGCTTTGCCCCCACGGTGCGAATGTTCTGTTCTCGCAGGGCCTTATATTAATTTGCTCACATTTCTGATCTGCTTTGTTAATGTGTGTGGCCTTTTCTCCATGTGTAGCGCTGCTTCCCGCTGCCTCTGCTACCTCCCCACCTACACCCTCCTTAATTTTGTAATAGCGGGCTCTCCCCTGTGGAGAGGGCATGAGGCTTTTTCAAAGCCCTTTCTTGTAAGTGCTTTGGTAGTTTGTTCCAGGCCCACTGAGGAAACAAACAGGGTGTTGATTACCTAGTCCTGTGGGCCCAGAGAGAAAGCTGGGCTCCTAGGGGTAAGCGGGCCAGTGTGTGTGGACAGATCCTGCATGATGGCAGAGGAGGCCTAGGAGCACAGCTCTGCCCCCACAGTGCCCTACATGCTTACACCATCCACCAGGGACACTGCCCCCTGAGGTCCTCAGCCAAGTCCCCTGGAAAGTGCGCAGCGGCGCATGCACACGTGCCCATAACCAGTTTTACTTTGGGTTGTGTGAGAGGGTCACAGAATCTCTCCAGAAGCCAGGCTCCATACATCAGTATTTTCTTAAAGCTGCTCCAGTGTTTGTTTCTCATATGCAGCCAGGTTTGGGGCAGCGGGGTAGGGCGGGGTGGAGGGGGGAACACTGCTTGAAAGGTAGATGAGGGTGTAAAAGCTTTAGCTGCTGAGAGCTTTCCTGAAGACCTTGGCTGTCCACAGGAAGAACTGGAGGTGGCCTGGGATGTGGATGATGGCCTCACTTCTCTGCCTCGGTTCTTTCTTTCTGCCTGAAACGAAATCATCCTGCAGGCCTTCTCAGCACCTCCCCAGGCCTGAGGTAGCTGGGTGAATCAGCCAGCCCCTAGGTCACCGCATGAAAGGGTATAAAGAAAGAGACACATCCCCCTCCCCCTAGACACAAGATGGTCAATTACTGTGTAAGTGTAGCCTCAGAATCTTCTGCTGGCAGGGGTGGAGCTGAATTCCCTGAGTAAGGGTTGGGGTCTCTCTGGAGGTAAAGGATGGAGACTTTCCTGTCAATCACCCAGGAAGAGATATTCCTCTAGTAAAAGACTGGAACTTCCAAGGAATAATAATCATCCTGACAGGTGTTTCACTTATTTTACCTCACTTAATCCCCCAAAGTAGAGATAGTGATATTACCCCTTCTTTTACATATCGGGGAGCTGAGGCTTCAGGGATGAAGTTACCTGCCCAAAGGTCACCCAGCTGCTAAGCAAGTGTGTTTTGTTTGGCCTGCACAGTGTTTTTTTTTTTTTTAAATGCTGATTTGTTGTCAACATTTAAAAATCCTCAGGGCACCTGGGTGGCTCAGTGGTTGAGCATCTGCCTTTGGCTCAGGTCATGATCCCAGGGTCCTGAGATCAAGTCCTGCATTGGGCTCCCCGCTGGGACCTTGCTTCTCCCTCTGCCTATGTCTCTGCCTCTCTGTCTCTCATGAATGAATAAATAAAATCTTTTAAAAAAAATCCTCAGATTTCATGTAAGATTGTGGATTTCTGGCTAACCTGGCAAGCCTGGGCCTCTAAAGTCCCACCTGACCATATGTAGATGGAGCTAAGTAGCAGTGCCCCTTCTGGATGAGGGAATGGGCTCTCTCCAGGTCACTCCAGTCCCCACCACTGCCTCTGTAACCTAGCCTTGGGACCAGGCGTCAGCTGCCGTTCAATATTGTTCTTGTACTGTTGTGCTGCTATTCTTATTAAAAGAATAATAAAGAGGAGAATAAAACATTTCTGGGGGCATACATCTGATCTTGCCCTAGTGAATATATTCACTCCTTCGGGGGCTGGCCCTTGGAGGCATCCGAGCTGATGATCCCTCCACCCCATTCTTCTTGACTGCCTCCCTAATGGGGGGAGAGGGAGCACTGGGCACTCATTTAGGAGGGCACTTGGACTATATAGATGGCCTCTAGCCCATGGAGGCACGCTGGGAGTAAGGAAGAAAGAATGGGTCCCCAGAGGACCCCTGCAGTGACAGATGACTAAATGGTACTTTCTAGGGCAAACTGTCTAGTCTAGCTTCCTGGACCTTATCTGTGAAATGGGCATAATGATAATAATAGTACCATGCCTCCCTTTTTGGTATATTATGAGGATCAAGTGAGTATATGTATGCATGTACATTTAGAATAACACCTGGCTCAGAGAAAGTGCTTGACAAATGTTGGTTTCCCTTTCATCTCCTAGCCTTTAATATATGGTTTTGTCTGAAAAGTTCCTGCCTGATCTAAATAATACCCTGCAATGGGTCAACTTTACAAGGGAACATGAATCTTATGGATGCTTCTTCCCCACTGAAATGGTCTCCTTCTCGGGCCCATTGTGGAAGTTCCAGGTAATGTTTTATTCTGGAGGATGGCATTTCCTTCTCTTGGGGGAAGGCAGTCTTGTCCTGCCTGTGGGGACCATACCAAATTCTTTCACACTTCCACACTTTTACACTTGCTCTTTCCTTACTCAGCATGCCCTCTGCTGCGTCATCTACCTGGCAACCTCCTACACACCTTTCTGGATTCAGCTTGAGTCACCTTTTCTGGAACACCCTCTCTGAGCCTCATCTGCCCTCCCAGGCAGAGCGAATTTAAAAGTCTACCCTCCATCAGACTGTGAGCTGGGTGCGGGTAGAGCAAGGCACCTATCTTGCCCACTGCACCGTCAGCATCCAGCACAGGTATAGGTACTCAGGGAATACTGAGGGACATGGGGGGACGGGGATGTCAGGAAGAGAAAGGTTCGAGAGGGCCTCCTAGCAGCCACATTTTCTGGAGCTCTCTGGCTCCTGGTAGACATCTGAAATCTGCTTCTGTGTGCTCGCACCAAGTTCTTCAAACTCACATTACCAATTCTCTATGCCCCTCCTAGGATTAGTCTAAGGCTCATCTGTAGGGTAGATGGATGTGCTGTTTTTGAAGATTTTATTTATTTATTTATTTATTTATTTATTTATTTATTTATTTATGAGAGAGAGCGAGCACAAGCAGGGGGAGCAGCAGAAGGAGAGGGAGAAGCAGATTCTGTGAGAAGCAGGGAACCCAATGCAGGACTGAATCCCAGGACCCCGGGATCATGACCTGAGCTGGAGGCAGACGTTTTGCTGACTGAGCCACACAGGTGCCCTGGACTTGGTTTTTTGTTTTTTGGTTTTTTTTTTTTTTTTTTTTTTTTTTGAGCCTTCTCCAACTTTCCAGCATGCTCTTCTTCCTTGAACTGCCCCTCACTGTGATGGACTCACATGCTTCCATCCCCAGGCTGTTGAGGGTGTCCCCAAAGCACTGGGCACTTCCTGGGGGATCCCTCCTGAGCACCCAAACTGAGATAGTTTATGTCCCCATTCCCTTCAGGCTCTGCTCTTCTCATTCCCAGACAACATATTTGAATCCCTGATGTCTCCATCTAAAGGGGATTGCCAGCCCTGGGAGGCTAGCCAGGGAGCTATTTCCAGGTGAGAGGAGTTCCAATACCCCATCAGTCCTGCCCCACGGCCTGTCCCCTAAGTCAGGAGGGGATTTTTTCTCACTTCATTGTAAGTACTGGTCTTTTGTGGGTGAGCAGGTGAGGGTAGCTGGGGTGAGATTTGTGTCACCCACCCTGCCACCCTCCATTAACAATAACCTAGGGCAGCCATAGAAGCCTTCTGGCTCTGCTCAGCAGTCTTCTCTCTCCACCCCCACCCAGGGTGGTCCCTGTCGCCATCTCCTATCCCCATGCAACATCCCTGCCCTGGTTTCTCTAGATGATCTGAGTTCCTTTGCCAGGAATAACCTGCTGGTGCACAAAAGCAACTTGAGAGCCATTAATGGGAAAAAGCATCTTTCAGAAAAGCCAGATGATTCTGAAGTATTAATGGACACCTTTGCGATCCCGTCTCAGAAGGAGCTAATGTCGTGTAAGCTGGCACTGGGTCAAAGACTGCTTGGCACAACAGCCGTCCAACCCGGAGAACACATGCTCTAGGAGCCAGGATGTGCCAGGAGAGCCCGACGAGACCTAGCAAGCAGTGAGAAAGTCTAGGATGTGAGCTCCCATAGAGTGCCTATCCCAATGCCACATGTGTGTGCACACACACACACACATCCAGTGACATAGGCGGGGCCACGAATTAGCACCAAAACACCACCCACATTCTTGCTATAAGACCCACATGTGATTTGCCAACAAATTGCAAATTAACCTCCTAGTGAACAGATTAATGGTATTCATGGTAATTTACACTCCAAGTTTCATAGCAACAGACTTTGAGCATTCTGGTTGCATAAGAATTCAAGGATTTTCAAGTTCCTGGAGACATTGTAGTAATTAACCTGATAAGCCTATGCAAATTAGCCCCAATTTGAAACTGTCATTTTTGAATCCAATATCCAAGGTATTTGCCCAGAAGGTTGCCCATCGCCACTCCAGCTCCTTGGCTTGAGGTGTTAAGCTGACAGATGCCAGTTTGCATTTGTCTATGCAAATGACGCCCCAGAGCAAACTCCCCATCAGGCCCAGAAAGGGGCTGGACAGGTACAAATGGTCCACTTGCATGATGACAAGATGAAGTCAAGGCTTCCAGAGAAATGGGAAAGGGGCCCCAGCCAGTTCACACCAGACTGACAGAGCTCTCTCTTTTAAGACCCTTGGTGTGAGGACAAAAATTCTTGACTCGCACCAGAGTTTAAGCTTTCCACATGAAATTCACGAAGAAGCCTCCTTGTGGCACATTTTCCAGAAAGATCAGCTTTCTAAAATAAAACCAAAAGCTGGGGTTCCCTCTTCTTCCTTGGGAAGGTTTAATTGGCTCTATTGCCCATTTTGAGCAAAAAATCACAGACTGTACTCAACTCTCATCAAATCAATCAGTCTATGGGCACAGCTTGCATGCTCTCCCCATGGGTGGACTAGTTCCTGTCTAATCATGTTTAGCCTCAGGGGGTGGCCACTCCTCCTCACCCCCACCCACCATGTTTAGCTCCATCCCTGACCTCCTTCTTGTTTGATCTCTGAAGATCAAACTCAGACTCCCTGAACCCCCTGATTAATCTAACCTGGGCTTCCAGCTGTGTAGGGGACAGTAATGAAGTGCCATGGAGGAGAGTACTCCTGCCCACTGGCTACCCACTGCTGCTCCCAGTGCAGCTATCCACAGGTTGATCGCCCTCCATGCTACAGCCCCACAGATTGTCCTGAAAACAGCTTTCTGGAGCCCCAATTTTGTGGGGTAGCACACAAGCAGGGAAATATCACAGAGAAACTGCCCAGGTCACCCGGACCAACCTGACACTGGTGGGCTAACATCTGGAACTCAGAATTCTCTGAATGCAAGGCCAGACAGGGCAATGATGAAAGCAGCTTCGTCACTCTCCAAGAGCTAACACTCAGAGGTGATAAAACACTCTCAACTTAAACCAGGGCTATTTGGTAGTAACCACCTTTGTCCATCCTCCTGACCCATCTCTAGCAAAGTGATTTCAGAAGTGTTGGAAAGCTCCCTGTGTAGCCGTCTGGCCTCCTCTCTGAACATATACACTCAGCCACTATTCTCAGGTGGTACCTGGAGCTACTCTCTCTCATCTACTTACCTTCCCACTCTTACCATGCCCATGCCCCTATTCACTGAGTGGCCAACCCTTCTTCCTTGACTGCCACAACCACTTAGTGTCTACTGCTCTAGTTCCCAGAACTGTGGGCCCAGGACCCTGGAGACTGCAGAGTCCTGCAAGAGGGATGCACATCCATACACTTGGAAGCATCACCTGTGGATATGTCAATCAATAGCTGCTGCTGCTGCTGCTGCTGCTGATGATGATGATGACAACTCCCATTTGAGGAGCATTTACTATATGGCAGACATTTTACATGAGCTTGCCATGGAAGATCTTATTGAGTCTTTGTAACAACCCTACGAACTTGGTATTATCATTAGTGTTTTGCAGACAAGGACACTAAGACAAAGGTTTAGGCATCTTGCTCAATATCACACAGGTAGTAGGTGGCTACACCAGAAATCGAACCGTGGCTGACAGATGCCAGGGACCAGGCATTTAAGCACTACCTTAAAACATCCCACTTGTGTACCTATCACTATTTTCCAAACATTAGGCAGATGTCATAATGATTAATGAAATTCATGTTAAAATATCATACATTTATGTTAGTTTGTGGTCATTCTGTGTTTCTCAACCAAAGGATACAAAGAGTAAAACTGCTGTCAAGAAAGGTCCACAATATGTTCCTTGACTTTAGCCAGATTTGAGGACCATGGGCATTTTGTGCATGGAGTGCTCCCCATGTTCTCTCACCTACGAAGGCACTTATTCTCTTACATGTTCACCTCCTGTTTTATCTCAAAGAGCCTGTGTGTCTCTGCAGCTATGACACGGGTGGGGAGCCATGTGTGTATTTGGTCATTCATTCAACAGATACTTACTGAGCTCCTACTACATGCCGGACAGTGTCCTAGACACCAGGGATATTGCAGTGAACAAGGCAGATAAAAATCCCTGTTCTCGCAGAGCTTGCATTCCAGTGGGAATTAACAGATAAATGGGTGAAATGGATGATATTTTAGGGAATGGTAAGTGTTTGGGAGAAAAATGAAGCAAGGAAGGGGATACAGGTTTCTGGATGAGGGGGTTGCAATTCGAAATAGGGTGATCAGGGAAGTCCTCAATGCTCCTCAGCTGAGCAAAGACTTCAAGGAAGGGAAGGAGTGAGCTCTATAGCTATGGCGGGGGTGGGGAGAGCATCTGTCAGGCACAAGGAAGAGCATGTGCAAGGTCCAGGGACAGAGTGTGTCTGGAGTGACCAAGGACCGTGAAGGAGGCCGGTGTTACTGGAAGTTTGTCTGTGACGATGCATATGAACGGCTCTGTGTGTAGAGGTGGATTCAGGAGTGGGCTCTATCATTAGCACACTAGGTGGTTCATAAAGGGCCACCTTGACTTTGGCTAGCTCACAGGCCTAACTCTAGGCACAATTATGAGGCAAATGCACGTGTGTGCTACTCCTCCATCCCCTAGTCCTTTTGCTTTCCCCAGGAGCCCATTTGGCCCCTCAGAATTCAGAGCCTTCCTGATGCTCTCTGCCATCAAAACCAGTCCCCCAGCCTGAGGAATAAGGAGCATGGCTTGGGAGCTGCCCAGATCTGGGCTTGCCTCATGGGTTTGCCATTACTTCCTTGGGTAAAGTCACCTACCTCTCAGAGCCTGAACTGCCTCATTTTTATGATGGTAAGGTATGCCAAGGGTTCAATGATATCATGCATGTAAGATGCTGGGCCCAGTGCCTGGCACATAGTAAACACCCCCAAAATGGAAGCTACTGTTATTCATTCATACCCAGGTATCAAGTTTAGAGAACAATCTGGATGTCTCAGGTCCCCTAAAAAGCCTACGGATTCCTTGTAAGGAAAATTCTTGAATGTATCAGTTGTAGATCTGTCATTAGAGCGGGGAAAAAATTCCAGTAGAATCACTATCATGGGGAGTGTCCTATATTTTTCACACTATGAATGAGCATTTGTCACATGAGAAAGGCTGAGATGATTGTTGGCATCAATAGGCAACCTTTCCCCGGGTGGGTTTGCCTTTAGCTCTAAACTGATGGGGCTCGGAACAGTAGTGTTCCCGACATCACTGAGCAGATGAGACTTTCAAATGAAGCCTTGGATCTTCTGAACCAGCATGAGAAGGTATGCCCGTAGTCCATTCCCTTTTCCCTCTGATGCTTCTGTCCTGGTGGGAGTGCAGGGGAGGTCAATGTGATGGTACCAAACCCAGAGCAGAAAACCTCAGGTCCTCCAGCCTGAAGGACCACTTCCACACGTCCCCATGTGCCACCCTACTGCTCATATCACCTCCTCTTCCTGAACTCTGAGCAGACGATCCTGGCCAGTCTCGCAAAGTGGCCACTGAGAAGATGCCAGATGACAAGAGCCAAGAAGACTTGCTGAGAGGTTTGCCTATGTCCTAACTAGAGCCTGGGCATGGCAGCCCCTTACTCTACAGGATGGTTGCCTCCTGGACAAATGTCTCAAAAATCAAAATTTCACATATCAAAGCCTATTTTCCATTTAACTTTTCACATAAAATTGGAGACATGTTTCTCTGAGGAGAAAAAAACTAGAGCCCTGAGACTTAATAAAAATCACATTTATAAATGCAATGTAGCAACACACTTGAAAATCACAAATGTGAATGGAAAAATTGAGAAGTTTCCTATAAAATATTAACAATGCCCCCAAATGAGTCACAAGATCTGAATACAAAATAGCTAGTGTTATTGTAATGTTTGGCACAACAGCTTAAATGCCTAAAAGAAAAACAGCGACAGCTTAGCTGCACAGAACATACCAGACTGAAAAGTTGCCCAGCTTTTATAAAATTGTCTTTCTAATGCTCTATAGCAGGGGACCGGCATGCGGCATTCTTTAGAGTTTCGGTAGTACTTGAGAGAAGCTGTCAGGTTTTAGAAACAAACAGGTTGATCCGGCCCAGAGACTAGAAAAAGCAGCACAGCTGTGGCACTGCTTGGAAATGTGCCAGGAAAGGAGTTAATCGAGGTGCATGGGAAGACTTTCTAGGAGCACATGACTCAGAAGACTTGAAGCTTCTGTAAAGCATGTCTGCAGGTACCACATAAGGGATCGCCCCACCTCTGCAATTTCAAAATATTGTTTTGGCTGATGTCTTTCAACGGAGTCTCTAGGCAGTGAGAAATTCCTATGAAGGCCTCTCTAGCCTTGGCCTCTCCCCTGAAAGTATGTCACAGAGAACACAAGTCATAGAAGAGTCCCCATAAAGGTGTTCTACGGACAAGAGTTTGAAAGATGGAGGGTACTCTGAATGAGTATTTCTCAAAATGTAATGTGCATACATATGACTAGAGAATGCTATTACAATGCCGGTTCGAGACGCAGAAAGTCTGGGGTTGAGGTCAGAGAGTCAACATTTCCAGTCAGCTCCCTGGGTGATACCTATGCTGCCAATCCCCAGGACACACACTTTGGGTGGCAAGGTTCTAAATGTCCTCTTGTGGATTCATGATTCTCATTAGTATGTGAAGGGCTCTGTGAAGCCCTGTAGTAACTTTAGCTTATCCAACCCAGCATTTGTCTAACTTGTTTGTACTCAGAAAACTTTTTTTTTTCTCCCCATGGTACCTATTAATCCCTTGCACTCAGGGTACTATGGAAGCCAATTTGGGAAGTGGTACTCAAGTGAATACTCCTCCACCTGGAGTGACTTTACATCGTTTGAGAAGTAGGTATTTGGGGTCATGGCCCATGGACCTCATCTAGAGCTAGTTAATATCCCTGCAGAGATGAAGGTAGGCTGGGACTATGAATTGCCATTGGTTTTCAGGCTCCCAGCTCAATGATAGCAAAACACCATAAAACTCTATTTACCGTGGTGCCATGCCCGTTCTTTCCCAAAATGCTTTACAACCTTAATGTAGCTTGAGCTGAAATGAAAGCAGGGAAAAGCGAGGAGATTTGGAGCAGAAAGGAATGGGTATTTTTGAAAGGGGAATGGAAGGACATGATGAAGAAATAGCACTGAGAGGAGACAGGACGTAAGGGACTCAGGGGTTAGCTGAGGCCAGGGATACAGTGAGAAGAAAATATACACTCTATAAAACTGGTCCCTCGAGAAGGAGAAGGAAAAGACATGAAGGGAAGAGTCACCTGGTTTACCTGGTCTCTGTCTATACGGGGTCTCAGTTGCATATTTTCCCAAAGTTCTGCTATGCAAAGTGCTTGGCTGGGAAGGCCCTCTTTGGGCACATTTCTCATGCTCATGGCATCCTGAGGGAGAGGGTCCGGGTTGTCAGCTCATGTAGGAGGGCATCTGCTCATGCCCACAGTAGTCCACTACTCCATGCCCTATCCCAGCTGGCAGATGGGTCTGGGAGAGCTCTCCTGTTATTAGAAGCCAGTGGTGGGCAGTGCTGCCAAACTGGAAATTAAGGGAAAGGCAGGCATCCACTGACATGGGAGCTCAGGTTCTGGAGTCAGACGGAGGCCACACCCCAGCTCTGTTATACACTGGCTGTGAGGTCACAGGTAGAGGAGGCTGTCTGAACCTCGGTTTTCTCTTCTCTAGAACAGGGCTATGAATAGGACCTATCTCACAGCAGTAGGGGGAGGAATGGTTAGGGTGATCCTGATAAGATGATTAGGACAGTGCCTAGCACATGATAAGAATTCAGTAACTGTTGCCTGCTGTTAATATTATTTCTGTTTATTATTATTGAAAGCAGCACTTGGCCCCAAGAAGGTGTTTGGCAAACAATCACTGATAGGATGACAGGATGACAATGACCACGATGCTGATGTGCTTATTGATGATGAGGGAGCTTGCATTTCCTCAGCCCTGCTTTGGCGGCTCACGCCAGGAGGTGGTGAGTTTTGAAAGGCTTTGCAGTCCAGCAGTCCCAGATTTGAATCCTGGCTCTGCCACTGAGTAGTAGGTGAGTCATCTTGCCAGTTGTAAAATAAGGACGATAATTCTAGTTACTTCCCCGTCATGAGGACAGAATGAAGTGATGTATATGAAGCCACAAGCCCGCTGTCAGCCATAGGCACTGACAGCTGTTAGCCAGCTAGCTAGTGATCCCATGTCTGAAAACTTGACAGAGCTCTGGGAGGCAAAGTTTCAGGAGTCAAGGGGTCCTAACAGTCCAGGCCAAGAATCACAGACAGGACTATAAAAGGCTTACATACACACCAAGTGCCTTTGAAACACTAACTACCATGTCACACACATAAAAAGGAAATAATGTACTCAGGCCCGTATACAGAAACCCACCTGTTTGCTGAAGAGAATTTCCAGTGCCTAGGAACTCCTGACTTGGAGCTTAGCGTTTGGTTTGTTTGCTTTCGAAATAGTGCCTTTCAGTCCGAAAAGAGGAACTCAAAAAAAAAAAAAAAAAAAAAAAAAGAGTACTGGGGACTCACTACACTATACTATAATGATCCAGCACGCAGCAGGTTTGGGTCATCACCAAATCCAAAGCACCTAGCCCAGTGGCTGGCATGTGATGATGCCCAGGAAATACCACTGAGTAAAATGTCACAGTTTTCATCTCAAAGTCATTTTGTAGCCACAGTATAGATTCCTTTAGGTCCTGCAACAGGGATGTTTTTCCCCAAACTTGGGAAAGTCCTGTGAGTCTGTGAACAGGCCAAATTGGAATATTAGCCATAAGGGCTAGACACCCACAAGTACACAAAGACTCCCTCAAGTGGATACACAGTCATTCTTCAAGTGCTTTGCCAACTTTGGGCCTCCCCTGCAAGGTGTGGGCTCTGCTTCTTTGGATGGAATAGCAGAGCTTGAGTCTGTGATGGTTCTCCGAGCCAGTGGATCTCGAACGATGTGGCCATCCAGGGTCCTTGTCAGAACCATGTGGATCTGGGGTGAAGTTTCAATCGGCTCACAGGCTAGCACGAGAGTCCCCTGGAAGGAGAGACCTGAAACTGTCTTGAGGGGAAGATTCTGATAAGCAGCTTGCCTTAACAGCATGGGTAGGCAGGTGCCAAGGCAACAGAGGAGACAATGTAAACGCTGGGTGGTGGAAATGAGCAGAACTTTGGGTTGTGGGAGAACGATGAGGAGAGGAATGAATGGAGGGTAGAGAGGATGACATGATAGGAGGTAAGAGCCTGACTGCGAAAATTACCAGGGACCCAGAGAGTCCGGGATTCTGGACTTCACATTTTAAGTTGTCTGTGCTGCTGTGAGCCTGCTCTGTCTCCCCAAAAGCCTTCTACACCAGATTCCTTGGGAGAATGGTTATTTGTATGGGATTAAGGAAGAGGGCCGAGCTCCATATTTCGGTTGGCATGAAAAGGTGTGATGAGTGGAACATCCAAACCCACACTTCTTAATTTTGGCTGTAGATTAGAATCACCCAGAAAGCCCTGGGATACCCTTGCCCCCCATCCTACCCTGGAGATTCTGGCAATGAAACTTCTAAAGGCTCCCCAAGTGATTCTGAATGAGCATCCGAGGGGTCGAACCACTGGCGTGGATGGAGTTCTTTCAGGAGAACCAGGTGCTTGTAGCCTAGGGTAGGGGACGAGAAGGCAGGCCTCCCCTGGGAATGCAAAGATCTGGAAGGGTATGGATTTTGAAGGAATTTTATCTCCTGCAGGGCAGGGGAGAACACATGGACACCTGGATTACAGGGATAGCTGGTGCCAGTCATCAGATTTTTTCCTGGGCCATCCAGTCCTTCCTTCTTGGCTGAGCCATTAGAACTCCTGACCCAGCTGGCTCATTATGCTCCACCTTGATGTGAACATATCTTCTCTCTCATTCCCATCTGGCAATATTTGCCCTGGATCCCATTTATTTGTGAACCTGCTTTTGACAGGCAGAAGCCAACGAACCTGATATAGGAAAACTTTTCTCGGGAAAAAAAAAAAAAAACATGTCCATTTTAATGAAGGTCTTCGGAGGGTGACCTGACACACGGTAATAATAATTTTCTTCGGGGATGATGTCAAAGCATGGAGAATGTATTTTGTGGTTGGGAGGGACCTGTGGAGGTTCTCAAAGCACACCATGTGGGTGGATGACTACCCATGAAGCTGCTTATTGGAGATCCACACCTGAGAAATATCTGGAACATTCTTTGGGTGTGACTGGAGATGGCACCCAGGGATAGCCCAGCCTCACGGGGCTCTTCTCACACCCAGCCAGGCTACTGGTGTCTTCCTCCTTACTTCCTCCTTACCACTGGCCCTTCTAGCTATTTACCCCTCCAGTATTATGTGGCTCTGAATGAAGTAAGCTTTACAGGCAATGCTACCCTGTTAAAAGCTTGCTCCATCATGGACAAGGCAGGAGTCAGCATTTCAGTGGTAGCTGAAAGCTAGAGAAGGCAGAGGGAGAGAATGGCAGATTGTAGGTGCCAATTCCCTGGTTTTTATAGGCCCTGGCCTGAGGGATGGATCATCCTGTCATACCTCCTAAATGCGACAAATGCGTGCTCTTCAGGGGGAAAACCATTAAGCAGGATAGATTCAAGAATTGTCCTCTTTTCTCAGTAGCCCTGCCCTCTACACTGGGACAAGAGCTTGAGATGAGGACAAGAGCTTCAAAGAGCCTGAGGTCCCAGAGGCTATACCTGTTGGCAGTGGCCATGGCTCCCCCAGGTAGGTAGGAGCTTGAGTTGAGCAGACTGCATGTCTCTAAGTCAGAATAGACATGTTCATTTGCTGAACCTCTTCCTTTGTGGACCTCAGATTCTTTCCTTACTGGGCACAGAACTAGGGTCCTTTTTAAGACCTAGCAAATAAATTAAATCTAGAACGAAGCTGCGTATATTTGGTAACATACTGAACAAAAGTTAAACAGCCATTATATCTGAGCAGGACTGGACATTTAATTTGGTTCAGGAACTTTCTCCAGAGCTGGTAGATGTTTGTTTGGGAACTCTGTTCACTGTCTCAACCTTCTCTCCTGCACTTCCCATCTTCCCATTGGCCTCCACCCCCAAGAAAATCCCAATTTATATGTTCCTGCTATGAGGCCTCTGCAAAGATCCACCAGGTCCTTGGCCAGATGCCTGAGAATGAATGACCTCACCAGCAGAGGAACACAAGCTACACTGCATGAGAAGTTCTTCCATCCATCATGGGGCACCTTCCCCTTTCCATCCCTCTCACCAAATTACTCGGTTGGCTTAGCCCACTGGTGTGACTAAATTGGAACATTCTCTGGGGCCATGTGCTTGTTTCCAGGAGAGTTCAAAGAACCAGGAAACAGACATTTCTGACTGTGAGCTAATGGATCTGGGGTTCCCTCCTCTTTATAACCCTCACATCTTGACATGACCAGATCTTTGGCCTTGGCAATTAGTTGACAATATCAGTCATCGGGGATTTGCACCCACCTCTGGGGAGTGGCCTGAACTGAGAAGTTCCAGAGGTGGAGGGCAGGGTGGTGGTGGGGAAGCAGGCCCTGGGAAACCAGCGGTTTCTATTCCCTGAGAGGCAGCAGATGAAATGCTGTTGGACTCTACAAAGCTTGGCTCCTGTACAGTATCCATTCAGAGCTGGACTTGCCCTGGCTTGCCCCTGGAGGGGCATCCCAGCCTTCTGCCCCAGCCCTGGTCCTGGCTCTAAGACCCAGAACTGCCACTGCCTCGTGTGTCTCAATCCCCCTACTCTTCCTGGCCAGGACCCACACTGGGCTCTCCCCCGCCAGGGAAACCAGATGGAGCCAGCGATGCCATGACCATGCAGGCGGGAGATTGATGCTTTCTTTCCCTGCCCCTCCTTCCACTGTCTGGCTCCTTCCAGCTCTGGGATTTGGAGAGGAGGCAGAGAGGGAAACCGCTTAGATGTTCCCATTCACATTCTTCTCGATTCAAGAGCTTTTGCTAGTCCTCACTCGAAGGGGGCTAAGCGGAGAAGATGCTGGCATCTCCGTCAAAGTGGAAAGGCTTTGGGAACCTGGCTCCTTCCCTGTTTCCGCCTCTCTGGCTGGCCCCATGCTGTCCCAACCCCAGGATCTCTTCTTCTCCAGCAGCACTCTGTTGGGTGGTTCGTTTCAGGCCCATCTGGCACCATCATCCATCAGACTCTGGGAGGGCCCTGTGAGTTCATTTGGAAGCCTTGGGCCTGTGTGGTGGTCCAGGACTACTACACTTTAGGCATAGCTAGAAGGAGTGACTCGGATCCCAAGGACCAACCTTCCCATCCTCCCCCTCATGCCCAGAAGGTTTCTACAGCCTGTTCCTGGCCCTGCCACAGCCCCTCCCCTGCAGCCCAAGGAGAATGGGTTGGGAGTCTGGTGGGGTCCTGACATGGCACTATGTCATGATGTGGACATGACAAAACTCTCCAACCCAGAGCCCCTGGCCACTATCTTCCTCCCTGCCTACCCTGCCTCGCCTACCCCACATGTACGTTCCTTTGCAGTGAAAAGCACCAAACAGGAGGCCTCCATCCAGACTGGCAGGCAAGGAGCTAGAACAAGCTGCTGGCTCTGGACGAGTCAGCTGTACCCCCCCACTCCGCCCCCACATCAGAGCCCTACTGGCCTAGGGGATGTGTTCTGGCTTTGACAGCTGACTACAGAGGGGTAGCTGGGAGGGCAGGGCAAAGAAACAGGGGACACAGCAGCCAGAGTCACGATCAGACAAACAGTTGGCACCAGACTACTGGGAAGGGAGCAGGCATCCAAGATGTGGTGGCTGAGCCAAACAGGTGGGCAGGGCCCAGAGGCAGGAAAATGCAGCGCTGAGAAAGCTCAGAAATCTGCCAGTCTTCATGAGGTGGGCCCCAGGCTCCAAGACACCTACCTTGCTGGATTCCCTGCCCTCGTACTCAGAAGGTGGCTGGCAAGAATGAAAGGCCTAGGACTAGGAGGTACACAGGGAGGGAATGGGCCATAGCAGGGAAGCTTAGGAGCCTGGGATGGGTCACCATGGAGCACCAGGGCCCATGGCTGATGGCAGCCAGAGCCACAAGTAGTCTATTCAGTGCCTTGTGTAAAAAGCTTAGAGAAAGCTCCTCCCTCTGGGGGAATGCAGCCCCAGTAACAGGATGGTTTTGGCAGATGAAAAAAATGCACCCCTTCATCCAAGTGGATTTGGCCCTGCACTAGGGTTTGGGGAGCAGAGCTCTGCCCCTACTTAGCTCCTTGACTAAGCACCTTTATGCAGTTCACAACCTGCAAAACTATACATGGTAGCCCTTACTGCAGCAAATAATCTCCTCCTTCATGCTGAAGTTCAGGGAGACTGGGCTGCTGAAAGCCTTGCCCACATCCTGTCCTCATCTGTTTAGTAAAGAAAGGTCTCTGGACAGGGACAATAGTTAATCCAGGATGGGGCACCAGACCAGCAGGAAGCCACACTGGTGACACTGGGGTGGAGATACCTTTTCCTTCCCAAGGGAGTTATTTTCCAGGTCCTTCTGCCCAACAAGGACTTGGCACCTTTTTGTTTCTCTTATGTTTTATTCTGGCGTGAAAAGAATGTTCACTTTTTTTTTTACCTCCCCAACCCCGTCCCTTGGATTCCCTGCCCCTGAAGCCCCCCACTTTAACCTCCCACTTAACTACCCTCTCCAATAGTGTCAGTGCTCCTATGCAAGCAAACTCTTTGGGGGGGGCCTGTTCCCTTGTGCTCTGCTCTCAGGTGGAAACTGAGCTGTATTAGTGGGGATGGTGATCCTCAGTTTCCCTATCTGTATGTTGGGGGTGGATCAAGGTTCCTTCCTGTCTGAGGTTCTGTGACTACTGTCCTACTTCTGCCCCCCAGGTTTGCTCCCTGGCTCTGCCTCTTTGTTAATGCGACAAAGGGCTATGCCGCCCTGAAACCTGGGGTGGAAAAAACTAGGGGCCCCAGGGCATCCTCTGGTGAGCCCTGTGCTCAGCGTCTCAGGTAAGAAGAGTTAGGCCGGGTCACGAGCTCCAGATGGAGACCAGGGGGATGGCCCAGCCCATAGCCTGCCAGCGGCTACCTACTAACAAGCACTTCGCTGACATTAACTTCATTTCTGAGTGGCCTTTCCAGTAAAGCCTCGGCTGACAAAGGAGAGGGAGGGGGAGCAGGCCAGAGACAGAGTGAGGACCCACTGGAGCTTGGCATACCTCCAGAGCACAGCCACCTTGCCAGGAAGGACAGGAAGGGGGGGGCAGGCCTTTTCTGAGACTGGGTTTCTGTCTGTGCCACCTTGCCAAGAGGCTTGAGAGAAAGAGAACGCTCAGCTTATGGGGTTTCTGCTTGGCGACACATGGTGTTATGATCTAAATGAAGGACTGGTTTTAGGACTCAGGGGCCCCACCTGGACTAATTAACTGGGTGGCCTTGGGTAAGTCCCTTCCCCTTTGCCGGGTCTGGGTTTCCTGCGGCGTCTGATTCGAAAAGACACCGAACTAAGAATCGCAAACCCCCTACTCTGTCTTCATTGGTCCCATCTCCCACCTGCATTGCATTCATTTGTTCTAACCACACAGCCTAGGCCTTGCTCCCGGCCTTGTTTCTTTTAGTTCCACACTCCATTATTTTGGAATATGGCTATCAAATGTGACACGGAAGGAGATACAATTTTCCAAAGGCTGAAGTCCAGGGGACTCAGGATATGAAGAGAGAGGTCACCAAGTATTCATTCTGGCCTGTTCTCTTCCAGACCAGCTGGCTTCCTCCACCCTCTCTTAGGCCTCCCTACTTGCTCAGGTACTCATTCTCTCTCGTTCTCTCTCTCTCTCTGTCTCCCTCTCCCTCCCCCCCCCCCCCCCCCCCCCCCCCCGCTTGCTCCCACTCTCCCTGGCTTGTTCCATCCTCTTGGTGGCATTTATCCTTTATGGTAATTAATGTAGACACCAGGCAAATGCTGGCCAAAGGAAAATGCAAATGAAGTCCCTGTTCCTTTCCTTCGTGTGCAGGGTCAGTCAAAGCTGTTCTGTCTGTTGAGGAGGGATGAGGCCCTGGTGGGGCTGAAGCAGGGCAGGTCCAGCAAGACAACAGCAGGGACAAAGTGACCCCCACAAATGAAAGCTCATCACATTGTTTTTTGGGGGGGAGGGGCAGGGAGCAGTTCTCACCCTAATGGCTCTGCAGACTTCTGAACTGACCCTTGGCCCTGCCAGCAGTGATCTTGATGGCATCTTTGTGATCCAGGCAAGAACATCTGGAGGGCCCCGGAAGTGAGCCAGGACCTCCCCTTCCCTCTCATCAGCAAAAGCTCAAATGAGGAACAGAACATATGTTGGTAGGGGCCAGGTGATCAAATCATGAGATCCTTCCTGTTGATTATGCCTCTCAGCCACCCTTGCACCACCAGGCCCCTGTGGGCCGTCTTTCAGAGAGTCCTTCTGACCCTCACTTAGAGGATGTACAATTTGATGAGATTTCAAGAGTGCAGCTGGGTGGCACAAAGCCAACTCACATGAACTGATGACAGTTTTGGCAACTTCTATTTCTCTGCTCCGTTCAATCATGGAGGACTCGTGACCATCACCAGGGGCCAGAGGAGGTGTGGGGTAGGAACTGGTCAGTGAGCCTCTGAATAACTTGGAGCTCTTGAGACACCCCTAAATGTAAGCTGTCTCATGTTGCAACCTAAGGACCCTCCATGTTACAGCTTTCCTGTGACCCACCCCAGGGAACATTCAGAGTGGACAACTGGCTCAGCTCTCATGTCTTACCTGTCAACTGACCATTATTGGCCAACCATGCAACAGTCCAGCTGCCTCCTCTCCACCATGTGTTCCAATCTCCCACATGCCCTTTGGGTCCGGGTCCCATCTGCTCACATGAAGAGTTTCTTTGATTCCCTATGCTCTATTACTAATATTTTCAAATATACAGAGCAGCAAAAGTGGCCTCAAAACCAATACAATAATCACCTTCATATTCATCACCTAGAATCAACATTTATTAGTATATGTTTGCTTTATCTATATTTGTGTGTATATTTTTATATATATTTGTATTGTGGTAAAATACCACAACATAAAAAATGGCCATTAAAATGGCCATTTCAGGGGCACAATTTCAGTGCACAATTCAGGGGCATTAAGTATATTCACTGATGCCCATCACCAATGTGCATCGTCACAACTTTTTCATCACCCCGAACAGAAGCTCTGTACCCATTAAATACCAACTCCCCATCCTTTCCAGCCCCTAATTATATCTTTTTAAATGCTGTATCATTTTAAAGTTTCAAATATCAATGACACTTCACCCTTAAATACTTCCATCATTCATCTCCTAAAAATTAGAACATTCCAATATATCCACAATGCCATGCTCACAATGAAGACAATTAATCTACTACCCAGTTGTCAGTCTTCTTAACTAAACAAAGGCTTCTATATGTAAAATGAGAGGCATGAGTCACATCTTGTCACTTCATAAACTTATGAAGTGCTATATAAATGTGAGATATTAATAACCTTATTAGATGATCTTGTAAATTTGCTTCAGCTCCAAATTTCAATGCGTATTTATCATCTTCTAAAGGATTCTGCCTCCAGATCAGGTGAGGTGCCAGAGAGGCCACTCCCAACTCCTTCCAAGCTACCCAGAGCAGGGAGACATGCCTCTGGGTGGGAGCCTCCATTCCAGCCTGGCCTTTTCTACTCTCGGACCTGATCAGCAACAAATAACCATGTCAAATAAATCTGTATGAATCCCATTAATGACTCCACAAAAGGAGTAAAAAGACCCTAAAGTAGGTTCTTGAGACTTGACACAGGAAAGGATCTTTCAGTACTTTGCCACAGCCAACGGGGCCATTTGGAGGATGGCACTGGGTGTGACAGGTGCCAAAGAAAGTGGGGTATCGAAGGGCCTTAGTCCTTACCTCCACCACTGTCCTTCCCACCCCCTGCTCCGACACCTCCAAATCAGGTTCTCGGCCCTGTGCCTTGAACGTTTGGGCTCCTCGGCCTCCATATTTGTCTCTGTCTCCAGATATGTTCACACGGTCAGTAATCACTTGAATTTCGGCTGCTTTTTTCCCCAGCCATCTTAACAATCAATTTTTGGATGATTGCATGACTCGGCTTTGCAGTCTAGCGCAACCAGGCACTGAGTCAAACATTTTCTTTTTCTTTATTTATACTGTGTCTTGTTTCAGAAAGGATTTAAAACGAGGAGACAAACATCTAGTAAACACCCTGGACCAGATGCTTGAAACTGTGTGAGGTGTTGTGGGAAATGCGAGAAAGAAACTTCTCTCTCTCTCTCTCTCTCTCTCTCTCATCCTCCGTTAAGCGTACTATTTGTGGGGAGACACGACTCTCTTAGGAGGCAGTTAACCACAATGTCGCTGGCCAGGGAGCCCAGAGCCCGGACACTGGGGTTCTTACTCCCAGCTCAGCCACTCGCCAGCTATGGCGAATAGAAAAACCATCTTACTTCTCTGGGCCTCAGTTCCTTACAGGTAATATGAAAGGAGTTGTGCGCATATGTCTGTGTGAGCAGGGAGACAGTGCAGAGGCACTGGTAATACTGGTTTTCTGAGTGGATTGGATCATATGGGCTTGAGAGGGAGATACGTTTTCTCTTTAAGACTCTCTGTATTTTTGACTGCTCATAATGAGCATGTATTACTTTTGTGGTTAAATAAATCCAGCATTTACAAGTGGGGATGGATGGAACTAGCTAAATTCTGGTTTAGCTCTAACTGTGATCTGTGATTATGGGTGGTTCACACAATACTGGGTGTTTGGGGTTGAAAGAAGGGAAAGCTCAGCAAGAGCTTTGATAGTCCGGAAAGGCTTTCCAGAAAAGGTGAGATAGCAGGCACACTCTGGACTGGTATAGACCAGGAGAGACATCCCCGGCATGCGGTGGAGTTGGCAATAAAGTAGCCAAAGGCTGTCATAGGGGGCAGGAGGGGTGCAATGAGGAGAATAACTCTTTCCCAAGGACCAGATATATCCTAGGTTGCTGAGGGGCAGCCGATCATAGGCTGGGTGGGGAGAGAGCCTGAGAGCAGGAACAGCTCAGCTCAGTGCCCTCCCCAGGGGGCAGGCCTAGGCCCACCTGCCCTGAAAGCAGCTACGGAATCTGAGTAGCAGAAAAGTCTAGAGGCCCCAGCCTGGTGCTCTTGGATCACAGAGTAAGCATAACACTTGGGTATTAGCTAATCAATCTCGTAAATTCATCTCCCTTTTACTGGGATCTGTCAGGAAGCTGATTAAATGCTATGTGAGTGGGATTTGGCTCAGATGCTAGCCGGGAGCTTGGGGCTGAAGTTTTTCAATGTTCAGCTCATGCATAAAATTCATAGTTTATTATTACCCAGACTTGCTTCTCTAGAACTAGCCAGATGGGAATATTTCTATATGACAGTCCTATCCTGGGTGAGCCAGTTGCCTGGCCTCTCTCCCCACAGTTCTCTCTGCAGTAGGTGCTGTCCCCCCAACACACACCATAAGCTTAGCTCTGTCTGCAGAACCACCGAGCCAGGATGCCAACAGCCCTGGGGCACTCATCTGGCTCTTCTTTCCCGGGGCTCCAAAGTGATTCCCTAGGGTGAAGCCAGCTTTCTATACCTCGGGTATCTTAGGGCCAAGTTGGGGAGCAGGCTAAGTATGCCACTGTTATCACCTCCTGCCCCAGTCCCTGGCTAGATGCCCTCTGGCTGTCCCTCTAGCAATGGTGTCCCACTCATCTTTGCTTTCCTCCCTCAGGGGCCCAAGGTCCCCCAAGTCACCTAAGCCTGGACTCCTACCCCTGAGGTCAGTCCCTCCTCTTTCCCAAACCCTCAGCCTAACCAGGTGAAGCAGCTGGGGAAGAGGTGGGGGTGGGGAATGAGCCCAGACCACAAACTCCAACTTTTGCTCTGTCTACCTCCCTTTCTCCTATCTGCTCCAAAGTCTAAACTTGCCACCCTCTCCTCCAACCTCCACTGGCATCCTGCCTGACTTAGGAGCCTCTGACTTTCATTTCCTCATTTGGAAGGACTCTTCCAGCTCTGAGATTCCACTTGCTGTGATTATGAATAACGACTCCAGCAGTCATGGTGGAATTGAAAACCCTGCATCCATTCCTACTGTCTTCCCCGGTTTGGTCCCCAAAGAATAATGATGCCAGGACCAGCACCTGCCACGTAGGAAGCACTCACCAAACACCAGGCCCAGGGCTCGTTCAGAAGTCTCAAGGCAGGAATTCTATCTGAACCTGCAGCCTGGCTCAGCGGTGGAATGGTGAAGGCTCCTACCCTGGCATGTTGTTGAACATGACTAAGCCTCAGTTAGGTGCTCATGATGAAACTGGGGCGGGGTGGGGGGAGGCTAAGGGGTCTGAATGGGGTGGGGCAGACATGGTATGCCCTCATGGGTTAACATTCTAGTGAAGAAATGGGACAAATGATAAAATTTTAGCCAACAAAGGCCCAATCTTGTGAGCCATCAATTGCTCATAAACATTTTTTTCCTTCACTTCACTGTTTGAAGAGGCAAAGGGTATGGAACTCAGCAGCGTGAGGGGTTAATTCAAGTAAGTAATTCCAAGAGGAGGGGGGTGGTCTGCTTTCAGTACACATTTTCACCTGGAAAGTGGAACCCATGCCCTCTGATTTCTAGAATCTAGCGTTCTGACTGCTGTACTATACCATCTTCCTGTGATCCTAAACATTGGGGCTGATATTTAGAAAGTCAGGTCCTTAGTCATCAAACACAGAATTCACTTCCCTGGGCCTTACATCCTAAGGCAAGAAAGAGGCCTCAGACTTTATAGAGAATTTCCATGGTGCATCAAAATGAAAACCCTTGACCTGCTAGAAAACTGCATTGTTATCTGCGCAACCCCAGATATTCTGGTCAACTGAGGTTTTGCTCCATCTATGGATAATTCTCCTTGAGGCTTCTGCAAACAGTGACTGAGCTGACATTTCATTGGCTCGGAGATTCTTCTCGAACCAATGATTGCTTCCCCCCTTTGGATGTTGTTGGGGAAAGAACGGCTCAGGCTAAGGTTGGAGAAAGGGACCATAGAAAGCAAACACACAGTCCCAGCCGGGGGGCCCCTCTTCCAAGAAGCAGAGCAGGTACTTGAAAGGGAGGTCAGCGGAGGGATGAGGGCCCAAGGAAGACCCACTGCCCACAGGCCAGCAGACAGAGAATGCGTGTAATGCCCCTCACAACCACCGCAAGTGTGTTACCCACGGGGATGCAATGTGTCTGTACCAGGAGAGAAACTGCTTTCCCTGGGAACATACACGCAGATATGCATAGAGATATTCAGACACATTTGGAGTCCTTACTCTAAATTCAGAGCTAGTCCAGCTGCCAGTGGAGATGGGCCTGAGAGTCCCCTAAAATAAGATTAAGGAATCTACACCCATTCTCTTTTGGGAGTCTCCCATACCAGGCCTTCCTTTTGCCAACCTGTCCCCCTAAGGCTGCTGAGCAAGAAGCCTCCGGAACCCCACCTTCCTACCCACTTCAGGCCACCCCAACCTGTTGCAAGCTTTCGGGCCCCTTTTGCTTTTTTCCCTTTCCTTCCTGCTGTTGGATTTTCTTCGATGTCATCTTCTCTGGCACACGGTGGGCACTTTATAGATGTGGCTCATTGGTGGCCGCAGTGCCAAGGGCTGCAGGGGGGGGGGAGGAACCACCCTTCCCCAGTGAGCTCTAACAAGCACCTGCACCCTCCTCTGCAAGTGCGCCCAAGAAAAATGCAAAGGCAGCTTCCAGACAAGCCTCCTACACCCACTACCAGGGAGACTGTGGCCCCTACCTTTTTCCTGTACAACAGTGTAGGAGGCCACTCGTTGGCTGCACTTTGCCATCTGAATTTGTCCTCCTCTTTGCTTCATTCTTTTGTGTCTCCTATACTCCTCTCTTCCTTGATTTCTTCTTCTCTTTCCCTTAGCCTTTCTCTCAATCCTTGTGCCTTTTCTTCTTTATCCTCTTTCTGACCTCTCAGATCTGTACAGCCCTCACTTCACCTCCCTGTCTCCAGAGCAAACTGCACTCGTCCAGCTTCTCCATTGCTAATTCCTTACCCTGGAGCTCCAGGGGTTTCAAGCTCTTCCCTCTCTGCAGCTCCTGGAGATACAGGAGCTGCTGAGTCTGCCCTAAGCTGTGAAGCCAGGGCAAGTTGTGGCGAGCCCAGATCCTCACCTCCTGCTGCAGGAAATGAGGTTTCCCTTGGTAACTAGGAAAGGGTATCTGCATCTCTGAGAGGAGGACGACTGTGTTCTTAGAGCTTTGTGTTTTGAACAGGTCCTTGAACACTCACACACACACCTGCTTCAGTGTTTCTTGATTTCGGAAATGTGATCAAATAGAAATTAGCCATTTGGTGGAAAAGTGGGTGCATGTATGCGTGTGCACGTGTGTGTGTGCACATGTGTGTCTATGTTGGGGTGAGGGTGGGAAAGTTCATTAAACACATCAGAACCTCTACTCCTGGTTAAGCCATGTGGAGATGGAGTTGACATGGAGTAGAAACTGTACTGCAAAGTCAAGTTTGTGGGATTCCAAAGAGTTGTATGATCAGGACCTTCACTGCCAGCCTCTGGCCCCACTGTCTACCGTCTACTTCCATCTCATCCTAAAATCATGCTCAGGGCCAACCAGCTGTGGGTAGGATAGACAAAGGCAGGGGCACCTGGGTGGCTCAGTCAGTTAAGAGTCTGACTCTTGATTTCGACTCAGGTCGTGATCTTAGGGTCTTGGGTTTGAGACCTGCATCGGGCTCCACGTTGGACATGGAGCCTGCTTGGGATTCTCTCTCTCCCTCTCTCTCGGCCCTCTCCACTCCTCTCCCTATACCTGCTTGAACCTGCCTGTTCAAGCATGTGATCTCTCGAAAGAAAGAAAGAAAAAAAGAAAGAAAGAAAGAAAGAAAAGAGAGAAAAGAAAAAGAAAAAGAAAAAGAAAAAAAAGAAAAAGAAAAAAAGAAAAAGAACAGATTTGGGACTAGGACATATCAGGATTATTATCCCAACTCTCCCACTTACTATTAGCTATGTGCCCCTGAGCAAGTCACTTCACCTCTCTGAGCCCCAGTTTTTTATGTCAACTGGAGATCATTTGAGTGTCTAATGCATGTAAATCCATGTAAAGCCCTCAGCAATAGAAGACACTGACTCTCAGGGAAGTTTCTTGATTGGTTTGGGAAGCTGGGTCCTGCACTGGGAGACACAAGCCTCATTTGGTTTGGGGGCTCTGGGTCAGAGCTGGGTAAATAGGTACTAGCAGCTACCACTTATTGGTGCTTTACCTACTCAGACCCACATTTCCTCATAACCACCCTGTAGGCTGGGTACTATCTATCTCCATTTTGCGGAGGAGAAAATGGAGGTGTTGAGAAATAAAGTGACTTTCCCTGGGTCACAAAATGAGCAAGTAGTAGAGCAGGGATGGGAAGACAAGGGCTATAAAACGGAGGAGGAAGTGCCAGCAGGCAGCCACGGTGTAGACTGTGCTGTTAGCCTGGAGCTGGCTGGGCCCCCCTCCCCAAGGTCTCAGCCTCCTGGGGGCCCCTATGCCACCCCCCTCTGGGCCGGTGCAACCCTTCTTTACTATTAGCCAAGCATACCACCCTGAAAACAGTGGCTTGGAGCTGACTGTGGGAGGCGGCCAAGGGCTAGCTCAGCAGAAACGACAAACCTCCCACTTTAGCCCCTTGTGTGAAGCTAAAATTAACAACTTTCCCAACTGCAAACAAATGCAGTTGCTGAACCTGCATTCCCTTCCCTTGCTTCTGCTGCCACTGGCTTCCTGGGCACCATCCCAACTCCACGCCCTCCCTGGCCACGCCCATAGGGCTGAGCTCCATTGTGAGGGGGGCTGCTGCAGGGGAGGCTGATACCTCTGCAGGAATGTGGGCCAGGGTCCCAGAAGAGGCCCAGGACATCCAGCAACTCCAGGTAAGGTCAAACATCTCCCTGCTACCATCCATCCTACCTTCTGGCTCCTCCCTTTGTCCTTTTGTTACCCCAAATCTTTGGCTACAGCTAAGTCCAGTAGCTATTTGTGCTGACCCTCAATTAGCCAGGGTATTCCACATTTCCGCTTCACTAGAGCCTTTTTGCCAGCTACCATCAACTCTTCTCCATCTGCTGTCAGTAGCCTCTAAAACGGCCCCCCAAATCTCCTGATAGTCACATGCTTATGTATACCTTCTTTCTGTGTGGGAGCTAGACCTAGTGGCTCATTTCTAATGAAAAGAGTATGGCAGAAGGGATGGCATAACACTTCCAAGATAAGGTTATAAAAAGACTGTGGCTTCGGCCTTGAGCTGGCCTGCTCTTGGTCATGCTCTTGCTCTCTCTCTCTCTCTCTCTCTCTGATCAATCAAACCGGAGGAAGCAAGCTGCCATGTTGTAAGCAGCCTCCTGGAGAGGCCCACATGACATGGCAAGGAACTGAAACTCTCAAAGCCTGCTGGCAACCACATGAATGAGTTTGGAGGTAGATCTTTCAACCCCAACTGAGTCTTCAGTTATTACAGCTTTACCACAACCTCATGAGTGGCCTTGAGCCAGAACCACATAGTGAAGATACACTCAGACTCCTGACTCACAGAAACTGTAAAATGTTAAGTGTGTGCTGCCTTAGTTTTTATTCTTTTTTTAATATAAGATTTAATGTATTTTTTTGAGAGAGAGCGAGAGAGGTCACAGAGGGAGAAGAAGAGGGAGATGCAGACTCCCTGTTGAGTGCGGAGCCTAACACAGGGTTCCATCCCAGGGCCCTGAGATCAGGACCTGAGTCAAAATCAAGAGTCGGATGCTTAACCAACTGAGCCACCCAGGTGCCCAAATGTTTGTTGTTTTAAATGGCTATGTTTTGGGATCATTACATGGCAGTAAGATAACTACTGTACCACCCTGTGTCATCCCACTCCCTCAAAGCTCCTCTTTTTCCCAAGTGACAACGATAGCCAATGACCTAATGTTTAAGTTTTTTTTTCAAGATTTTATTTATTTATTAGAGAGAGAGAGAGAGGCACAGACACAGGCAGAGGGAGAAGCAGGCTCCATGCAGGGAGCCCGATGGGGGACTCCATCCTGGGTCCCCAGGATCACACCCCTGGCTGAAGGCAGTGCTAAACCGCTGAGCCACCCGGGCTGCCCCCCCCCCTTTAAAAGTTGGATGAGGATACCTACATTCAGTTAAAAATGTTTGAGTCAAAAAAATAATAATAAAAATGTTTGAGTCATGGGGCACCTGGGTGGCTCAGTGGTTGAGTGTCTGCCTTTGGCTCAGGGCATGATCCTGGGGTCCTCGGATTGATTTCTGCATCAAGCTCCCCGTGGGGAGCCTACTTCTCCCTTTGCCTATGTCTCTGCCTCTGTGTGTGTGTCTCTCATGAACAAATTAATAAAATCTTTAAAAAAAATGCTTGAGTCTCCAGATTGCCACTAAAGAACAGTGGGGATTTCAGATACTGGTAGCAGGAAAAGATTATTGGAGCAGAGGACCCACTTACTTTGTAAGCATTAGTCCTGAGCCTAGGCAATGCTCCCAGCTTCTTTGAACCCCCAGATGATCAAATTGTGTCCCCAAACAACTCAAGGTTCATGACAGTATCCAGATTGCAACCTTTCATACCAGTTTTGTTCTTGGATAATGGTAGCTAAAGTTTACTGAGTACTAACTAAATGTCAGACACTTTTCTGAGCACTTTTTCTGAGCACTTTTCTGAGCACTTAAATGATGAATTTATTTAATCCTCACAAGAGCTCCATTCTACAGGGGAGGAAACTGAGGCACAGAAGAGGTAAGTAAACTGTCCGAGTTCAGAGTCAGTAAGTGGCAGAGTGGGGATTTGAGCCCATGTTAGTCATAACCATGTTCCTGGAGGGGAGCCCACATGTACTGGGCAGGAGGGACTCTGGTTATCAGAAATTGGACCTTTCATCTCTTTCATCTTCCTCGTATTTCCTGGCTCAAAAACTGACAGCGGCTGTCCACTGCTTTACAGATTAAATTCAAAGTCCTCTTCATGACCCTTACCACAATTTGGCCCCAGCCCACATCTCTTTCTCTCTTCTCTGCCATGTAACTTTTGCTTCTAACTGCAAGAATCCCCTGATTTTCTCCCACCTGTTAGCTATCTTCCTGACCTGGCCAATGTTTCTAGTTGGAAACTAGTAGATGTGACACAGAAAGGGTTTTATGGTCAGATCACCTGGAGAAATCTCAAAGATCTTTCCTCTTATTTTTTAAAAATTTCAAAAAAAGATTTTATTTATTTATTTGAGAGAGAGGGAGAGAAGAGAGAGAGAGAGAGAGAAGCAGGGGAGAAGTTGACTCCCTGCTCAGCAGGGAGCCTGATGCGGAGCTGGATCCTGGGACTCCAGGATCATGGCCTGAGTCAAAGGCAGACGCTTAACCCACTGAGCCACCCAGGCACCCCAAGACCTTTCGTCTTATAGTGGCCATCTCAGATTCCGAGGAGATGACTGTGAATCCTCTGAGTGGAAATGCATCTGTTTTGCCAGAGTGAGACTAATGCTCCTAATAGTAGTGATCAAAGCTCTGTACCCTTGCACTTTACCCAGCAAAACTCCATCTCCTTCTGAAAGCCTTCCCCACTCCCTCCTGCCTGTCAGTTCTCTGTCCTCAGGCCATTCAATTCTTAGCTAAAATGTCACTTCTGCACAGAAGCCTTCCCCACCCCCACCCCCGACTGCCCCAGCTGAAGTAGCTGGGACTTTTCACCCTGGTCCCTTGTTTCTTTTCTTCCTGGCACTTACCAATGCCAATAGTGATGATTTATGGGTCTACTTTTTAATATTTTATTTATTCATGAGAGACACACAGAGAGAGGCAGAGACAAACAGAGGGAGAAGCTGGCTCCCTCCCCTGCGGGGAGCCTGATTTGGGACTCGATCCCAGCACCCTGGGATCATGACCTGAGCCAAAGGCAGATACTCAATTACTGAGCCACTCAGACATCCCTATGTGACTGCTTTTTCAGTGTGTTCCCGTGGAAACAGACGCTCCATGAGGGCAGGGATTTTTGTCTGTCCCATGTCCCTAGGACCTATAACAGTCGTGGGCACATATTGAAAGTGGTGGGTAGCCGTCAAGAATGTGTTGGGGGAATAAAAAAGATGTTTCCCCTGGGAGCTCCTTTTGTGTGTTATTCCCTAGCTAGAGAACAAGTATCCTGAGGGCCGAGCCTACGTCATAGTCGTCAACTTCCCATGGCATCTAGAATAACACTGGGTCCAAGTAAATCCTGAGACCATACCAGTAAAATAAAATTGGTGAGATGTCTGGCCCCATGCTCCATCCGTTAACTGCACTGCTCTGCCTCAACAGGCTGCTGGGGATGTGGGGGGCCAGGGATGAAGAGCAGGTGCAGCCTTCTTTTTTTTTTTTTTTAACCGCATGATGTCCTAGCCTTGGATTTCACAAAGGGGTGATGGGGGTGAGGGGGCAGAGGGTTGGCAGATTTTCAGCAGTTTCGGGGCAGTGCAGAGTTTGCAGGGCAGAAGGTACAGCAAAGTTCAAAGGAAAGATGGAAAGGGCCATCGTCCCAAAGCCACACGTGTCGGAGAAAAGTGATCTCAGTCCTGGGGCTGGAGTGGGCATTCAGCAACCAAACTGTAAGGTCCTCAGGACTTTTTTGAGAGTTCAAAGCAAACTCTGGGGTTCTCTGTGTGAGTTAGGGACCAGTCTACTACCGGGGACCTTGGTGACCTGGTGTGGGAGAGGGAGATGAGAGGAGGCACCAGAGAGAGAGACAGAGAGACAGAGACAGAGACAGAGACAGAGACAGAGAAAGCCTGGGGTCTTCACATCTGAGAATGGAATTGAGGGAGAGGAAAACAGCCCATTTCCTAACCTTAATGCAGTTAGGCAGCAGAATAAACTGCCTAGTGAGGAGGTGGACTCACTGGCGTTAGAGGCATTTGAACTAGGGGAAATCACATCCTTTGGGGGGTTATCAGTACCAGTGAACCCTTCCTGGCTTCGGGCGCTGTAGCTCAAATGCATCCGTGTGTTTGTGCACTCACACAGACATACTCACACTCCCACACCCTGTGAGAGGGGAAATGACCCTGCTCCATCTCCTTGGTTCCACTGATGATGAAAGGGCTGGTGTGCCACAATGACTTTTATCCCTTCTCCCTCCTGGCAAGTCAATTCTGTGATCCCGATGTGCCCCCTGCAAATATCCTAGTGTCCCCTAGGCCTCCTCAGTCAGGAAAGATTCAACCAGCTTGCAGCAGATTTACCTTCTCTCTCTCTCTCTCTCTCTCTCTCTCTCACACACACACAGCCTGAATACTTTCTCATCACCACTGCTCTCCCTTTCTCTTCCTCTCTCTCTGCCTCCCTTCTTCCCCCTCTGTCCCTCCCTATCCTGAGCCATTTTCAATAGATATCAGCTGGACACTTTTGCCCTTCTGCCTCCTGCCTTTGTGCGCCCCCAGCCGTTTTGATCCTTGACCCCTCCCGGATTCTCTTGGCAAAAGGCAAGGGTTTTCTCCGCCTCTGGAAGTATCTCTGGCATCTCCTTTCCTTGCCTTTCCCCCCTGCCCCTGCACTCTCATTCTAGCACAAATCTCAAAAGCCCCCTCCACTCCATTGAAGGGAAGAGGAAAGAATGAGACCCAAATAAAGTGGATCAATGGGAAGACTGAGAAATTGACATTGCACCAGAGGTCTGGGAGGAAACAGTGGACATTAGGCAGGGAATGGAAGGGGAAAGGCCCTAGCTGAGAAGCCAATGACCACAAATGGCCCTGCAGGGTCCTGGTCTGGCCAAAGCTGCTCCGCTGTCTCACTGTGGGCTCAGAGCCCAGAGCACGAGCCTCCACCAGGGGATGGCTGGTGGAAAAACCTCGAAGTGGGGGGAGCTGGTTTCCAGCACTCCGTCTTGATTTCCTCCCCTTTTAAGTTCCCTCTCCCAGATTCCCAAAGCCTTTTCCCCCTGTCCCAAGAGTCTTGTACAGCCTCCCCACAGCTAAACTCAGGCATCTGTGTCCCATTTCTGCAGAACCTTGGGAGGATAGAGTCATTTGTGTATCCAGGTGTGAAACGGTGGGGCATAGCTGAAAGCTAAACTCCACCGAGCTATTGTGTGGATGTTAATAGATTGTACTCAGAAGAGGAAAACGGGAGGATGGTGAGCTGTGGTCAAATACATTCTGGAAACCTTAAGTAATGTTAGCAGGTTCTTCTACTTGTGGGACTTCTCAGGGCCTTTCATGTGCTAAGGCGCACTGTGAAGGCCTAAGAGGGGGGATACAGCATTTCTCAGACATATTTGGCCATTGAATCTTTTCTTATTTTTGTAGAGCAGCTTACAGGGCAAGTGTTTTATTTGATGCCTTTCCCCTGTTGTGAGAATAGCATGTGTGTTTTCACAACAGGCTTTAAGACTTACCCCTAAAAGAGTGACCACAATGGTGGGAAAGTAGGCTCCCTTACAGTTAGTGGAGGCAGTGATGTTTACACTGGATCAAGCACTGTGTGTGTGTATGTATGTATGTATGTATGTATGTATCTATCTATCTACCTATAAAATCAAGGCTCAAAGGGAAAAGTTTTGACCAGAGGGCCCTGGTGCTATGGCTATTTCATGTCACACATTATGGGTGATTGCCACTTACCAGTTGGCTTGTTCTTATCCCATATAGTCCCAAGTTACTCTAATATTTAGGCTTTTAGGGCTGTGCCTGGGGGACTGGAATGGAGGAAATGAGGGGGCCTATCTCCCCCAAGACATTCCTATTTCTCACGTTGACATGCTCATGTTTAAGAGCTGGTCCTTCCTTTTTTTTTTTTTTTCTTTTTAAAGATTTTTATTTATTTATTCATAAGAGACACAGAGAAAGAGGCAGAGACATAGGCAGAGGGAGAAGCAGGTTCCCTGTAGGAAGCCTGATACAGGACTCTACCCCAGTATCCCGGGATCCTGACCTGAGCCGAAGGCAGTACTCAACCATTGAGCCACCCAGGTGCCCCCATGAACTGACCCTTCCTAAAGCATTTGACATTTGTGCTATTGTTCTCCACTGACACCACCAGTCCCCTAAACTCCATCCTCTAAAGCCTTCTATTTTTTTAAAGATTTTATTTATTTATTCATAGAGACAGAGAGAGAGAGAGGCAGAGACACAGGCAGAGGGAGAAGCAGGCATCATACAGAGAGCCTGACGTGGGACTTGATCCAGGGTCTCCAGGATCACGCCCTGGGCTGCAGGCGGTGCTAAACCGCTGCGCCACTGGGGCTGCCCACTCTAAAGCCTTCTAGAAGGAGGCTCAAGGAGGGCTGGCTGTGAGCCTCAGTCCTCTCTCTGGGTTTTCTCATATATGTGAACCAGGCATTTCTTTACAGGGCTGGGAAAATGGGGGCACGAGGGGGGGCTGTGCTCAGTCACACGGCACCCCCGTGAGCCTACTAAGTGACCTGACCACACAGGCTGCCACAAGGAGCCTCCACTGGCTCCTGCCAAAAGAAATGGGATGTGGGGGCCCTTTCTACCTGCTAGATGGGATGCTACCCAATTCACGAGTCACTGAAGAAGCCAATTAGATCTTTGAATCTAGAAAAAGAAATGAGAGAGAGAGAGAGAGCACTGAGATGCTCTTCAACCTGGTAAGCTGAGGGGTGGGCAGCAAGCAGCTCCTTTGAAAGAAAGGGACTTAGTCTTGGGAAGGGTTGGTTGCCTGGGAACAAGATGTTATCCTCAGTTTGGCTATCGTGGCCATTGCTGCTAGAAACATCGGGGTGCAGGTGTCCCGGCGTTTCATTGCATTTGTATCTTTGGGGTAAATCCCCAACAGTGCAATTGCTGGGTCGTAGGGCAGATTCTGGGAAACAAACTAGGGGTGGTAGAAGGGGAGGAGGGTGGGGGGTGGGAGTGAATGGGTGACGGGCACTGGGTGTTATTCTGTATGTTAGTAAATTGAACACCAATAAAAAATAAATTAAAAAAAAATTAAAAAAAAAAAAAAAAAAAAAAAAAGATGTTATCCTCCATAAAACTGAGTGCTCTCCAAAGATGAAAACTGTACATTATCAAGCTCTTCATAAAAGCCATGTCCACTGTACTCTGTGCTGGTTAGAGCACCACAGCAGGACTGTGTTCAGTTCTGGGCAGGACCCCTAAGAAGCATTCTCACAGACTGGAGTGTTACCAAAGGAAAGTGAGATACCCTAAGGCCAATAGGGTAAGGCTTCTTCTAGGCCCTGGACTGCTGTTGAAAGCTGTGAATCCAGAGGGAAGACATGTAGGTATGCTTAGACAATTTTTTTTAAAGTTCAGGCTTGAACTCACAAGCCTGACATCAAGACCTGAGCTGATACCAGCATTGGACGCTTAACCAGCTGAGCCACCCAGACATCCCCCACTTACCCAACATTTTACATCCAATTCCAGGAGGTTCATGGACCTCCAGGTTAAGAAGTTCAGCTGTGGAATAAAACCACAAAAGGAATCACTGAGCAAATTGAGGGCAGGCCACTCAAAAATGTGCTGCATTGGCATACTGATTATTTTAACTAAAAGTTACTTAAGAAATAGCCAGTGCAAAAACAAAAACAAAAACAAAAACATTCTGACCCCCCACTTTGTTTCCAGAAAGGAAAGAAATCTCCCACATGAAAGGTTCCTTCCCTGTCCCAGGAGGTAAAGAGACATCCTTATTACCAGAGACAGGGAATTTATGGCTGAGAAGGCTGTAGAGATAAACCTGTTACTTTTTACTAATTTACTACCCTAGCCCTGATTCTGTTTAGAATTCCTCACTAATTGAAGCTCCCAAACATCAGTATCTTTGTCCTGTCAATTCATCACAGATTTATTGTTTCTTTGTCTGAAAAGTATAAAGAACTGCTTTCCTTGGTCACTTCTTTAGGTCTCAATTGCATTATTGGGCTTCTGTGTGCATGTAATGAAACTCTGGGTTTTTTTTTCTCTTGTTAATCTGTCTTAGGTCAATTTAACTCTTAGGCCAGCTAGAAGAATCTTGAAGAGTAGAAAAAAATTTCCTCCCCAACAGCAGATTTAGCCACAAAGGGTCAAATAAAGTGAAAGTCAAAAGACAGACATACTTGAGGAAATGTGATCACTATATTCAGATATTTTTAAGGGGCTGCCAAGAGAAAGAGAAAGAAGTTATTGGAAGAGACGGCTTTTAGCTCAGTCTCAAAAAAGTTCTAATTAGACTAGTTCAACCCTGGAATGGGCTCCCTTAGGAGGCAGTAGATGCCCTGCTGATGAAGGTTAAAAATTCGAAGGGGTAGACTGAACTAGATGATCTTTTAAGGACTGTCCTCCCAACCTTACACTGCCTCCCACTCGTGTGTTTCTGTCTCTGTCGCTGAGATCCTTCTGTGTTTACTGTAGTCACAATCTTGCCAATGAATAAACCCCAAAAAGTGAGAGCAGATGGGAAGTGGCCTCATGCTCTGGACTGCCTGTCCCCTCACTCTTCCACTCCCACCTTTGGGCATGTATCTTGCCAGCCCCCTTGCTAGGGCTCTCAGGTTTACCTGGTGCCAGCTAGTTAATCTGATTAACTCATCTGCACTAATGGGATCATGAATGCTAATGAATTAATGTGTTACCTTCCCAAGTGATATATTTGCATTTTTAACAGAGGTCTTAGGAGATAATGCCTTAACTGGAGTGATAAATGTTGAAATTTCAGCTATTTGGCAGTCTAGTGAAGAAGATATTTTTGGAAAGGGAACCTTTTTCCACCCTTCACATCATACCATCTGCTGGAAGAGGAAAAAACATGTCCCTGCCCTTGAGGGGTTTACAGTTTATAAAGTTGGGGAATTACAATTGCTGACATTTATTGAGCCTCTATCAAAGTGTGGGGCTCTGTGCTAAGTGCTGTATACACATTATGTTCAAGTCCTCACAACAATTATCTGATGTAAGTATTCTGCAGAGAAAGGAGCTGAACCTCAGAGAGGGGTTAAGTCACCTCGTACCTTCTTTCACTGATTCTAGATGTTCGATACCACGTTTTCTTGGATTTCCCTGAGATGGAAAAGGTGCTGCCAGCTAAACTACGATGAGCCATGGATTGTAAGAAGCATGTCACTTTTAGAAATGTTAAAATCGTGTCTTTGAAACACTGAAATACACTGTATGATAAGGCCAGCTCCAGAGTACATGCTCTGCCTAATGCTGTTCACATAACCCAAGTGAGAACCAGTGGGGGAACACTTTGATATGATAATATAGTGGCAAGCATATATTAATATTTTAATACAAAACAATTACATAAGGACAGAGAAGGTGGCACACTGAGTCTGAGGTAAGTGGTGGCACGTGTCGACAGGGTCGTGAACCTCAGCGGTGGGGGGGGGGGCGATGGCAACAGGGCCAGGATTCATGGTAGAGGGACTAGGTGATACAGGGTCTGAGGCTGAAGTGGAGGGAGGAGCAAAGAGCTGACTGTTGGGCATCAGGGAAGTTCGGTTTTGAGGTTATGCCACACTGGCTGGCTTGGTGTGTTAGGGAAACCCTTAGAGATAGGTTAGTTGGATGGGAAAGGGTTTTTGAAGGCCAGGATGAGAGATATCAGTTCGATATGATGGGCACACGGGGGCAATGGTTGATTCTTGAAGTTAATGCTAACATATTAGGAGAAGCACATTCTGGCCACCAGGATGAATTAAAGCCAGAGGCTTCCTGAGGGAGAAATCAGCACTGCACAAGAGGGTTGTGTCATCAGAGGCAGCAGGATTCCCGGGCATTATGAACCTTGAACTCTCAGCTCTGTCTCTTGACCTGCAGTCCCCTTCTCTCTGGACTGTGTTCCTCACCTTCCATCCACTGACAAGGGTTTGCTGAGCCCCTACTATGTGTCTGTGCTTATGACACTGCCCTGAATGACACACGGATCACAGGGGCCCCTGAAGAGCCCACTCTCTAGCTACAGAGGAAGGTACACACACAGGAAGGAAGTCAAGGCAATATGACATAGTATGATCAAGTGCCAGATTGTGGTGAACAAAAGGTCTGGATTCCAAAATGGAAGAGGAGGAACTGTGGGTGACTATTGTTTTCTTTTTTTCTGTATTCTCAAAGTTTTCCACTATGTATAGGTATTACTTTCATAATCACGGAAAAGTTAGAATTTAAAAAAAAGGAGGGCAGCCAATGAGGGCTGGAATGATCAGGAAGGCGTCACAGCAGCAGCTGGACTGGAGCTTGTTAGTTAGAGGATGTGATGGAAGGATTTGCAGAGATGGAAAAAAGGGGGCCACTGCAGGCTGGGGGGGCAGCAGAAAGTTGAATGCAGAGGGAAGGGTGAGCTCTGAGTGGGGTACAATGGGTCAGGGAGAGTAAGGAGACTGATGGAGTTTGGGGTCAGGAAGAAATAGGTCAGAGGCATTTTGTATATATGTTTATAGGATTATATATAGCATCTGTATACACAGTGAAGCTCAGCTGTTGTGGAAGGCAGGCCTCAGATACCAGGGAGAGGCGTTTCTATTTGATAGAGCAAAACGGAGCTATTATAGGCTCTTGAGCAGGGAAGTGACATGATGAAAGATGTCTTAAGGATATTCCTTTGGCAGCGACTTGAAGGGTGGCTTGACAGGGAAGGGGAGGCTGCACGCCGAAGGACCAGACAGGAGGCTGCGGCAGGAATCCAGGTGTGAGGGAGCGAGAGCCTGGGCTCTGATGGCAACAGTGGGAATGGTCAAGGAATTACAGATTCATGAGGTAGTGGTGAGAGATGAGCTGCCAAGGCATGGTGGTGACTGATGGTATGAGGAGAGGGTGACTCATCCCAAGGCTCAGTCCACGGGCTCCGGAAAGAATGATGGCATTGCTAATAGAGACAGAGATCCAGGAAAGGGCTCGGGGCTGGAGATTGGCATGGAGGCTAAGGCTGGAGAGGAGACACCACAAGTCTGGTTGTAGTTGGGGCGAATTTGAAGTGATGGTGAACTCCGAAGATCAAATGTCCTTAAAGGTAATGATGAAATGAAACCGGAGCTCAGGTTAAAGGCCAGCCTTTATCATTTCCAATAATCACCCAGAATTCCAAAGTGGGACAAGCTGCATTTAGACAGCATGGAAACCTCTGGGAGTGGGGAGGAAAAAAGCAGACCCAGGGATCCCTGGGTGGCGCAGCGGTTTGGCGCCTGCCTTTGGCCCAGGGCGCGATCCTGGAGACCCGGGATCGAATCCCACGTCGGGCTCCCGGTGCATGGAGCCTGCTTCTCCCTCTGCCTGTGTCTCTGCCTCATTCTCTCTCTCTCTCTCTCTGTGACTATCACAAATAAATAAAAATTAAAAAAAAATATTTAAAAAAAAAAAAAAAGCAGACCCAATAGCCAATTCCAGTTTGGACTTTGCAGGTGACGAACTCTAAACTATGGGTACCAGCAGGTTGGTGAGACTGTTTACAAAAATCCCCCTCCTGAGGTACCCGGGTGGCTCAGTCGGTTAAGCATCCAACTCTTGGTTTCAGCTCAGGTCATGATCTCAGAGTCGTGAGATCAAACCCTGCCTGAAGCCCCGGGACCCACATTGGGCCCTCGCACTCAGCGAGAAGTCTGCTTGGGATTCTCTCTCTCCCTCTCCCTCTGCACCCCCCACCCCACTCACTGGCACAGGTACTCATGCTCTCTCTTTCCCTCTAAAATAAATAAATAAATAAAACTTCTTTTTTTAAATCCCATTCCTTTTTCTGCCAGTCAGTGATTTCCCTACATATTTGAAAGATTACAGCTCGACTGTAGGTGACGAGACGAGTGTAGAACAACACTTCCTTTATTAATCATTATCTGCACTCTCAGTGATTTCGCTGATGGTGGCAACAGAGCCAGTGTGACACACAAAGCCCTCTGCAGCCTGGTGAGTGGGCTTATCTTCAGAGTCCCAGCCCACAGAGTCCAGACTCCTGGCCACCTTGATACAGGATCAGAGGCCAGGCCCATTAAGATATAATCTGGGTGCCTCAGTCTCCCTGTGTCAACTGGAAAAGGTATGGGTAGCTGACTTGCTTGGGTCTGGGTTAGAAGTGGGAAGATAAACAGAACAATTAACGAAGGGAAAACTGCAGTAATAAAAGATGAAGCTTGGGAGAGAAACAGTGAGCATACACTGCTGCAGGATTTCCAAAATGAGAGGTCTTGGTTGACCGGTTGACTACCATGCCACTTGGCACCACCATGTCACCTTCTGGCCACTTTTAATGAATGGGCTTTTCCATGCAGAGGGTCATAAATAGGACAATGGCTCCAGTCAATGACTTGGATTCCCTCTTTCCAATCTCCTACCTCCATAAGCATCTTCCACTTGGGACACCTGCCCACTTCTCAACCACCCTCCTTCCAACCATCACTCCTACCTCAAACCAGCAACCAGAGGACTGATCTGAAATCAGACCAGAAATCTTCAGCAGGGAAATTCTGGAAACCGCTGGCCGACAGACTATGCAGTATGAGAGTGTGTGTGTATGTGTGTGTATGCATGTGTGTGTGCGCACATACACATGTGAGTGTTCATTCACCAGTCTAACCATCTGTTTCTCTGTTTTCCCAGTGGGTTTGGATCAGAGGCAAAGAGAGATCTGTTTGGGTGGTCCTACTCTTGGAGCTGAGCTCTCTTGGTGGTTAGGAGCCTACAGCCTGGGCAGACTCATACATCTTTAGAAGACATCATTCCTTACCCCAAGAAGAACCAGTGAGAGAAAGGGGCTAAAATCCCACAAATATCCCTTTATCTTCAGTTCTCTATTCCCTTCCAACCCAGGGATGAGGGGCTGGGCCCAGACACCTGCCTGGGGCTGATCTTCTGGGGGTTGGGCAGGGAGGGGAGAGCTGGTGGGAGAGCAAATGGGCAGGCAGAGGCCTCTGCCATCACCCTCACACCCACCTGTGGGCTCCTCACTTATTTCTCTCCTACCAGCTGTAACAACAGAGCTCCTGCTGACATAAAAGTGCTGTGGTAGCTCTCCCCATGCCCTGGCACAGGTATGACCTCCACTGGGACTATCCCAAGTGCTGAGAGGCGTTTTCAAACTTATTCCACCAGGGAAGCTGAAAGGCGTCTCTTCTTCGATGTCAACGCCCTGAGAGGTCTCAGGAATTTGAAACGGACAGCCCCTGCCTCCAGCTTCCCTAATGGAGGTAGAGCACTCAGCACTCCATCTCTGCCATCATCTCACTCGGATTCTGCAGCCAGATTCCCCATTGCTCCCTCTTTCCTGTCCTTCAGGTGGAGGCACTAAAGGTCCCAGGTGCAAATCTACTTTCCCTGGGATGGTTAACTGACTAACTCCTTATTTCCTAGCTCCCCCTGACATCATGACATGTGAAGGCTCCGAGGGCAGGAGGTGAAGAGGGTGTGAGTACTGGGAGTACAGGAGGCAAAAACAAGTGGAGAGCATCTACTTGGTGGCTTACCAGCCATGCGGAAGGCTGAAGTGACTTTTGGGCCTGACCCTCTTCTTCTTGCCTACTGCCATAGCTCTAACTCCCTCTCGCCTGGAATGCTGTAGTATTTTACAAGCTGGTCTCAATTCCTCCTTGTTTCACTCAAGCGGTTTCCTATCACACTGCTAACCATCCTGCAACACTCCGCATGAATCCTCCAACAGCCCTTCGGGGTCTCTTCAAGTCCAGACTGCCCAGGCTGACATCAAAGGCCCTCCAAATCCAAGTACCCCTTAGCCCCCAAGTCAGTTTCCCTCACTGCCTTGCCTCTGGAAGTCTGCTCCTTTGCTGGTCAACAGTCTCAATCTCATACATTTCCCAAAACCTAACTCAAAGTTTAGCATCTTCTGGAAAGCCTCTCCCTCCCTTCTAGCCCATACTGGTCCCTCCCTGTGCTCTGAACCCCTACGGCGCTTAGAGTTTAAGGCATATAATATAGCATGTAATTGTCTTCCAAGTTTTATTATTCTTAGTTGCTTCACATGGGCAAGTATTACTTTTCTGTTAAATCATGTATTTCTAAAGAGCAGGCCCTTTGTTCTCCCCTTCTCATCCTGACGTGGGTATTGGGCTAAACCCAGGGGTTCTCAATCGACTCCTGTTGCCTTGCCTTAACTTCAAAATGAAGGAAGAATGAGATGAATAAAGGCCCTCTGAGGATCTTCTCTGTCCGTCCATATTCATTCTCTCTCTCTCTCTCTCTCTCTCTCTCTCTCAATGTTCCAGGCAGTTGAAGAGCTGAGGCTGCCCAGAGAGGCCTAGCCAACCAATCCGCTGTCAGATCTCTAGTTTTCAGTACACTCCCACCTCCTAAGGCTTTTCGAGCAGATCAATAATGCTGCTTAAGTGATCAATCTGAGACACAATGGGCTGCAGGGGCCAGTGTTTGATTAACTTTAGAGAATAAATGTATTCTGGAGGAGACAGAGGAGGGAGGGAGAAACAGAAGAGAAAGCAGGAAGAAAGATGATCTGGGGGAAGGGAAAGGGAGATCTTTTATGAATGGGGATATGATAGAATGGAGCTGAGAGTAGTTCTCACCTGATCTGATTCCACAGCAAGTTCTTATTGCGGCAACCAAATAATCTGAGGTTGTGCTCAGAGCCCACTGATTATCCCAGGGCTGCCGGGCAATCTTTGACCTTGGCAGGACCATTGCTGCCATGGGGTGCTGAGGGCCTAAGAGTGGATGGAGAGGTAGGTGTGGGATGGAGACTGAAGGGGAGCCTAAGGAAGGGCTTGGGCCATGAGGAGTGCTCCCTGGCAGAGTCTACAGTAATCCCAAGCTCTTGCATCCTTTGAGGCCCAACCCAAGACTGGTGACTCTGATAGCCATGGTGATATGGGACAGTTGGCCAATCCGCAAGGTGTGATAACAGCATTACCTTCTTACCAGCATACCTCATATGTATACCTGTCCATTGGTATATATACCATCTTTCCTCCCAAGGTTCTGGGTCTGGAAATCCAATTATTTGGCCATTAACAAAAAAGAAGAAGGCCCTTTCTGATTTTTTTCTGGAGGGCCCAAACTAGCTATACCACTCATCACAATTTTTTCTGGAAAAGATAGTGTTGTCTGGAAAGAAAAAAAATCAGAGCAGATGGCTGATTACTGGGAGAAAGAGAGGTCCTCCTTTAATCTAACCATGATTCCTGCTGCTCTCATTAAAAACCCATCCTTCACAGATAATGGGATTGTTACTCCCCTTATTACAAAGCCTCAGCATCACCTTTGACTCTTCTTCCTCCCTCATCCTGCTCATCCAATTGGTAGGCAGATTGTTTTTTTTTTCTACCTCCAATACTGACCAAGCCACCTCCATCTTTCTATCCCCATATGACTCTTGTAAAACCAGCCTTCATGCCTCCAAAATGACCCTATTTGAATCAATCTGCCAAAGGAAGAAAATTTAAAAAAGGAAAAATGAGACTGAATCTAAGGAAACGTAGAGCTAATTTCTACTTACAAGAGATACAGGGAATTGCCGAACAAGCTAAACAACAAGAGGTAGTAAACAGACCAGAATGTAGGACAGCATGCACAACAACCAGCCTGCCGTCTCTAATAAGTCAAAGAGAGACAATTTTTGAAAGGGCCTCAAGATACATAATGACCAAATGTAATGTGTTGGGCTTTTTGGGGTATTGATTCTAACGAACCAACTGTAAAACAAGTTTTGAGCTAGTTGAGGACACCTGATTATGGACCGGATCCTGGATAGTGCAAAAGCATCATTGTTACTTTTGTCTGCTGTGTTAATGAGGCTATGGTTATGTGAGAAAATGTCTGTGTTTTAGAGATGCAGAGAGAAGTATTAGGAGTGAAGAGACAAGAGTGATGTCCAGATTTTGTTTTAAAACAAAGCAAAGGATTAAAAGGATAAAGGAAGCAAATATGGCAAAGTCCTGGTAATTACTTAATGTGGATAATGGGTAAATGGGGTTATTATGTATTTTATCTATTTCTTTGAGAAATGTTTATAATAAAAAGCAGAGGTAGGCAGTACCGGTGGCCCAGCGGTTTAGCACCGCCTTCAGCCCGGGGTGTGATCCTGGAGACCCAGGATCGAGTCCCACATCAGGCTCCCTGCATGGAGCCTGCTTCTCCCTCTGCCTGTGTCTCTGCCTCTCTCTCTCTCTCTCTGTCTCTCATGAATAAATAAATAAAACCTTTAAAAAAAAAAAGCAAAGGTAGTAGCCATCCACTGTACCCCAGTCTCCCTTTCTGGCTTTATCTTCCATTCCTACCTCATTTCTCTGTGAGTCTATGACACAGCTACTCTACATACTTGCTCACGTGATTCTTGCCTGAACTTCATTCCTTCATTTGTTCATTAATTCATTTGTTTATTTGGCAAATATCTATCCAGGGCCTCTTAAATGCACTAGGCACTGTAAATGCAAAATCACTGGGACAGAGGACAAGGGACGTCCTTCATCTTTATATCCTCCCCAGCAACCAGCACAGCACCTTGCACATGATGGGTGCTCAGCAAATGTTTATTGAGCTGATGCACAGGGGGAGATGTGATAGAATTCCACTCTAATATGATCCAATGAGTATTTAATCCCACCCAACAGACGCTTATTGAATACCTACTGCATGGGGGGCATTGTGTGCTATAGGGATGAAAAGAGAAACAAAAAACACCAGGCTCTTTCTTCCACTGAGCTTATGAGGTAGATCACACATGCCCATATGAGAAGTTATTTTTGTATGTGAAGAATATATGAGTTAATGATTCAAGCCATGGGAGTGGGGTGTATGAGTGATGTACTTGACAAATGTATTTTATTTATTTATTTTTAAAAAGATTTTATTTATTTATTCACGAGAGACACACAGAGAGAGGAAGAGACATAGGCAGAGGGACAAGTAGGCTCCCTGCAGGGAACCTGAGGCAGGAGTCGATCCCAGAACCCCGGATCATGCCCTGGGCCAAAGCCAGACACTCAACCGTTGACGCCTCAACCCAGGCATCCTTGTATTTTAGAGCCAGTTAAGGGAAGGAAGAGTTCATAGTGGGGAGAAAGGTCACTTGAGTCTAGAATGATCCCAGAAGACTTCACAGAGGAGGTGAATTTAACTGTAGCATTGAAGGATGAGCACAGTGGTACTGGATGGGAGGGAATACAGGCAAGGAGGGAGGGGTATACCTGGTCAGTGGGATGGCATGAACAAGAGCACAGGTGCCCCCCAAATGTACAAAAGACATGTCTAGGAGACCCTGAGGAAAGTAATTTGGCTGGAGTGGAGGGTCCATGAGGGACTATTTCTCCTGAAGCAGAAGTTCCCATGGTGGGACCTAGGAATCTACAAGTGATTTTGAGAAACACTAAGATTTGAGAGTACATCATGGGGACAAGCAGTGTGGAATAAAGCTCTAAGAGTATACAATATTAGGCCCAGTCAAGGAGAGTCATGGATGTCAAGCTAAGGAAGCTGAAATTTATCCCACAGGCCATCAGGTACCCCTCAAGGGTGTTGGTCAAAAGTATCACGAATAATGGAGATTTGGGAACATGAATGTGGCAGGTGTGGAAATCACAGACTGGCTCGGAAAGACACTAGGGGGTGGGGTGGATCAGGGTACAGTTGGATGGTTCTGAGGCTTCTAGTCTGGGACATGAGCAGTTTTGTGTAACAGAGGTCAGAAGAACAAGTCATCTTTGAGACATAATGAGATGAGGGTGTGTGTTGAGTCTGATGTGATAACAGACTATCTGAGGGAAAATATTCAGCAGGTAGCTGGGAATACAGGAGTGGTATTCAAGAGAGAGGTTATGTTGAGGCTAGAGAAGTGAGAAGGGTCAGTAGAGGGGTGGGAGGGGAGGCCAGGACACAGTCCTGTGCCTCTGGTGACAGAGGAAGTGGAGAGCAAGAGGAGGTGGAGAACACCCTGATTTGAGGGGTGGGAGGAGGGACTAGCAAAGCAGAGAAAAAAGGAGGGGTCACGGGGGGGTGGAAGGAGACACAGACAGTATAACCAGGCAGAGGGCTCTTCAAAAACTCAGGGATGGCTAGTAGTCTGGCTAATGCCAAAGTGAAGTTGAGGGTTAGGAAAGGTCACTAGCGGGATCCCTGGGTGGTGCAGCGGTTGAGCGCCTGCCTTTGGCCCAGGGCACGATCCTGGAGACCCAGGATCGAATCCCACATCGGGCTCCCGGTGCATGGAGCCTGCTTCTCCCTCTGCCTGTGTCTCTGCGCCTCTCTCTCTCTCTCTGTGACTATCATAAATAAATAAAAATTTAAAAAAAAAAAAAGGAAAGGTCACTAGCTATGGAATGCATACAGAGACCCACTCATCTCATGTTTGTCAACACAGACAGGCCCAGTGGCTCCTCCATATAGCAGGGAGCTTTGTCTCTCTCTCTCTCTCTCTGTGTCTCCATCCCCACTTCCTCCTCCTCCTCCCCCTGCCTGCATGTCAGACACACACTCCGATTTCCAAGTTCATTTTCAGACTGCCCAGGGGAATAAGGTGCTAGCATGCCACTGAGCTGTTTGGGCTGCTAACCTTCCATCGTAAGTATGGTGCTCTTAGAAAAGGGGACGCTGCCTGGATGGGAATGAATAAAGAGCCCCAAGATCCCTCCCCTCTCCTTACCAGCTCAGCTGGGGGACGGGGGAGGGCCAGCACTGGAAGGGAGGGAAGAAGGTATGCTTCCCTCCCCATCAGCCCCTAGCCCTTGGATTTCTCAGCAGAGCTGCAAGGTCCAGCCTGTTTTGAGTCCTTCATTTTGGTTGCTGATAATGCAAGAGAATGTTTATCTTTTTGAATTTATGGGAAGAAGGAAAACAGAAGTCCTTGAGAGAAGAGCCAGAACAGTTTTCTGCTACTAATGCTAATAGCCTTAAGGCTGGCCCACAGCTGAAGCTCACTTGGGTGTGGCTTCCGCCCAGGGGCCTGTCCAAGCTAACGGTCATTGCCCACAATGAATGAGGACTGTCCCAGCTCCCCCTAGAAATGACTGCTAGGGCCCTGTGAAGGCATGAACGCCCATAAGCCAAGCTTGTCTGCATGTGCCTCACTTCCCACAATTTGCTCCAGGTGTGTGTGTGTGGCATGCGTGCGTGTGTGTATATATGTGTGTGCACCCGCACGTGCATCTTAAGGTTTCAGCTATAGCCTAGAGGCTCCCAAAGACAGGAATCCTTTTTCTATTGCATTGGTGCCACATTCTCAGGATGCTTTGTCTGGTGCTGACCAATCCTTTCTGCAGAGTTGGGGGGGGGAGGATATAGGGTGCTTCTGTTGTCCTGCATCCACCCTGTCCTGCATCTACCTGGGCTCCCACCAAGGGCTGGAGTGGGGACTACTGCAGTGGGGCAGTGCCAGACCAATGCCTCTCCTCCACCCATGCCTCCCTGAGCCCCCCTGGACTCCCTCCTCCACCCCAGCCCCAGGATTGCAACTGCCTCACCCCCACCCCAAGTCCTGGCCAGCTTGTTGCTGCTGTCAGCCACTTTTTCAACCCACTATTGCTCCCAAAGGACCTCACTGGTGGCAAAATACCCCAATCAGGCCACAGGGCTCACTTCCCAAAACCCTGGGACTGTGCCACTCACAGGTGGGGAAGGTCCCCCTGACTCATTAAAAATGGGGCCTGCAGCCTCCTAAGAGTCCTTAGCCTCCTCATTCAAGGAGGCAGATGCTCCGTTGCACTGTCTGAAGCCACAGCACCAACAGCATCACTAGCTTGTGTTTATGAGGGCACTTGCTGGTTTAGGGCAGCTAGCCCTGCCAGTCTGCAGGACACCTCAGATCTGAAAGATGCTCAGAGCCAGGAGCCCAGGGCTCCCACCACCCCTACCCTGGCTGGCCTCCTCTCTCTGGTGGCCATCAGCCCACACTCGCAAGGTAGTTGTGGTGGTAGGTGTCGGTGGGAGAGAGAGGAGGATCCCTCTGCACACAGCAACGAGTGTTTCTCTCCCACTTGGATCACATCCCCTCCCTTGTCAGAATCCTGCAGTGGCTCCCAATTGCCTCTTGCATCAGTTTGAACCTTCTCTCTGTGGGCCTCAAAGCCCTCCATAATTACATCCCACCTTCCCACATCCCTACTCCCACACACACATCACGCATAACTCCGGGCCAGACAGAGACAGTAGATGATGCCATCCACAAATGTTCCAGCCTGGATCGGACCACAGGTGCCTGACAGCCCTACTAACAGAGCCATTCCTTTGCCTCCTTAAAAACGCAAATGTTACCTGAGAGGTGAAGGCAGTAAAACATTATCAGCTATGAGCACCTTGGCCAGGCAAGGACTATGCCATCTGATTTGACGGGGCAGGGAGCAAAGCCTGGCCAGAAAGGTCTAAGGGGTGGGGGAGGGGACCCAGAGGCTTTGGGAGCAGCCCATGGGAGGGGTGCAGGGACCAGGCTCTGACGTCGAAGCCATCTCTGTCACGACTTTACCAAGGGCTAGAATCTGACTCAGTGTCTCTACTTAAACCTGCCAGACCCACTCGACTTCCCCTCTCCTATCTTGCTGCCCCTTCCATACGCGTTATATCTTATTTCAACTCAGGGATGCCCTCACACCAAGCTGCTGGGGTTGAATTGCTTCTCTTGTATGAAAAAAAAAAAAAGGCACGAAATTGGGTAGAAGCCGGCATGTTTGCGGCAAGGCCAAGTCTTGTTGAGGTCTCCCTGGGGAGAACTGAGAGCCTTCAGCTCTTTGGAAATAGCCAGGGCTTCCTGGGAAGCCTCTCTGGGCTCCCGGAAAGCTGGGAACTGGATTCCCTAGGCTTCTGCAGTAAGCTTAACGGAAAAGGAAGGGGAGGGAGGGAGAGGCAGGGTCCCCCAGCTCAAAGCCAAAGTGCGCCTTTCACCCCAGTCCGCCAGCAGGGAAAACTCACTTGGGGCTTTTCTCTGAGTCAGCATAGATTCCGCACCCTCCACTCCTGAAAGGGGCGCCCCCAAGGGAACCTTGGTCTTATAACAATTTCCCCAAGGGGCAGGAGTCCAAAGACTGCCCCGCCCTCCACCAGAGCTGCAGGATGCTGAGACCACCCGGTGGACACTGGGGCTCTGCAGCTTTACCAGCATGCCAATGGGAGGGGACAGGTCCATCAGAATTTAGTATACACCGTGGTCAAGGGCTCCTGGGTGACACCTGCAAGGGTGGGGGTGCCACCTGCTTCTGGGGGGAGGCGTTAAGCATTTGCCCCTGCAGTGGTTTCAGTGTGTGTGCGCGCGTGCGCGCGCGCGCGCGTGTTTGTGTGTGTGTGTGTGTGTGCGCGCGCGCGCGCGCGCGCGCGCGCGGGGAGGAGGCAGGGGCTGGGATGGGGTTGGGGGAGGCCCAGGAGCTCCTGGGTGGAAGGGCACCACTCTCAGAGTTAGCAATGCTTCCCCCCACCCCAGAATGGAGTTCTTAAGGGCCCTGGTGTAGGTGTCTACAGTAGCTTGGGGTAGGGGTTGGCTGTGTGTTTGTGCGTGTGTGTGTGGGGGGGGAGGCAGCAGGTACTGGATCTGCAGTAATGTGCAGTTGTCATGTAGTTTCTCAGGGATACTCTGAGACAACACACACTCACATACACACTCTCCAAGCTCCAAAGCACCAGGCTGGGGAGTAGAAGTGTGTGTGTGTGTGTGTGTGTGTGTGTGTACAGGTTTTTTGGCACTGGGGAGGTATGCATAGCTATATGTGTTTGGGTGGACTGCTTAATTAGCATCCTGGTGGAGGGGCAAGTGTATCTGTGTGTGTGTGTGTGTGTGTGTGTGTGGTCTTTCGATGGGGGTGACTAGCTGAGCGCCGGGTCTGTGGTGCGGCTGTGTGTGCGTGTGCGCGCGCGTCCGTGTCCGCGTGTGAACATGGCCTCAGGAACCACACACATGCTTCAGACAGCTGTTTCTGGCAGCCCTGGGGCTCGAGCTTCTCCGGGCACCCCTGCTAAGTGGTCACCTCCCAGCAGCCAGGCCCCGCGTCTCGCCAGCTCTCCCAACTGTGCCCAGGGCTCCGGCGCACACACAAAGGCACCACAATGAACGCGCTGCACTCCCCTGCACTCGGCTCCTCACCCTGCATCCCCGGTGGCCGAGGCGAGCCCGCTAAGCCGGCGGCTCTCCCGGCAATGGGCGCGCAACCGGCCGCTCCCCACGCCCGCCCAAACTCCGGGCGGCCCGACGCTCGGCGCCCCCTGGCCTGACCCCGGCTCCCGGGGGCGCCCAAGCGCCGGGCGCCCCCGAGGCGGCCCGCAGCGGCAAGCTCCCGCCGCGACCCACTCCTGGCCCAGCTGAGCTAGCAGGCGCGCCCCCCGCTGAAGGCAGCGCGCCTCTTACCTTCTTCCTCCGCCTCTTCTTCCTCCTCCTCCTCCTCCTCGTCTGCAGCGGCGGCGGCGCGGCGGCGGCGGCGACGGCGGCGGGACTAGGGCGCCCGTGTCCCCGAGCCCGACACGGGCGTGGGGCTCAGTGGCGCCGGGCAGCGGGGCGGGCAGAGGCTGGCGGGGCGGCAGCAGCTGGCCCGGGACACGCGGAGCCGGGGCGCAGGCGGCGGGCTGCGGGAAGGCTGGCAGCGGCGCGCGCGGACTCCTCGGGCGGGCTCCATGGCTGCGCCGCGGGCGGCACCATCGCCGTGGCTCGCTAGTCGCTCTCTCGCTCCAGGAGTGCGGCAGGCGGCGAGGTGACGGCTGGTGGCAAGGCGGCCGGACTGCCAAGGAGGGGAGGGGAGGAGGGGCGGGGGAGGGGTGGGGAGGGGGGAGTGCAGAAAGAGGGGCCTCTCCGGCGCCTCCCGACCCCCGAGTGCTGGCGTCGGTTTCCCCGAATGGGAACGCGGCTTAAAGGCACAGCTCCCGGCTGGGTCACAACTAAAAATAAGCACAAAATTGACAATTGGGGGAAAAGAATCTCTCAAGGCGCAAACCCAGCAACCCAGCAACCCAGCAACCCAGCAACCCAGCCACCCGGCCCGGCGCTGCCTCACTTCTTGAACCTGCCGGTTTGGTTGGTCTCTGCCAGAAACTGCTGGCAGCTAACAGGGCAAAGCCAATTTCCAAAGTGAACCCGGGAAAGTGCGGGGGTGGGGGTGGGGAGTGAACTGCGGAGAAGGGGCGACGGGGAACTCTCGCTTAGGGACTCTGTTCCCTGGCCCCTGACCTTGTCTCCCCGAGCTCCCCGAGCTCCCTCGCCCTCACCCCCAATCTGCACGCCATCCACCGGGGTTGCCTTCCCTGCGGCTCCGCTCCGAGTCACCACTACCAACATCCACAGGCACCTTGAGTTTGAGCTCGGCTCCTGCTCCCAGCGTCTCTCCCCGGCGCTGGAGTGCGAGCTGTTGCCGAGCCCAGGCCCCAGCCCGGGAGCCCACCTCAGGAAGAGAACGATCTGCCAGCAGCAAAGGTCCGCTTAGAGCTCGCGGTTGGTTTGGGGAGAGGGGAAGGAGGTTAAGGTCGGCCTGCGTGTGTGTTCACCAGCCTATGGAGGGAGGGTCCTGCGTAGACACACATACACACCAAAGGAGAGTAGCTAGGCACATAGCACAGTGCCTGATGAATGAGCTCAGGACACTTTTAAGAGACATGCTATGAATACTAAACATGTAGCAGCCAAGATTCAAGAAAGCCTCTTGGTCTCCTAGCTGCCCTCGACCCCTTTGGGGGAGTTTTAGGGGCCAAGAAAAAGGCCACTCTCCCTCTCCCACAAAGGACAGCCTCAGCGAGGACCCAGGGGGACCCGGATGCTGGCTGACTAGTCTGGGAGGGGGAAGTTGAGGCCAGGGAAGAGAAAAGCAGAAGAAGCTGTGGAGTTGGGAGAGCCACTGGTGATGACAAACGCATGGTGAATTTCCCAGTGTCAGGGGCCTTTCTGAGAGAAAGCTAACAGACACATTGGGCCCTCAGCAGTTCTAAGGTGAAAAGTGAGCCCTCCTCAATTTCCCCTGTGTGCTTGGACTCTGGAAGGGAGGCTGCTCAAAAGAGGGGACACGTTCCAGTTGGAATCACCTCCTCACCTCCAGTTCTCTTTATTTTCTAAAGATTTTATTTATTTATTCACAAAAGACATACACAGAGACATAGGCAGAGGGAGAAGCAGGCTTCTGGTGGGGAGCCTGATGTGGGACTTGATCCCAGGACCCCAGGATCACTACCTGAGCCAAAGGCAGATGCTCAACTACTGAGCCACCCAGGTGCCCCATCTCCAGTTCTGTTTAAACAGGAAAGGCTGGAGGGCAACTGAGGGGCCACTGTGGAGCAAGAGGATGGTCTCGTAGGATGTGTGTGGAATTTCCAAGATACAGAGGATAACTAACTCTGGGTGCAGAGCTCTGTGGCTCCCCTGCAGCTAGGATCAGCAGTTGAGTAGCTGACTAGCAGATTTGGCCATCCATCCAGTGAGCACACTTTTGCTTTCTTCCTGGCACTTCTTATCTTGAAAGAAGGGATGGAAATTCCCTGCATCTGGTGGGGGGGGTAGTCCAGGCTGAGAAAACAAGCCGATGGAATTATTAAAGATGGATGGTGAGTGAAAATAAAGACATTCAGGGAGAAAAACACAATATTCCTGGCAGATGCATAGGCAGACCTGAATACAGGAGAATGCTCTGAGGAACACAACACACACACCAGGACACACACACATAGTCACACGTAGGACCAAGACATACTGAGCTAATACAAAAAAAAAAAAAAAAAAAAAAAGAAGAAGAAGAAGAAGAAGTCTAGCCAGAGAAGTGACTCACACTTGATTTCTAGTCCTTCCAAAAGAGAGAGGTGACGAGAAGCAGGGAAGAGTTGGCCTCCTATCTCCAGGGATTGGAGAGGGAGCCGGGAACCAGCTGCCCAGTATGAATAATGCTATTTGTAGCCAGACAGTTCCTGGCTGGCTTCCTTGGGGTGATGTCTGGGGGAGGGGGGAATACCCTCCAGAGTCCCCTGATCCTTACAGAGTTTGTTCCCTGATCCTTACAGAGTTTGTTCCTTACTAATAATAACACAGATGCCAACAAGTTAGTTTGTGTCAGTTCTTACCATAAAGCACAAGGGATTAATAACCCATTGGAAGGGACCCTGTCACTGTGCAAACGCAGGTGTAGGGCATCTGGGTAACCAGTGAGGCACTGTACAGTTTAGAATGGTGATTAAGGGCACAGCTCTTGGAGTCTACTTCTTATTAGATGTGTGACCTTAGGGAAGTCATTTACCTACTCTGAGCCTTACTTGTGGGATGGAGATGCTAGAGCTTCCCTCATACAGTTAGCCTGAATATTAAATGAGAAAATGGATATAAAAGGTCTCAGTAAATGGTAGCTGTCCTTTCTCAAGACCAATCTCCCTCCTAGCTAGCTGCTAAAAGGCTCCCCATTTTGTTCTCATTCTGCTTCATTCCAGTCTGATCTCATGTAGCATTTGCATTATTTCTTGCTCTTGGCCAAAGTGAGCTCTTCAGCCTGTGTGCACATTGGCTGACTTCATTTACAAAAGGAGATCTTCTGCCCCCACCCCCACCCCCCACCCCAGTGAATCACGAAGGTAGGGTTCTGGTTTTGGTTTTGTTGTTTGACAAGAGCTGAGCTGTGTGCACACCCCATGCTCAACAGAAATGAGGGGGGAGGGAGAGTGAGGAGGCAGGGTACTGAGATGATCCTTCAATTCTTAACCCTGCACCAGAATGCAGCAAAATAAACACTTGCGGGTCAAACTGGGACCCTCATTCCAGTCACACTGGTATTTGCAACGATTCCCTCTGGGTAAGAATTCAGTCCTTTCAATCTCATGACAATTGGATGAGGAATGAAGATCTTCCAGCCAGAAGTCTATTTCCTATTAAAATCAATATGTTGAGATGACGCTAATAAGTGGCATTATTTTTCTCCCCCATGGACTGAGAGCAAGCAAACAACCAACTCACCGTTAAGTGAGAATCCAGGGATAAATGGATAGAATCTCTCTTGGCCTCCAGTAATGATAGTAATACTGACTACCGTTTATGGACCCATCACTCACTGCACATAGGGTGCTTTGCCACCGCTCCTTGGGAAAGAAGACAGTTCTTCATCCTAGGGGATACAATTAGTTCCACTCCCCTGGTAGGACCTCCAGCCAGCCCTGAAAGCTTTACATACATTAACTCATTTCATGATCTTACTTAGAGAACATCATCATGCTTATTTTACAGAGGAGAAAACCAAGACTCACGTTGCAATAAATGATGGAACCTGGATTCTAAACAGGTAATGACAATTAATAGTAATACTAAAATTATGCTTGCTAACTTTTATTGGGAGCTTATTATAGGCCAGGCACTGTGCTGGAATTTTGCAGCATTATCACATGTAATCCTCACAGTAAATCCAAGAGGGTAGGTCCTATGGCTATCACTAATTTGAAGGGAAACCGGAGACTCAGAAAGGCCAAGTAATCTCCACAAGATCACACAGCTAGTAGGGCCTAATCCAGGATTTGAACCCATGCCGGTTTGGCTACAATGGGTATAACGTCTCCCAAAAGGCTGTGACTCCCAGCCTTCAATTGAGGTTACATAGAAAAGATAGGCTGCTGGCATTTTTTTGGAGACGTATGAAGCTGTCTGCCTCTGCTGGGTCCACCCAGCCATCTACTAACACTCAGAAAAAGATGAAAAAATGAAAAGGAGGGTACCACTGATGGTGATGGCCAGAGTATGAAGTGCACCTGCCTAAGGCAGCTAGGGAACCCCCTGGATGGCTGGGCAGGCCCTGGGATGGTAGGAGGGATGGCACAATTGGAAAGATCCTTTATAATTTTCACCCCCAGCCTTTTTTGCCCCATCTTGCCTTTCAGCAAGACACCCACCCATACTAAAGCATCTCAGGCCAACCAAGCCCCTGGTGTTTGGGACAGGGTCATGGAGGCAAAGGGAGAGGAAGCTCTCATGTTCCTGAGCTATTGGGGAAACTGGGAGCTAGCAGGCAAGCTGGATGACAAAGAGGCTGCCAGAGAAAAATGGAGAACAAAAGGATCGTTTTCAAGGATTTGTCACTAGGAGGAAGGACAAAAGGTTGGGCAATTATGCTAAGAAGGCTTTTTGGTGGCCCTCTGTGGGCAAGCCCAGCCGGACTGCGGGTGTGGTCTGGGAGACCCTGAAGGAAGCTGCTCACATCAGGCAGGCAGGGCCAAGAGCCACAGACTGCAGCCAGCCCTTTCCCAAGCCTGGGCTGGCCGCTGCCTCCTCCCCCTAAACGCAGCTACTCAGCTGGCCCTGCTGCCTGCTAGTTGAATGGGTCCCCCTAGCTCCCTGCTTCCCAGTCTCTTCTTGCCCCTCCCCTACGCAGCCTGCTAGGGAAGTGACCAGTCATGGGAGGGGGAATCCCCAGTCAAAATTGAGGATCATTTCACAGTTGTGCCCTGTGGCCAGAATGTAGTCACTCTGTTCTTGGCTCCTCTCTGGGGTTTGGGGTCAGAGGGACACAAATTTGCATCCATAAAGCCCAGGCAGGTTTCTTGCCTTCCCTGCTCCTGCTTCTCTCACTTACCTAAAGTATAGGCAGAACAAAATTTCCTTCTGGCATCCCACAGGTACCTCCCCCCAGAAAGCCCCCCCCCCTTTTTTTCCCCTAGATCCTCTTTGAGCGCTGTCCCCTGGACAGCTCCTCCACCAAAATGTATCCATCCCTGTCCTAGTCCAAAATAATTCCAAACTAATCTATACTTAGGTAAACACAGAGTTTATTTTTTTTTAATTTTTTTTATTTATTTATGATAGTCACAGAGAGAGAGAGAGAGAGGCAGAGACATAGGCAGAGGGAGAAGCAGGCTCCATGCACCGGGAGCCCGATGTGGGATTCGATCCTGGGTCTCCAGAATCGCGCCCTGGGCCAAAGGCAGGCGCCAAACCGCTGCGCCACCCAGGGATCCCTAAACACAGAGTTTAATGGGCAGTGCTTCTCAACCTTTATACACACACACACATACACACACACACACACACACACACGCGTGCGCACGCATTCCCACAGAATTCCTAACAATAGAATAAAGTGAAGATCTGGAGGCGAAGGCCAAAGTGGCCCAAAGTGTCAAATTTCTTCCAAGTCTCACATGTAATTTCAAAACATGAATGTCCACATTCCACTCCATACTCTGGTGGTTGATTTACAACAGACAGTGGTCAAATCTGTGCATAAGTGGAAGCCCCAGAACACTGAACTCTGTTTATCCCATGGCTCTGTGTCCTCCACAAGGTACATTCGAGAAGCACTGAAAAATGCATCATCCCAGAACCTGCTTTTGATACACGATCTCTACTGAAGAGAGTGGTGAGCAGAAAGAATGACTAGAACAGTTTGCAGTGTTGGGGTGTGGCAGGGTGTGGAGGGGAGGGGTCACCCTGTCTTCTTATTAAGCTCTATTTCCCCCTCAGGACTCCTCTGCACCTCTAGGTCCCAGAGGGCTCAGGCAGCAGTTGGTGTGATTAGAGCCTTCCCCTTATTCAAATTCACACCCCCTCCCCCACTGGACTGTGTGTGCAGGAAATTCTCATTTGGGTTAAGGCCCAGTCTCCAGAAGGTCCTGGTAAATTGCACATGTTATCTGGAATGGACAGCACATTAAGTCATTAGCGCCCATTAATGCACTTGCCTGAATAAATCTATCAGATTGCCTGTCACCTCTTGGAGGCCAGAGCTGTGAGGGGATGAGACATTGACTGGGGACCTTTCCTTAGGGTGCTATGGGATGGGTTGGAGGAGCTCTAGCACAGTGTTTCCCCAGCTGTGAGTCTTGACCTCTACCCCAGCCCCAGCCCCCTGCTGCATCAGAATCCTGCAGGGAGCTGTGAATAGGCTGATTCCAGGGCCCCATCCTGGGCCCCAGGACTCTATTTAAAGAGCACCCTGGGTCACACTTGTGTCCAAGCACAGCCAAAGCAAGCCTGAGAAGAGGAATGCTGCTCTGGGGGTCTTGGGGGCCAGGGCCAAATGGGCAACCACTGAAGGCCTGGACTCAGACTTCCCCACCAGCTTTGCATCCTCTTAGCTCGACTTGGGAGCTTCCTTTTTTTCATTCCCTCCTCTCTCTCTCTCTCTCTCTCTCTCTCTCTCTCCCCCTGCTATTTTTTTTTATCTCTTTCTAGAGAAACAGCTTTTGCATTGCTGCCTCCTCCTCGCCCACCTCCTTCAAGCAGAGGGAGACCTGCAGAGAGGGCCAGTGGCCCAGGAAGGCCTTGGAGTGGGAGCTGAATTGACAGACTCTGGGGAATCACCCAACATTTCCTTGTGTGCTTTCCCTTGCTCCCCCCTGCTGGCATCTTGGGCATGTTTGCCCTCCTGGAGTTCGGAAGCAAAACACCAATTTAAATTGATGCTGACAGAGCCTGTCAGATGCCAAGTGCTTGCCACTGCTGTTGCCACCAGTACAGCTCATCCCTGTGAGGGAGTCTGGGCCTCTGCTTGAGACATTGCTTCCTCAGGGCTGGCCTCCTGGCCTTTGCTCACCTCTGTCTGGGTCTGGAGGTGGAGGTGGAGTGAAAGGAGAATCTGGGTAGATGAGAGCAAGTGCTCCTAGGCTGATGAGCAGAGGGCTGGGTTGGGCCACTGTGTGGTCTTAGATGCTTTACTTAACCTCTCTGGGCCTAAGGTGTCTCTCGGCGGGGAACCTGAAGGAGAATCTCACACCTGCTCAATGCTTTTCACAGGGATGCAGACTTACAGGAGGATGTACGTGAACCTTTTTGGAAGCAAAATACCAAAGGCAGATGAATGTCTCTGGAAAGCCCCTAGGGAAGAAAGGGTGTTTAAGTCTATGTCCCTGCAAATCCCGACCCCCTCCCAGGGAGGGGTTCCTTGATCATCTGATGAGAGCTAATGAGCCAATGAATTTCTCTCCCAACACCCCGTGTTTGTTCAGAGCCAAGCTTTCAATATCTTCGTCCAAAGGTGTGGCTTATAATAGGAGGAATGTTCTACCTGCAGGCAGGTGGCTGAGGAGTTCGAGAGTATGGGGGCATTTCCTGGTTCACCCTCAGAGAACCCCTTATGAGTGCACAGGGCTTTACAGTTGGCTTTTGTTTGATCTTCACAATAATGCTGCGAGCTATTCAAGGCTGCCCTGTTCCCCCATTTTGTGGATGAGGAAGTTGAGGCTCAGGTTGGCCAAAGGACCGCCCAGGGCCCCACAGGTAGGAAGCCAGTGATTATTCCCAGAGTGTTCCTCCCTCTTTTCCTTGCCTACTCCACCTAAGCAGAGCACAGGGCTCAAGAATACCAGGTCTTGAGGGGTCAGCGGCTTCTCCCATTCACTTTTCCTGTTTGTCCCTGATCTGTTTTCTGTGCTCTGTTTCTCTGGCTGCCATTCAACAGACAGGGAAGGAAAAAAATAGCTTTGCAAGGAAAAGCAGGTGTTGGTTTGCATCTTGGTGGGATAAAGCAATAACCCCCAGAATAGGCCTGATGAGAACATGCTCACTGCTGGACTGTCAGTAACTTGCTGTGTTTGACGTGGAGTCAATTGATTAACCTGTCTGCGACTTCTCATCTCTTCAACTTGCATAAGCCTCTCTATGGTCATGGTGGGGTGGGCCTAACAGGAGAGGGAAGGAGAACAGGTGGGAGCTGGGGCCAGCTAATGAAAAACAAGAGCCTAAAAGCACTTTGCAACCATTCCTAAGTGATGCATGGATGTTTAATGGCATTCATTGCCTCCAAAGCCATGGCTCACAAATGGGAGGCATTTGTGAAGGCACTGGCAGGCAGTTCCCCTATAATTCAAGAAGCCTCCTATTTAGGAGAAAGGCCTAATTATAGCTTCTTTTTCTTATCTCCTTCTCTTGTTCATTAAGACCAAAGGACATTTGCTCGGGAAATCAGATCTTGGTTTCAGAAGATTTCATCTGCTTCCACAAATTGAATTTCCCACCTGGAGTCAAATTCTCTATTTATAACAGAGATATCATCTGCTCAGAAATCTGTCCTTGGTATGGGCCTAAGCTTGCTGAGATGTGCTTTGAATAGTGACCAGCCCCATGGGCTTGGCAAGCCTGTGAGAACTAAGGCTGTGGTCTCAGAGTGTGGAACCAGACTGCGTCTTTTAGAGAGAAGCTTGGGCTTGGGCTGGCTTTGTCCGGAGACCTGGCCCCTGTCAGCGATAGAGCACCTTTTCAGTTGCTGCAGCTGCAGGAGGTTAAAGTCTCAGTCTGAGCTTTGGTCTTCCTATCTTCACCTCCAGTCTACCCGCCTAGACAGGTCCATCTCGCCAAAGCATGGCTGACACCACTCCTATCCTGCCTTCTGTATGTTGATTTTGTAGTTTCCCCAGCCTGTGCTGCTCTCCCTCCTCTCTGCTTAGCCAATCGTGTCCCTCCCCTGAGGCCTCAGCCCCATCACCTGCGAGAGTCCCATCCTCCTAGGAAAGCTGAGCGCTTCTCTCCATGCTAGTCATTTGGCACAGAGCAGAGCGAGTGCCAGTCACAGCACTTATATTCTTGGCTTTGACTGTAATTTGTCCTTTTGTGGGCATAGCCCTGTCTCCTTATCTTTGTGGGCATAGACCAGGCTTTATGCTCCTTCTGATCTGCCAGAGGGCCTGGCCCAATGCTGGGTGATGGCTGGTGGTGGGGGTATGGGGGCAGAGCTGGGTCCAGGCTGCCTTCCAATTCTCATAGTGCCCCAGAGTTCTGCAGTCTCTGATGGCTGCTTTGTTTTCAGGAGGCTTGAGCCTCCCCCCTCTCCATCCTTTTTTCTTGTCCTTCACTAGAAAGTCCTAGCACCATTCAGTAGCTCGCTTTTATTAATCATTCTGATGGTTCTTCCTTGGACCTTCTTCAGTTTCTCTGAAATTAATGAATCCAGAGCAGGAAAAAAAAAACAACTGGGAAGTCAGAGAAGTTTGTCTTTCATACGACCCTCCCTCAGATGGGTTTTCAGTGTCTGCCGTGGAGCCAGCCAGCCACTGTATTCCCTAAGGCATACCTGAAAAAAACAAACAAACAAAAAAATTCTTGATTGCCTAGCTAGATCCTCTGAGTTTCCAACCCCTGGGTAGCTGGAAGCTGGGACAGGGTGGCTGTTCTAAACTGCATTTCCTCAGTCTCAAATAGGCATGGTGGGAACTCATCCTTAGGGAAGGAAGTCTCTTTCTTTGCTCTGGAGAGACCACTTGTAGTCACCTATCCACTCATGGGCCATGAATTTACTCAGATACAACTACTCCAGTCTGGCCTGGGAAATCTTCTCTTTAATAAGAAGATGGGGGAGAGGCCCACACCACCCGTTGGCTGTGGAGCAAGAGCCTATATTTACTGAGCCGTTTCCAGGTGCCAGGCATGGTGCCATGCGGGTTAGTTACATCAACCTCTCATTAAATCCTCAAAATGAGGGACACCTGAGTGGCTCAGTGATTGAGCATCTGCCTTCAGCTCAGGGTGTGATCCCAGGGTCGTGGGATGGAATCCCACATTGGGCTCCTCATGGGGAGCCTACTTCTCCCTCTGCCTATGTCTCTGCCTCTATCTTTGTGTCTCTTGTGAATAAATAAACAAAATTTTAAAAATCCTCAAAATCATTCTCCGAGGTAAGTGTTTTGATCCTTGATTGCAGATAGGAAACTGAGGCACAGAGAAGTGAAATAATTTGCCTAAGGTCACTAGGTAGTAAGTGGCAACACTGGGATTCACGCCCAGGTTTTTTAAGCCAAATGTGAACTTCACCACCACTCTATTCCACCCTGACGAGTAAAACTGTCTTTGTGGAGGTGCTAGGGTGGCCCAGTAGGTTGAGCTTTGGACTCTTGGTTTCTGCTTAGGATTGTTATCTCAGGGTTGAAGTTTGAGCACCCCCCCCCGGGCTCTGCATTGAGCACAGAGTCTGCTTGGGGTTCTTTCTCCTTTTCCCTCTGCCCTTCCCACTTTTGCTCTCTCTAAAAATAAATAAATGAAAAATCTATCTCTGTGGAGCTAGAATATAAAAAAGCACCACCCCAAAAAAAAAAATAAATAAAATAAGAAGCACCACCCTTGACTACTTTCTCTTTGCTCTTCAAGGCATACTTTTAAGCTATCACCTGTGACTTATTTATTTTCGTCATACTTAAAAAAAAGATTTATTTATTTATTTGGGAGGTGCAGAGGGAGAGTGAGAGAGAATCCCAAGAAGACTTTTGGCTGACCAGGGAGCCCAGATGAGGGGCTCGATCTTGGGACCCTGAGATCATGACCTGAGCTGAAACCAAGAGTCAGACACTTAACTGACTGAGCCACCCAGGTGCCCCTTTTTCATCATATTTTTAACAACCAAAATGTCTCTCATGCCCTACCCATATCTCCTTTACTAGTTTAGTGAAGAGAAGGCCAGGGATGAGAACACAGGCTCTGGAACCAGACTGCTTGTGTTCAAATCCCAGCTCTGTCCCTTTCTAGCTGTGTGACTTGGGGCAAATTGCTGAATCTTTCTGCATCTTCTCTTCCTTGAGTATAAATTAGGGCTGATAATAATCCTCACCTCAGAGAACTGCCAGGAGAATTAAATGAGGTTATGGATGTATAGTGATTAGCACAGTGCCCGGTGCATAGTAAGCTCTCAGCAAATGCTATCTATTATTATTCCCTCTTCTTTTGCCCTTAGATACCCAGGGTTTCCAGAGACCTCAGGACATCCTGGGATTGCCAAGGACTCCCTGCCATGATACCCTTTCAGACCTGCTGGTGTAGTGCACTCCTCCGAACATCAGCCTTCTCACCTGTGCCTTTTTCTCATCATATTTTTAAAAAGATTTATATATTATTTATTTGAGGGGAGAGGTGCAGAGGGGAGAGAGAGAGAGAATCCCAAGGAGACTCTTCACTGAGCAGGGAGCCCAGATGCAGGGCCCGATCTTAGGACCCTGAGATCAAACCTCATGCTGAGTCCCAGTCCCTCCTCTAATTGTTAGCTCTGAGAAAACAATCCTGTCTCCCTCAAAATTAAAAAACAACAACAACTGCTGTGCTTCAAAAGACAAGATTACCAGAGTGAAAAGGCAACCCATGAAATGAGAGAAAAAAATGTGTAAACCGTGCATCTGATAAGGGATGAGTAGCCAGAATATATAAAGAACACTTATAACTCAAAATCTAAAGAGGAAAGAACTGAGTTTTAAAATAGGCAAATGACTTTAATAGCTGTTTCTCCAGAGAAGACATATAAATGGCCAATAAGTACGTGAAAAGTTCCTCACGATAACCAGGCATTAGGGAAATTAAAATCAAAAACCACAATGGGATACCACTTTATCCATTATGATGGCCCACTGTAAATAACAACAATGACAGAGAATGCCAACCATTGACTAGGGTGTGGAGAACCTGGAACCATTATATACACCACTGCTGAAAAGGCAAAATGATGGGGCAGCCGTGGAAAATGATATGGTGAATCTTCAAAAAATTAAACATAAAATTACCAGGAGGAGGTGCCTGGGTGGCTCAGTAGGTTAGGCAGCAGACTCTTGGTTTTGGCTTGGGTCATGATCTCAGGGTGGTGAGATCAAGCCCCATGTAGGGATTAGGGATTCTGCCTGAAGATTCTCTCTCTCTGCCACCCCCCTCAATTCTTGCACATGTGCACACTCTCTCTCTTCTCTCTACAAATAAATAAATAAATCTAAAAAAATAAAATTACCAGAAGATCCAGCAATTCTATCTTCTGGTTGTATATACCCCCTAAAGAATTGAAAGGAGGGACTTAAACAGGTATTTGCGCACCTGTGTTCATAGCAGCAATAGCCAAAAGGTGGAAACAGTGCAAATGTTTGTTGGTAGATGAACGCGTAAACAAAATATGGTATACATATATGATGGAATATTACTCAGCCTTAATGCTGATACCTGCTACAGCATGGATAAACCCTGCAGACATTATGCTAACTGAAATAAGTCAGACACAAAAGGACAAATATTGTATGATTCCACTTATGTGAGGCACAAAGTCACAGAGGCAGAGACCAGATTGGTGGTTGTCAGGGATTAAGGGAAGAAGAGAATGGGGAGTTGTTTTTTGGGTACAGAGTTTCAGTTTTGGAAGACTGGAAAAGAGTTCTGGAGACGGATGGTGGTAAATGGTTGGGAAACAATGCAAAAGTACTTAATGCCACTGAACTATAAACCTGGAAATACTTAAAATGGTAAGTTTTATGTTATGTATGTCTTACCACCATTTTAACAAAGCAACCCTTTAAAAAATAAATTCCTTGACCTTGTGATGCACTTGGCATATGATGGTGAACAGGACAGACAAAATTTCCGCTCCCCTGAAACTTACATTCTAGAAGGGAGAGAGAGACTAAAGTCAACAAAGGAACAATCGAGATATTTTCAGAGAGCAATCAGTGCTGTGAAGAAAATAAAACAGTGGTGGAGGAAGCTACTTTAGATTTAAGTAGTCCAGAAATGCTTCTCTGTGGAAGTGATGTTGTGATATTTCACCTGGTTTCTGAGTGATAAAAGGAGCCAGTCCTCTGGGAATCTGGGGGAAGGACATTCTAGGTATAGAGCATAGCTAGTGCAAATGCCCTGAAGCTTGAACTGGCTTAGGGTGAATTAAGAACCTAAAAAGGCAGGTGGATGTGGAGATGAGTTTGGAGAGCAAGGCAGAGGCCAGATCCCAGAGGGACTTACAGGCCATGAGAGGATTTGGATTCTAGCCTAAATCCAACAGAAAGCTGTTAAACAGTTTTAAACAGGAGAGTGACATGATCTGAATAACCGCCTTAAATAGATCATTGGCATCTGTGTGGAGGATGGATCCACATGAGAGATGATGCTGGTTGGGGCTAAGATGGGAGTGGTAGAAATAGAGAAGTGGATAGGTTCTGGCTATATTTGGAAACTTGACAAACTCTGTTGGAGGGTTGGATGTAAGAGATAAGGTAAAATGATGACAAAAGGATGACACTTAGATTTGTCCTGAGCAACTGGATCATTGGTGGTGCCATTTACTAAAGATGAGTGAAAGTGGGAGAGGAGTGATTTTGGGGATAGAAATCAGGAGTTCCATTTTGGCTGTTATGTCTGAGATGCCTATTGAGATACCCAAGAGGAGCTGCCAGGTAGGCAGTTAGAAATAATAATGATAATAAGAAATAAATAATCTTTAGTGATGCTTACCATGTGCCAAGTACTGTCCCAGGTGCTTTACACATTAATATGATCCAATGATCATTTAATTCTCAAACAACTCTGTGAGGTCATGTAGGATTATTGTTCCACTTTAGAGAAGAGGAAGTGGAGGCGAAAAGGTTCAACAACTCGGTCAAAGTCACATGGTAAGTGGCAGAGCCACAAGTCTGGAGCTCGGGGGGTGGTGGTGAGTGCTAGACACAGAAATAAGGAGGTGTTCATCTTATTAACGCTATTTAGGATCATAGGGCTAGATGAATTGATTTTGCAAGGAGGGGGCCTTGGGGTTGAACCCTCGAGCAGCTCGCACATCTGGAGAATGAGAAGTCAGCAAAGCAGACCAAGGGAGCACAAGGCAGGGTGTCAACTCAGAAGGTATGGCATCACGAGAGCCTAGAAAAGACAGTGTTTCAGGTTGTATCTAGTGCTGCCACGGGGGCTGGTGTACTGGGGACCGAAAAGGAGCCCCATCAATAAGATCAGTGTTGGAGAGAAGGAAGGTTAGTTTCCTACTATTAACATGCCAACACCTGTGTAATATCCTGCCCCTTTCCTCCTCTTTCTATCTCCTCCCCTCTTCCCTCCCTTTATCCATTCAAATACACCGAGATCCACATCAGTACTAGAATTTATGGAAGGTCACTAAAGGTTTCCCACCTAGAATCTCACCATATCCTATTTAGTATTTGCTTTGGAAAGGATTTGACAGTCAGTCCTAAGTCGCAAGGCAACCTTGGGGTGTTGCTCATTTACTGAAGGTGAGGAAATTGCCACCAAACTCAGCAGTTTGGGCCTCCTTCCTGCCTTCTTAGGGGCACAGCCTCAGGGGCATGGCACCCTCTAATCTGCTGGAAACCTCTTCTCAGTGAACCAATACATAACTAAAGATGATATATGCCTTTCTCTACACCAAAAGACCTTCCAAGGGGACAGGTACACTCTCTTTCTCACAGTGAAGACCCACAATACAGTGCTGTCTTGCTTCAAGGATTCCCTGATTTGGGACTGTTAATTTGCTAACTATTCCCAATCTTGTTCCAGCTCTCAGAAAAGCCTGTTCATCTTCTACCCCTGGTCTACACTGAGTCTGCCTTGAGTAACCAGCTGGTTTCCTCTACCTTCCAGGCCTCACCGAGATACACACTGCTTTGTTTTGCTCTTCCTTTAATTATCCTTTACTGAGCTTCCACCAAGATGAGGGGACTGGTTTCTCATCTACTTTTAAGGTGAGGACCTGCAGGCAAAGTTCATGGCCAGAGGGACCTGTCTCCAAGACCAATTACACTGTAGCTCCATTTCCGAGTGTATACAAACCTCTTCATTTAACAGGGGTGTGCCCACTGTACTAGGATAGAAGGATGGTATTTAGGAAGATGAGGAATTCCCATAGTAGATCTTTACCAGGTATTAAGCCTCTTTGTCTTTCTAGCTCTGACTTTAGACATGTGCAAAAAGAATAGAATAAATCAGATGATTTACGAAGGGCCTTTCTGATTCTGATAGGCAATGGTTATCCAGGACTGGGGTCTACAGGAGATGGAAACGATCAAAGGGCAATCTCTTCTTTAAGGAAACATAGCCCCAAAAGGCTCCCATTGTCTGGAGAAGAATAGAGAAATTTGCTAGGGGGAGAGGAGGAGCAGGGGAGCATAAGAGGGGGGAAAAAGACTTTCAATTCCAAATAAGAGTGGCTAACATTCGTGAACTTGAATCAGGTGCCAGGCCCGTTACCTATCTCATTCAATCCTTACAACAACTCCATGAGTTAAATACCGCTGTCACCCTCATTTTAGAGAAGAAAAGCTCGCACAAAATAGGTAAGCAAACTGTGCAGAGCTGACAAATGGCAGAATCCGGCCGCAAACTTTGGCGGTCTGACTCCAGAGTGTGTCCTTAACTATTCTACTGCTTCTGGAGACAGGAGAGCGAGGTTGTATCAAATGCAAAGTTCTCTTTGGGTATTTGGTGACCATCTCAGAGAAAAGAAAGCCAAGCCACATGCAGGAGCTGGGAAGAAACCAGTTAGATGTTGGGGAAGGACCGGAGCTTGACTGTGACTCTCCTGCATATACCAAGGCCCTCGGCTCAGGACTCCTCACTGTCTAAGGTGACGTAGCCTCTGCTGCTCCCTGGACCTTTGGGGGCTGAAGAATCCAGGGAAGCTGTGTTCTAAGGACCATGACTACCTGTGTCCCCGAGCCATTGCTAGTGGTAGTGAAGACAGTGTGCGCTGCCAGCCCGGCCCCAAGTTGTGCGCTGCTACTGGCTTTTTCTATCCCCCTAAGAGCAGGAACACCACATCTTGCCTTTGCCCTAGGCCCCCAGAAGTGTGCCCAGAGCAGGAGGGCCATTTTTCACACTTTCCACTCCAAGTCCTTTCTACTGATGAGAAATGGCCTCAATATTCATTTTTCTCCTTGCAACTCCCAATCTTTCCTTCCCCTGAAATAGGGATCCCTGGGTGGCGCAGCGGTTTGGCGCCTGCCTTTGGCCCAGGGCGCGATCCTGGAGACCCGGGATCGAATCCCACGTCGGGCTCCTGGTGCATGGAGCCTGCTTCTCCCTCTGCCTGTGTCTCTGCCTCTCTCTCTCTCTCTCTCTCTCTCTCTCTCTGTGATTATCATAAATAAATAAAAATTTAAAAAATAAATAAATAAATCTGCCAAAGACTGAGCGACAGACAGCTATAGTACAGGATGCATCAAATAACCCCTGTCTTGGACCTTCTTCATTCCAGAAGGATTCTGAGTGATGCAGTGCCTCTTGACAACTCACCAAGACCCTGGAATCAGGCCAGAGGGAGGTTCCAAGCACCCCGTAGATGAAGCTGAAATCCTGAAACTGTTTCCTCCCTGGAAAGGAGGAGGAACCATTTCAGGTGCCAGGTTTCTAGGCCCGCCAAGCAGGGGCCTCCACCCTATGAACCCTCTGGCCCTCAGCCCACCCCCTCTACAAGCATCACCCATAATTTTTTATTGGCCTCTTCCCACTCTTTTCGCTCCCCTCAGGACAAGAACATTTTCACCAGGAAAGCCCGGCCAGGCCAAGGGAATTCCAGTCTGGTTTGAACCTCAAAATCTCCCTACCTGGGACTTTCCAGTGGGCAGGTATGGTGCCGAGGTCAGGAGACAGACACTTCACAGGTCACCTTTCCTTATCTAATCAGGAGTAAGCAGGTCTGCCCAAACCATTCCCCCACCCCCCACTCCTGTGGGGCTCTTAGGGAAGTGGCTCTGTAAGATCCTAACAGCCTGCTTCCTCTGCTCCCTGCCCCAGGCTCTCTGTTGTGGCCCCAAGATAGTCTACATACGAGATCAGCCCCCAAGCAGTCTTCAGACTCTTCAGAGCTGTCTGAGGCGGACCACTGAATCAACCGCATCTGAATCAACCAGCCTCCGCTGGCTGGCCCAGGCCAACGGAGAAGAGGCCACCTCCCCAGCTGGCTGGAGGTTCAGATCCCCTCTGCTCTTCTTTTCTCAACTCCTTGCAGGAGGCCTATTTAGAATTTCTTTTCCCCTTCAAGGCAGTCTTTGATGTTCTTTTTAAGAGGATTTCTGTGCTGGAGGAATAAGCACATACCAGATTCCCACCCCCCCTCACGTCCCCACTAGGAAAGGTTTGGAGCCCTTTTTGCGGAAGTGGGGGGCACACTACTATTTGGCTATAGGTCCTTTGTCCTCTGATGCCCCTCCCTCTTCTTATTCCTCGGCCTTATTCCTGCCTTTCTGCAACAGGACATTTTCCATCTCAACTGCCAGCTGGTCCAAGAGAGGAAGCTTGGAGAGTACTTTGAATGTAGAGTTCTCAAGATGATATATGTGTGGCACCACCCTGATCCCTGGGCTGCGTTCTGTGCCAGGAATGATGGATGCACTTGTGGAAAAAGACACACTGTTCTTGTCCTCATGGACCTTACAGTCTCATGGGGAGAAGGACCTTAAGGGACTCACCACACATGTAATTCAAGTCATTACAAGTTGGGATGAGTACAGGGAAGGATGCAAATGGTGCTCAAGTTAGCGAACAACAGGGATGGGAGAACTTGGATTTGACTTTGATCAACCGGACACACACACCTGGTTAAAACAAAGCAAACACTACGGAAAAACTTGTAGTAAAAAAAGAGCAGAATCCTTTTCTCCACTTTTCCCACCTTCGGTCCCACAAAGCCTCCACTTTTAACATTTCTCTTTTTAATTCTTCTGATGTTTGAGCTCCATTTTTCTAAATGACTTCCCTCTGTCCTCTTTTCTTGATTTATCAAATGAGATATCCATCTACTGGATTTCTACTATGATAGTTGAGAATGCAGTGCTCAATGATGCACATACTTCCATGTTTCCATGCCTCCCAATAGAGGTATATAGTATTGTAGTTAGAGTACTAGTTGCCTCTGGAACATTGAAAAATGTAGACAAACCCTTATATATTATTCTGTCAACCATAGACAGCATCTTTTGACTCCACACTTTCATAAAATGGAACTATCCAAGTCTGTACTGTGCCCTACACCTCTTTCTGCTCTTCTACCTCTGGTTTCTGTGTAACTACTTACACATTGTCAAGGTCTATGGCATTGACATTGTCGTTTATAACTCTGATAACACCTCCTGTGCTTTGTTCATAGGTGGACTCAAAAAGTTGACAACCAGTAAGCAATGTTTATATTATCATGACCTTGTAAATAAAATTCCCTGATGACAGGGATGTGTTATCATTGTCATGGGCCTTAGGCACTTTTGTGTTGGTGGTCCCTTCCTTCATAAAAAAAAAGATCAAAAATCATATTTTATGGCTTATTACTATAAAGTGAAATGTATTAATATTATATATTAAAGTATTTTCTTTGACCTAAATTTCAGTTTTCCTTCTGATTTTTAAATAAATGAGAACATTTTCATGGTATCAAACTTTGTATAATGAAATTATACACATGTTTCCTTTCATGTGTGACTTTTTAAATGACACAGGCAGAGGGAGAAGCAGGCTCCATGCACCGGGAGCCTGATGTGGGATTCGATCCCGGGTCTCCAGGATCATGCCCTGCGCCAAAGACAGGCACCAAACCACTGCGCCACCCAGGGATCCCTGAGCACTGGGTGTTATTCTGTATGTTGGTAAATTGAACACCAATAAAAAATTAATTTATTAAAAAAATAATAAAATAAATGAAATTAGTGTGATTTTTATAATCTTTTAAAATAGCTATATTGAAGAATAAGTGACCTACAATAAAGTACACATGTTGGAAGTACACAATTTACTAAGTCCTGACATATGTTTATATACATGAAACCATCACAATGAGAATAGAACATATCCAATACTGCCAAAAGTTTCTGAGGCCCCCTCTATAATCCATTTTCCCCATTCCTAGGCAACCACTGACTGGCTTTCTTTCACTATAGATTAGAATTTTGTATAACTGGAATCATGCAGTAAGTTTTCTGCATGACTTCTTTCACACAGCATACACAGCATATTTGTGAGATTCATCCATGTTGTGTGAATCAATAGGTAATTCCTTTTGATTGCTGAGTTGTATTCCATGGTATGGCTATACCATAATTTGTTTATCTATTCACTTTTACTGGGCATTTAAGTTATTTCCAATTTTTGAAAATTGTAAACAAAGCTTATAAGAACATTTGTGTACATGTTTTAATTTTTTGATTTTTAAAAATATTTTATTTATTTGAGAGAGAAAGAGAGTGAGAGTAAGAGAGAATCTGAAGCAGACTGCACTGAGCACAGAGCCTGATGTGGGGCTTGATCCCACAACTGTAAGATCATGATCCAAGCCAAAACCAAGAGTTGGATGTTTAACCGGCTGAGCTACCTAGGCGCCCTTGTATACACATTTTTATGTGGACATGATTTCTTCTCTCTCTAGAAGTGGAATGGCTAGATCACATAGTAGGCTTAGGTTTAACTTTATAAGACACTGCCATAGTGTCTTCCCAAGTGCTTGTCCCATTTTAAAATCCTACCAGCAAGCAATCAGAGTTCTAGTTGCTCCACATCCTTACAAAATTTGGTAACTGATAGTCTATTTTATTTTATTTTTGTATATTTTTATTGGAGTTTGATTTGCCAACATATAGTATAACACCCAGTGCTCATCCCGTCAAATGCCCCCCTCAGTGCCCGCCCCCCTCTTCCTGTTCCCCCTGCCCACCTCCCCTTCCACTATCCCTTGTTCATATCCCAGAGTTAGGAGTCTCTCATGTTCTGTCTTTTTAAATTTCTAGTGGCTGTATAGAGGTGCATTACTGCTTGAAGTTTTATTTCTCATTTCCTGAATGATCATTTTAATGTGCTTATGAGATATTTCATGTGTTCTTTTATAAAGTGACACTTCAAATCTTTTTCCCATCAAAAATTTGCTTGTTTCAATATTTATTGTTGAATTATGAGTTCTTTATATATTCTGGATACAAATCCTTGGTCAGATATATGATTTGCAAATATTTTCTCTCAGTTTTGGGATTGTCTTTTCATACTCTTCACAGTGTTTCTCACAGAGCACAAGTTATATATATATTATATTTGCAAGAGTTTTATATTTTGATGAAATCCACTTTATCAATTTTTTTCTTTTATGATCAAGCTTCTGGAGCCATGTCTAAATACTCTTCTCCCAACCCAAGATCTTGAAGATTTTTTCCTGTGTCTTCTAAAAGTTTTACAGTCTTAGCTTTACTATCCATTTTTAATTCATTTCTACATAAGGTATAAGATTTAGATCAAAGTTCGCTCTTTCTTTCTTTCTTTCTTTCTTTCTTTCTTTCTTTCTTTCTTTCTTCTTTCTTTCTTTCTTTCTTTCTTTCTTTTTCTTTCTTCCTTTTTAAGATCTGTTTATTTGAGAGAAAGAAGAAGAGAAAGAGAGGGGGAGAGAGCAAACACACATGGGGGAGGGGCACAGGGAGAGGAAGACAGAATCCCAAGTGGACTGTGCTGAGCATGGAGCCCCACACAAGGCTTAATCTCATGACCCTGAGATCACGACCTGATCTGAAACCAAGAGTTGGATGATTAACTGACTGTGCCACCCAGGCTTCCCAAAGTTGGTTTTTTTTTTAAACATAACTGTTTCAGCATTATTTGTTGAAAAGGCTCTGTTTTTTTTTTTTTCTATTCGATTGCTTTTGCACATCTGTCTCTCTTATAGGTCTCTGGACTCTCTCTTCTATCCCACTGGTCTATGTGCTATCCCTTTATCAATATCTCATTGTCTTGATTACATAGCTTTATATAAATCTTAAAATCATTCAGCGTGATTCATCTAAATTCATGTTTTTTCAAATATTTTCTTGACTTTTCTAATTCCTTTGCCATTAGAAATGACAAATACCCACCATTTGCTTCAACGTGGATGGAACTGGAGGGTATTATGCTGAGTGAAATAAGTCAATCGGAGAAGGACAAACATTATATGGTCTCATTCATTTGGGGAATATAAATAATAGTGAAAGGGAATATAAGGGAAGGGAGAAGAAATGTGCGGGAAATATCAGAAAGGGAGACAGAACATAAAGACTCTTTTGCTTTTCTATATTAATTTAATTTAATTTAATTTTTTTATAAATTTATTTTTTATTGGTGTTCAGTTTGCCAACATACAGAATAACACCCAGTGCTCATCCCTTCAAGTGCCCACCTCAGTGCCCGTCACCCAGTCACCCCCACCCCCCACCCACCTCCCCTTCCACCCCCCCTAGTTCGTTTCCCAGAGTTAGGAGTCTCTCATGTTCTGTCTCCCTGTCTGATATTTCCCACTCATTTTTTCTCCTTTCCCCTTTATTCCCTTCCACCATTTTTTATATTCCCCAATGAATATATTTGGGGAATATAAATATATATATATATAAAATATATATATATATATTAAAAGATTTTATTTATTTACTTGAGAGCAAGAGAGAGCATACACAAGCAGGAGGAGGGGCAGAGGGAGAGGGAGAAGCAGACTCTCTGCTGAGTGCAGAGCCTGATGTGGGGTTCAATCCCAACACCCTGAGATCATGACTCAAGCTGAAGTCAGATGCTTAACCAACTGAGCCACCAGGCACCTCCATATTAATTTTAGAATAAGCTTGTCTATATATACAAAAACCTGGCTTTTTGATAGACATTATGTTAAAGCTATCAATCAACTTGGAAGAATTGGCATTTTAAACCATGTTGAGCCTTCCTGTCCATGAACATAATATGTCTCCCCATTTACTTAGGTGTGCTTTCTTTCATCAGTATGTAATAGTATTCAGCATATAAACCCTACACATGGCTGGGAACTGTAGCATTGAAAAAATTAATTCTAGGGGATCCCTGGGTGACTCAGCGGTTTGGCGCCTGCCTTTGGCCCGGGGTGCGATCCCGGAGTCCCGGGATCGAGTCCCGCATCGGGCTCCTGGCATGGAGCCCGCTTCTCCCTCTGCCTGTGTCTCTGCCTCTCTCTCCTCTCTCTATGACTATCATGAGTAAATAATAAAAAAAATTTTTTTTAAAAAGAAAAAATTAATTCTATGTGACATTCAGTTGGCTGTTTCAGTTACAAAACTCAAGTCTTCCATCAGCTTTGGGGGATTTGATTGTAGTAATCTTTTGATAATTTTCTCTCTTCCTTCTTTTTGGATTTTCTAATACTTGGATGTTAGACACTGAACCTCTTGAATGTTTATTGTTTTTCTTTCCTCCTTTACTTTCCATCTGTTCCTCTTCATTGTGGGAAATTTCCTTATCTTTATTTTCTAATCCTCTGTAGTAGGCAGAATTCTAAGATGGTCCCTAATACTCCTGAACCCTGGTGTACATGCCCTGTATAATGCCCTCTCCTTGAGTTTGGGTGGGGCCTGTGAAGTTGATGGGATATTTCTCTCATGATTAGGTTACAAGGCAAAGGTGATGAGATTTTGCAAATGTAAGGTCCTAAATCAGTTTCTTTTACTTAAACAAAAGGGAGATTATCCTGGCTGGGCCTGATGTAATTAGGTGAGCTCCTGAAAGGCTGTGTAGGACTCAGAGACAGAAGGTCAGATAGATTCTTCTGCTGTCCTTGAAGAAGAAAATAAGCATGTCATAAACTGTCTAAAGAGAGGGGCAGCTTCTAGGAGCTGAAGGTCTTCTTACAACTCTAAGGAACTGAATTCTGCCCACCACCTGACAAGCTTGGAAAGGACCCTGAGATCTACATGAGAAAGCCTCTTGGGTATACCTTGATTGCATCCTGATGAGACCCTGAGCAGGGAACCCAGATGCTGTGCTTGGACTTCTACTCTATAGAAACTATAAAATAATAAATATGTGTTGTTTTCAGCCACTAAGCTTCTAGTAATTTTTATGCAGCAATAGAAAACAAATGCACCCTCTATGGCTGTGCTTTGCCAAGCATATATTTTTTATTTTCAAGTGCTCATCCTTTTAAAACACTAAAATCACTTATTTAAAATAAGTAATACCTTTCACATGGTTCAAAAATCAGAGCAGTATACAAAGGTCTACCTATATTAAAAAGTTTACAGAATGCCTGGGTGGCTCAATTGGTTAAGTATGGGACTTTTGATCTCAGCTCAGGTCTGTACCTGAGAGTTATAAGTTTAAGCCCTGTGTTGGGCTCCCCTGTATGGAGCCTACTTAAAAAAAAAAGAAAAGTTTTGCAAAAAAAAAATCTCAATTGTTTCCTTTGTTCTTATTTTGTATACCTTTCTATTCTCGTTTTACAGATGTAATACATTCTCAAATTTCTCCATGGATACTACTTGGGGTTTTATTTATTTATTTATTTATTTATTTATTTATTTATAATAAATTTATTTTTTTATTGGTGTTCAATTTGCCAACATACAGAATAACACCAGTGCTCAACTCGTCAAGTGCCCCCCTCAGTGCCCGTCACCCATTCACCCCCACCCCCCCCCTCCCCTTCCACCACCCCTAGTTCGTTTCCCAGAGTTAGGAGTCTTCATGTTCTGTCTCCCTTTCTGATATTTCCTACCCATTTCTTCTCCCTTCCCTTCTATTCCCTTTCACTATTATTTATATTCTTGGGGTTTTATTTAAAGTTACCTTTAGTTCTTTGAATTAACTCTACTTGTTCCATTTATCTTGTGATTTCTCTTTAATTCTCCAACCTTTCCTTCTATGTCTAATGCTCCTTAGTTTCCTGTTTATCCTTTAAAATGGGGCAATAAAAAGTGTGACTGGGAGCCGAGTGTATGAGGAGAACTTGTCAATGGACAGATTTTGCTTAAGGAGGTTGGGAAGCTGGTTATGAATCTTCTGTGAGAGTACGAAAGTGGGGGAGAAGAGTCCAAATACCAGATTGCAGAAAGCCTAACTCTGAGGCACTAAAACCCAACTAGTTGACCTCATTCTCTCTAGATACTTTGTTCAGTTTCTGTAAAGGAGAAACCCTTTGTCTTTAGGCTGGCAAGTAAATATTTGGCTGCCAGCTTGTCTCCATGTCGGGATTGGGGGTCAACTCTTCTGCGCACAGACCTTCAGTTGTGAAGCCCCTTTGCTGGCTTCACTGCTTATTCTTTATCACTCTCATTCTCTGTTACACTTGCCTCTGAGGCCAGACCGTGCTAAGGTTTGCAAGGTAGGCAGGCAGCCTCTTTAGCTGCAGCATTTGCACACATAGTTAAAACTGATTGTTTGCTCCACTCTGCTTCATCAGTTAGCGCTCCTCCAGATGCTTTCTGACTTCAGAAATTTATTTAAATTTCTCATCCACTGACAGCTCCCCTCCTGTTCTCTTTATTGTGGTGGGTTATGCATTTTAAAATTTCTGTACTATTATTTTAATGAGGTCTCTGGAGGGAGATGACTTAAATGTTTGTGCTCAGCCTACCATCTTGAACTGAAAAAAAAAGGTACAATGGAAATAATAGTGGTGCCTATGACTTAGGCTTTTGAGGATTAAATGATTTATGCATGTGAATTGCTTAGCACAGTGCTCGGCACATGTCGGCATATTTATAAATATTGGTTGTTATTATTATCATTGCTTTGACAGGCAATTGGGCAAAAGAAGTCTGGACTAGGAAATTTCTCCTGATGCCATGAAAACCACACCCAGCGGGTGACCACTGCAGCCAGTGTTGAGTCAGTCCTGGTCTAAATCTGAGTCTCAGTGACTTTCGTTCCAAAAGGGATGCTTCAGGAAGCAGCTTTAGGTTTGGAGAGAAGCTATGGGGATAGAGAGGTGGGTGAAGGGTTGAGTTGCATGCATTAGGGAAGCAGTGAAGCAGAACCAGAGCGGCAAAATCCCAATTTTCTCTTGCAGCAAACAGGGAGCCAGCTGTGCTGATGGATGGAGGATGGTCCTCAGCAGCAGTAGCAGCAGCAGCAGCAAGCTCAAGTAGAGACCAGAAGTAAGGCAAAGAGGCTGACAACAAAGAGCTCAGATTTGCCATTGACTTGAGGAAGCCAGAGAAGATGGAAGCTAGAACCAGGAGGCAAATTAATAGGAATTGGATTTTTTGGGGGGGGAAGAATTGGAAAGCGTCCCACTGGCCACTCATTCTTTCACTGTTCTTCAGGCTCCCTTGATTCCTCCTGAGTGATTGTGGGCATTGTACTTGGCTGCACTCTCTAACCCCTGACATAGGCCAAGAGGATGGGCCATTAGAAGCCTGGATCCTTTCTCCTCCTGTGCAGAGGAGCCAGCTCCCAGAGGTTGGAGCTAGTCTTATATGCACTAGGAGGAGGGAGCTTACCTAGATTTTATGAAATCTTTAGCAGAGCTAGCAAAAAACCCTCCTGACTACAGATACCTCTCTTGCCAGCTTGCTGTGCTGCTTGAAATCCCACAGTTCCTTTGGGGTTGGTGTCTTTAGACTTCCTAGTCAAAATGCAACTGTCATGGGAAGTTTAGTATTGGGGCATGAGTTTGTTACCAGCTAGAAGGGATTAGGTCTAATTCATTCATTCAGTCAAACTGCCACCTAGCAGAATTCCCAAAAGAGGTGGGAGAGGGAAAAGGGGTACCTGTACTTGGCAGAGAGAGATAGAAAGGCAGATCAGGAGCATGGGTACCCCCAAGCAATCTTGTCGACTTGGGGCGGGAGGCTGGAATGCTTTCCACAGCCCCTTCTCCCGTGATTCTAAATTTTTGAGAGGCAGGAAGATTTAATGAGTTGGTAATTCCTCGTTCTTATTTGAGAATTTCATAGTATCCAACCACTTGAAAAAAGAGGGAAAGACAACAAGGTCTAGGGAGTGAGTGAAATGTTGGTAAAAGACTTTGGGGTGAAGCCCCGAGGAGCCCCTTTCCTTTACAACACCTTTAGAGAAATAGGGTAGAGCTAAAAGAGCCCTGAAACCTGATGTGAGAACTGTGATTGTAACCCAAACTCACTATTTCCCAGAGCAATAATTTGCTTTCTCTGCCTCAGTCTCTTTATCCATATAATGGGCACGGTAATCCCTGCCCTGTATGTATATATATATATAGAGAGAGAGAGAGTTCAATTTGCCAACATATAGCATATCACCCAGTGCTCATCCTGTCAAGTGCCCCCCTCAGTGCCCGTTACCCAGTCACTCCAACCCCCCCGCCCACCTCCCTTCCACCACCCCTTGTTCATTTCCCAGAGTTAGGGGTCTCTCATGTTCTGTCACCCTCACTGATATTTTCCATTCATTTTCTCTCCTTTCCCCTTTATTCCCTTTCACTATTTGTTATATTCCCCAAATGAATGAGACCATATAATGTTTGTCCTTCTCCAATTGACTTACTTCACTCAGCATAATACCCTCCAGTTCCATCCACATTGAAGCAAATGGTGGGTATTTGTTGTTTCTAATGGCTGGGTAATATTTCATTGTATATATATACCACATCTTTATCCGTTCATCTTTTCATGGACTCATTCCACAGTTTGCCTGCCTCCATATCTATACAAGATTGTCGTGAGAGCCAAATAAAAAGACATGGGAGTGGTCCAAATTGCCAAGAGGTCTTTACTGTTTGTTTGTTTTTTTTTTAACTTTAATTCCAGTTAATTCACATACAATGTTATATTCATTTCAGGTGTACAATATAGTGATTCAACACTTCCATTCATCACCCTGTGCTCTTTAAATACGAGAGGTTTTTATTTATTAGTCTTTACAAGGGTATAGTAGCTGGCTTCAGTTTGAAGGAAGATTTTTTTAAAAATAACTTTTTTTTCTGATTATGAAAGCATTATATAATTACAGAAAATATAGAGAAGTATCAAGAAAAAAATTAAAATCACCCTTAATCCCATCCAGATATAGGTGCCTTTATGGATTGGGATTTTGATGTATTTCTTTCCAGTCTCTTTTCCTCCATGAGGGCAGAGACTGTGTCTGTTTGGCTTACTGCTGTATCTTCAGAACCTGCCACTGTGCTCGGCACATATTAGATCCTCAATAAATATTTGTGGAATTAGTGATTAATATACTTATTTTCATTAAAAAATTCTGTGCATACAGCTTATATCCTGCTTTGTTTCCCTAAATATAGCCTGAACACTTCCTATGACATTAAATATTCCTTAAAATATTATTTTTAATGTCTGCACTGTATTCCATCAAGCAATGTATCAGCCCTCTATCTTTTGACTTTTGTACTGCTTCCAACCTTTCGCTATTTAATTAAAACAGATAAATACCCTCATAGCAAAACCTTTGTGCCCATACATGTTTATTTCCTTTGGGTTAATTCTTAGCAGTGGGATTCTTTGGTGACATGGTAGAGCACATTTGAAAGGCTTTTAATGCCTGATTGCCCTCCATGAAAGTTGTACAAATTTACTTACCCACCAGCAAGGTCCATGCTTATTATTTTTTAATACAGGTAAGCTTTTGATTTCAAATTTGTCACATAGATATAAACATAGTTTAGTTCTATATTTTTCCTTCGTGACTTCTCTCATTGTATTTATGCTTAAAAAGTCCTCTCGGGAGATACTTTAAAACGATAAAAGGTCAATTTGTATGTGGTTCCTGATTTCGCAATGCAATGTATTCAAGGAAGCTTTATCATGAGGTAGTCTACATACTGGGAAATTAACTAAGCTCATGCATACACATGGCTATATTCATCTATCCCAACTGGATTGGTTTCATCAGCAGAAACTAATGAATATGTGGGTAAAAGCAGCAAGAGGTGAAGTATAGGTGCTCACAAAACAGTGTTACAGGGCAAGCAGTGAAGAAAAGCATCTGCCTCTTAATGGGGTCTTAAGAGAGTTCTCAAGCAAACTCTGTTCAAAAAACCCCCTTCCAATGTTGGAAGAGCCCTACAGTGCAAGGCCTTTGTGACTGGCAGGTGGAAGGGAAGTTTAAGAAAGGCTTGAGATTATTCTTAGATTAAGGAGATGCTGGAGAGTAATAAGCCCTTCATAGAGGTTTGCCCTTGATTCTGACCTTCCTTGACTGGGAATCTTGAGTGATTTGAGGGCTGGGTGGCTGGGCTTTAGAATGAATGAAGGTCAAGCTGATTCTCAGCAGAGATGTGGGGCAGGGTCTCAGTCAGTGAAAGCTGCTTGTGACTCTTTCTGGACAAGAGGAGGTAAGAAAAGTTAAAAAAGGAGTTTAGTTCTTGATCGCCTCTATCCCTACAACATCTAACAGATTGCCAAGCACATAATGGACACTCAGTTAATATTTGTAGAATGGGTGAATTAAAAAACCAATAGCTGCTTTGTTAGCATATGCACCTTGAATTTCCTGTCCACCACCTGGTATTTTCTATGCCTTGACTTTCTCTTTCACCATCTAAACTTCTGTATCCTATTTCCCATTCTCTCAGGGAGACTTTCTCAAGATCCTAACACTGGATATTCTTTTTTTAATAATAAATTTATTTTTTATTGGTGTTCAATTTGCCAACATACAGAATAACACCCAGTGCTCATCCCGTCAAGTGCCTACCTCAGTGCCCGCCACCTAGTCACCCCACCCCCCGCCCTCTTTCCCTTCCACCACCCCTAGTTCGTTTCCCAGAGTTAGGAGTCTTCCATGTTCTGTCTCCCTGATATTTCCCACTTATTTTTTCTCATTTCCTCTTTATTCACTTTCACTATTATTTATATTCCCCAAATGAATGAGACCATATAATGTTTGTCCTTCTCCGATTGATTTATTTCACTCAGCATAATACCCTCCAGTTCCATCCATGTCGAAGCAAATGAACACTGGATATTCTAATCATAAAGTTGGGTAGTGGTTAAGAGCATAGGCTTTAGGACCACGTAGATTTGGGGTACCACTGTCAATCTACCCTTGAGTGCTGTGTGACATTGGTCAAGTTATTTGTCATTTCTAAACATCGATTTCTCCATCGTAAGACATGGTTGGCAATAGTATCTATCTCTTTGCGGTGTGGTGAGGATTAAATGAGATATTACATGTAAAGGATTTAACATAATATCGGGTACATAGCCAACATTCAGTGGCTGGTAGCTGTATTAATTTTCTGTGGCTGCTATAACAAACCACCACAGAATGTGCAGCTCATGCACAATAAAAATTTGTTTCTTACAGTTCTTGAGGCTGGAAGTCCAAGATTAGAGTGCCAGTATGGTTGGGTTCTAGTGAAAGCCTCCTCACTGGTTTATAGGTAGCTCCTTCTGATTGTGCCCTAACATGGTATGAGGGGAAAGGGAGTTCTGTGGGGTCTTTAAAAAACAACAACAACAAAATCACTAATTCCATCTATAAGGTCTCCACCCTCATGACCTAAGCACCTCCCAAAGGTCCCACCTAGTATACTATCACTTTGGGCATTATGATTTCGGCATATGAATTATGAGGGATGCAGACATTCAGACCATAGCATGGCTGTAATAAATTACCACGAATTTGTGTTTTAAAACAACAGAAATTTATCCTCTCAAAGCTCTGGAGGCCAGAAGTCCAACATCAGTTTCACTGGGCTGAAATTAAGGTGTTGGCGGGGCTTTACTCCCTCTGGAGAGAATCTATTCCTTGCCTGTTCCAGCTTCTAGTGGCTGCCAGCATTCTGTGGTTTGGGGCTACCCCTTACTCCATTCTTTGCCTCTGTAGTCACATTGCCTTATCTTCTGTCTGTGTGTTTTATCTCCCCCTGTGTCCCTCTTATAAGGATATACAGGATTACATTTAGAGTTTACCTGGATAATCCAGAAAAATCTTCTGTAGTGTAAGGCTTAAAATTTTACATGCTGCTTTGATGTCTTGAGTCTCATAAGGCCTCAAAATCCTAACCGTGCTTTGCTCTTGCCAGCTATATCTCCCATCCAGCTGGAAAGGACCTCACCCAGCTGGTCCCCTTATCATCTGGATCAGCTGCGCCCACCTGGCCCAGTCCTCAGCCTGATGGGTTTCACCTCCCTGAACCCCTGCAAAATTATTTAAACAAGCCCATCACATCTTCCCTCTAGAACTGAGGGATGCCCTACCATTCTTTTACTACAAAGCCTGCCTTTCACAGATCCTTTGGGTTTGCTCTATTCCCAAGTGCAACCCTCGTGTAGCCCTGCATAGCATGTTGTGTCCTCCTCCCCTGGAATGTGAATGCATGTGACTAATAAACTGTTATCCATCTTATCCATCCAGTGTCGGATGCCATGTATTTGACCATCCCCAGAACCCTAGAGTGGGACTCCCTCCCTCACCAGTGGGTTGAAGAAGATGGGAACAAGGCATCTCCACATATTGAGATGCTTAATTTAATCAAATCTGCAAAGACCCCTCTCCCCCGACCTTGGTCATATAAGGCGGCATTCACAGTTTCCAGGGATTAAGAGGTGGCTATCTTTAGTGGGACCAACTTTAGCCTACCACAGTAACCTTTATTATTATTTAAGAGAGTGCAAGTTGACAAACCTCCTGGTAACTTGAAAGGGCCCATTACTTAATTCAGCATATCTCTGAGTTCCTGCTGATTTTTTCGCTAATGAATACCAAGAACTTACTCAATTTTTTTTTAAGGAAAGTAAGGCAACACTGAAGCATAAAGAATTTAAGACTATTTTTGAACACAGGGCAGCCTGGGTGGCTCAGCGGTTTAGCGCCGCCTTCAGCCCAGGGCGAGATCCTGGAGACCTGGGATCAAGTCCCATGTCAGGCTCCCTGCATGGAGCCTGTTTCTCCCTCTGTCTGTGTCTCTGCCTCTCTCTCTGTCTCTCTCTCTCTACCTCATCAATAAATAAATAAAATATTTTTGAACATCACTTAATAGTGGGAATATTCCTCTCTGGTTAACAAATCTTATTCCAGTTCTCCCCTCATACCTGATTTCTATGCCTGGGGCAGAGCTTGCTGGTTGTCCCTTATATCCATTCTCCTTTTCTTCCACCATAATAGAAATTTTAGGGAGGCACATGAGTTCCTAGAAAAAATATTCTATTTCCTAGTTTCACTTCCAGCTAGAAATGGTCTTGGGGCCAGTGGTATGTAATATTTAGGCCAGGGGGATGTAAGCTTGAGTGATAAGTGTCAGCTCTTAGGAGTCTTTTTGATGACAGCTGACCATCTCTTTCACTTCTTGAAAACTTCCTGATCCTGTTCTCTAGAATGCAGGTGTGGTGGTTGGTTTAGACCACTACCTTGAACTATGAAGCCAAGTGCTGTAGAAATAGCCGAACATTTAGTTGGAAGTCACCTTGATCCCTGAAGACATCATGGGAAGAAACACTGTGAGCCCAACACATGAAAGAAAAATGAACTGTATTGTTTAAGTCACGGTTATTTGGGGTTTTCTGTCAGTGAAGTTGAACCTAATCTAAATGACAGAGAATTTTCTCCTCCTCTTCCTTTTTGGTTGTTCTCCGTTGTTCTGGAAAAAGCCCACTTGCTAAGAGACTTCAAGTATGATAACCTTTGCTCATTATCCTGTATTACCTCAACGTTCATGTGGACAACTCATTCAACTGGCCTCTCAGCTCTTTGATACCTCATTCCAATAACTTTGCCCTTTATTCTACCTCAACCACCCATGCCTGTTCAAGCTCCAAAATCAGTAATTCAGACATCCTACTGTATGGCCACAGGTTCCTCTTCTTCTTGGTTACTTATTCAACTATTTTCACAATGACTCCTTTTTGACCTAGTCAGCATCTCCACCATTTTGACTCCTTAATTTTCCCCCAGTCTGTCAACTCTCTTCTTCCATTCTCATTCAGCTCTTATTACATGATCCATAATTTCAACGTTTTCCCACTGCCCCCAATTCTCCTGTCCCTCTGACTTTTTTCTGCTGCATCTGTCTGACAAAACTGATTCTGAGTGAACCCTATGATCTACTTTCTTGATTTTTTAACCTAAGCACCCAAGCACTGCTAAAAAAGTTATACCATAAGGCAGACTGGGATCACCATAAACTATCACCACGACAATAGATTATTCCGGTTAAACATAACACATTGAACACCTATTCCCTCATCAAACTCTGTCAAAATGGGAGTAAAGAAAAAAAATTTTTAAGTATAAACCCATGGGAACAAAGAACAGAAAAACAGACTATAGAGGATAAGAGATGTGAACACATTTTCAGAAGATGGAAGCAGGTAAAGGAATTAGCAGAGCGGAAAAGGCTGAATACCAAGCCCATGAAAAGGATGATGCTGATGAGAAGCAAGCCAATTCACCTACAGAATCCCAGAGAAGCTTAGGATTGGAAGTGCTAGTTAACGAGTACAGTTGAGCTGGCAAAGAAGTAGAGCTGTAAAGAAAGGAGTTTGCCTGAAAACCTGTATAAGAAAGAGTTACAACCTTGAATCTCTTGGTCCATCCTGGTAGAAGATAGGAGATTTATTCCATGAAGAAACCTAACTAGGGAGATTTTGGTTTTGGGAATGTCAGGCACAGAGCACTGCAACATTTGAAAACAGTGGGATTAAGCCAAAGTCTGTCAGTAGTGACACCCCTTTATCTCTTGTGTCACTTAGCTCAAAGCATGTTAGCAGCTAGATATATAGTCACCAGGCATGGGACTGGAGGATTGCTTTCCAGAGAAACTGAACAGCCCAGAGATCTACAGATACAGGCAGGCAGTCCTTTCTTTCACAGGAGGGAGGGACCATAAAAATAACCATGCAAAGTAATCCTAATAATCAATTGGAAAAATTCTAACTATTCCATGATTTTTTTAAGATTTTATTTACTTATTCATGACAGAGAGAGACAGAGAGAGAGAGGCAGGCAGAGACACAGACAGAGGGAGAAGCAGGCTCCATGCAGGGAGCCTGACGTGGGACTCGATCCCGGGTCTCCAGGATCAGGCCCTGGGCTGAAGGCAGGCACTAAACCGCTGAGCCACCCAGGCTGCCCTATTCCATTATTTTTAAATTGTTTTGTGAAAACATTAAGAACTCTCTGTTAGGCATAAATGTATAGGGAAATGATGAAATAGTAAAACTTATATTTAGTACATTGCAATTTAAAACATTAGAAACATTGAGAATTAAAGAGTGTTGTGTTGTGTTTTACCAAGAAGTAGTTTGAACAGAGCTTGCCTTCTTTTCATAGTATAATTTACGATGTGGGGCCAGCACCTTTCTATGCCTTGTCATGGAAATTGTCATAACCTTTTCTAAATTTGGAACAGCTTCCAAGATTTTGTCTTTTGCACTTTCAATCTTATGAAGCATAGCAGAATTCCTTTAATGCAAAGTGTTTTTTGCCAGCGTCACTTCCTTTGGGACACCTTCATCCTTTCACAACCACTTTCTTCATTTATGTTGTAAGTTTGTCTTCACTAAGTTTTACTGGCTGCATATCTAGAATCTCTCCTTTATGGCCCCTTCGTGATCCTTCATCTTTTGTCATATAAGTTATCAACAGAGTTGTCTTTCAAAAAAGACTTGTTTCATCAGCATTAAATGGTTGATGATCATTATAACCACCTGCCTTAATAATATTTGGAATCTGGGTGCAGAGTTTATGTCAGTATCCACATCTGTGCTACTAGCTTCACCAGATAGATTAGTGTTAACCAATTCATGTCAATTTCTGAAATGGTTAAAGCAGACTTAACTGGCAATAACTTCAATGCTTTGGCCCAAACACTAGCCAAACTGATTAGGGTTTTTTTTCAGTCTTTAATCCAAAGTAGAAGTAAACACTCCATTTTAATCATAAGTAGCTTTCTGTTCCTACTGCAATTTAAACTAAAAGATGTTGATGCAACTTCACCTGGCTTTTTTACATTAATTGAACTTGTCCAATGTTGTCCTTACCACAGCTTCATGCAGGTCTAGGTCTTGTCCAATCTTTGCTTTGCTGCTGCCATATTCAAATCACACCCAATTTCATTTCCAGCATTTTCACTTTTCATTTCTCTGCTGTATTTTCATCTTTGTTAGCCAATTCTCTCTTTTGATTATCCATTTTTGTAAATGCCATGTGAGTTTCTCACTGTGAAACAAGGAGGCAACACAACTGCAGTACATACTTTGTCATCTATGCATGAACTGAATAATGGATTCACAGTAGATCAGTCACTAATAGACTTTGAAAGAAGTGACACAGTCTTGATGCACATCTGTTATTTACACGGTGACTTGTTGGCTAAAAAGCTAGCATTGTAGTTTTGCTTTATGTAATTACTTACAGTTAATATACTGTGGTAACTGAAATTTGAACTGTGCTGTTGGGGGACTAATGGTAACTGACATTTGTTTATACAGGAATCATGAAAAATGAGGATTGCTGATAATGACTACTGTCGCTCTTCCACTGAAATGTCTGTGTTCCTGCCCAATTATCTATAGTGAAAGTTAGTAAGCCCCACAGTGAGTAAGTCTTATTATGAGCGAGCTCTAGAAAAACTTCCATTTTAAAATATAGACAACAGAGCATCACCAGGCATTTGACAAAAACCTTTATTATGAAAGAAAGAAAAAACAGACAGGGAGAAAAAATCCTCAGATACAATCCATAGAGCAGGAAACTTGGGAAACAGTGATTAATAACCTCATAGAGTTAAGATATTTCATGCAATAAGCAGAAATAGGATCTTTAAAAAGAAAAAGGAATGAGGAATAAGAAAGAGCTATTAGAAATTAAGAACAGCATACCTGGAATTTAAAAAATTGCTGGAAGAGTTGTAAGATAAAGACTCTTACACAGAAAGTAAAGCAAAAATATAAGGTCATGGAAAATCAGAGAAAAAGAAAAGAAACATTAGAGATTTAATGTCGATGGCCAAAATTTAATCAAGAGGAGTTCTAGGAACAGAGAAGAGAGAAAATTGGATAGAAGGAGATTCTAAAAGGAGTAGTGTAAATTTCCCAGGAATGAAGGATAGATATGAAGGTCCAGATTGGAAGGAACCAATAAATGCCCAGCTCAGTTAATGAGAAAGGATCTAGACTATGAAAGCATCCTGAGAATTCAGAACACTGAGAATAAATAGAAGATAGCAGAAGCTTTCAGAAGGAAAAACAGCTTACATACAAAGGAGTGGAGAATCAGAATGGCATAATTTTCAACAGCCACCATGGAAGTTAGAAATTAACAGGGAAATGTTTTTAAAATTCTAGGGGAAATTCTTTTTCAATAAAAATTTTGGATATACAACAAAACTATTAATCAGGATTTGGAATAGAAGGAATATTTGTAGACATGTAAGAAAACTTAACTGTCATGTACCCTTTCTCAGGAAGTGACTAGAGGAAGTGCTCCAGGAGACAGGAACATTTGGGACCCAAGAAGTGAGAGATTTATCATAGAAGGGGAAGGAAAGGAAACATTAAGATGAGAGCTGTGCAGCAAGCCTAGAGGGCAACCAGTCCAAATTGGAGCAAGAAGATGGAAGCCTGCAGGACAGATGTCTCCATCAAAAAAAAAAAAAAAAAAATCCCCAGAACCAATAGAATCCCAGATGTCTTCCACAATATAAAAAACAATATTCTGGGGAAAGGGAAGTTAAAAGAATCTGGATAGTAGGCAAATGGAAAAATCAACAAATTTTTTAAAAAGGACAAACCCACTCTATGGAGAAAAAGGGATGTGGAAAAAAAGGAAATACAGTCATAGCATACTACTTGGCTCGGCAATGAAAGATATTGTCATAGTCATGATAATGTAAATAGTAAGTATCAATTTAAACAATAATTGTGATGTAACTCACTGGAAAGGTAGAAGGTAGAGAAGTCTATGTGAGTGTGAGTGTGTGTGTGTGTGTGTGTGTGTGTGGTGTTTTAAAGAGCAAAACTAAAAAAACTTAAAAAAAAAATAAAGAGCAAAACTAACTACTCCTTAAGTTACAAATGATTTTTTAGTTCTCTATTATTAAAATGTTCCCTCTCTATTGGATCTTTTAGCTTTTTAAAATGTTTGAAACTCTCCCATTAGTAAAATTAAACAAAAGCAAAAAGATAAGAAAACCATATAGCCAAACAAAAAAGTCTTTCAAACTCACACGACCCTTCAGCTAACCACCCCCTATCTCTTTCCTACTCCTGATCACAGCCAAATGTCTTGACAGAGTAGTTTATATTCACGCTTTCTATTTCCCCTGAAAAAAAAAAAAAGAACTACTTATTCTGCAAAATAAGTGAGTTTGGCAAGATTGCAGGGCACAAAATAAATATATAAAAATCAATTGTATTCTTATAATATGCCCATTCTCTGCAAATTGATCAATACATTCAGTGCATTCCTAATTAATATCCCATCAGATTTTTTGGTAGAAATTGACAAGATGATTTTAAAATTCATATGAAAATTCTAAGGACCTAGAATATAAAAAATTATTTTGAAAAAGAACAGTGTTGAAGTATTTATACTACCTGACTTCAAGTCTTACTATTAAAAAATACTGATCTAAACAACGTGGTATTGATGTAAGAACACACAGATCAGGGCAGCCCAGGTGGCTCAGCTGTTTAGTGCCATCTTCAGCCCAGGGCCTGATCCTGGAGACCCGGGATCGAGTCCCACGTCAGGCTCCCTGCATGGAGGCTGCTTCTCCCTCTGCCTGTGTCTCTGCCATGTGCTCTCTCTCTCTCATTAATAAATAAATAAAATCTTTTAAAAAACCCCACACAGATCAGTGAATAGAAAAGCACACACACATATATTCCATACATACAAAATATAATATACATAAATTCAACATATATAAATTATATATATATAACTTATTTTTGACAAAGGTACCAAAGTAATTCAATAGAAAAAAATGGTCTTTTTAAAAAATAGTCCTAGAACTACCAGCTATCCTAATGCTAAAACCAAACCTCTACTATGACCTCTCTCTAGACATAACAATTAAGTTGAAATGGATAATATATCAAAACATAAAACCTAAAATTATAAAACCTTAGGAGAAAAATGGGAGAACATATGTTAGGGAAGGCAAGAGCTTCCTGGAACACAAAAACACAAACCATAAGAGAAAAATTAATACATTGGTCTTCATCAAAATTTTAAAATTTTGCTCTTCAGAAGACAGCATTAAGAAAATGAAAAGAGAAGCCACAATACATAGTATTGTCATACATATCATACATAGAGAAAATAGTCACAATACATAAATCAGATAAAGGACTTGTGTCAAGAATATATAAACACAACTTGTCAGTAAGAAGACAACAAAATTTTAAAAATGAGCAAAGGATTTGAACAGACACCTCAGAAAAATACGTGTGAATAGTAAATAAACACGTTAAAAGATATTTAATAACATTAAGTCATCAAAGAATTGCAAATTAAAATCACTATTCATCTAGTAGGGTGGCTAAAGTTTAAGATTTTGGCCACATCAAGTGTTTGTGAGGATGTGAAGAAGCTGGAGCATACAGTGCTAACGGGAATATAAAATGGTACAATCAATTTGGAAAACAGTTCGGAAATTTCTTTAAAAATGTAAACTGTTGCCTACAAAGTAACCTAGCTATTTTACTTCTCGGTATTTAACCAAGAAAAATGGAAGCCTATGTCTATGCAAAGGCTTGTACACTCAAACATTCATGGCAGCTTTATTTGTAAAAGCCCCTAAATGGAAAATATCCAAATGTTCATCATTTGATGAATGGAAAAACAAATTGTGGTAAATTCATATAACAGAATACTACTCATCAATTAAAAGGAACAAATTATTGGTATATTCATCAACATAGATGAATCTCAAAATCATTATGCTGAGTGAAAGGATCCAGGCCAAAACAAGTACATATTTCATGAGTCCATTAATATAAAATTATAGAAAATGCAAATTAAGATGTAGTGACACAAAGCAGACCAGTACAGACCTGGGATGAGGGTGGAGGGAGGAATGGATTACAAAGCAGCACAAGGAAACTTTGCAGGGCTGATGGAAATGTTTGTTATCTTGATTGTGGTGATTGTCTCACAAGTATATATGTAGGTCAAAATGGAGTAAATTTTATACTCTAGATATGTGCAGTTTAGTTTACTTCAATTATACTTCACGAAAGCTTTAAATATTTTAAAAATATTTTTAAAAGAAATCAACTAAAACATATATGAATTTCAAAATCACTATGCCAAGTGAAAGAAGCCAGACACAAAATAACACATACTAGGATTCCATTTATATGAAGCTTTAGAAAAATCTAATCTAGAGTGATGACTCGAAGCCAGATTAGGCAGTGGAGATCAACTGAGAAGGAACACAGGTGTATATATTTGTCAAAACTCATTAACTGTGCACTATAAAAGGGTGTATTTTATATGTAAATTATAGTTCAATAAAGTTGGTTAAAAATTTAGACCATCCCTATTTTCAGATGATATGCCTGGTTATCCACAAAAAAATCAAAATAATAATAAAATAATAAATTTTTAAAATTAGAATAAAAATAAGATAAACTCTGAGGATAAGTGGATAAAAACAAAGTCATTGTTAATGAGGTCACTATACAAAAATCAATTGTATTTCTACATACCAGAACAAACAATCTGAAAATGAAAGTGTAAAAACTACACCATTACTCTGGATTGAATCGCAGAACAGAAAGAGGATATGAATGGAAAAGCTAATGAAATTCAAATAAAATGTGAAATTCAGTTCATTGTAAGGTGCCAGTGACAGTTTCTTAGATATGACAAAAGCACCATAGCAATGTAAGATGTAAACAATAGAATAAATTGTATAAGGGTTATACAAGAGCTCTCTGTATTATCTTTGCAACTTTTTGGTAAACCTAAATTTAGTCCAAAATAAAAATTTTATGCATTAAAAATCCTTAAAAATAAAATTTAACAAAACAAATCAACTAAAATTTGTATCTAATAATAGAATTATTTTAAAAATCCTTAAAAATAGTAATTTTATTGGACATCTCCAGTGGGATATACCTTAAGGAGAAATATAATTACAAGCAAACTAATAACACCTTAATCCTTAGTGTATCAACAAAAATAGTCATCCCATTTACTAACTGAATTCAATGTGATCTTTTCAGTCTTCTCATTTTTAAGTTAACTTACAAATAATTTACAGAAATAAGGGGATCCCTGGGTGGCTCAGTGGTTTAGCACCTGCCTTTGGCCCAGGGTGTGATCCTGGAGTCCTGGGATTGAGTCCCACATCGGGCTCCCTGTGTGGAGCCTGCTTCTCCCTCTGCTTGTGTCTCTGCCTCTCTCTCTCTCTCTCTGTCTCTCATGAATAAATAAATAATTTTTTTAAAAAAAGAAGTAATAAAAAATTAAAAAAGAAGTAAGCATAAAAGCATAGTAACTTTTATTAAATCATTTAGGAAGGATTTTAATATAACATGTAGTTTTGTATCCAGTAAGTTTTGGCACAAAAACATCATAAATGGTATAGATAGAATGAGGTCACTTGACCTCAGTAAAAAGGTATGGCTCAGGTCCATGTCACAGAACACTGCATAATAAAGTACTTCATTTTAAATGACTGAAATTCCTTTTTGTGTGTCTTTTTTTGGTTTGAGTATTGTCATTTCTTTTTTTTTTTTTGTCTATAGAAATATTTAATTAAGTTGTCAATTTTTGAGACTGAAAAAATTCATCTAGTTTATAGATCTTCAGCTGAAGTCTCATAGTCTGAAGTTTCACTTACACAATTTCACTGTCATCATTTGAGTCTGGAGTGCTGTTATCTTCTTTCTCATATTCACATTCTGAGTCATCTAATAATTATGAATCACTCTTCTCTGTCAATTTTCCTCTATTTGCCATTATGGGAAGAAACTTTTTAAAAAGTCTGCATTCACAAATGGGTTTATTAAAAGCTAAAAGCAGGTTATGAAACAAAACCAAAACCAAAACCATTTATAATAGCATCGGAAAACATTCAATACCTAAGAGTGAAACTAGGAAAATTGTTCAAGGCCTCTAAGCAGAAAGTTCTACAACATATTTGAGAGGAAGTAAATAAGACCTAAATAAATAGGTAGATTGTAAATGGATTGTAAGTCTCCATATTGTAACGATGTCAGTTCTTGCTAATTTGATCTAGATTCAAGATAATCCCAAGCAAATCCCAGCACGTTATTTTCATTTGTGGAAACTGACAAGCCAATCATAAAAATCATATGTAAATAAAAGTGGCCAAGAATAGGCAAATCAATCTTGAAGAAGAAAAAGAAAACAAAACATAATACCAGAAATTAATCTATATCTAGCTGCAATTATTAAAATAATGCAGTATTGACACAAGGATAGAGAAATAATACCAATGGAACTGTTTGGAGAACCTAAAAACAACTTCACACAATCAGATTTATGTCAATGATGACATTGAAGTTCAATGGGGGAAAGGATAGTGTTTTCAAAAGATGGTACCAAATCACTTGGTTATCCATTCAGGGGAAAATGTATGTTGACCCTTACCTTATACCATACACAGAAATGAATTCTATATGGATTGCAGATATAAATGTGAAAGGTAAAACAACAAAACTTTTCAGAAGAAAACTTGGAAAATATCTTTTTATAGAGTAGCCAACTTGAAGGAGCTCTCAGTGGCCAATTTGGGGCTATATGAACAACAAAGTAAATAATGATAGCAATGGATTATAACCCACAGAATAAAAATAAATATATATGGGTACATCTCGATATAAGTGAATAAGTGAATGAACAAAGCAGCAGGGATGGGGATAGCCCTTTCTTACAGAATAATCCCAATTAATAGATGTAGAAGGAATAATGGAAATTGATAACCATTATTAGGCAAACATCACAGTAATATTTGCTACATGCAAGAAACATTGATGAATGCTAAAATTAGTGGGCAAATGTTTAAGGAGAAGCAGGATATTAGCATAGTCTCAAAGTATCTCCTTTCAAAGGTTTATCAAAGGGCAAAATAAAAAATTTACAATGGAAAAAAGTCTAGCAGACACCATCTCATCCAAGTGATCAAGCTTACTACTATCACTAATAATAGGGCCCATTGACATCATGTACCTCCTGACATGATGCAGAGAAGGACACAACATCACCTCTGTGGTATTCTTGCAAAAGAAAGTGCAGAACCTCAATATAATCATGAGAAAACATCAGACAAACCCAAATTAGGAATATCCTACAAACTAGTACTCTCCAAAAGTGTTAAGTTTATTTTATTAGTTCCTTATTGGTGTTATAACAAATTACCACCAACTAGTGGCTTAAAACAAAATCCATCTATCCTCTTACATTTCTGGAGGCCAGAATCTAAAGTCAAGATGTCAGTAGGGCTGTTTATTTCTGGAGGTTCTAAGGGAAAAATCTGTTTCCTTGCCTTTTCAGCTTCTAGAGGCTGCCAACATTCCTTGGTTAGTGACCCCCTCCTTGCATTGCTCCATCATTTTTCTTCTGTTATTACATCTCCTACTCTGATTCTGATCTCCTGCCTGCCTTCCCCTGATGAGGACCCTTATGATTGATTAATTGGGCCCACTTGGCTAATGCAGAGTGATCACCTCATCTTAAGACCCTTAACTTAATCACACCTGCAAAATCCCTTTTGACATACATGATAACATTCACAGGTTCCAGAGATTAGAACATGGACATCTTTGGGAGCCATTATTCAACCTACCACAGTCATGAAAGACAAAGATCAAGGAACTGTCATAGATTAGAGAAGACTAAGGAGACGTGATACTTAAATACAATTGGATCCAGGACCAGAAAAAGGTCAGCAATAGGCCAACTGGCAAAATTCAAATAAGGTCTATAAATTAGTTAATAATAATGTAATGTTCACTTCCTAGTTTCTATAGCTATACTATGGGTACATAATATGGTAACATCAGGGGAAGCTTGGTGAGGGGGTATGCTGATTTCTAGTAATATTTTATGTAACTTTTCTTTTTTTTAAATATTTTATTTATTTATTCATAGACACACACACACACACACAGAGGGCAAAGACACAGGCAGAGGGAGAAGCAGGCTCCATGCAGGGAGCCCAACTTGGAACTTGATCCTGGGTCTCCAGGCGCTAAACCGCTGCACCACCAGGGCTGCCCTGTAACTTTTCTTAAGTCTAAAATTATTTATTTTTTTAGTCTAAAATTATTTCAGAATAATTAAAAGAAAGACACAAATAACAACAATCACCCACAGTAAGATACCACTACAATTCTACCAAAGGCTAAAATGAAAGAAAAAGACAATACCAACTGTTAGTGAGGATGAAGAGAAACTTGAATTGTCGTTTATCACTGGTGGGAGTATATAAACTCATACAAACATTTTGCAAGCTCTTTGGCAGTATCTTCTAAAGCTAACTATACATTCATTCTCTGTGACCCAGTGATTCCCGTTTCTAAGAGTATACTCCATAGATGTGCAAATACATTGACCAATAGATGTATACATGGCTTTCACTGCCCTGCAGTCTTGAAAGGGGAAGTGAGAGAGACCTATCAACTGTCTTTGGATAGTGGGGGTCACTGCTGTTGGGGAAGCACAGTGGCAGAGTGGGGGTGCTGAGCTTGTGAAAGGGATTGGACAGGCAGTGACCTATATTAACCACAGGGAATCAAAATAAGAAAGAGAAAGAATCACCCAAAGCAAGGGAAAATGGGAAAAGTTCAGAAGGACAAAAAACAATAGAACCAGAGTGCTACTGTCAAAAAGCTGGAACTATGGAGCTTGAAATTACCACCAACAAATATTAAAATGTTGGGCCCTTCAGAGCCTCTTTATAAGGATACCAGAAGCAGCATGTCATATTAAGCCTGATATATGGCAGATTATTGTGTAAACTACTTTATATAAATCCCAATTGATTTACTTATGGTTCATTTGACCTTTGAATTGACCCTGACTTTTTTATTGCTGATTTTTCTCCCTAGTTTTCATCATCCTATTTCCACCCACTTCTAGTTCCACCCACTTACTAAATACAATTGACTCATACATGTGAATTAAATCATTATTGTTCACATTTTTACTCCCCTGTCTCTCAACAATACTCTCAATTTGAACATTTTAGCTTGAACATTTCAGATAGGTTTCATATTTCTATGTCACTTTTCAAACTTTAAAATGACATCCACCTTCACAATCAACAGTTGCTTTATCCCGTGAATTCCCCTCTATTAGGACAGTATGGCATACTTTGGCTTTTGTAGCCTTGAGAGATGTAGAGAACATATACCAGTCCAGGACAGAGTAGCCCAAAGACTTGGGAAATAATATGAACAAAAAAATGTCAAAGAACCTGGCCACAGGGTTTATTGTACGTCAAGTATGTGAATGGTTTTTGTGATAAAATACTGACTGGCTGTTTTCTAGTGTCACCAAAGAAGATAGCAGGGAGTAATTGGCTTAAATTGAGGAACATCATTTTCAATAGAAGCAAGGGAAAATTTTGTGGTGTGGGTTTTTGGTAAGAAAGAAATCTTGGAGATTGGTAGGAAAGAATAGAGTGGTGAAATGGAAAGTGCTTCAGACGAATGGTGACAAAATAAAAGTGCCAATCCCTCCTTACTATAAATGTCACCACCCACAAATCATTTAACTTCTGTGGCACTGTTTCCCCATCTCTAAGATGACTTGATGAGCTTAAGATTTAGTTGTTTTTAAGTATATTGGATAGATTAAGCAGGATCCTTGTTGAGGGAAATTTCCCTACAAGATGTATGGCCAATGATATTTTTCAGTGTAACAAAATACTGTTCAAGGTTATGACGGCTGTGGTGTGATTTTTGCCTTTTCCTTATTTTGTTTGAGTAAACTGCGTTGATACATTTCTTTTCTTTTCTTTTCCTTTTTTAAATTTTTTTAAAAATATTTTATTTACTCATGAGAGACAGAGAGGCAGAGACAAGGGCAGAGGGAGAAGCAGGCTCCCTTCGGGGAGCCGGATGCAGAATTCGATCCCAGGATTCCGGGATCACTACCTGAGCTGAAGGCAGTTGCTCAACCACCGAGCCACCCAGATGTCCCTTCTTTTACTCTTTAAAATAGAACATTTGTCATAGACTAGTATCCCTTATGGATATAGATGCAAAAATCCTCAACAAGTTTTCTAGTGATGATGAAAAGATCATGAAAAGATATGAAAAGATATCCCTCCAAAAGGACCTTCCTCCACCAGTTCCCAAAAGAGAAGAAGAAGCACAAGAAAAAGCACCTGATACAGAGCCCCAACTCCTACTTCAGGGATGTGAAGTGCCCAGGATGCTACAAAATCACCATCATCTTTGGCCATGCACAAATAGTAGTTTTGTGTATTGGCTGCTCCACTGTCCTTTGCCAGTCCATAGGAGGAAAAGCAAGGCTTACAGAAGATATGCTCTTTTAGACAGAAGCAACACTAAAAGCACCCTGAATCAAGATGAGTGGGAAACTATCCCAATAAACACATTTTGGATTTTTAAAAAATCCTCAAAAAAATTTAAAAAATCCTCAACAAAATACTAGCAACCAGAATCCAATAGCATATTACAAAAGATAAAACACCATGACCAAGTGGGACTTACCCTAGGAATGCAAGGGTGATTCAACATAAGAAAATCAATGAATGTGAAGCACTACATTAATAGAAAGAAGAAAAAGCCCATAATCATCTCAATTGCATCAAAGGACATGACCGAGAAAGTGAAAAGACAACCTACAGAATGGGAGAAAATATTTGCAGATTATAAATCTATCAAGGGTCTGGTGTCTAGAACATCTAAAGAATTCTTACAACTCAACACACACACACAAAAAAAGACAAGCAATCCAGTTAAAATGAATGGCAAAGGATTAGAATAGATGTTTATTCAAAGGAGATATACCAATAGTCAACAAGCACATGGAAAGATGTGCATCATCTTTAGTCATCATGGAAATGTGAATCAAAACCACAATGAGGCAGTGAGGTATCACTTCACACTCACTGGGATGGCTATTAACTAAAAACAAAAGGAAAACAATGAATGTTGGTGAGGATTTGGGGAAATTGGAAGTCTTGTACATTACTAGTGGGAATTGAAAATGGCTCAGCCACTGTGTAAGACAATTCAGTGGTTTCTCATAGAAGTAAACATAGAATTACCATATGACCTAAAGAGTTAAAGCACTGAAAACAGGTAACAAACAAATACACGAACACTTTCGTGTGTAGGAGTACTGTTTGCAGTAGCCAAAAGGTGGAAAGAACCCAAATGTCTATCAATGTATAAATGGACAAATTGTGGTATATACATACAATGGAATGTTATTCAAGCCAAAAAATGAATGCAGTCATGATACACACTATGTAGGACATGCAGATGACCCTCAAAAAAGCTATGCTCAGTGAAAAGAAGCCAGACACAAAAGGTCACACATTGTATGATTCCAGAATGTCCAGAATTTACATGCAATACCCGGAATAAATCTGTAGAGGGTGAAGGCAGGTTGGTGGTTGTCAGGGGCAGAGGGAGGGGAAGGAGGAATGGAGAGCATCTGCTTAACATGAATCGGGTTTCCTTTTGGGGTGATGAAAATGGTTTGGAACAAAATAAAGGTAGTTGTTGCACAACATTGTGATTACACCAAATGCTACTGAAATGTTCACTTTAAAATGGTTAATTTTATGTGATGTGAATTTTACCTCAATAATAAAAAAGTTTTAAAAATAGAAAGCTTGAATTTGACTTGCTGCCTATTCACATATGTCCTGGAAAAAAAAGTTTCTGTCTAGTACTTAACTACTGGCTTATTTTAAAGCAAACATTTAAGGAATGTGGACCTACATGGGTTCTTGGATTATTTGGAGTAGGAAAGTTATTTGGAGACCAATGGAGGGGGGGGATTAGCCTTGAAGCAAATTTCTCATTGTGCCTTTCAATCTATGGGCATACAATGAGAAATATTTTATGAATATTTAGAATCTTAATAAATCATTCTGAAATTCATGAAGTTAGCTTCGTAGGATCGGACCCTAGGGTGGTCTTTTCTTAAGCTTTTTTTTTTTTTTTTAAAGATTTGTGTGTTATTTTCACAAAGTTTCGCTTTAAAATGTTTGAGTGTTTTTTGGAAAGTGATTTATATGGAGCACATTAATGATTGTTTAAGTACTAAAAATAGATATATTCACAATAATGTACTATTGGGAGATGCCTGGGTGGCTCAGTGGTTGAGCATCTGCCTTTGACTCAGGTCATGATCCTGGGGTCCTGAGAGCGAGTCACACATCAGGCACCCCGAAGGGAGCCTGATTCTCTCTGTCTATGTCTCTACCTTTCTCTCTGTGTCTCTCATGAATAAATAAAATTTAAAAATTTTTTAAAAGAATGTACTATTTGTAATAGTCCCAAACTGGAAATTATCCTAATGTTCTTTAACAGTAGAATGGATAAATTAATACAATGAAATACTACACTGCAATGGGACTGAATGCAATGCTACTACACACAATAATATGGATGTATCCCACAGGTAATGTGAAGTAATAAAAGCCAGACATGAAAGAGTACATATTGGATGATTCCATTACAGTTCAAAAATGAGGAAAATTACTCCATGGTGTTATATATTAGGGTGATGATTACCTTTGCAGGGGCCAATTACTGAAATAGGTCACAAGGGGACTTCTGGGGTGTTCTCTCCCTTTTAAAAAATATACATTTTTAAGAGCAGTTTTAGGTTCACAGTGTTATTGAGCAGGAGATACAGAGAAGTCCTATATAACCTCTGCTCCTTCACATGCATAGCCTCTCCCATTATCAATGTTCCCCATGACACTGGGAAACATTTGTTAAAATCGATGAACTTACACTGATACATCATAATCATCCAGAGTCCATAGTTTACATTAGAGTTCACTCTTGGCGTTGTACATTCTATGGGTTTGGACAAATGTGTGATGACATGTATCCATCATGACAGTATCATACAGAGTAGCTTCACTGTGCTAAAAATCCTCTATGCTCCACCTATTCAACTCTCCTTCCCTGACAACCATTGATCCTTTTACTGTCTTCACTGCTTTGCCTTTTCCAGAATGCCGTATAGTTGGAATCATACAAAATATAGCCTTTAGTTGTTCTTTTTTTGCTCTGGATGCTGGTTACATGGACGTGTTCAGATTGTGGAAATTCGTCAAACAGCACACCTGATTTGTGGTTTTCTGTATGTATGTTATACTTCTATTAAAATATCCCAAAGCAAACAAAATCAGCAGACAACACCACAATCCCTCAAGCTCACAAACGCTTTTGGCTAACTGCCCTATATCTCTTTCCTCCTGCTTATCACGGCCAACTTCTTGAGTTTTCTATACACATTGCCTCTATTTCCTTACTTTCCTCTCATTCCTCAACCCACTCCAATCTGGCCTTCTGTCCCCATAACTCTACTAAAATAGCTCTCACAAAGATCACCAATGGCCTCCCATGTTGTTAAATCCAATGGAAAATTTTTTATCCTTGACTTGCTTCACATCCCAACAATATTTAATACTGCCGACCATGTCCTCATTTTCCAAAACATTCTCTCCTCGTGGATTTTGTGACACAATCCTCTCATGGCTTTCTTCCTACTCTTCTGACTACTCCAGCTCTGTCTCTATCCTCCTCTTTGTAGGCATTAAAATGGTTTCTGGAAGGGTTTATATTTTAGCTCTAGGTTTTCTCTTTCTACACTTATCTCCTTAAGTGACCTCATTCATTCCCATGGCTTTCAACTCAACTTATATACTAACTCCCAAGTTACAGCAATATCCCTGACTTCTCTAACCTCACCCTAATATATTCATTTACCTAATATACATCTCCATTTGAATGTCTCAAAACATCTCAAACTTAGCTTCTCTAAGACTAAAATCTTGATTTCTCCCTGTCCCAAGCCTTTTCCTTATTCATCTCGGTAAACTGCACCAGCATCCATCCACTTGCTCAAGCCAGGGATTTTTTTTTTTTTGTATTCACCAGTGGCTCATGCCCCCAATGTGGGAGTCTGACACCTCTCTTCCTAACTGTCAACTCTAGTCATGAAAAAATGGGGGACTGTGGGTGAAGGTGAAAGGATTCACAGCAATCTTTTCTGGAGCTTTCTCTGAGGTCCGACCAGGTAAATATCTGTAGTAGATGTTGTGAGGCACCATTGAGGTCTCTCCCTCCTCCTCCCCCTCCCTCCACCCTCCAGCTGCTGGAAGTGTTTAATGCTGATGACTCACAGTTATGTCCCTCTCTTGGAATTGCTCTTAGCCAAAGATGGACCTGCCCAAGGTTATGCACTTTCAGGTAGGTTATGGTGTGGTAAGCAGCACATAGCTAATGAGAATACAGAGGCTCACCTCCCTAGGCTCAATTTTTGACAATTCTGAAAGGTCTTCCTGGCTCTGGAGCTTCCTATGGGAATAGCTGTGGCTTTCCAGTTCAACTTCTCCTCCCTAGTCTTGCTTTCCTCACTCCCTCACAGGCATTGGTCCCAAGTGTACTCCCTTATACCTTCCTGGTATGCAAATCTCTGCATCAGAGACTATTTTCAGGAAACCTGACCTAAGATAACAAACTGAAAATAGATTTACCTAGAAGACTGAGGAGGAAGAAGTAACACTCCAATTGACACAAAAAGACAAGTATTAATACTAGGGAGGGGGCACTTGGGTGGCTCAGTGGTTGAATGTCTGGCTTTGGCTCAGGTCGTGATCCCAGGGTCCTGGGATTGAGTCCCGCATCCAGCTTCCCACAGAAAGCCTGCTTCTCCCTTTGCCTATGGCTCTGCCTCTCTCTGTGTGTCTCTCATGAATAAATAAATGAAATCTTTGAAAAAAAAATACTAGGGAGGGGTGGGGGTGAAGCAACTCTACCTTAAGGAAGAAAAGATGGCTGCAGTACAAAGAATAAATTGGAAAGTCTGTATTTTTCAAGGCACAGCTAATAAAGATTCCACCTCTGCTCAGCAGCAGATTTCAGCTGGATCCCTTTTTATGCATCTAGTCTAGGTTACCACTCACTTCTGTTTCCTTACAAAAACAAAATCCTGGTCAGGTGCCTGGGTGGCTCAATCAGTTAAGCATCCAACTTTTGGTTTTGGCTCCAGTCAAGATCTTGGGGGTCATGAGATTGAGTCCCATGTCGGGCTGTATGCTCAGTCCAAAGTCTGCTTGAGATTCTCTCCCTCTTCCACTGCACCCCCCTTGCACTCTCGCTCTCAAATAATGAAATAAATAAAATCTTAAAAAAAAAAAACCACCACTCCTGGCCCACCAACCCCCCCAAAAATGGCACTTTGCTCACAGCCACAGTATGAAAGGGCTGGTGGTGGAGGCTCCTTCATCCTCTGTGCACATCTGTCCCCAATGCACAAATACACAAACACACACACACACACACACACACACACACATGCACACACAAACAATGACACAGAATATTAAGTGCCACAGACCAGGGTCTAAAAAATACTATACACCTACCCAAGGATATTTATATATATGTATATTTTTTAAAGATTTATTTATTTATTTTAGATAGAGAGAGGAAGTGAGAGTGAGTGAGGGGAGGTGCAGGAGGCAAGAAAACTTCAAGCAGACATCCCCCGCCCTGCCACCACTAAGTGTAGAGTTTGATGCAGGGCCCGATCCCACGACCCACGAAATTGTGAGCTGAGCAAAAACTAAGAATCAGACACTCAATCAACTGAGCCACCCAGGTGCCCTGAGGATATTTATATTTTTGAAAAAAAATCACCAGAGTTGGGGTGCCTGTGTATCTCAATCAGTTAAGCATCTGCCTTCAGCTCAGGTCATGATCTCAGAGATGTGGGATCAAATCCCACATCACATTGGGCTCCCTGCTCAGTGGGAAGTCTTGCTTATCTCTCTGTCTGTTCCACCCCCTGTTCATGCTCTCTCTCTCTCTCTCTCAAATAAATAAAATCTTTTAAAAAATCACCAAAGGGGAAGACTATACTCCAACTCAAGAATTAAGGATTTATACTTGTTTTCTACAGTTTTATAGTTTTAGCTCTTGTATTTTAAGTGTCAGATTCTTGAGGTAATTTTTGTATATGGTGTAAGGTAGGGGTTCAAATTCATTCTTCTGCATATAAATATCCATGTGTTCCAGCACAGTTTGTAGAAAAGACTATTCTTGAGCCATTGAAATGTACTGGCACCCTTGTCAAAAATCAATTGACCAGAAATGGTAGGGCTAGCATTTAACTCTTTCTTTGAAAATCATTTTTTATGTTCACTAAGGCGAAAGTAATATATATTCAGGACACATGGATGGCTCTGTTGGTGAGGTATGTGACTCTTGATCTCAGGGTCATGAGTTCAGGCCCCACACTGGGCATGGAGGTTACTAAAAAATAATAGTGTGTGTTCATTGCAGAAAAATATATGTGAACAAAAATGAAGATCATGTATCATTCCACCTTCCAATCTCAATGTCACACAATCCACTACTGTAAACATTTAAAAAATATCCTCCCAGACTGTTTTCTGAAGTGTAGTGTTTTACAAAAATGATGTTATACTATAATGCTGATTTGTAGCTTGCTTTCAAAACAGCCTCACAGTGCCATTGATATATTTCCATGTCAGTAAGTATAGATCTATACCACATCATTGGTTTTATTGACTTCATGACAATCCATAGTATGAATGTGCCTTAATTTTTTTAACCCTTTCTCCTATTGTTAGTCATTAGGTAGCTTCCAATGTTTTCTCAATATAACATAGCTGTCATGAATACCCTTATGCATACATCTTTACACACCTGTCCAGTTATTTCAGAAGTAGCAAACTGCCAACACATTGGCTGATTTCTACTCACAATTGTGTTTTGTTTGGACAGCACATCTTTTTAAATAAAAAAAAAGTTGTGTTGAACTCGGAAGATCCGTTAGGATATATTTCTAGAAATAGGATTGCTGGGTTTCATAACATTCAGTTCTGATTTAGCAAGGTTCTGCTATTTGCTTGTCCTCAAATGATCATTGGACTCTCTCCCTGGGATAGTATCATAATGGGTGAGTGGAAGACAGAGAGGATGGTGATCTTGAGAGGCAAGCCTTTAGAATGATTCTCTGAATTTACTGATGACCTTACCAAAAAATGTCTCTTTCGGGATATAGTCTATCAAACCAGGAGGACTACAGGCTTAAATACCAAAAGACCTAGATCTAGCTATTTGACTCTGCTATTATTATATAGCTCTGTAACTTAGGGCTATCTATTTAACCTCTCTCGGTCTCATTTCTTTACAAGGTTAGAATCAAATGAGATACTGTGTGAAACGCATTTTGAGATGCACGGAGTTCTATACAATTATAAGGCAGCACTTGGTTTTGTAAATTGCCAAAAGTGTGTTTACATGGGATCAAACAGACTTAATCTTAGAGTGTAAAGCATTGAAGCATTGTCCACTGTCAGAACCCCGCTTTTAGAGGAGCTACTTTCCAAGGATAGACATGACTCTAGGTTGCCAGGATCTGATCTGGTGCACTTTAGTTTTACAGTCTTTTACAGATGGTTTCACATGCCAGATATTGTGGGTACAAAGATGATTATGATTAGTCCTTGTCTTTGCAGAGCTTAACAGTCCACTAGGAAGAGACAAATATGTATTGAGATCATCAGACAACAGAGGGATAAAGGATGTAATAGAGGAGCGAGCCAAGACTGCAATGCATAGGAGAAAAACTCGAGGGCCTTTTGAGGCAGGTTTCCACAAATAACACTGGGGAGGAGAAAGGATCAGGTGTGTGTGTGTGTGTGCACGCACGCGCACGTACACATAAACATAGGTCATGGTAGTCTATGCCAATTGAGCCAATCTAGGGCTAGACTTTATCTTAGACTCTGTGCTCATTTCTATGCATTTACATTTTCTTTTTTTAGTTTTGTGTTTCCCTTCATTTCCTAGTCAAGTTCTTTTTGAAAAATGCTAATCTGGTCTTTGCTGTACTAACAGGAAAAGAGATTTGGCTATACCCATGCCAAGAGACTTGGAGAACCCAGAGTGTTCTGGAAGCCACTCTTGCTGGTAAAATAAAGAGCCCACTTGCAAACTAGGGAAGAGCTTGAAGGCACGCCTTCCTCCCTCTAGGCTGGCTTCATCTTGTGCTCTTGCTGGATCATTTCCAGACCCATCACCCTCCTTCAACCATTTGTGTGCTGCCACTGCACAAAAAAGCCAGCCAGACATCTCTTGCCCTTCGCTCTAGCCTACCTCCTTCCCCGAGTTTGGATCGTCTGAACTTTTCCACTACAAATAAAAAAAACCAAATGCAATGATTATTGAAGCCAGAGGAAATAAAGGATGTTGTTCTACTCTTAATGCTTATTAAATTTGGACTTAATCTTCTTCATCGCAATTAAGACTTTAAACCAGCCAATATACTTAAACGAGGTGAAATGAAAAGACTTACTGTAAGAGATGACAGGAGGCTCTTCGGGAAATTAAAATCTCCAGAGATTTCCAAAGTGAGAGTTACTGAGCCAGGAAGGGGAAAGAAAGAAAAGGGTTTTTTAAAGCTTCATAAACAGGATGCCAATTAGGTCCTGGGATTTAAAAAGCTAGGTGATGTCAGTGTTATTGATGGGAGGTGGGGTTAACTGGAGGCAGGAATTAATAAGCACTGCAATATTTCCAGATCCTTCTTTACTTCACTCTTTTCAAAATCCTGGCTGGGTGTGCCCTTCCCATCTCACTTTACTTTTCTGTAACATGGGAAGAAACACATGGTGATATTTGAATTGCCTACTTGCTTCATAAAGGTTAAAAAAGGTCTTTCCCCAGTTACCAAGTTCCCAATCCTGCTCTGACACTGTCAAGGCTGTCACTTGAGTGAGCTCCCTGCCTAGTTGCTATAGACCTCAAAGGTGTCAGAGCAGGACTTGGCTGGGAAGGCAACCTCTGCAGGGTTTCCTAAGTGCCTTATTCTTTGTCACCTTTATAGGCAGAGAGTCCTTTCTCAGAGACCCCGGTCTCCCCCTCCCCAGCTATCTCCCAAGGCAGACCAGAAACAGGCCTAAGGAATGGGAAGGATGCTTCCCAACTTGGGAAGTTTTCCAGGGCCCCGTTTCCACCATCCAGAAGTTTGATTTACTGGCACCATCTGCGGGAAGACAAATGTTCCATTCTGGCTGTGCTGGTCAGATGCAGGGAAGAAAGAAAAGAAAGAGAAAAAAATGGAGGAAGGCAGATTAGTAAATCAATAAACACCCAAGTGACATCTAACGAATGAACAAATAAAATTCCTCCTAGGAAGGTGGTGGGTGTCCTGAGATGGTGATGTTGAAGTGGAAGGGGTGACACTTTCTTTTTCTTTTTTTTTTTTTTAGCCCAAGGGTAATCTCTTAAATTCTGGGTACAAACAATACAGTATAACTCTTATGGTTGCCATGACAACATGAATCCCTCTTCTCTGATGTCAGACTGCCCTCCCCCCTCCTTCGGAATCTAGAATGCCAGTTTTCTTTCTGCAGCAAATGGTGTGCTTCGTTTCAGGGGCTAAATAATGGGCTCATCTAATAACTGCTTGTCTCCCAGGACTGTTTGTTCCAGACCCCTAAGGCCACATTCCTTTTGGGGAAGAGGGTGCCTGACATGTGGGAGACTAGACCAGGGCAGACAGATTTTTTTTTTTTATGTTAGGTATGTGGCCTGTTTCTGCTGATGTCTGGGCCGGTGTGACCAGTCAAAGATCTGCACCTCTCCTCCCTCCATCTTTTTTTTTTCTTTTTTTTTCCCTCCCTCCATCTTGTGGGACAAAGCCATACCCACCTTTAGGGTAACAGCTCTAGGTTCTGCTTTGGGGAGCAGGCTGTGGACAATGGCATACAATTGACCCTTGAACTGCATGGGGGTTAGGTACACCAACCCCCTGCGTAGCTGAAAATCTGTATACAACTTCTGACTCCCCCCAAACTAAATTACTAATAGCCTACTGCTGTCTGGAAGCTTTATCTGTCAAATAAACAGTTGATGAACACATACTTTGTATGCTTATGTATTATACACTGTATGCTTGCAATAAAACTAGAACAAAGAAAATATTAAGATAATAATGAAGAGAAAATACATTTATAGTACTGTACTGTATTTATTGAAAAAAATCTGCATAAAAGTGGACCCACACAGTTCACACTTGGGCTGTTTGAGGGTCAACTGAAATTTGAAGCCCTCCTGCCAAAAATCTCTTCCCCAGTTGGCCTACCTGAAACCATTATTATCGAAATCATTTTTATAGATGAAAGCCTTAAGAGTAGCTGCCAAATGAAAATGCTCCCTGTGCATGGTAAGAATAACTAGCTTGTAATATCCTAGTGTAAATTAGAAAGGGAGAACAGAGCTTTTGCGGGAATGGGTGACAGGATAGATCAATTCTGATGCGGGAAGGGGGAAGAATAGGTTTCATAACACAAGACACTCATCAGTACTCAATGACATTCCACATTCCTCCCGAGCCTTTTCCCCTATGTCCTAGCTCAGTAAACTCAGGAGGCATTTTTTAAAAAGATTTTATTTATTTACTTGAGAGAGAGAGACAGAGTGAGCAGAGAGCACAAGTCAGGAGTGGGGTCGTGGGGGAAGAGGGGCAGAGAGAGAGGGAGAAGCAGACTCCCCGCTGAGCAGGGAGCCAGATGCAGAGCTTGATCCCAGGACCCTGAGACCATGACTTGGGCTGAAGGCAGACGCTTAACTGACTGAGCCACCCAGGGACCCCTGGGAGGCATCCTTGATATCTCCCTCTAACCACTTGAGTCCAACTAATCATTAATTCCTGTCAATTTTAACCTTTAACATTTTTCAAATCCATGCACTTCTCTCCACCTCCATCATTACTACCCTCATTCAGATGCCCAGCATTTCTACTCTGGGTCATATTACTGCATCAGCCCCCTAAATCATCTCCCTGTTCCCACTGTTGCTCTCTACCCTGCAGCCAGAGCAATCACTCTAAAGTGAGAATGTGATCAGGTCGCTCTTCTGATTAAAACATTTTAATGGTGTCCTGTTGCTCATTGGGTTGAGTCCAACCTATTTAGCACAGCTTTCAAGACCTCCACACAGGACCTATCTTGCGCATCTCCAGCTATATGTCACATCTTGACCTTCACCCAACACTTCCCACATATCCTACGCTCTAGCCACAACTGTTTCCTGTGATTTGTCAAGCTCATCATGTTTCTGATCTTTTGCATAAGAGGCTTGCTTGCCCTAGAACCCCCTCCTATTTCTTTCCCCTTCAACCAGTCTACTCCTAATAGTCTTTCAAGGGGCACCTACTCTGGGTCTTTTTTGGCTTCTTTCCTCCCCCCCCACCCCACCAAGTCTAGATTTAGTTACTGTTCTGCCAGAGACCCACAGTACTTACACATCTCTCAGGAAATGCACCAACCATGTTGTACTTACACATCTTTCAGGAAATGCACCAACCATGTTGTCTTGTAATTACTTGTTGACTTATCTATGTATCCCAGTAGATTGAGAGTTTCATGAGGGCAAAGGCTGGGTCATTATTCATCATTATACCTCTCATTCCTCACACAGTATCTGTCCATTGTCAATGCTTAGTAAATACTTATTAATGAATGAACAACATCCAGATGATATGGAGAAACTGGAGGAAGGGCTGCCATTTTAGGTGAGGGAGGGATGACAAAAGAGGAAACTGAAACTCAAGGGTAAAAGGATAAATAAAAGTCAGAACAAGTCCGAAAGAAGAGCATTTGAGGAGGAAAAAGGCCTATCAGATATTAAAACATGTTATGATGCTACCAAAAGATGGTTGAGTTCTTGAGGACAAAAAAACAAAAAGTAACCCAAAAAATGCCTATTAATCTTCAATACATGTGGGAAATTAGTATATTTTAAAGATGGCACATCAAATTAATGGGGAAAAGATGGATGAGTCAAAAATTATATTTGTGTAATGGGTAAGCTGAATTCTCTAACTTATTCTTTACTTCAAAGGAAATTATATATGAATCAAAGAATTGAATGTGAAAAATTAAACCTTCAAAGCACTAAAAGAAAATATGGAAGAATTTAAATACATATAATCTTGGAAAAGGTAAGTCTTTCTAGGCAGGCCATGGATCCAGAAATCATTTTAAAAATTGATAAATGTGACTACATAAAAATTTAAAATTTCTGCACAGCAAAACACATAAAAATAGTCAAAAGAGAAATGAAAAACTGCCACAAGATATTTGCAACACTTACGCAAATGACTAATTTCCTTAATTTCCAACAAGCTCAAACAAATCATCAAGAAAAACATCGTCAACCCGAAGACAAACAAACAAATGATAAAAAGAGGCAGTGCACAGAAAAAAAATACAAATGGCAAATTACACATGTAAAAAGATGTTCAACTTTGCTCCTCAACAAAAGCATGCAAATCAAAACAGCAATATGCCCTTTATTCACCTACTGCACTGGTTAATATTCAAAAAGATTGACCATATCTAGCATTGATGAGGGTATAGGGGAGCAAGTAATTTAACGACTGTAATTTTTTTAAAGATTTTATTTATTTATTCATGAGAGACCCACACAGAGAGAGAGGCAGAGACACAGGCAGAGGGAGAAGCAGGCTCCATGCAGGGAGCCTGACGTGGGACCCGATCCCAGGACTCCAGGATCACGCCCTGGGCCAAAGGCAGGCGTAAAACCGCTGCGCCACCCAGGGATCCCAACGACTGTAATTTTTAATGTACATATCCTTTGACCTAGAAATTCCATTTATATAGTAAAGTAATTAAAAGCACAAGCTCTGGAGTCAGATTGCCTACATTCAAATTCTGTCTCTGCAGCTTAGCTTTGTGACCTTGGGAAAGTTCCTCAACCTCTTTAAAGCTTCCCTTATCTGCAAAATGGGGATAATAATAGGTTTGTCTTAGTCTGTGTGGGCTGCTATAACATAACATCACAGACTGGGTAGTTTATAGACAACAGAGATTTATTGCTCACAGTTCTGGAGGCTAGGAAGTCCAAGATCAAGATGCCAGCATAGTCCAGGGTCCTGGTGAGGGCCGCCTTCTAGGTTGCAAACAGCCACCCTCTTGCTATGTCCTCGCATGGTAGAAGGGATAAGGGCGGTCTCTTGGACCTCTTTTAAAAAGGCAATAGGGGCAACTATGTGGCTCAGTTGTTAAACATCTGACTTCAGCTCAGATCATGATCTCAGAGTCCTGGGATGGAGCCCCAGACTCGGCAGGGAGTCTGCTTTTTCCTCTGCCCCTCCCCCCACTTGTGCTTGTAGTCTCTCAAATAAATAAAATCTTTAAAAAAATAATAAATAACATAGAATAAAATAAAATAAAATAGCACTAATCCCATTTATGAGGGCTCTGCCCTAATGACCTAATCACTTCCCAAGGCCTCATCTCCTTATACCAGCACATTGGGCATTAGGGCATCGAGACATGGGAGCATCAGGTTTTGGGGCATATGAATTTTGGGGGAGACACAAACATTCGATCTACAGCAAGTATTCACTCCAAAGAGTTATAAGGATAAAATGAGATAAGGCATGTAAAGTGCTTAGCACAGTACCTAGTGTAGAGTAAGCACTCAATAAATGTTACCTGTTATTATTTTTATTGTGCTCAAAGATGCATGCATTACTATATTCATTACTGTATTTTTATAATAGCATCCCCCAAGAGAAAAAAAACCTGCTTTAGAAACAATCTAAATATCCATCAATTGATTAGGGATTGGTTTAATAAATTATGATATATAGTGTAGTACCATGCAGGCATTGAGAAGAATGAGATGAGATACACCTACATGGACCAATATGAATAAATATCTAAGCCATAACTGTATAAAATTCATTTTTCCATTTGTGTAAATAAAAAAGGAAATAGGCTTCTTTCTCTATCTACACACCTCTTTCTCTCCCTCAAGGTTACTCAAGATAATGAAAATAGTGTTTATCTTTGGAGATAGTCTGATAGATGGGAATATGGAAGGAAGAGTTTTGCTTTTCATTACTTTTATGTACTGATTTTTTTCATCATGTACATATCCAACTTTAAAAAAAAATTGAATAAACTCAGATTGACCACTGTTCACAACACTCACTGCAAGAGCTTTCACATCACTCTGAGTAAAAGTCTAAGGCCTTTCAATGACCCACAAGGTCCTCATAGTCGATCCTCTTGCTTCATTTTTGCCTGTCTGACCTTCAGTCACACTCACTTCCTTGCTGTTCCTTGGACCTGCTAGCCAGCGTCCCACCTCAGAACCTTTGTCCCCACCACTGTTTCCTTCTACCCTTGAAGTTATTCACATGGCTCACTCTCTCACTGTCTTCTAGTCTTAGCTCAGAGGCCACATCTTTAGTGTGGCCTCCTCTCCCACTTCAAATCACAACTTCTGACATCTCTAGCCCCCATAGCCTGCTTTCTTTTTTCCCATAGTGTTTATAACAATCTAATATGCTATATATTTGCCTTACTACTTTATGGCCCCTCTCTCCATTACCTTGGCAGATTCATGAGGGCAGGGATTTTTGTCTGTTTTGTTTATATTCACCACTCTAACCCTAGTGCTGAGTGTCCGGTATCTCACACATAGTAGGTACTCAAAAATATTTGTTGACTTAACGAATAAAAGAGATTTCCAGGCGAGAAAGAGCCTAGAAACTCAGTCCTCCTTTTTTTTTTATACAGCTCCTTTTTGGGATTCTCTCTTAATCCTTCTCCATCTTTTTTTTTTTTTTGTGAGAGAAAGAGAGCTCGAGCACTAGTGAGAAAGGAGCAGAAGAAGAGGGAGAGAGAGAATCTTAAGCAGACTCTATGCCTAGCATGGAACTCTGCTCAGAGCTTGATCTCATGACCTTGAGATCATGGCCTGAGTGGAAATCAAGAGTTGGATACTTAACCAACTGAGCCACCCAGGTTCTCTAATTCTTCTCCATCTTAAACTTATAACTTTTCCTAAAACATTGTGCCTGGCAGAAAGATGAAAAAATATTTGTTGAATAATGGATTTATATATTTGTTCTGAGATATGAATGATTGATAACTAGAGTAAAGCCCAGGAGTATTTAAATTTTAGTAGGTATCAAAACCTATAAGCAAAGGGATTAGCCAGCTTCCTGGGGCCCCTGAGATCTCCCCATGGTAAACTAGTACATCTGTTACAAACTTTGGGGATCCACTATCTTCACTTTCCCCCTTCTACTTATTTAATGACCCCCATGGACCTAGCTGTAGCTTTAAGATCGCTTTTCAATTTTCATAGTTCCCAGGGCCTAAAGAGAGAGTATATAATGGAAAAAACAAACTCACAGTATAAATTATGAATATTCTTAAAGAAACTTACACATATAAATATCTACATACACATTACCATACAACAGTGGTCAAAAATATATCAGGGCAGGCACACCTGGTAGCTCAGTGGGTTAGCACCACCTTTAGCCCAGGGTGTGATCCTGGAGACCCAGGATCGAGTCCCACATTGGGCTCCCTGCGTGAAGCCTGCTTCTCCCTCTGCCTATGTCTCTGCCTCTATCTCTCTCTCTGTGTCTCTCGTGAATAAATAAATAAAATCTTTAATATATATTAAAATATATGTTATATCTTTTTTTTAATTTTTATTTATTTATGATAGTTACAGAGAGAGAGAGAGAGAGAGGCAGAGACACAGGCAGAGGGAGAAGCAAGCTCCATGCGCCGGGAGCCCGATGTGGGATTCGATCCTGGGTCTCCAGGATCGCGCCCTGGGCCAAAGGCAGGCGCCAAACCGCTGCGCCACCCAGGGATCCCATGTTATATCTTAATATATATTAATTTATATTAATATATTTATATATAATATATTTTAATATATGTTAATCTTTATTATATATTAATATATAATACATAATATATTATTAATATAATATGTAAATATATACTTTAATATATTTTAATCTTTAGTATATATATATATATATATCAGGGCAATTTCTAAGCAACTCATCACTAAATAACAACAATATTTGATGTACTTATAAAGTCCTTGGAAAATTCTCAGTTTTGCCAACTCTTGATTCTTTCATGGGCCAGTGAAAGGGTAATCCCAGATCCAGGCATTTCTAGGTCACTTGAATTGGTCTCTTCTTCAAAGAGAAAGGAGACAGGATGAACTCTGCTAATAAAATTACATTTGGATATGTGTGGGAGGGGCTGGGATTACAGTCAATTCATCCAGTTTTATTCAGAGGACATATAACCAGTGTGTGTGCATGCATGTGTGCATATTTGGGGGGCATCATTTATCTTGATTTGCAGTTAGAGGGTCTTCTCTGAATCTTCTTGGAGTCTTTTCCCATCCATCTCACCTCCCACACCAAACACTTTTTTTCCTCTAGCACTGATTCCAATACCCTCCATGGCAAGTATGGAGACCCCTTGTAGAGTCTGGTCATTTCTGGGGGTGGGAATAGTGGCCGTACAGCTTCGAGTCTGATGGGAAGTTGGACCATCTGGGATGTCCAGAAAGACTTCAAGGCAGTATCCTCCCCTTCCCAGACAAATGAATAACAACAAAGTCATAAGCATGAAAGAGTTCAGTGTTGGAAAAAAATGGTAGAGTTAAATCCATCAGCTTAAGAGAATCAAGTCATTGCTCCAAAACAATGTCTTATTGTTCAGGCCTCATGTCTGAGTATGTAAACAACCCATGATCATTAAATATTTCTAGCAGACTCCATGGGAGTGGCAGTGCTGCTGGTCTGCAGACCACACTTTGGCTCATGAGAATTTAGCATATGTCCCTTGTGTTGGTTAATTTTATGACTGGGCCACAGAATGCCCTGACATTTGGTCAAACATTATTCTGGTTGTGTCTGTGGAGGTGTTTCTGGATGAGGTCAACATTTGAATTGGTAAACCGAGTAAAGCAGATTGCTCTCCCTAATGTGGGTGGGCCTCACCCAATCAATTAAAAGCCTGAATAGAATAAAAAAGTTGAGTAAGAGAGAACTCCTACTGCCTGACTGTTGCTCTAGGACATTCATCTTTTCCTGTCTTCAGAGTCAAACTGCAACATTGACTTCTCTTGGGTCTTGACCCTGTTGTGTTTCAGACTGGAACTCACACCATCAGCTCCCTTGGTTTTTTAGGTCTTAGGACTCAGACTAGAACTCCATTATTAGCTCTCCTGGGTCTCTATCATGCCCTCTATAGATTTTGTGACTTCCCAGTCTCTGTATTGTGTGAGTCAATTAATTCCTTATACTAAATTTCTATATCTATCTATCTATCTATCTATCTATCACCTATCTATCATCTATGTATCTATGTATCTATCTATTATCTATCATCTATCTACATGTCTATCTATCCTATTGGTTTTGCTTCTCTGAAGAACTCTAATACATCCTCAGATCTGATTTGAAAATCTAGTCTCCCAGTGACTGGACACTATAGTTTCATGACAGGAGATAGTAGTTTATGTTGGGATTCTAGAGACCTAAAGAGCCATAATTTTTAGTGTTAGAAGTAGGGGCCAAAATCTGCTGTGGATTCATGAGTTCCTTAAAGCCCATAAACAATAACAACTGATATTTATTGAACTCTCATAGCCAGGAACTAAGCTAAATATTTATATGAATTTTCTTAGTTAAATTTTCCAACAGATACTATTACTATGTCCATTTTATGAATTAGAAAATGCAGACTCAAAGAGTTTTAGTAAGTTAAGTAAGTAAGAGAGATACAACCTTACTCCCTTCCTTAAGTTCCAGAAAAAATCTTAGTGTTTCAGGAGAGTTTTGAATCCAGGCAGTCTTACAGCAAGCATAGGCTTCCATGCATAATGTGACACTGTCTTCCCTGCTGGTCACTTAATGCCATTGCCTAATTCACATGAGGGGCTGAAGAGAGATTTCAGAGACACATCTGTCTGCTGGTTTTCTAGGAGACACACTTTGAAAAGACTTACTTTGGTTTCCCTCTTCCTCAATGATCATGGAATGTTTACATATTAAAAGGTGGTGTCAGCTCTAAGCTCTGCATGGAGCTCTTGCATGTTTTCAAGTCTTGGTTGTATGCTGGGTTTCCTTGGTGTAGGCAGGTTACAGTCAATACTTTCTTCAGGCACCTATTATCCCAGAACTCTGGAATGGCTATTTTCAGTAAATTAACAGCATTTATGTTTCTTGTCTGTATCTTACTATTGCAATTATCAGTAGACATCAACTCCCAGAAAATAAGACTCAGCACTTTGGATGATGGGCAAGGAGCTTGTAAATTTCAGTTCCAGGAGATGTTTCCTATCTGTGTAGGTGGCAGCAAGCAGAGTGATGAACTAGATGAAACAAATAGTTTCAGGAGTGGCTCAAGTCCAGATCCAATAAGAGCTTTCTTTGAAGCTCCCATTTCTGAAATGACCCATAATTCTCAGAGGAAAAGAGTATGGCTGTTTCAAAAGCCAAAACACAAATCTTCTCTAAACAGATTAAACCTTCAGCCATAGAAAGAAATATCAAAACTAAAAATTGGCTAAGGATCCTTGATGATGCCCATCTCAGCCAATCTAAGGGCAAATTAGGTGGCACACAGGATAGGGGAAAGAGTCAAATCAATTGAGTCAATTGGGACCTTAACTGTCAAAATGAAAAACATTTCTCAGTTTAACTGATGGCATTAAGATCACAAAGCACTATGGCTTGTTTATGGTAATTGTCAGTATATTTGCTCAGGGATCATACATATGATATCTATCTATCTATCTATCTATCTATCTATCCACACACATATGTTTGTGTATGTGTGTGGGGGGGTGTGTGTTTGTGTCCCTACCTCTTTTCTGTGTGGGCTTCTTCTCCTCCCCATGCAATTACTGCAGCATAAACTCAAAAGCATTTTGGGCTGGAAGTCTGAGTGGCTCGCCCTAGCATTCACCCTTTGTACAAAGTAAGGTTTTTAGTGAGGAAAAGGAACTGGGGGCCCAGTGGCCTATAAGCTATAAACAGATTTTTGTGGCTTTCGTTGAAGATGCCTGTGCTGCCAACCTCCCTGCCTCCACCACCACCCCATTTCTACATGTTTGTAGTTGATTTCTATTTCCAACTTTATTTCTGCAGAACTGGGGGATTTGTCCACAACTAGCCAGCCTAGTTAGGGAGACACTGGGTTGTCAGAGGCCAGGTGTGGGAGTGGTAGCACCTGTCCCAATTTAGGATTCTAGGGAAAGCCTATGGAGGAAGAGGAGAGGCAGAGGGACAGTGGAAGACAGTACAGGGCGGGGAGGGCAGGCTGCTGAGGCTGTTGCGTGTCCCTCCTGCTTGAGACCATCCTTCCCCCTATTATTTCCATAACAGGAATGGCTGCACTAGAGAATTTCCACATCTCAGCCTTGCGTGAAGAAATGCCTCCAGTGCATCTGATTCATAGCTCCCGAGGAAGGGGAGGCCAGCAGGACTACCAGGCCCAGGTCAGAAGCTCAGTGCAGCATCAGATTCTGGCTGTTGCTTGGTGACCTGTTTGTTCCCAGGAGCAGGATGGCGGGGGAAGGGGGGCTGTCTCCTCATTAATATTGATCCATCTGCCCTTCCCTCTTCAGCACTAGCCAAATCTATAGATGAAAGGGTGGATCCAAGGGAAAGAGGCCTTAAAATTGGAAAGCTGTGTGGGTTTCCTTGAGACATTTGAGGGCCCTCGAGGTGGCAATTCAAAAATTATTGGAGCCAAATCTGCATGTCACCTCAGCTCACAGATTTTCATATATTTTGATTTTGTTTAATTCTATTATGGCCAAACAAATCTCTTGAGTGGCTTCCCTTAGTTAAGTCAATTAAAGTCCAGTGTTCACGTTTGTGCCAGAGAAAAGATGTTATAGGATCTTTGGCCTGCTGCTTCTCCAGCCCATGTCCCTTAAGCAGAGCCCCAGGAATGTGTGTTGGGGTGCAAGGGCCTTCTGTGAAGAAAGGAGATGGGACTCCAAGCTCCCTTCCAAGAGACTTCAGGTTGGGGACATCTGACCAAGTAGAAAAGCCTGATCACAGCCTCTGGGCAGGAAAGGACACTGCAGGCCTCAAGAGACAGCTCAGTGTGATGGAAGGGGAGTCAGCCATTCTGGACAGTTCATTTTCATCTTCTCCTCACTCTGCTTCTGGCGTCTGCATCTCCATATGCTGCTTTGGTTTCCTTTGGGACACCAGGAGCGACCTCAGACTTTCCTTTGATTTCCAAAAGATATCTAGTTCTCTCCAGTAGTATTCAGCAAGTCTGGGTAGACTAGTGATTTGAGGGGACGGTCCCAGAGAGAGGGTCACAGCATGGAGCCTTCTGCCAGCTCCTCTGCCTTCTCCCCCTCCTCCTCCCTTCTCTGTTCCTTTTTCCTTCTCCCTCCTGGGAAGATTGTATTCTTACAAGCAATTTCTTCTCCCTCTGTTAGAGCAACCAGAAGATCAGTCCACCAAGGCCTCAACAGAATTAGAAACCTTTCTTCCATGTACCAGTAGCCACACTCTTTAAAAGGAGGTTGGGATTATAACTAGCCATTTGTTTGTGCTATATCATTCATCCCCATTCTTCCCCACAAGACGAATGGAAAAACTGAGATAATCGTCTCCTAGCAATCTGACAGCATTGTTCAGCACCAGGTGCAAGTCCTTTGTACATCAACCCAGTTCTCTAGTCTTTAGAGCACTGCCTTTTCTTTGGAGTAGCTTTGCCGATGGTATGTATTCTAATGAAATATTTTCTGGATGGCAGCTGATCTTGCTGGCATCCCCTAGGCCCCATGCTTCTCAAGGATCCCAGGAAAAACCCCATCCCCCCCAAGAGTTGGGAGCTCTTGAAACGCAGCCAAAGACCCATCCAGGATTCGTGAGAGTTGTCTAGCTTGTTTGGGGGCATTTCCCACTTTCCAAAACCCACTTCAACACTGGCTGGGAGGAAAGAGGTTGGGGACAGACCATTGGAAAAAGCTGCACAAAGAACTCTGTGACAGATAATTTTCTTAAGCGTGAGATGGCCGCCTACCACTGTGGTCAAGGCAGGCCACCAAATACTGGGCTTGTTTCTCCCCTTGCACAAAGAATTCCTGCCTCTGAAGTCAGTATGCAGGTAGACCGAGCAGAGCTGGGGGGAAGGCCTACAGAGATAGTGGATGCAGATGTGGAGACTCTATTAGAGCCCACTTGAGTACATTTAGAAAAACACAAATTAATGTGCTTTTATGCAACGTGAAACAAATGTATGAAATTCATTATCCTCAAGAGTTAGTGTAAGCGGAAAGTATGTATAAATACCTTTTTAAAAGGGTTATATGGATTTATAAACTTATGCATAGCTGGTTACTAAGGGCAACTGGGGTGTTTTCATAGGAAGCCAGAAACAGAAGAGTCTTTAGAGATCAGCTAATCTTTACTCCCCCAGTGCCCTTCCCCCACCTCCTCTGCAGTGAGCAGGCATGAGAAGGGGCCTCCTGGAGCCAAGAGGAGACTAGATGGGAAATGGTTGATTCTTAGCGGTCTCCCAGGTAACCCCCACCCTCATCCCCCAGTCTTTTTCTTCCAAGTTAAGTTTTTAGAGAGGGAGAGAGGGACCAAACAGGCTTACAAGCTTCTAATTAGCTAGAAGAACTACATAGACTCTTTGTGTGGGGTCTTGGGGGTTGGGCAGAGGTTGGATATGCAAAGATGGATAAGAAAAAGTGCTTATCTTGGGGTGCCTGGGTGGTTCAGTCCGTTGAGCATCTGCCTTCAGCTTAGATCATGATCTCAGGGTCTTGCTCAGTGAGGAGTCTGCTTCTTTCTTTCCCTCCAACCCTCCCTCTCCCCCAGGCTCATGCTCTCCCTCTCAAATAAATAAATAAAATCTTTTTTGGTAAAGATTTTTTAAATTTACCTGACGGAAGGAGAGAGAGAGAGCGCGCGCGCGCGCGCGCGCGCGCCCGAGCCAGAGAGCACAAGCAGGGGGAGGAGCAGAGGCAGAGGGAGAAGCAGGCTTCCCACTGAGCAGAGAGCCAGCTACAGAGCTTGATCCCAGGACCCAGGGGCCAGGATCTGAGCTAAAGACAGATGCTTAACCCACTGAGCCACCCAGGCACCCTATAAATAAAATCTTAAAAAATAAAGATCCTAAAAAAAATAAATAAATAATAAATAAAAATAAAATAAAAAAATAAAAATCCTATCTTGCCCTTGGAGAGATCATGGTCTAATAAGGAACATAAACAAGTGAGAAAATATTACAAGCTTATGAAGAAGAACACAGCAGGGTATACTGTGAGGGGGTAAACAAAGAATGACTTCTGTGTACCAGGAAAGTGGAGAGCAGAGCAAACTGGCCTCAGTGTGAGAGAACCTGAAGCAAGTGGCAGCAGTTGGCCTCAGTGACTCACAGGGGAATGGTCAGCCCTACCATCATTCAGTCAGGACTGCAGAGGAGTTTAGAGCTCGAGGTTCTTCAGACACAATGTGAATGGTGCCCCCTAGAGCTGTGCATTTGGGCAGCCCTCCTCAAAAATCAGCTACCATGATCCCCCCTTTCCAGATGAAGAAATGGAGACCTGGAAATATGAGGTGGGTTGCACAGTTCTTTCATGTCAGAGTGATCTCTACCTCACCTTCACCACGCTATTCTGCCGCGGAGGTCAGGCTGTTAAAGGCAGCCTGGTTCTCTCACAACACACGCCTTAGAGACCCCTTCATGGGGGGTGGGTGTGCATCACAGCTAGCCAATACACATTAGAATTAAATGTTGCACTAATTAAAATCAGAAACACTACTTTCTGTGAATGAGAAAAAGGGTACCCCTTCCCCTAGACAGATGCAGACTCTCACAGGGTACTTGGCTTGGCAAATGGACCCTGGTTTAGGCTTTGGCTCCCACTTGCTTTTTCAGCACAGCATCATGCACATGCATGGAACAATCTGCGCAACCCTACATGGTAACCCTGCCCATTAGAGACAGTAGCACTGGGCGAAAGAGACTGGGAAGTTAATCCAGGAAGCATCTGTTATTGTAAAGCCAGTGCTACTGACTGAGCCAATCCCTCCCCACCCTTGTTCCCAGCCCCCTGGGGTGATGGCATTTCAGAAGACATAGTCTAGTTTCCTTCACATTTTGAAGTGTGTAAACTGGTATGGACTCCCTCAGGCTACAAGGCAGTTCATAAACATAAGATGTTATTATTTCAGTATTAAATAAACAGTACAATGATTAAGTTTTATTTGAAAAAAATGAATCAGCTTCCTTCATGCTGCTGGAAGTTCTCAAACGAGGTGCCAAACTTCATTTTTAGTGCCTGTTGAATAAACAGCTCACTCAGCTGCCTTTCTCCTAGCAGAGCCATCTGCCTTTGAAATTCTTGTCACCTCCTCAATTCTGGTGGGGCCACGGCAGCCAAAAGCAGTCAACCTCCTCCCCCTACGATTCTCTGTGAGACCAGAACTAGGTCTCATTCTCTCTTATCTGGCCTGTGTGACTTGTCTCCCTCCTAAACCATCTGTCAGAATTATTAACAACAGAAACTCTTGAGATTGAGCCTGTCCAGGCTCCCCCTCCTACAGCCAGTCAATTTCCTATGATCCAGGAGTTGAGATTGACCAAGAAGCCTGGTGAAGAATTTCCCCACTGGCCTCACCACTCACTAGTGCCTGAAATTCCCCCATGAGTCTAATTGCTTCCTAGCCGGTGACTCTAAAAATCCCTAGGTAATCACAAATAGCTCTGATAGGGAGAATACATAACCAGTTGCACAAGTTGCAGTAGGAGTGTGCTTGTCCTATCTTTTTCCAGTGAGGCAGTAGGGTATATGAATGAAGAGGCATGCAAATATCCCACACTTTAATGGAATGGATGTAACCCATCAAAGTTAGTTGTAAAATGAATTCTAGTTTTGTTTTCCATTAGTTATTTTCTTCTCTTTTTCTCCTTCCTTCCTTCCTCTCTTCTTCCTTCTCTCCCTTCCTACTTTCTTTCCATTTGGGAGAGCTACATAAATAGTATGATCATAGGGAAAATTTCTTTGATAGATTTAGTCAAACTGTCAGATAACAGTTCATAGGACTTTAATGGGAGAAAGAGGTTGTGGGGGGGAAGAGGTGTCGTTGTGCCTGTCTGAGATGGCCCCAGTGGGATTTAACTGCTATGTAAAGCCTGAAATCTGAGTGGGGTTAAGATCAGTGGTAGAGCCCAGCATCTGCCACAGGTTTTAGTGGGAGGAGAATTTTAGAAGCTCTTTCAGAGCGTAACTGGCTCTTTAACCATTGACCTCCATTTCTTATGCAATGCCAGGGGTTTGTCTCCACACTTGCACTTTCTAGAACATTTTCTCACACATTTCTTCCACTTTTTAAAAGTAATAGGTTATCTTTTAGAGCGGATTCAGGTTTATAGAAAAATTGACAGAGAGTACAGTGTTTCCATATAATCCCTCTCCCTGTGCAAATGGTTGCCTCTACTATTAATATCTTTTTTGAAAAGATTTAATTTTTTAAAGATTTATTTATTTATTTGAGAGAGAGAGAGAGAGAGAATGATCAAGCAGGGGGAGAGGTGAGGGAGAGAATCTTCAAGCAGAGCAGACTCCCTGCTGAGCGGAGATCTTAATTCAGGGCTCCATCCTACCATCCATAAGATCATGACCTGGGCTGAAACCAAGAGTTGGACACTTAACTGACTGAGCCACCGAGGAGCTCCGATTTTATTTATTTGAGAGAAAGAGAGAGAGAGTGAGAGAGAGAGAGTAGGGGGAGGGGCAGAGAGATAGAACCTTCAAGCAGACTCCCTGACAAGCAGGGAGCCTGACTCGGGGCTTAATCCCCAACCCTGAAATTGTGCCTTGAGCTGAAATCAAGAGTCAGAGGCTTAATCAGCGGAGCCACCCAGGTGCCCCTACTACGAATATCTTGAATTAGTGTGGAACATTAGTTACAGTTGATGAACCAATAATGATACATTATCATTAAAGTTCATAGTTTACATTGGGGTTCACTCTTTGTATTTTACAGTTGTATGCATTTTGACAAATGTATAATGACATGTATCCACCTTTATAATATCATCAGAATACTTTCACGGTCCTCTTATTCCACGTACTTGTGCCCCGCCCCCCGTCACCCCAGGCCCCAGGAGCCACTAATATATCTCTATAGTTTTGCCTTTTTTAGAATATGATAGATTTGGAATTGTGAGTTGTGCAGTATGTAGCCTTTTCAGACTGGCTTCTTTCACTTAGAGATATGCATTTCAGTAATACCCATGTCTTTTTTTTAAAGATTTATTTATTTATTTATTTATTTATTTATTTATTTATTTGACACACAGAGAGAGAAAACAGAAGCAGGGGAAGTGGGAGAAGGAGAAGCATATTCTCTGCTGAGCAGGGACCCCCAATGCAGGGCTCAATCCCAGGATCCTGGGATCACGATCTGAGCTGAAGGTAGATGCTTAATCGACTAATCCACCTATGCACCCTGTTACCATGTCTTTTCATGGCTTGAGTGCTTACTTCTTTTCTTTGCTGAATAATATTCTACTACCAGGATGTACCCCAATCTGTCTACAGATTTACCTATTGAAAGGTATCCTGGTAGCTTCTAAGAGTTGGCAATTACAAATAAAGCTGAAATGAACATTGTGTGTAGGTTTATTGTGTGGACATAAGTTTTCTATTCTTTTTTAATTAATTAATTAATTAATTAATATATTTTTTATTGGAGTTTGATTTGCCAACATAGAGCATAACACCCAGTGCTCATCCCGTCAAGTAACCCCTAAATTCCCGTCACCCAGTCACCCTATCCCCCTGCCCACCTCCCTTTCCACTTCCCCTTGTTCGTTTCCCAGAGTTAGGTGTCTCTTGTGTTCAGTCACCCTCTCTGATATTTCCCACTCATTTTCTCTCCTTTCCCCTATAATCCCTTTCACTACTTTTTATATTCCCCAAATGGATGAGACGGTATAATGTTTGTCCTTCTCCAATTGACTTACTTCACTCAGACTAATACCCTCCAGTTCCATCTACGTTGAAGCAAATGGTGGGTACTTGTCGAATCTAATGACTGAGTATACATAGACCACAACTTCTTGTTCCAGTCATCTTTCGATGGACACCGAGGATCCTTCCACAGTTTGGCTATTGTGGACATTGCTACTATAAACATTGGGGTGCAGGTGTCTCGGCATTTCACTGCATCTGTATCTTTGGGATAAATCCCCAGCAGTGCAATTGCTGGATCGTAGGGCAGATCTATTTTTAACATTTTGAAGAACCTCCACACAGTTTTCCAGAGTGGCTGTACCAGTTCACATTCCCACCAACAGTGCCAGAGGGTTCCCCTTTCTCCACATCCTCTCCAACATTTGTTGTTTCCTATCTTGTTAATTTTCACCATTCTCACTGGTGTGAGGTGGTATCTCATTGTGGTTTTGATTTGTAGTTCCCTGATGGCAAGTGATGCGGAGCACTTTCTCATGTGCTTGTTGGCCATGTCTATGTCTTCTTTGGTGAAATTTCTGTTCATGTCTTTTGCCCATTTCATGATTGGATTGTTTGTTTCTTTGCTGTTGAGTTTAATAAGTTCTTTATAGATCTTGGATACTAGCCCTTTATCTGATACGTCATTTGCAAATATCTTCTCCCATTCTGTAGGTGGTCTTTTACTTTTCTTGACTGTTTCCTTTGCTATGCAGAAGCTGTTTATCTTGATGAAGTCCCAGGAGTTCATTTTTGCTTTTGTTTCCCTTGCCTTCATAGATGTATCTTACAAGAAGTTGCTGTGGCCAAGATCAAAAAGGGTGTTGCCTATATTCTCCTCTAGGATTTTGATGCATTCTTGTCTCACATGTAGATCTTTCATCCATTTTGGGTTTATCTTTGTGTCTGGTGTAAGAGAATGGTCTAGTTTCATTCTTCTGCATGTGGATGTCCAATTTTCCCAGCACCATTTATTGAAGAGACTGTCCTTTTTCCAGTGGATAGTCTTTCCTGCTTTGTCGAATATTAGTTGCCCATAATGTTGAGGGCCCATTTCTGGGTTCTCTATTCTGTTCCATTGATCTATGTGTCTGTTTTTGTGCCAGTGCCACACTGTCTTGATGATCACAGCTTTGTAGTACAACTTGAAATCCAGCATTGTGATGTCCGCAGCTCTGGTTTTCTTTTTCAATATTCCCCTGGCTATTCGGGGTCTTTTCTGATTCCACACAAATCTTAAGATGATTTGTTCCAACTCTCTGAAGAAAGTCCATGGTATTTTGATAGGGATTGCATTAAATGTGTAAATTGCTCTGGGTAGCATTAACATTTAAAATATTCTTCCAATTCATGAGCATGGAATATTTTTTCATCTCTTTATGTCTTCCTCAATTTCTTTCAGAAGGGTTCTATAGTTTTTAGGGTATAGATCCTTTGCCTCTTTGGTTAGGTTTATTCCCAGGTATCTTATGCTTTTGGGTGCAGTTGTAAATGGGATTGACTCCTTAATTTCTCTTTATTCAGTTTCACTGTTAGTGTAAAGAAATGCCACTGATTTCTGGGCATTGATTTTGTATCCTGCCACACTGCCGAAATGCTATATGAGTTCTAGCAACCTTGGGGTGGAGTCTTTTGGGTTTTCTATGTACAGTATCATGTCATCTGTGAAGGAGGAGAGTTTGACTTCTTCTTTGCCAGTTTGAATGCCTTTTATTTCTTTTTGTTGCCTGATTGCTGAGGCTAGGACTACTAATACTATGTTAAATAGCAGTGGTAAGAGTGGACATCCCTGTCGTGTTCCTGATCTTAGGGGAAAGGCTCCCAGTATTTCCCCATTGAGAATGATATTTGCTGTCGGCTTTTCATAGATGGATTTTAAGATGCTGAAGAATGTTCCCTCTATCCCTACACTTTGAAGAGTTTTAATCAGGAATGGATGCTGTATTTTGTCAAATGCTTTCTCTGCATCTATTGAGAGGATCATAGGGTTCTTGTTTTTTCTCTTGCTGATATGATCTATCACGTTGATTGCTTTATGAGTGTTGAACCAGACTTGCATCCCGGGGATAAATCCCACTTGGTCATGGTGAATATCTTCTTCATGTACTGTTGGATCCTATTGGCTAGTATCTTGTTGAGAATTTTTGCATCTGTGTTCATCAGGGATATTGGTCTATAATTCTCCTTTTTGGTGGGGTCTTTGTCTGGTTTTGGAATGAAGGTGATGCTGGCCTCATAGAATGAGTTTGTAGGTATTCCATCCCTTTCTATCTTTTGGAACAGCTTTAGTAGAATAGGTATTGTTTCTTCTTTAAACGTTTGATAGATTTCTCCTGGGAGGCCATTTGCCTTGGATTTTTGTGACTTGGGAAGTTTTTGATGACTGCATCAATTACCTCCCTGGTTATTGGCCTGTTCAGGTTTTCTATTTCTTCCTGTTCCAGTTTTGGTAGTTTGTAATTTTCAGAAATGCGTCCGTTTCTTCTAGATTGCCTAATTTTTTTGGCGTATAGCTGCTCATAATATGTTTTTAAAATTGTTATATTTCCTTGGTATTGGTTGTGATCTCTCCTTTTTCTTTCACTATTCTATTAATTAGAGTCTTTTCTCTTTTGTGTTTAATAAGGCTGGCTAATGGTTTATCTATCTTACTAATTCTTTCAAAGAAACAACTCCAGGTTTTGTTGATCTGTTCTGCAGTTCTTCTGGTCTCTATTTCATTGAGTTCTGCTCGAATCTTTATTAACTCTCTTCTTCTGCTGGGTGTAGGTTTTATTTGCTGTTCTTTCTCCAGTTCCTTTAGGTGCAAGGTTAGCTTGTGTATTTGAGTTTTTTCTAATTTTTGAGGGATGCTTGTATTGCGATGTATTTCCCTCTCAGGACTGCTTTTGCTGTATCCCAAAGATTTTGAATGGTTGTATCTTCATTTTCATTAGTTTCCATGAATATTTTTAATTCTTCTCTAATTTCCTGGTTGACCCTTTCTTATTTTAGCAGGATGCTCTTTCACCTCCACGTGTTTGAGTTTCTTCCAAATTTCTTCTTGTGATTGAGTTCAAGTTTCAAAGCGTTATGGTCTGAAAATATGCAGGGGACAATTCCAGTTTTTGGTATTGGTTGAGACTTGATTTGTGACCCAGTATGTGGTCTATTCTGGAGAAAGTTCTATATGTACTTGTTAAGAATGTGTATTCAGTTGCGTTCAGATGGAAAGTTCTGTAATTGTCTGTGAAATCCATTTGGTCCAGTGTATCATTTGAAGCTCTTGTTTCTTTGGAGATGTTGTGCTTAGAAGTTCTGTTATTTGCAGAAAGTGCAGAGTTGAAGTCTCCCGGTATTAGTGTGTTATTATCTAAGTATGTCTTTACTTTGGTTATTTTTTAATAAAGATTTTATTTATTCATTAATGAGAGACACAGAGAGAAAGAGAGGCAGAGACACAGGCAAAGGGAGAAGCAGGCTCCATGCAGGGAGCCCGGTATGGGACTCAATCCAGGATCTCCAGGATCATGCCCTGGGCTGAAGGTGGCGCTAAGCTGCTGAGCCACCCGGGCTGCCATACTTTGGTTATTAATTGATTGATATACTTGGCAGCTCCCACATTAGGGGCATAAATATTCATGATTGCTAGGTCCTCTTGTTGGATAGATCCTTTAAGTATGATATAGTGTCCTTCTTCATCTCTTACTACAGTCTTTGAGATAACCTTTAATTTATCTGATATGAGGATTGATACCCCTGCTTTCTTTTGAGGACCATTGGAATGGTAAATGGTTCTCTTCCCTTTTTTTCCAAGCTGGAGGTGTCCTAAGGTCTAAAATGTGTCTCTTGTAGACAGCAAATAGATGGGTCTTGCTTTTTTATCCAGTCTGAAACCCTGCATCTTTTGATGGGATCATTAAGTCCATTCACATTCCGAGTTACTATGAAAGATATGAATTTAGTTTCATCGTAATACCTATTCAGTCCCTGTTTTTGTGGATTATTTCTTTATTTCCTCTTTCTTTTACAGAGTCCCCCTTAATATTTCTTGCAGAGCTGGTTTGGTGGTCACATATTCTTTCAGTTTCTGCCTATCTTGGAGGCTCTTTATCTCTCCTTCTATTCTGAATGAAAGCTTGCTTGATAAAGTATTCTTGGCTGTTATGTTCTTCTCATTTAGGACCCTGAATATATCCTGCCAGCCCTTTCTGGCCTGCCAGGTCTCTGTGGAGAGGTCTGCTGTTAATCTAATAGTTCTCTCCATATAAGTTAGGGATCTCTTGTCTCTTGCTGCTTTAAGGATTTTCTCTTTATCTTTAGAATTTGCAAGTTTCACTATTAAATATCAAAGTGTTAAACAGTTTTTACTTATTTTAGTGGGGGGAACCTCTCTATTTCCTGGATCTGAATGCCTGTTTCCCTCCCCAAATTAGGGAAGCTCTCAGCTATGATTTGTTCAAGTATGCTTTCTGGTCCTCTGGCCCTTTTGGGACCCTCTGGAACCCCAATTAAACATAGATTTTTTCTTCTGAGCCTGTCATTTATTTCTCTTAACATTTCTTCATGGTCTTTTACTTGCTTTTCACTTTTTTCCTCAGTTTCCTTTCTTGCCATCAACTTGTCTTCTATGTCACTCACTCTTCTACCTCATTAACCCTTGTTGTTAAGACCTCCAGTTTGGATTGAGTCTGATTTAATTTATTTTTAAATTTGGCCTAATTAGATCTAAATTCTGCAGTCATAAAGTCTCTTGAATCCTTTATGCTTTTTTCCAGAGCCACCAATAGCTTTATAATTGTGCTTCTGAATTGGCTTTCTGACATTGAATTGTAATCGAAATTCTGTAACTCTGTGGCAGAGAGGACTGTTTCTGTTTCTTTCTTTTGTGGTGAGTTCTTCTTTCTAGTCAATTTGCTCAGTGCAGAGTGGCTAAAAACGAGTGGTACTTGTTAGAATTACAACTTCTCTCTGTTTCGTTCCAGCTGTTCTCTCTTTAAATCTCAGGTCGAATTTGTAGGTTTTCAGGATGATTTGAAAGTTATCTAGATAAGTTGGTGAGGACAGGTGACTTGAGGACCCTACTTGTCTGCCATCTTGCTAAAGCTTTCTCAGTTATCAATTCATTTGTAAAATGTGAATAGTTGCTGATTTGTATGGTAAGACTACGTTTAATTTTTTGAAAGACTGTCAGCTTTTCAAAAGTGGCTGCTTCATTTTGCCTTTCCACCAGCAATGAATGAGAGTTCCTGTTGCTCCTCATCCTCATTGTTAGCTTTGGTTATTGTTAATGTTTTGGATCTCTATCCATTCTAATAGGTATGTAGTGAGTGGTATCTCATTTATTTTAATTTGCAATTCTCTAATGACATGATATTGAGCATCTTTTCATATGCTAATTTGCATTCCGTATATCTCCTTTGGTGAGGGGTCCTTTCAGATCTTTCGCCCATTTTTTTTTAATTTTAATCACCCATTTTTTAATTAAGTTGTTTTCTTATTGTTGCGTTTTAAGAGTTCTTTTTACCAGTTCTTCATCTAATTTGTGTTTTGCAAGTATTTTCTCCTAGTCCGTGGCTTGTTATTCCTTTAACAGTGTCTTTCACAGGGAAGATGCTTTTACCATTTTTTTTTTGATGACTTACTTTCAATAAAGTCAAACTTAACTATTTTTTTCTTTCATGGACCATGCTTTTGGTATTGTATATTAAAAGTCATCACCAAACACAAAGTCATCTATATTTTCTCTTATGTTATCTTCCATAAGTTTTATACTTTTGCATTTTACATTTAGGTCTATGAGCCATTTTGAGCTAATTTTTGGGAAAAGTGTAAGGTCAGTGTCTAGGTTCACTCTTTTTTACCCTTTTTCTTTTTTGCTTGTGGATTTTCAACACCATTTGTTGAAAAGACGATTCTTTCCTCATTGAGTTGTCTTTATCTTGTGTCAAAGATCAGTTGGCTACATTTGTATAGGTGTATTTCTGAGCATTCTATTCTGTTATATTGATCTATTTGTCTATTCTTGTGCCAATACTACACTTTCTTGATTACTATAAGTCTTGAATTTGGATAGTGTCTATCTTCTGACTTTATTTTCTTCCTCTTCATCTCCTCCTCTTTCTTCCTTCTTTTCTTCCTTCCCCTTCCTCTTCTTCTTCCCTTTCTGCTTCTGTTTCAATAGTGTGTTGGTTATTTGGTGTCTTATGCCTTTTCACTTCAACTTTAGAACCGATTTGTCAATATCTCAAAGCTGCTCTCTGGGATTTTGATTGGGATGGAGTTGAATATATAATAAAATTAGGAATATCCTTGCATCTATGTTTCTGAGTGATATTGGTCTGTAGTTTTCCTTTTTTTCAATGTTTTTGTTTGGATTTAATATTTGGGTAATGCTGGCTTTGTAGAACAAGTGCTTTTTTTCTGAAACACATTGTAGAGAATTGAAATAATTTCTTCCTTAAGTGTTTGGTAGAATTTAATAGTAAAACCATCTGGGCCTGTTGCTTTCTCTTTTGGAAGGCTATTAATTATTTATTAAATTTCTTTAGTCAATACAGGCCTTTTCAGATTCTCTGTTTCTCCTTGTATGACTTTTGGTAATTGTGTCTTTCAAGGGACTGTTATCTACTTCATCTTAAGTTATCAAATTGGTGGGCAAAGAATTGTTGGTAATATTCCTCTATTTTCCTTTCAATGTCCATGGGATGTCCTTCACATTCTATGCATTCATTCATTTAAAAATTATGTTTTGATAGGGATTGCATTAAATATGTAAATTACCCTGGGTAGCATGGATATTTTCACAATATTAATTCTTCTAATCCATGAGCATGGAATATTTTTTCATCTCTTTATGTCTTCCTCAATTTCTTTCAGAAATGTTCTGTAGTTTTTAGGGTATAAATCCTTTACCTCTTTGGTTAGGTTTATTCCTGTGTGTCTTAGGCTTTTGGGTGCAATTGTAAATGGGATTGACTCCTTCACTTCTCTTTCTTCAGTTTCACTGTTAGTGTATAGAAATGCCACTGATTTCTGGGCATTGATTTTGTATCCTGCCACACTGCCGAATTGCTATATGAGTTCTTGCAATCTTGGGGTGGAGTCTTTTGGGTTTTCTATGTACAGTATCATGTCATCTGCAAAGAGGGAGAGTTTGACTTCTTCTTTGCCAGTTTGAATGCCTTTTATTTCTTTTTGTTGCCTGATTGCTAAGGTTAGGACTTCTAGTACTATGTTGAATAGTAGTGGTGAGAGTGGACATCCCTGTCTTGTTCCTGATCTTAGGGGAAAGGCTCCCAGTGTTTCCCCATTGAGAATGATATTTGCTGTCGGCTTTTCGTAGATGGCTTTTAAGATGCTGAGAAATGTTCCCTCTATCTCTACACTCTGAAGAGATTTGATAGGGAATGGATGCTGTATTTTGTCAAATGCTTTCTCTGCATCTATTGAGAGGATCATAGGGTTCTTGTTTTTTCTCTTGCTGATATGATCTATCACGTTGATTGCTTTATGAGTGTTGAACCAGCCTTGCATCCCAGGGATAAATCCCACTTGGTCATGCTGAATAATCTTCTTCATGTACTGTTGGATCTTATTGGCTGTATCTTGTTGAGAATTTTTGCATCTGTGTTCAACAGGGATATTGATCTATAATTCTCCTTTTTGGTGGGGTCTTTGTCTGGTTTTGGAATTAAGATGATCCTGGCCTCATAGAATGAGTTTGAAAGTACTCCATCTCTATCTTTCAGAACAGCTTTAGTAGAATGGGTATGGTTTCTTCTTTAAATGTTTGATAGAATTCTCCTGGGAAACCATCTGGCCCTGGACTTTTGTGCCTTGGGAGGTTTTTGATGACTGCTTCAATTTCCTCCCTGTACTTAAAAGCATGAATTCAACACTTATTTATTGAATGCCTATTATGTGCCAGGTGCTGAGCTAAAGTTGGAGATAATATGATGCCCTTTTGAAACTTACATTTTAGTGAGGAAGATAGGCTTTGAATTAATAAATAGACACATCAAAGTACTGTAATTGTGATAAATGCTAAAGAAGGAAATAAACAATAGGGGAGGGAACTTTTTTTGCGAGTGTGGGCAGAGTTACATTATAGCCCAGAACTAAGAACTGTGGAGGATCTAGCCTTTAGGAAAGCCTAGGAAAGAGCATTCTAGGCAATGGGAACCACATGTGTCAAGACCCACAAGAGAAGAAAGAGCTTAGCACATAGGAAGAAATAAAATAGATTCAGTGTATCTAGAGTATAGTGGGGAAGAGAGACAGTAAGCCCAGAAGAGGTCTGAGAGGTGGGCAGGGGCCTGATCCTGGAGGACCTTATAAGCCATTGGAAGAAGCTTGGAATTTATTCTAAGAGAAATGAGAAGCTTTTGAAGGGTTTTAAGCAGGAGAGTGATGAGATCTGATTTACATTTTTAAAAGATTACTCTGTGATCTTTCCTCACTGCTGTGAGGAAAATAGAATAGAAGAGAGCAAGAGTAATGGCAGGAGAACCAGATAGGAGCTATTGCAGTTGTCTAGGCAGAATGATTTGGGTGCCTGGACTTGAGCAGGGTTACAGGGTAGTGACACTTGAAATGCAGGGAAGTAAAACTGAATGGGGATCTGTTTTGCCAGGCACTGGCCTGGACATTACAAGTTGTGTTAGTCAAGCAATCTTACTGCTTTCATCCAGCCAGAGAAGGATACCTTCTTCCACCCCCAGCTTTAGGATTTCTTCCTCAAGAAACTCAATTGCCCAGTCACAGAGTCAGCCTCTTGGTTCCCCCATTTTATCCCAATAAGAGCTAGGAGTGACTATTATAGTTCCCTGGGCCTATTAATGACATATGTTCAGGGGACCACTGTTTCCATCACAAACAGGTGTTTCTACATTCTAGGCACATTCCAAGTAGTGCATACCCTGAGGATCACTGTTATCCCTCCCAGGTGGATGACATTTAGAATGATTATTGTTCAGCAGCATTCAGGCTTCTACTAAATGGCATGACAGAAGGAAGAATTTTGACTATCAGCATGATTAGACAGTCGAATGGATTGCCAGAGGAGGTTATGAAGGTTCCTTCAGCCAGACAAGCTGCTGAAATATGAAGACATTATGTATCAACGTGAGCAGCATCTTTATATTCTCAGGGATTCAAGTGATAAGGAGAGTAAGGTGGAAGGACACTCGATGTTAGGTCATGGGTGGCTGCCAAGCAATGCAAGTCAGGACTCACAGTCAGGTGGGGGCAGCAGGTAAATTGGGAAGGTAGAATGAGTGACTAGGGAGCTAGTTACCATGAGTTATGAGTGCGAAGCCAAGGTCTGAATCTAGGGCGTAAAGCCAAACTGGAGGAAACAGACAAAGTTTGGAGTCTGAATAAATAGGCAAGAATGAAACTGCAGAGGTTCAATCTAGGCAGAAGGCACTGTCAGAAGAATCCTGGTCTAATTGTGGTGTTGGCCCATGGCTGGGTGCCAAGCCAAAAAGAAAAAAATAAGAGGAGATAAAATCAGAGTAGGAAAAGTATCTTCTGAATTGGAACAGCTAGGTGGTCCACACCATAGCTCAACTAGGATGTGCCAGTGGATCCCAGAACTGGAACCTATCTACTCCCTGCCCTGTTTTGAATCTTCCCAGAAAAAAAGGTGGTGTTTCACAGATTTTTGTGACTTGAGCACAGTTCTAGGGCCTCTGAGGGATGGGACATTACTAGGCTGATTTGCTTGTTCCTTACGTTTCTGTGGTTAGGAGACATCCTTCCTTTTTTTTATTTATTTATGATAGTCACAGAGAGAGAGAGAGAGGCAGAGACACAGGCAGAGGGAGAAGCAGGCTCCATGCACCGGGAGCCCGACGTGGGATTCGATCCTGGGTCTCCAGGATCGCGCCCTGGGCCAAAGGCAGGCGCCAAACCACTACGCCACCCAGGGATCCCAGGAGACATCCTTCTGACCTGAGAAACAGGCTGGAAGTAAAATCAAGTCCACAATATAATCACAAGAAAGGAATTTCTCCGACTCTGCCCCTGCCTATATCTGCCATTTATCAAAGCCTTTCATGAACCCAATTTCTGTGAGCCTCCCAGAGATCTGTCACATAGGTTAATTAACAGAATCCTTTCACCTCCCCAGTGGCTTCTACCATCTCCTCCTTTCCTTCTCTAGCATCCTGGGGTGATAATCTGCTGCCAAGCCCTCTGATGCCCATAACAAAGGCGTTGATGCACTGACTGCTGCTGCTGCTGCTGCTCTTGCTGCTGCTGTCATAAAGCTGCCTTCCAACCCAAGTGAAACTACTAAAGCCAATGCTTATGTTGTGGTCTGTGTATTCAGTGCACTGTCCTTTAAATTGGTACTTAGTCTTAGCCCTCTCTGCTTAGAATTCGGTATGAGTTCTGGGAGCTGGATCAGAAGATAACTAGGGTAGTGGCCTCTGGTAGTGATTGTGTTTATTGCTCTTATTATTTGGTTTTTAGTCCTCTCTATAAGATTTCCCACTCCCTTCAACTGATTTAGACTCTACTCCTGGCCCAGAGGGATAAGTATGTGAACTAGACCCAACCAATCACAGAATATTCATTCTTTCTAGCAATATTGATTAGATTACATGATGGACATGTGATCACAAAAGGCCAACCAGAAATGTTCCTTGGAATAAATCCATGGACTCCAGGAGACTAAAGTTCTCTGCTAAGTGGTAGCTGTTGGCAGCCACATTTCTTATGATATGGAGAAGACCATCTACAACAGGAGAGGATGAGGCAAATGGGGAAAGAGAAGCAGAGACAGGCAAAGATGAAAAATAGACACAGAGAAGTTCTGACCATGTTGAATACACAACTCTGGTTCCTCTGAGCATCCCACTCTCCTTCTTAGTCCTCTGAACTAGTGCAGTCCTTTTTTTCTGCTTAAGGTGGGTTGAGTTAGATTTCTGTTAGTTCTTATTTTAAAATGTCCAGATTAATTACAACTTGAGAGTTGTACTCAAAATCTTCCCTCTGCTTCTACTCTGAGGTCTAAGAGGAATCTTATATGTTCATTCTTTCTTCCATTAGGATGATATCTTTCCTGAGAAGCTTCTTGGGCTTTTAAACAAATAGTTCCCCAGTGGACACCCCTCCTGGACCTCCTTAGACAGACACAAGATATATTTGAATCTTAGGGTGAATATAATTTAGGCTGCTAAGTTGGGCCCCTTCCATGTAACTATTCACTCATTTAACAGATATTTAATGAGCTCTTACTATGTGCCAGACACTGTTCTAGGATCTGAGAATACAGATGTGAATGAAACAGACATTTCTGCACACATGAAGCTTGCATTCTTTTTTTTAAAGATTTTATTTATTTATTCATTCATGAGAGAGAGAGAGAGAGAGAGAGGCAGAGACACAGGCAGAGGGAGAAGCAGGCTCCATGCTGGGAACCTGACGTGGGACTCTATCCGGCATCTCCGGGATCACACCCTGGGCCCAAGGCGGCGCTAAACCACTGAGCCACCCAGGCTGCCCTGAAGCTTGAATTCTGATGAGAAATAGATAACAAACAATTATGCATATAATATAATCTTATCATTATTATGAAGAAAAATAGAGCAGGTTAGTAAGCTAAGAAGTGATGGAGTACAGTGCTATTTTAGGTAGTATGGTATCGAAAGGCCCTTGGAGGAGTGAACAGTCCTAAATGAAATGAGGATATGAGTCGTGTGGATATTTAGGAGAAAAGCATTTTAGGCTAAGGAGATAATAAGTGCAAATGCCTGGAAATGTCTGAAGTGTTTGAAAAAAAAATACAGCAAAGGAGGCCAGTGAAGAAAGGTGATTTAAAAGAAGAGTGGTAGGAAGGTAGGCCAGCCTGTAGAGGTAGCCAGGGGCCAATCTACAAAAGGCCTTGGAGATTGGGGTATGACTTTGTTTTTTCCTAATTTGATAGGAAGCCATTAGAGTGTTTTCAATCTGGGGATTGAAAGTATCAGGTTGACCTTTTCCAAGAATCCTTCCATCTGTGGTGTGGATGATGGACTGTAGGGTGTGAAAGTGGAAACAGGGAGACCAGTCAGAAGACTATTGCATTAGCCCCAAGTGAAAGATGATGATGCTGTCAACCAGGGTGGCAGCAGCAAATGCAGTGAAAAGTAGGTGGATTTGGCATATATTCTAAAGGCAAACCCAGTTAAAGCTAATAGACTTTGCTGATGGACTGGATGTGGTGTGTGAGAGGGAGTTAAGGATGACACCAAGTGTTTTGGCCTGGGCAACTCCATGAATCAGGATGGCATTTATTAGAATGGAGAAGAATAGGAAAGATACAGGTATGAGGATTAGGGAAATCATAAGCTTAGTTTGGGACCACTTGAACTTCAGGTGCCTAAATTCAGACATCTAAGTGGGGATGTGAAAAAGTCTGGAGAAGAAATATATGTCAGACAAATGGGTGCAAAGTCTTGGCATGGAAAGAGGGAGTTCCTGAAAAGCAAGGAGAATCCCAACCACACCCATGCAGAGTACATAACACTGCCAAAAATCAATGAAGAGCAAATATCTTCATTTTCTCTTTTCTCATTATCTACCCACCCCCCCCCTCCCCACCAGGGCCTGGCAAAAATTCAAGCTATACAAATTGGAGGGAGTTTTGTTACTGTAAATCAAGGTAGATAAAGGGACCTTGTTTAGAAGCTAGCACATAGTAGGCATCCAGTACATGCTTGTTGAACTATTTAAGGCTATTAAAAGCATCATCCAAATAGACTGACATGAGAGTCAAACCAAAGGACAAATGAACGGAATAGAAGGGAAAGAAGAAAACATGGATGTGTAAGGATAAGACTTCCCTGATTGCACTTGGGAGAAGAATAAGATGCAAGAGGAGTAGGAAAATTTAAAAAGAAGCAAATTAGGGAGGCTAGGGTTATCATTAGAAAAGAAAGGTAGAACTGAGCAAATTTTGGCTGCCAGCTTTCCTGCCTGACTCCTGCCAACAGAGTGTGCAGTCTCATTGTGGAGGACCTTTTCTTGGCCTTGTACAACAATAAAGCAAGCACAGAAGCAAACTCATAGTTTTGGCATTCAGAGGTCGCAGCCAGGTAGTGGGAATGGGAACCAGCCTTGATCAATGCAGAATTGATTTACAATTTAATGCTTTCATGTTTCAAAGTAAGATACCAGGGGAGGACAACTTAGGGGCAGGCTTCAAATTCCTTCTGCCAACATTAAAAAACTAATAGAAGGAGCCCATGTCACTGAACACAAGATATACAGATAGGGTGACCTGTGGAAAGGGTATAACAAAGAAGGAAGGGCGAATACCACAAAGGGAAGGCCAGGAGAGTGCCATACAGAGAAATAGCAAAGAGGGCTAAAGCCATAACATAGAAATTGATGGATTAGGGGACGAAGACATTAAAAAGATCTTTAAGAGGCTCCAGGGAATGTAAAAAAGACGGCAAAGCAGAGATGTCATGTGGAGCGTCTTCCATAACAAACAGCTAGTGAAAGCTAATGTGTAACATAATAGAGAGAAAGGTGTGCAGGTGGGGGGCACTCCAGCATTTGGTGTCTGCGTGGACGTAAAGAGTTGACATGCCATGACTACCAAGCTAATGAGGCCTTGTTAAAGTGAGAGAGGATGCTGTGGTCTTCTCTTTCAAAAGGAGAACTTGGCAGTGTGATGGCCAAGATTTGGTGTCAACAGAGGGGCATTAGCACCTCAATTCTGTCATTTTAATTTTTATTTATTTATTTATTTATTTATTTATTTATTTATTTATTTATTTTAGTTCTGTCATTTTAAAAGGGAATACTTTGGACAAATTTCCTTGACTTGTAAGCCTCTATTTCTTTGTCTGTAAAATGGGGACAATAAAACCTAAATCACAGGGTTGGCACTAGGATTAGCAATACATGGACAGTGCCTTGCACATAATGAGCACTCAATATTACTACTGTTCAACCATTTATTTATTTGTTTGTTTATTTTAGAGAAGGGGAAGGGACAGAGGGAGAGGTAGAAAGAGAGAATCTCAAGTAGGCTCTATGCCCAGCAAGCCCTGTGTGGGGCTTGATCTCACAATCCTGAGATCTTGACCTGAGCTGAAATCAAGAGTGGAACACTCAACCAACTGAGCCATCCAGGCACCCCTCAACCTTTGATTTATTTTTTAAAAATAAAATAAGCAAATAAAATACACAGTTGGAGATTTATCCCAGCCCTAATGAAAAGTTTATTCTCATGGTAAGGAAAGAGAATAAACCGAAGAAGGAAGGGCAAAAGGCAAATTTTAGACATAAAGCCTCATCTGAATAGGACAATGCTGGTATATATATATATATAAAGAGAGAGAGGGAGAGAGAGAGAGCAAGGAGTCAGAGCAGAAATCACATATATTAAATATGGGCTAAGGGATAATAAATGGGGAAAGGATGAAGATTAGAGTTTAGTGTGCTGAAAACGTGACATTGATCATTTCTGGAAAGGTGTTTCGTGAATGAAATGAACTGTAAGTGGGCAGAAAAGCTTAAATTTTTTATAAGGAAAAACCCCATGACATGGCCTTCCCTTGTTACTCCTTAAGAATTAGCTCCTCATCTGTCTGGCATAAAGCTGGAGGCAGCTCCTACGGAGAGACAGAAAGAAGAACTGGATAATCTTACCATTTTCAGAGCTTCCTTTTTTCGCTTTGCTTGTCTTCCAACCCAGCCCCCACCTACATTCAACTGTCCCAGAGCCTCAGAGCTGAGCTGGTTCACACATCGATAAATGCTTGCCTGGGAGAGCCGGGTGGTTTCTTTTCTTTTCTTGGCCATTTGTCTTATTTTAGTAACAAGCAACAAGCAATACAGAGAATACTCAGACTGAGGGGGAAGAGGACAAAACAGACAATCCTCACAGCTCTGGTGAGAGCGTGTTCCTGGGGGTGGGGGAAGGAGCATCGCCTACAGAGAAATGCATTTCATCAATGTTTCTGAAGCAGGAAAAAGGAAGGGGACGGCAGACTGAACAAGCCACGCAGACAACCAAATCAAACAGCCGTCAGTAAGAAGAGCAAGGTGTAGAGCAGCCCAAGAATTAAAGCGAACGATTGCTTAGAAATACAAAGAGCCATCTACCTATCTACACTGCTCTGCAGGGTGCAGGCTGGCAGCTTGCCTGGGTTCAGGGTAAAGGGTCCAGAAAAGCCCCAGGAAGAGGACTGGCTCCATAATTTACAGGGTTCAGTGCAGAACGAAAATACGGGGTCCCTTGTTCAAAAAAAATGATTAGGGGTTTTAAGATGGTGACAGCAGGACATTAAACCAGGGGTTCTGTGATACTGCCCAGGTCCCATACCCAAGAAGCCAGCTCTACCTAGGAACATTTTTAGGATCTTCAAATAGGGACTTATTTTATTTAACAGATCAAGATGATTGGGCTAGAATAAGTTTTGTGTTGTTTTATTCCAAGTTTTGTTTTATGAATGAAAACTTCTATTTCATATAATATATATGTAACATATGTTATATAAAAACAGTGCGGGCAGCCCAGGTGGCTCAGTGGTTTAGCACCGCCTTCAGCCCAGAGTGTCATCCTGGAGACCCGGGATTGAGTCCCAAGTCGGGTTCCCAGCATGGAGCTTGCTTCTCCCTCTGCCTGTGTCTCTGCCTCTCTCTGTGTGTGTGTCTCTCATGAATAAATAAATAAAATCTAAAAACAAAAAACAAAACAAACAAAACAATGCAACTGTATTATCATAACAGCAAATGAAGGGAAAGCATGGCTGTCTTTTGCAGATGCATGTGAATGGCCAACCACCTGTCCTTTAAACAGGAGCTCTGTTTCTTATCTCTGTTAGTTGCCCCAGCCCTATGTGATTTTGACTGAAGTTCTGTGGAATGGAGAAAAAAGGTGGAGAAGGCTATTTCCAGTGTTCTTCTTCTCCCAGCCCCACACTGCTCAGCATGTTCTCATTCTGGGCTCTTCTCCCAGCTGCCCTCCCTCCCAAATCTTTCCCTGAGCCCTTTAATGTTCCCTCTGCTTATTTGTCACCCCTTGTGGCAACTATTAAACCAAATCCCTACTTTGAGACTTGGTAATTAAAGGGAAAGAATTAAGCATTTATCCTGCCTTTACAGTAGGGACTATATTTCAATATAATTAAATAGCCATAGTTTTACTTTTTTTTTAAATTTTTTTTTTATTATTGTTTATTTATGATAGGCAGACAGTGAGAGAGAGAGGCAGAGACACAGGCAGAGGGAGAAGCAGGCTCCATGCACCGGGAGCCCGACGTGGGACTCGATCCCGGGTCTCCAGGATCGCGCCCTGGGCCAAAGGCAGGCGCCAAACCACTGCGCCACCCAGGGATCCCCATAGTTTTACTTTTTAATATATTTAATACTCATATAGAACTAACCATGCACCAGGCCATATTCTTATGGCTTTCCTGGTATTACCTCATTTAATTTTCATAACAATCATATTTTACAGATAAGGAAATTGATGTACTGAGAGTTGAGGTGACTTAGCTACACAGCCAGCAAATTGTAGGACCAGGATTTGAATCCAGGCAGTCTGGGCTCTAAAGTCCATGTTCCTACCCACTGCACTAGACTGTCCTGGTTAAATAAGGAAAGTTCCACTTTCCTGAAGAATGCTGGCTAGTAAATATAGATGGAGTGATAGAATTAAAAAATCATTTTTAATGCTGACATGAATTCATTGATTCAGACAAGAATTGTCAAATGGGATTAAAACAACTATGTGACTAGCTGATGGGAAGATGGACATCTGTATAGTGCCAAACAAACAGCCCACTGACTATTTTTTGGAAACCAAGAGGCAAACTTAACTGTGTAGTGGACCTGGCTGCCATCATGCTGATGCAGTGGTCAATCATAGCATTACTATCAGAGGAGCAACCAGACATATGACTCCTGACCATAGTGCTACAGTTATGTGATGCAATGTCACATTGATATATTCTAGCTAAAGATATTTAATTTTAATGTGATCAAGCCTTTAGACCTAATGTTCAGTTTACAGGAAATATCAGAGACATTTGCTGTAAACTGGATTTAGCCTGAGGAACAGGCTAAATAACACCACAAATGGGCACTTAGACAAATCCCAAAAGTGGGACTTTCTTCAGAACAACTGGCCTGATTTGTTCCATATGTAAATACAACATGAAATTCACAAAGAGCGTTCTCAAGTTAAGGAGATTCAAGTGACATTATGAGATGAATGCACGATTTTGGACTGAATCCTGATTTAGACAAACTAGCTATGAAGGATGTTTCTGGAATAACTGGGGGAGATTTGAATCTGGTTTGAGTATTATATGGTGTTAAAAAATCTGCATGCTAAGGTAAAGGACATAGTTACTTTTTAAAATGTCCATTCTAAAGTCAATTAGACCTTTCACTCTCACCATCTTTATAGAATGGTCTCTCCAGTTCTTTGTCCTGACTGAATCCTGGCTCCCTGCTTGCAGGTGTTCCACCCACGTCCCTGGACCCTTACCAGTTTTGTCCATGCCAGCCTGACTTCCAGCTGCCAGCCCCTGCATCTATTTGCCTGGAGGGTTTTCTCTGGCCCCCAAAGCCCTCTTTCCCTGAACACAAAGGAAGCCAGAAGTGCCAGGGGTTGAACAACCTCCCTAGGAGGAGCTCTGAGGCAGTAACTTACAAGAGTAGGTTATCCTTCAAGTGGAATGATTCTGAATGCATGTTCTACACCACTTCTTAGAATTCCTCAGCATGATTAAGTTTTAGCTACCCACAGTGGTAATTTGCTTGATAACATGCCCCTCCATTGGCTTTCTTCCCTCCCCTATGTGCCTCCCCCTACTCCTTTATATGTATTTCCCGTGATCACCTCCCAAACAAGTTTACTTATGCTGAAATCCTTACCTCAGAGTCTGATGTGGGGACAATCAAAACTAAAACATTTCTCCTAGAGCCCTCTCTTGTGTGAATTGTTCTTTCTCCCAAAGTCTGAAAACAAGAGATTGCACCAGCATTTTCCTAGTTCTTTTCTTTTATTTGCATTCTTTTTTTTAATTCCTTCCTTCTTTGATCCTCACACCATTTACTCTCTATGCCTCCTCACTGTTATCTATCTACATCCTGGTTACTACCCAGATCCAAGGAAGATTCTAGTACTTTCCTCTACCCCAAATCCTGTCATTAGCCTGAGTGCTCTGTCTCCTTCTCCCCCTCCCCACTACCCTGATAAGGAAGTCCCAAATCTTAACTTCTTGACTCCTTCATCTCAGGTTATCTTCAGCTCTGCTTCTTTTCAGCCACTGGCTTAGCCATACTGTGGAAATCATTATCACCCAGAACTGCTACATCTCTAAAACTCTAAACTTCAATTTCCATTCATAGATTATAAGATCTCACTTCCCCAGCCCTCTTACTTCTTTGACACTTTTTCTTGGACCTTACTTCAGATGCCTTATAAGCCTCCACTCAGATCCTGTAATCTACCTTTTCTGCTTTTGAGGACTGCTGGAGAAAAAGATTATCCAAGTTTGCAGATTATTGACATGATCTTCAGCCTCATCTGAACTCTCCGCTCTTAGTCCTTTTGCTTATCATTAGGCTGCAACCTCTCTCTCTCTCTCTCTCCAGTTCTTGACAGTTGTCTAGGCCCCTTCTCATTTACTCTCAGCCCAATTATTCCTTTTCCAGTTGGGTTTCCATCTTGACTCTGACTCTTGGCTCTATCCTCTTCTTAGCTCAAGTGTTGTATGCACAGCATTGCCTCTGGCTGTCCCTTCAGAACCTCAACAGTGGCTCTAGTCTTGGCCTGGCAGCCCTGCTGATCCCATCCAACTTCACCACTTCCCCCTTCGCTTCGCTTTCTTCCTCCCTTCTCAGTAACTAAGAGGAGATTCAGACAATTCCTGTTCATTAACTCATCATTTCAACAAATAGGTGTTGAGTTTCTACTGAGCCTGGTGGCAGGTACAGTGCCAGGAAGTATGCTAGGTGCTGGGATACAATGGTAAATAAGAAAGACAAGACTTGCAAATTGTGACAATACCACTGAAGAAACCCTGATAGAAAATAGAAAAAATTACTTTAGACAGGGTAGTCAGGGAATATCCCTATAAGGAAGTTGAAGAGGAGTTCAAGACTTGAGGGTTGAAGAGGAGTCAGACATATGAACTCAGTAGAAAAGCATTTCAGGCAGAGTGAATGACAAATGAAAGAGTTCTGAGGTTAGAAAGAGCTTATGTAACATAATGCAAATACAGAAGGCCAATATTGATGGAGCATGGTAAGTTGAGAGGAGAAAAGTAGGAGAAATGAAAATGGATGAAGCGTTATCCAGACCATGGAGCTATATCATGTAGAGTTTGAATTTTATATTAAATGTGATGGGAAGCCATTAGAAGATTTTGATCAGGATAATGACATGATTTAATACCCATTTTAAAAAGATTACCTTACCTTACAGTTTGGGCAAGAGATGAGTTTCCCTTGAAGTAGGGTAGTAATAGTGGGAGTGGAAGAAGTAGATGAACTAGAAATTCGTATTGGATGTAGAATGATCAGAATTTGCTGATGGGTTGAATTTGGGGAGTGAGAGAGAAGGAGGAATCAACAATGACTCCCAGGCTTCTGACATATGTAAATGTCCTTTTCTAAGATGGAAAACATGTTGAGTGTTGAGGAGGAGAGTGTTGAGTTCTGTTTACATGTGTCATGTTAGAGATATCTATTAGATATCCAAGCGATGATTTTAAATGGGCTGATATTTAGAGTCTTTTTTTACGATCTTTGCCGGAGTCATTAGCATAAAGATGGTACTTAGAGCTGTGGGAACTAATGAAACTACCTAAGGCATGATTTGAGAGAGAAAAGGAGAGGGCTCAAGACAAAGTACAGGTAGCTCCAATGTTCAGAGTTCAGGAAGAAGACTTTGAGAGCAAGACTATAAAAATATGGTATTAAAAAAGCCAAGAGGAAAAGTTTCAAAGAAATATGGAGTGATCACTTGGGTCAAATGTTAATGAAAAGGCTAATAAGATTAGGACAGAAATGTGATCATTAAATTTGGCAACACAGAGATCTTGGGGTTCTTAAGAGTGGTTTTGGTGAATTGACAGATATGGAAGCCAGACTGGAGAGGATTGGAAAATAAATAAGAAGTAAGGAAGAAAAGATTTCATATGTAGTCAATTAGATCAAGGATGTTTACTGTTAATGGGTACAGAAATGTGGAGAAGCAGTTGGAGGGATAGTTGGGTCAAGGAAGAGTTTATTTTGCAGATAGTAAATGCTAACTCAAGTTTGTATGATGTAAGCGTTATTTAATAGAGGGCAAAACTCCTTACAAAAGAAATGACAGTGTGGCACTGACTTCTAGATATCCTCTAACATTTATCTCCTCTTCTTCCACAATAATAAAATTCCCAATTCATAACTAGCATCATAACTCACTAGAATAAAGATTATACTTTCCAGCCTTTCTTGCTGCCAGATGTGACTATGTAACTATCTCTGATCAATAAGATGTTACCGGAAATTTCATGCGACAGCTCTTGGGAACCTCCTTTGAAAGACAGCTGGCAATGCCCTTCATCCCATCTTTTGTTCCTTCCTCCATCCAGCTTCATGAAATTTGGATGTGATGGCCAGAACTTGAGATAACATTTTGGATCTTAAGGACAAGGGTTACACCCAAGGGATATGGTGAGGTGAAAGGAGCCTGGGCTTCTGAAGATTTTGTGGAGCAGGGTAACTATATTGAATGTGAACTACCTACCTCCTTCTTTTATGTGTGAGAAAAAGAAACTCCCTTGTTTAAGCCACGATTATTTTGGACCCCTGTTGCTCTCAATGAAGTTAATTCTAGCTGATTCAAATGGGAACCAGTACACAAGTGGAAGGAATGGTTTTTAGCAGGAGACAGTTCATGCAACATATCAGAAAGGAAGGTACAGATGGAGGTAGGTGGGTAGATGTAGTGGGAAGGTAAGGGAATTCCCACTTAATTCATTCTCTTATCTCAGTGAAGTAGGAGGTGAGGTCTTCAGCTGAGAATGGAGATGGATGGTAGAGGGTTGAATGTAGACAAGAAAAGATATTATGCAGACTCATATCTAGAAGAACAAGGAGAAAACTTTGAAATCTGTGAGGAACTCTATACTAGAGCTGAATTATTACCCTCCTTATTTCTGTCAGCCCCGTTCTCCAGGATCCTTGACTTTATGATGACCTTTTATGCTTTATTTTCTACAGAGTACCCTGACTCTGACATTTTCATTATCTCTACCCTGTATTTTCAAAGCTGTGCCCTCTTCCTTGTTTTCTCAGATTGGATTCCCGTGGGAACTCAATACTTACCTAAAACCAAACTGGATTTGTTGTGCCTTTGTTGGGCTAGATTTGTAGGGTTTTTGTGTGTATATATATATATATATATATATATATATATATATATATTTTTTTTTTATTGGAATTCAATTTGCCAACATATGGCATAACACCCAGTGCTCATCCCATCAAGTGCCCCCCTCAGTGCCCGTTTTTAACAGCCGGCCCCACTCTGGCCACTTACATTTCTTTTTGGTTTTTAAGAGTTATTTATTTATTTGAGAGAAAGAGAGAGTAGGGTGAAGGGAGAGAGAGGCAGAGACAGTGGAGAGAGAAACCCAAAAAGACAATGATCTGGGCTCACTCTCAAGACCCTGAGATCAGGGCCTGAGCTGAAACCAAGAGTTGGATGTTTAAACAACTGTGCCATCCAGGCATCCCTGGCCATTTACACTTCTGATTTGCTTGGGAGTCCCTCTCTAGCTTTCTCTTTCTTAAGCAAACTCTAGCCATCAACTGACGCCCGTTCCACCTCTCATCTCAAATTCCAGTTTTCCCATCTTTCAAAGCATGAATCTCATCTACTTCTTTCTATTTCAATGTACCTTGATTTTGAAATTGGTGAACAAGCTGAAACCTATTATGTGGCTATAGTTGATATCTGTCTCTGAATATCCACACATAAGTATCAATACACTTATAATCTGTACCACATAGTTGAACATTTATTACATACAATCTCTCCAATGCAATATATGTGATATATGGAAGTTTCTTCCCACTCTGCCCCTTCTTTCCTTGCAGGGGAAAGTGTAGGCTTTTTGAAAATAAAAGTAAAGATTCCGGATCCCTGGGTGGCGCAGCGGTTTAGCGCCTGCCTTTGGCCTAGGGCGCAATCCTGGAGACCCGGGATCGAATCCCACGTCGGGTTCTCGGTGCATGGAGCCTGCTTCTCCCTCTGCCTATGTCTCTGCCTCTCTCTCTCTCTCTCCCTGTGACTATCATAAATAAATAAAAATTTAAAAAAAATAAAAGTAAAGATTCCTCTTACTAACTGTAGGCTTTTTGAAAATAAAAGTAAAGATTCAGTTTCTTTTCCTCTCCAAAATGAGGCATTGGAGTCATGCTTCAACATGAAGTCGGTACTATCAAGAGAAGTATATGTTGTACATGTATCACTCTGAAGAACACGAAGGATCAAAGACAGTGTTTCTTGGACCATTTACGTCAGACTCAACCTGGGTAGCTGGTTAGAAAATGAAGATTTCGAGGGGGGGAGGAGCAAGATGGCGGAAGAGTAGGGTCTCCAAATCACCTGTCTCCACCAAACTACCTAGAAAACCTTCAAATTATCCTGAAAATCTATGAATTCGGCCTGAGATTTAAAGAGAGACCAGCTGGAATGCTGCAGTGAGAAGAGTTCGCGCTTCTATCAAGGTAGGAAGACGGGGAAAAAGAAATAAAGAAACAAAGGCCTCCAAGGGGGAGGGGCCCCGCGAGAAGCCGGGCTGAGGCCGGGGCGAGTGTCCCCAGGACAGGAGAGCCCCGTCCCGGAGAAGCAGGAGCTGCACCGACCTTCCCGGGCGGAAAGGGGCTCGCGGGGAGTTGGAGCAGGACCCAGGAGGGCGAGGATGCCCTCGGGCTCCCGGGGACAGTAACAGCAACTGCGCGCCCAGGAGAGTGCGCCGAGCTCCCTAAGGGCTGCAGCGCGCACGGCGGGACCCGGCGGGACCCGGAGCAGCTCGGAGGGGCTCGGGCGGCGGCTCCGCGGAGGGGGCTGCGCGGCTCGGGAGCGCGAATCCAACAGCGCAGGCCCCGCAGCACTGGGCGCCGGGACACAGCCCAGGTTCCGGCCTCCCCCGGGACAGGCAGAGGCCGGGAGGGCCCAGGACAGCAAGGAAGCTCCTGCCCCGAGCTGAGCAGATCAGCGGCCCCGCCCCGGAGCCTCCAGGCCCTGCAGACGGAGACCTCCGGAGTTACTGCGGGGGCTGAATCCAGGGCTACAGAGCTGGCCCCACAACTAGGGTTGTTGCTCCTGGGGCCTCACGGGGTAAACAACCCCCACTGAGCCCTGCACCAGGCAGGGGCACAGCAGCTCCCCCAACTGCTAACACCTGAAAATCAGCACAACAGGCCCCTCCCCCAGAACACCAGCTAGACTGACAACTTCCAGGAGAAGCCAAGGGACTTAAAGTACACAGAATCAGAAGATACTCCCCTGTGGTTCTTTTATTATTATTTTTGTTTTGTTTTGTTTTTGTTTTGTTTTGCTTTTTGATTTGTTTCCTTCCCCCACCCCCTTTTTTTCTCCTTTCTTTTTCTTTCTCTTTTTCTTCTTTTTTTTTTCGTTTTTTTCTTACCTTTTTTTTCTCTTTCTCTTTTCTTTCCTTCTTTCTCTCCTCTCTTTTTCTCTTTTTCCCAATACAACTTGCTTTTGGCCACTCTGCACTGAGCAAAATGACTAGAAGGAAAACCTCACCTCAAAAGAAAGAATCAGAAACAGTCCTCTCTCCCACAGAGTTACAAAATCTGGATTACAATTCAATGTCAGAAAGCCAATTCAGAAGCACTATTATACAGCTACTGGTGGCTCTGGAAAAAAGCATAAAGGACTCAAGAGACTTCATGACTGCAGAATTTAGAGCTAATCAGGCAGAAATTAAAAATCAATTGAATGAGATGCAATCCAAACTAGAAGTCCTAACGACGAGGGTTAACGAGGTGGAAGAACGAGTGAGGGACCTAGAAGACAAGTTGATAGCAAAGAGGGAAACTGAGGAAAAAAGAGACAAACAATTAAAAGACCATGAAGATAGATTAAGGGAAATAAACGACAGCCTGAGGAAGAAAAACCTACGTTTAATTGGGGTTCCCGAGGGCGCCGAAAGGGACAGAGGGCCACAATATGTATTTGAACAAATCCTAGCTGAAAACTTTCCTAATCTGGGAAGGGAAACAGGCATTCAGATCCAGGAAATAGAGAGATCCCCCCCTAAAATCAATAAAAACCGTTCAACACCTCAACATTTAATTGTGAAGCTTGCAAATTCCAAAGATAAGGAGAAGATCCTTAAAGCAGCAAGAGACAAGAAATCCCTGACTTTTATGGGGAGGAGTATTAGGGTAACAGCAGACCTCTCCACAGAGACCTGGCAGGCCAGAAAGGGCTGGCAGGATATATTCAGGGTCCTAAAGGAGAAGAACATGCAACCAAGAATACTTTATCCAGCAAGGCTCTCATTCAAAATGGAAGGAGAGATACAGAGCTTCCAAGACAGGCAGGAACTGAAAGAATATGTGACCTCCGAACCAGCTCTGCAAGAAATTTTAAGGGGGACTCTTAAAATTCCCCTTTAAGAAGAAGTTCAGTGGAACAGTCCACAAAAACAAAGACTGAATAGATATCATGATGACACTAAACTCATATCTCTCAATAGTAACTCTGAATGTGAACGGGCTTAATGACCCCATGAAAAGGCACAGGGTTTCAGACTGGATAAAAAAGCAGGACCCATCTATTTGCTGTCTACAAGAGACTCATTTTAGACAGAAGGACACCACAGCCTGAAAATAAAAGGTTGGAGAACCATTTACCATTCGAATGGTCCTCAAAAGAAAGCAGGGGTAGCCATCCTTATATCAGATAAACTAAAATTTACCCCAAAGACTGTAGTGAGAGATGAAGAGGGACACTATATCATACTTAAAGGATCTATTCAACAAGAGGACTTAACAATCCTCAATATATATGCTCCAAATGTGGGAGCTGCCAAATATATAAATCAATTATTAACCAAAGTGAAGAAATACTTAGATAATAATACACTTATACTTGGTGACTTCAATCTAGCTCTTTCTATACTCGATAGGTCTTCTAAGCACAACATCTCCAAAGAAACGAGAGCTTTAAATGATACACTGGACCAGATGGATTTCACAGATATCTACAGAACTTTACATCCAAACTCAACTGAATACACATTCTTCTCAAGCGCACATGGAACTTTCTCCAGAATAGACCACATATTGGGTCACAAATCGGGTCTGAACCAATACCAAAAGATTGGGATTGTCCCCTGCATATTCTCAGACCATAATGCCTTGAAATTAGAACTAAATCACAACAAGAAGTTTGGAAGGACCTCAAACACGTGGAGGTTAAGGACCATCCTGCTAAAAGATAAAATGGTCAACCAGAAAATTAAGGAAGAATTAAAAAGATTCATGGAAACTAATGAGAATGAAAATACAACCATCCAAAATCTTTGGGATGCAGCAAAAGCAGTCCTAAGGGGGAAATACATCGCAATACAAGCATCCATTCAAAAACTGGAAAGAACTCAAATACAAAAGCTAACCTTACACATAAAGGAGCTAGAGAAAAAACAGCAAATAGATCCTACACCCAAGAGAAGAAGGGAGTTAATAAAGATTCGAGCAGAACTCAACGAAATCGAGACCAGAAGAACTGTGGAACAGATCAACAGAACCAGGAGTTGGTTCTTTGAAAGAATTAATAAGATGCATAAACCATTAGCCAGCCTTATTAAAAAGAAGAGAGAGAAGACTCAAATTAATAAAATCATGAATCAGAAAGGAGAGATCACTACCAACACCAAGGAAATACAAACGATTTTAAAAACATATTATGAACAGCTATGCGCCAATAAATTAGGCAATCTAGAAGAAATGGACGCATTCCTGGAAAGCCACAAACTACCAAAACTGGAACAGGAAGAAATAGAAAACCTTAACAGGCCAATAACCAGGGAGGAAATTGAAGCAGTCATCAAAAACCTCCCAAGACACAAGAGTCCAGGGCCAGATGGCTTCCCAGGGGAATTTTATCAAACGTTTAAAGAAGAAACCATACCTATTCTCCTAAAGCTGTTTGGAAAGATAGAAAGAGATGGAGTACTTCCAAATTCGTTCTATGAGGCCAGCATCACCTTCATTCCAAAACCAGACAAAGACCCCACCAAAAAGGAGAATTACAGACCAATATCCCTGATGAACATGGATGCAAAAATTCTCAACAAGATACTGGCCAATAGGATCCAACAGTACATTAAGAAAATTATTCACCATGACCAAGTAGGATTTATCCCTGGGACACAAGGCTGGTTCAACACCCGTAAAACAATCAATGTGATTCATCATATCAGCAAGAGAAAAACCAAGAACAATAGGATCCTCTCATTGGATGCAGAGAAAGCATTTGACAAAATACAGCATCCATTCCTGATCAAAACTCTTCAGAGTGTAGGGATAGAGGGAACATTCCTCGACATCTTAAAAGCCATGTATGAAAAGCCCACAGCAAATATCATTCTCAATGGGGAAGCACTGGGAGCCTTTCCCCTAAGATCAGGAACAAGACAGGGATGTCCACTCTCACTACTGCTGTTCAACATAGTACGGGGAGTCCTAGCCTCAGCAATCAGACAACAAAAAGACATTAAAGGCATTCAAATTGGCAAAGAAGAAGTCAAACTCTCCCTCTTGGCCGATGACATGATACTCTACATAGAAAACCCAAAAGTCTCCACCCCAAGATTGCTAGAACTCATACAGCAATTCGGTAGCATGGCAGGATACAAAATCAATGCCCAGAAGTCAGTGGCATTTCTATACACTAACAATGAGACTGAAGAAAGAGAAATTAAGGAGTCAATCCCATTTACAATTACACCCAAAAGCATAAGATACCTAGGAATAAACCTAACCAAAGATGTAAAGGATCTATACCCTCAAAACTATAGAACACTTCTGAAAGAAATTGAGGAAGACACAAAGAGATGGAAAAATATTCCATGCTCATGGATTGGCAGAATTAATATTGTGAAAATGTCAATGTTACCCAGGGCAATATACACGTTTAATGCAATCCCTATCAAAATACCATGGACTTTCTTCAGAGAGTTAGAACAAATTATTTTAAGATTTGTGTGGAATCAGAAAAGACCCCGAATAGCCAGGGGAATTTTAAAAAAGAAAACCATATCTGGGGGCATCACAATGCCAGATTTCAGGTTGTACTACAAAGCTGTGGTCATCAAGACAGTGTGGTACTGGCACAAAAACAGACACATAGATCAGTGGAACAGAATAGAGAATCCAGAAGTGGACCCTGAACTTTATGGGCAACTAATATTCGATAAAGGAGGAAAGACTATCCATTGGAAGAAAGACAGTCTCTTCAATAAATGGTGCTGGGAAAATTGGACATCCACATGCAGAAGAATGAAACTAGACCACTCTCTTTCACCATACACAAAGATAAACTCAAAATGGATGAAAGATCTAAATGTGAGACAAGATTCCATCAAAATCCTAGAGAAGAACACAGGCAACACCCTTTTTGAACTCGGCCATAGTAACTTCTTGCAAGATACATCCACGAAGGCAAAAGAAACAAAAGCAAAAATGAACTATTGGGACTTCATCAATATAAGAAGCTTTTGCACAGCAAAGGATACAGTCAACAAAACTCAAAGACAACCTACAGAATGGGAGAAGATATTTGCAAATGACATATCAGATAAAGGGCTAGTTTCCAAGATCTATAAAGAACTTATTAAACTCAACACCAAAGAAACAAACAATCCAATCCTGAAATGGGCAAAAGACATGAACAGAAATCTTACAGAGGAAGACATAGACATGGCCAACATGCATATGAGAAAATGCTCTGCATCACTTGCCATCAGGGAAATACAAATCAAAACTACAATGAGATACCACCTCACACCAGTGAGAATGGGGAAAATTAACAAGGCAGGAAACAACAAATGTTGGAGAGGATGCGGAGAAAAGGGAACCCTCTTACATTGTTGGTGGGAATGTGAACTGGTGCAGCCACTCTGGAAAACTGTGTAGAGGTTCCTCAAACAGTTAAAAATATACCTGCCCTACGACCCAGCAATTGCACTGTTGGGGATTTACCCCAAAGATACAAAAGCAATGAAACGCCGGGACACCTGCACCCCGATGTTTCTAGCAGCAATGGCCACGATAGCCAAACTGTGGAAGGAGCCTCGGTGTCCAACGAAAGATGAATGGATAAAGAAGATGTGTTTTATGTATACAATGGAATATTACTCAGCTGTTAGAAATGACAAATACCCACCATTTGCTTCAACGTGGATGGAACTGGAGGGTATTATGCTGAGTGAAGTAAGTCAGTCGGAGAAGGACAAACATTATATGTTCTCATTCATTTGGGGAATATAAATAATAGTGAAAGGGAATATAAAGGAAGGGAGAAGAAATGTGTGGGAAATACCAGAAAGGGAGACAGAACGTAAAGACTGCTAACTCTGGGAAACGAACTAGGGGTGGTAGAAGGGGAGGAGGGCGGGGGGTGGGAGTGAATGGGTGACGGGCACTGGGTGTTATTCTGTATGTTAGTAAATTGAACACCAATAAAAAAAATAAAAATAAAAAAAAAAGAAAATGAAGATTTCTATGAGCCAAGAGACATATGTAAAAATGTTTATGGCCATGTTATTTAAAATAGCAAAACATAAAATAAATAAAAACTGGAAGCAACCCAAATGGCTATGAACAGGAGAACTGATAATTGTGGTGTATTCACACAATGCAATACTGCATAACAGTTAAAATGACTAAACCACAGCTAAATGCATCAACATGAATGAATCCCAAAAACAATGTTCAATGATAGAAGCAAGTTGCTCCAAAATGCAAACAGTATGATGCTATTATATAAAATCCCCAAATAAGCAAGCTAAACCGGTATTTCCTGTTCAAAGATATAATCACATGTGGAGGTCAGCCCCGGTGGCATAGCGGTTTAGCGCTGCCTGCAGCCTGGGGTGTGATCCTGGAGACCCAGGATTGAGTCCCACATCGGGCTCCCTGCATGGAGCCTGCTTCTCCCTCTGCCTGTGTCTCTGCCTCTCTCTCACTCTCTCTGAATGAATAAATAAATAAATCTTTTTAAAAAAATAATCACATGTGGAAAATAATAAGAGAGACAAAGAAATGATTAACAAAATTCAGTAAAGTGTTTGCCTCTTGTAGGAAGAGAGGAATGTATTTGGGGAGGGTACGCAGAGAAATGTATTATTTTTAAAGCTCAGTGGTTAATACATGGTTATTCATTTCATTATGATTCTTTAAATTATACATATATATCATGTATACTCTTTTGTATGCATATCTCACACTGACAAATTTTAAGTGTAGATTTCTAGGCCTTGTTCAAACCACCATACCTGAATATTTTTCTTTTTTTTAAAAGGGGGAGCTAGAGGAGAGGCAGAAGGAGAGAGAGAATCCCAAGCAGGCTCTGTTGTGCTCAAGATTGCGAATCCGAGAAACCACCAAGGAGCCCACACCGACACGGATGCAAACACACGAGGGTTTATTTACAAGCTCGAGCTTGGGTCCAAGTGCACCCGACACAGCGGAGCAGGGACTTGGACCTCGAGGCTAAGAGGTGTAGCAGCTTTATAGGGGCCAGTGGCCAGTGGGATTGTAACATATGGGGAAAGTTGCACAGTCATGTCGGTCCACAAGCAGGTGGCCAATTGAATAACATTTTACCCTATGGTATCCATTTGAACTGGCCTATGACTTTGGTCAGAATTGGCGCGCAGTTTTGGTGGGCACAAGGCGGGGTTACATTGTTATGAGCCGATTTCCAGTAAGGGTGTGCCCAGCGGCTTGACTAGGGTGGGGCAGCGCCTTAAGCAATAAGCAGGTCATGTGGGGGTCATATAGGAGGTGGCAGGTGCAGCACAAAATGGAGTTAGTCCTGCGCTGCTTGTCCAGGGGTAGGGGATTTTTGTTAAATTTCCTGGGTCCCACAGCTCTATGCCCAGCATGGAGTCCAACATGGGGCTTGATCTTTCAACCCTGAGATCATGACTTGAGCTGAAATCAAGATTCGGATGCTTAAGTGACTGAACCCCCTAGGGTTCAAACCTGAATTATTAGTGGTGAGGTCCTTGAATCTGCATTTTCACTTGATACCCCCTGATGGTTCTGAAGTCTGAGAACTCCTGACATGGGATCTCCTTAACCCATAGGTTCATAGGTAACCCATAGAACCTAAAGGATCTTTGTGAGATACTGTAGAGCCAGGAGCCTGGTTCTGAGAAGCAGGCTAGAAAAGGATTCAGGAGTCTGTGGAAGAGGAGAAGAGGAAGAGAAACTACAGAGAGAGGAGATCCCAGATCTCCTTGGTTTCTGTGATGGGCTTCTCTCCTTGATTTGCAGCAGACATCTTCTGGCTATGTGTTCACAGGGCCATGTCTCTGTATATGCATGTGTTTGGTGTCTCTGTGTCCTAATCTCTTCTTATACACCAGTCATATAGAATAGTACCTACCTTAATGATCCCATTTTAACCTAACTAACCCTTTAAAGGCCTTATTAGTTGCATTTTGAGGCAGTAGGGGTTAGGGGTTCCCCATATGAATGGGGAAGGCCATAATTCAGCCCATAATAGTATGCAATATATATTATATTTTTGTTTGCTTTTTTTGGTATTACCTTCACAGTACCCCGCACAGAGCTGGGCATACTGTTGGTCCCTAATTCATATTGAGTGGTTGATTAGTAACTTGGCTAAAAGGTTTGATGGGAAAAGAATCTATGAAGCAATGAATAAAATGGATTCATCTTTCTCTGGAGTTGACTGTGGTTGACTCATGTTAATCAGATTGACTAACTGATCAGTTATTTTCAATTCTAAATAACCCAGGCATTAAAAATACACGAGACATTCACTCCAAAACATTATAAAGCATTAAGCTGCTTGAAGCCTGAACTCTTAACAGTTTGACATTTCCTTTAAAAGCTGTTGGAATCCCTCTCTCCAGGAAGCCCAGTCAGAGGGAGCTTAGTGTTTTACTTTTCCAAGTCTTTGCAACAATGAATTAAACATGTATCGAAAAGGGAGGCATCAAATCTTGCAGCATCTCCCTCTCCCATGCTGAGCTGGCATGTCCCAAGGGCAAGGCCAATCAGCCTCGTCATGGAATGGCAGTCAGACAGATTTATTGGAGAGCAGGAAGAAAGCAAAGAAAACCCTTTCCCTGGCAAAGATAGAGCCTTTGATTTCTCAGCTCATCATCCATGACAGGGCTGCTGAGACTGTTTCGTCAGCTCCCACAAGCATTGGCCTGACCTCTGGGGGATCTGGCAGGCATGTAGGGACTGGGAATGAGGGAAGGAAGCAGGAGGCAGGCCCTGCCATCAAAGGTCTGTAAAGGAAGGACACAAAATGCACCTGGAAAGACCCTACTAAGGACCACCACTCTGTTCACCATATACTTTCAACTTCGCAGAGCACTTTGATATCAACCACTTCATCTCACCCTCATGACAATTTAGGAAATAGGCAAAACAGGTAATATTCCTCTGTCATTATAGATAATGAAAAAGAAGCTCAGAAAGATGGGGGTGAATACAAACCTGGTTGGAGGTAGAGCTGGGACTGGGATCCAGGATTCCAGACTCCAAACTCAGGGCTCTTTCAACAGACTGGCCCTCCTTGGGTTAAGAATTAACTTTCCTGCCACCTGGAAAGTATTATAGAGGGAGAAGGAGGGGATGATTTGCATTACAGATTTTAGAATCCGAAGATAACCTTAGAAATCATCAGAAGAGAGTACAAGAATTCAGGGAAAGACTCAGCAGGACTCTAAAGATCTAGTTTTCCCTCCATAATTCACTTTGTAAAACCACCTCTGTAAGCTTGCCTTGCTTCTGCCTCTTCTGTAATATCCAACTAAAATAGTGACACATGAGGCCTCCTGTGCTGAGCCTTGCTTACCTCTTTGGCCTCCTCTCTCTCTGGGTCTTCACCATTGTCCCATGATCCAGCCAACAGGATGACAAACAGTTCCTGGAACATGCCAGGCTGGTTCACACCCCAGCCTTCTAACACATGCTCTTCCACCTCACAGAGCCCTTTAGCTTCATGTTTCCTCCATTCTCCCAGTCTGTTAGATCCTTCTTGATCTCCCTTCCTTCCTTAACATGCAGGATGCTGTGGCTAAGAATGCAAATCTCTTCCTCTGTTTCACCTTCCCTTTGCTGGCACCCCTATCCTTCTACCACCCCCACCCAATGAAATGCCAACTGGAGAACAGCACAACAGTATTTGCTCCTACAATTTCCAGTCTTCTCAGCCTCACTTGTCAGTTTTCTCCCCTGTCCTTGGTTCAGTCCCTTTCACACTCCTCTCAAAGGCTTTTCCAGACTTTTCACTACCATCCTCAAGCACTTTACTCCACTATGCTTGACCCACTCTTGGCGGAGAGCTTTGCTTCTTACCTTGTTGAGAAAATCGAGGTCCTCAGGATAGATCTCTCCAACTTCCACTCCCCCACCCCACATGACCACCTACAATCTCATCTCTATCCACACCCATCTCTTCTTTCTTATCCTTCAGTTTCAGGAGGTGAGGTCCCCTTCTTCCTGTTTAGAGCCAACATCTTTAGTGGGGCCTTGGACCTACCCCTCCTGCTTTCTTCTAGGACCTTTCTCTATTAGATGATTCTTCCCCCCACTCTTTTCCTCTTTTTTTCTCTCTCAATTGGGTTCTTCCTCACAGCCTAATGATTCGAGCCTCTTTCAAAAACAAAACAGGACAAAACAAAATGAAGACAAATCTAAACCTCTTAATGGCCCTCAGTCCCCTCTAGCTCCTGTTCAGTCTCTTTTCCTCTCCTTCTCATCTAATTTTCTCAGAAGAGTAATTCTACATTTCCCACCTTCACAGTCTTAATTTCAACCCACTTCTCAACCAACTGAAGTCTGGCTTCTGTCTCTCTCCTACCACTCTACGAAATATTCTCACCAAAATCATCGGTTACCTATTAATTTCCAACCCAATGGGCAGTGCTTAATCCTTACCAAATCTCTCTGCAGTTTTTGACATTTCTGATCATTGCCTCTTTAAAGAAAAACAGAAAGCTCTTTTGGCTTCCACGGCTTCTTGTTCTCCTTGTTTTACCCTGTGTGCATGTTTCTGTGTATGAGCTCCTCTTCCTCCACTTGCTTCCTCACAGTTGGTATTCCCCAATGCTGTCTTTAACCCACTGCTTTTATCATGTGTGAATTTCTCCCTACATGATCTCACTTGCCCTTGTGCTGGTAACTCCTCTTTTGGTTGGAATGAAAACCCTCACTCACATTATCCTCAGATGGCTGCGTGTTGATTTGAGGCCACACATTGACTGAGATGGGAACTCGATCAGGTAATGAAGCACCTTCAAGAATGGACAAGTCTCTGCATCTTTTTCTTGGGTCACATGCTCACTGTCTTTGTCTCTCTGTATCCTTTTTCTCCAGCATCTACTCTGTTCTTCTCTTTCTACTGCCCAACATCCTCTGCTTACACATGGTTTCTCTATCTCATACTTCAGCTTCAAATGGCCTCAGCGTATGGTGTCCCAATTTTCCACAATCTTCCAGCTTCAACTCCCAGCATTAACTGGCCTGGAATCTCTGTAGTTCTTAGTTCAAAATCCTGAGAGAAGGATTCTAATGAGCCCAGTTTATCTTATTCACCGGGCCATTGGTCATAAGTCTTGTCAGTTCACAGATTGCCTGCACTTAGGTGAGGGGCCTACTCAGTTCCACTGGCAGACCATGACTAATATCCCTAGTATATTCTCAAATCTAAATTTCTAACACAGACTGTCCCTAGGACTTTAAACTGTTTAAATTTAACATTTAAATTTGAAAATGCCTGTTAGATGTCATCTCTTGTATGCTCCATAAGGCACCTTACACCCAACATGTCCAAGAGGGGGTTTCTCCATTTTCTTATAAACCAGCATTCCCTTGCCTCCTGAATTCTCTATTGTACTTGATGGCACCACCATTCTTATTACTAGCTTTATTACTGCTATTATTATTACTATCTACATTGCTACCCAAGCTAGCAGTCTGAGTATCCACCTGGATGTCTCCTTCACACATATCAACCATCTCCAATCACTTACAAAGCCCTGCCAATTTTACCCCCTATTTTTTTCTTAATTCTGTCCTCTCCCTTCCAGACTCACTGCTCCAGTTAGATGGTGGTGACAGCTTCCCAACTGAGTTCCCCTTTTCTGGTCTTATCCCTCTGTAATCCAACCCTGACACTGCTGATAGAGTGGTCTAGATTTCTAAAAACATGCATAACCATCCTTTTCCCTTTTTTTAGATCTTTCAATAACTATCTATTGTCTTTTGGATAAAGACTAAGCTCTTAACATACAAGGTTCTGCTTTTATTTCTGGTCTAGCTCATCTGCTGCCATGGCTTGCCTTTTGCTTTTATATCCCAGCATTACCACATTGCTTATTCCCTCCACACAGCATGCTGTTTTTTTACCTCTATGCCTTTGTTTCTATTGACCCCCTCTGTTTGGAATATTGTCCTCCCATTCTTTCCTTTACACAGGTTATGCTAGGATAATTCAGATTCTATTCAGGTATAACTTCCCCCAGGAAACTTTCCTTGTCTTCTCTCCCATTTCCAATCTAAATAAGGCAGTCCTCTATGTTCTCATTATATCCTAGTCTTATTTCTATCATTGCATATCTTCCCCACATTATTCTTTAGAGGGCAGAGCCTGCATTGTTTCATATATTTCCAACAACTTGCATAGGTCTGGGCACATAGTAGGGATCTAAATTGTGTTGAATGTTTGAAAGAAGGAGGGCAAAAGGAAGCTGAGGCAGTAATAGGTAGGCCAGTGAGACAAGCAGAGGGAAAGGAGGAGAGGAAGAAGGAAGGACAATGGAAGGGTGGGAGGGGAGAGAGAGATAGAGAAAGAGAGCGCTTGAGAATAAGAGAGAGAGGGCAAGTCACTAAATTGGGTTGAAACCAACTTCACTTTGACTAATTTAGAGAAACTAGCCAAAGGGCTGGGACATGGCTCATCCCCTTTTTCCTTCTCCTAGAATCACAGAAGCTGGCACAACTATGTCAAGGGCTGGGCACAAGAAGCCCTGGAGATTGTTGGAAATGCAGGCTTAAGGATTGTCAGCTGAGTCACTGCTGACAGCTGTAGCAAAAGAGCAGCAGACTATAAGAGAATGAGGTTCTGCTGGGATGTTGGAACTAGAGATGGAGCAGCCATCAGTTATTAATAACCATATCCAGGCCTTAGGGGGTCCAGAGAGGTGACTGCTTCCAACTGGCTAGGATTCCACTTTTCAAAAAAGCCATTGATTCACACATCTGTGGGTAATGGTGAAGTTCCCCAAATGAAGCCAGAGTCCTATCAACCAATCCTAGGGGTCTTAGCTTTTAAACCACACAGAGAAGAGACAAATGGCAAGGGCTTTGAGATAAGAGCCTGGAAGGCTAGAAATTATGACAGTGTGGCCTTGATTCAAGGAAGGACAATCTTAGTAGAAGCAGACAACAAGCCCTTCCCCCTGAATACACAGCTCCTCCATCCTCTTGTAGCCCCTAAACCACTCCTAGGCCGACTTCCTCATTTCTGTCAAGGATGTCAATAGCCTCTCAGTGACCAGGCTCTTCTTCACTACTTAATCATTCATTAGTCAAGACTTGACTAATATTTCTACAAAATTTCTCTTTGCCCTTACCCAGTTAAGGTCCTATCACCTCACACTCCAACTGACGTATAACAGAGTTGCCCCCTTAAGCCAAAGGTCTACATTGACTCCTGACGTCCAACAAATGAAATCCACACTGCTCATCCTATGCTCTCTCTCCAACTTCATTTCTCATTATCTCCAACATGAACTGTTTTAAAAATTTCTATTTTATTTTTTAAGTCATCTGCATGTTCAACTTAGAGCTTGGACTCACAACCTGGAGACCAAGAGTCACATGCTCTGCCTACTGAGTTAGCTAGGCTCATCAACCTTTTATTTCTATCAATCTAGAAACTCTCAATTCTCTGAACATCTCCCACCACCACCCCACCCCCACTGCCCTTATGCTGTCATATATATAGACTTGAGTGGGGGATTTCTTCCACCTGGAATGCTTTTCACCAATCTCTCCTCCTAGGGCATCACAATGTGATCACAAAGTACTGATAAGTCCACACTCAAAGTGGACTTTACTATCATTTACTATCAGTGTGATACTGGGAAAGTTATATTTACCCCTTACCCTAGGTTCAGTTTCTTCTCTATCAGTAAATTTGGATGAAAACAATACCATTCAGGTCTATGAGAGAAATATTTTATAAGTATTATTCAGTGCTCCCTATTACAAACAATAAAAAATGACTCTAGTTGTATTCAGAGGAATTTATTGAAAGGGTAGCAGTTTGCTCAAAGAATCAACTGAAAGATTAAACAGTCTAGTTCAGAAAATAATTAGGGACCAGGAAGGCTGGGCAGGGTAACCCTCAACTATCTCACATCTCAGAACCAGTCTAGCTAAAATGCCACTTGTTGATACTACTACACCACTGACCCTACCCTCGGACTCCTGGCCTACCCCAACTCTGTCTTTTAGATAATTATACAAGATTCAGAGATCTGGGCAGGAAAATCAGCTTATTCTCAGATCCATGAGGCTAGTAAAGGGAATATCTGAACTCTCTGTTTCCCATATATACATATACTGGCTCCTGGTATATACTTAAGTGCTCAGGATATGGTAACTTCCATATTAAAACTTTACTGTCCTTCAAAGCTCAACTCAATAATAGCAGTTTGCCATGCCCTTAAATGTTGATATTCTCACTTGATCATCCCAAGTACCTTGATAGGTAGAAAGGTAGCCCACTGGGGCAGAACATACTAGCCCCAGAATACCGACCCAGTGACAGCCTGAAAGCCAGATCTTCTGTCCCTAAGTTCTATAATGGTAAAATAAGTGTGGTGATTACTATGTGCCATGCACTATTTGAAGAGTTTTTCATGTGGGCATTTATCTTATCTTAATATAACCATGAGATAGGCATTGTATAGCCCCATCTTACAGATGGGGGAACTGAAGAACAGAGAGGTTTAGTAACGTGCCAAGTTCATATAGCTAGTAAGTTCCAGATTTGAGCTTAAATGGTCTACCCTTGAGTCTATCCTCTTAACTGTGACACCCAGGCCAGAGTGGCTTCAGCATCTAAGCTCTTTTAAAAAAAAGATTTTATTCATTTTTGACACACACACGGAGAGAGAGAGAGAGGCAGAGACACAGGCAGAGGGAGGAGCAGGCTCCATGCAGGGAGCCTGATGTGGGACTGGATCCCGGGTCTCCAGGATCACGCCCTGGGCTGAAGGTGGCGCTAAACCGCTGAGCCATCTGGGCTGCCTGGCATCTAAGCTCTTAACTGCCATGCCATATTGCATTGCAACTCTCTGATCCTTTTTCTTACAGACTAATGCTCCTCCTTCACTGACCAATCCAATCATTCCAGCTGGAAGTGATGCCTCATACTTAGTTCATCTCTAACAGGGTAGATAGATATCCTTTATAAGACATTACGTTCCTTGAGAGCAAGGTGCTATATCACTTTTAGCACTTCAGCAACTGTTGAATGAATGAATGAATGAGGAAAAATACAATGAATTTAACTATGAAAAAATGGGCATTGGGTTCAGGACCAAGTTTGGGGGAGGAGCACAACTCTGGTCAAATTCCATGTCAGAGACCCAGATGATTCAGGCTCAGGGGTGGATATGAGGTTACCTCAGCATCCCAAAGCTGAACTGAAACCCAAGTTTTGCTGATGATCAGACCTCATCTTAGTTTGCTAAGACCGCCATGCCAAAATACCACAGATTGGCTGGCTTGAGCAACAGAAATTTATTTCCTCACTGTTCTAGAGGTTAGAAAGCCAAGATGATGGTACCAGCAGGATTGGAGTCCTCTGAGGCCTCCTTAGCTTATAGATGACTGCCCTCTTGTTGCCTCTTTCACGTGGTGGTGGTCTCTCTGTGCATGCATGCCCTTGGTGTCTCATTTGTGTATCCCAGATTTCCTCTTATAAGAACATCAGTTAGATTGGATTAGGGTCCACCCTAAGGCCTCCTTTTAACCTAATTACCTCTTCAAAGGTCCTATCTGTATATACAGTCACATTCTGAGGTATTGGGGGTTAAGGCTTCAAAATACGAATTTGGAAGGGATACAATTCAGTCTAAAACAGACCCCAGGATCCCTGGGTGGCGCAGCGGTTTGGCGCCTGCCTTTGGCCCAGGGCACGATCCTGGAGACCCGGGATCGAATCCCACGTTGGGCTCCCGGTGCATGGAGCCTGCTTCTCCTTCTGCCTGTGTCTCTGCCTCTCTCTCTCTCTCTCACTGTGTGCCTATCATAAATAAATAAAAAAAATTAAAAATAAAAAAAATAAAACAGACCCCATCTTTTATTACACCTTTGGCTTTCTCTCAACTAGGGTAGCAGGGAAATGGATGTGGAGTGCAGGCAAATGCATTGAGGCATATAAGTCTTTGTTCACATACCCTGGGAGCTAAAGCTTGTGTGACTCAATGCATTTGCCTCAACCAAGAAGTAGGTAGGGAATATCCTTTGAGACTGGACTTAAGATTAAACAGGACAATGCTGGCACTTTAGTGCTTCCCTTCCAGAAACACACAAAATGAAAGTTGTGCCATCTGGCTTTTAATATTCCACTTGGGTGCTGTCTATTTCGTTAATAAAAGAAAACCCTAATTGCTGTCCTTTGCTAAGTGAGCTGTTATAACATCTGTTTGAAACCCCACCCACACAAGTAATTAAATAAGCACAGTGTCCTTTGGGGATGAGGCAGGGAAGTCATAGCTATACTCCCAAAGTTCTCCAGCTGTACAATTCTCAACATCCCAGAGTGCTAGTTCATTTGGCAACTATTTACTCAATGCCTATTAACCAGGCCCAGGGGAAGAAGGTGAGAATAGAGACAGAGAGAGACACAGTTCTTGCCCTTAAGGAGCATACAGTCTAGTCGGGGAGAAAGAGTTGTAACCAGATAATTCAGTACAATGATCAGCACTCTAGCAGAGGCAGGCACAGGGAGCTATATGGGCAGAGAAGGGGCATCTCACCAAGTTTTGGGGAGCTGGGGCAGTCATCTCAGAGGAAAAAGATGAAGAGCTCAGTCCCAAAAAAGTAAAAGTTAGTAGGTTAAAGAGGGGGACAGACTGAGGCAGGGAGGTGACTAAATCTTGCAAGCAGGGTAAGCGTGTTACACGGATCCAGGGAATGTCATGCCCATGTCATCTATGATTTTTTTTTAAAAAAAGTGTCCCCCTGAAGTTGTGTGGCTTAGTAACCTAAAGGAGTTAGCCTCTTGATTTCCAAAAAATCCTTTGAAAAGTTAGGCTAAGACCGTGGATGAGGGCATATACTAAATGAAAACAAGAGGATGGTGGCAGAAGGGAAAGAGGGAGTGGGTTTCTGAGTTCCTGCAAAGAATGAGTCTGAGCCCTCCCCTAAGAGCATCTCACAATGCCCACAGGACCTGGAAAGAGTGCTGGGGCCTGGCTAAAGAAAAGAGAGACTCTCAGGAGGTAAAGCTGGAGAATGCTGGAAACTAAGATGTGGTGCATCCCTACAAAAACCAGGCAAGAAATTCACAGTTAGTCTTAAACTCTACCATCTGAAATTGCTCATTTTCCTAAACTCACTCTCAATGAGAGAAAAATCCTAACCTTTTCATTCATACTGCATTATGCAGCTTACATTAAGTTTTGCTATTCCTTTTTTGTTGCTGTTGTTCATGTAAGCCTTACAGCAACCTTTGAAACAGGTAGGATAGAGATCACTGTTCCCTTCTGGCAGATGTAGAAACTGAGGCCCAGAACTGTTAAGTTGCCCCAATTCACAGAAGGCTTAAGTAGAGCAAGCCACGCTAGAATTCAGGCCTTTTGAGAACTGATCTGGGCTTCTACTCCCCACTGGAGAAAGGCTTGCCTCTGACAACCTGCCTGCCAGCTCCCCTATCCACATCCCCCACCTTGGGATATTGTACTCCTTACATCCATCCCTGGGAACTTTCTGATTCTTCTCCCCCTTGCATAGTTACCTTTTCTAGGCCACACCTGCTCTTCTGTACCCAGTCTTTCTCTTATCTCAACAATGTGTTCATGCAGAGGAAGAATTTTCAAAGTTTTATTCTGGGTGTAGGGGGTGGTGGTGATGGTGAGGGCAGAATCCACTCTCTAACCTAATTTACCAATACTTGCTGAGAAATTTGGGAAATGATGATAACTCCTCCCAGATAACAGCACATGTTAAGAGAACTTTTTCATGCCTTCATCCAAAGGATGGACTCCAATGGTGAGAATTTAGCATTTTGGCCTATTTTTGAAGCACCCTCAGATCTTTCCATATAAGTAAGTGGCCCTCCTCCCCCCACTCCCTTCATCTGAGACCAGCCCCAGCTGGGGGAGCTGACAAGCTACTCAGCTAGTTCTGTGCCTATAAGTTAGTCGTTCTTCCCTCTGAACCCAGCATACCAGGGGAGTGCATCAGCTTGACTCACAGCTGAAGATTGGCACTGTGGCCAGCTAGCATCAAGAGCACCCCTGGGGGGAGTCAGCTTTGGGTGAGCTAACAGCACACTCCTGCCTCATCTGGGGTGCACCCCCAGCCCCACCAGAGGTGCCCCCATCCCATCCCCCCAGGTGGCTACAGCTTCCCTCTCCTTCCCCCTGAAATGCTTTGGGATGCTTGCCAGGTAGGAGCCAGGAGGTGGGCGACCCACATCCATCAGGATGGGAAAACAGAAATCACCCAGCACACGTGCTCTGTGCTGACCAAGGTGCCAGCCCTAGGGGGGGTCCAGTCCACTCAGGCTCCTGGTAAGACCCCAGGAAGAGAAAGAAGGAGAGAGCCAACAAAGCCCAAAAGGGAGAGTGGCTTTCTGTAGGGAGGCCTTATGCCTGGCATGGGCTGGAGGGAAGCAGTCTTGTCCCACTAGCTGGGGAAAGGGACCAAGCTGCATGAAGCCCGGTGGGGTCCAGGGGAGGCCTGAGGGCAATGGGAGGGAGGCAGGGGTTCATTTCAAACTCTGTTCCTGTCACCTTTCTCACACTGGCAGGTACGCAGGGAGAGTGTTGACTCCTCTCTCTGTGAGCCTTTTATGGAACCATCACTCTGGCTGGCAAGGGAAGTCCTTTGGTAATCATCTCTGGCCCTTAGACCTGAGCCCCTGGCCCTGACCGGGCCTCTGGGATTCTCCCGCAGAGCTCCCTCTGGTCCCTGGTCTCTCCTGTCTGGGCCCTCAGCCAGCCCTGCTGTGGCCCAGCCCCCTCCTTCCCTGGTGAGGGCTCCACAGCTTAATTATGCTCCAGTGCTGCATTTTCCTTCTCCCCTTGCTATAAAACTGCCTGGCAAATTTAGCTCTCTGGCCTTGATCTGCCAGGTGGAGAGTATGTCTTTCCCCCTCTCCCTGCCTTTTATTTTCTTTCTTTATTTTCTGAAATCTGTTTGCCTTCCCTGAGTCTTCACAACTGGAACTGAAATCAGAGCTGTAAAACACACTATGCCAGTGACTGTAATGAAACTAAATCTCTGTTCAAAATGCTTATTCATGTTGTATTCCAACAAATGCTCTGTTTTGTGTGCCGAAGCTTTTACCAGTAGCCATTAGAGAAATAAGTATCAAGTGCAAATCAAGTTAGACCAGCCATGGATTCTATTAGAAATGACTGGTCAAAAAAGAAATTCCAAGACTAAGGTGGAAAGAAAGTCCATTCTAATTAGGAAACAGGGCTTCATATATCCTTCTCCAACAATATGGCTTTATCTTTTTTTGGTCTTCTGTGTAGTACAAAATAAAGAGGGATCCAGAGAATGGGGAAGTTGAAAAAGCAAATTCAGTTCATCTTGTAAAGTTAATCTAGTTTGTAGTCTAGGCCAATGGTGATTCTCAAACTTGAACCTGTATCAGAATCACCTGTCACAGGTCTGGGGCAAGCCTGAGAATTTATGTTTCTAACATGTTCTCTTGTGTCACTGATGCTGCTGGTCTGAAGACCACACTTTGAGATCAGGAGGTGGGAGTCCTCCTATTTTGTTTTCCTTTTCAGATTTGTTTTGGCTATTCTGAATCCCTTGCATTTCCATGTGAATTTTAAAAGCAACTTGTCAATTTCTACAAAGAAGTCAGCTGGGATTCTGATAGGGATTGTCCTGAATCTGTGGATCAATTTGGGGAGCATTGCCATCTTAACATTAAGTCTTCCAATCCATGATCATGGGATGTTTTGCTATTCATTTAGAGCTTTGTAATGTTTTTATTTGAGTATAGTTGACACACAATGTTAAATCAGTTTCAGGTTTACAACATAAGGATTCAACTTTTCTATATGTTATGCTGCGCTCACCATAAGTGTAGCTACTAGTCTGTCATCAGCTAACACTATTAAAATATCATTGACTATACTCCCTATCCTGTACCTTTTATTCTCGTGACTTATCCATTCCATAACTAGAAACCTATACCTCCCACTCCACCCATTCTGCCTAACCTCTCTCCCTCCCCCTGGCAATCATCAGTTTATCTTCTGTATTTATAGTTCTGATTCTGCTTTTCATTTTGCTTATTCATTTGTTTTTTTAAATTCCACATATGATTGAAATCATATGGTATTTGTTTTTCTCTGTCTCATTTTACTTAGCAGAATACCCTTTAGGTCTAGCCATGTTGTTGCAAATGGCACAATCTCACCCCTTTTTATGGCTTTGTAACACTCCTGTGTGTGTGTGTAGTTATCTCACATCTTTCTTATCCATTCATCTATCAATGGATACTATGTTACTTCTATGTCTTACCTATTGTAAATTATGCTGCAATAAACATAAGGGCACAGGTATCTTTTCAAATTAGCATTTTCCCTTTCTTTGGGTAAATACCTAGTAGTAGAATTATTGGATCATATACCATTTCTATTTTTTAAATTTTTTGAGGAACCTCCATACTGTTTTCCCACAGTGGCTGTACAAATTTACTTTCCCACCAACAGCACACAAAGTTTCCTTTTTCTCCACATCCTTTCCAACACTTGTAATTGTATTTTTTATGATTTTATTTATTTAGAAACTTTCAAATAGCTTTCAACAATGTCTTGTAATATTGAGAGAATAAGTTTTGCACTTTTTAAATTAAGTTTATTTAAATTTATTCCTAAATATTTTATTTTTCTAATGTTACTGTAAATGAGTTTTCTTGATTTCACTTTCAGATTTTTTTATAAGTGTACAGAAATTGATTTATACCTATTGATCTTGTATCCTGCCACTTTGCTGGATTCATTTATTTACTCTAATAGTGGTGTGTGTGTGTGCACATGTGTGTGTTCTTTAGAAAAGTTCCTTATATGTAAGATCATGTTATCTACAAATAAAGGTAGTTTTTACTGCTTGCTTTCCAATCTGAATGTCTTTTGTTTCTGTTTCTTGCCTAATTCCTTTGGCCAGAACAATGTTGAATAGTCATGATAAGAGTGGATATTCTTATCTTGTTTCTGATCTTAAGGGGAAAGTATCAGTCTTTTACCACTAAAAATGATCTTAGCTGCAGGTGATTTTTAGATGCTTTTAATTGGGTTGAGGAAGATTCTCTCTTCCTAGTTTGTTGAGTATTTTTATCATGAAGAGGTGTTGGATTTTTTTTTCAAATGCTTTTTCTTTGTTCATTGAAATGATAATTTGGTTTTTGTTTTTATTTCTATTGATATGGTTGATTACATTAATTGGTTTTCAGATATTAATACTACATTCCTGGGGTAAATCTCACGTGATCATAGTATCTGATTCTTTATACATTCATTTTGCTAGTACGTTGTTTACATGTTTTTGCATCCATATTTGTGTGAAATATTGGTCTGTAGTTTTATTGTGTTGTCTTTGTCTGATTTTGGTATCAGGTATCATTCTGCAGGCCTCATAGATGGATCTGGGTAGTGCTCTCTCCTCTTCTGTTTTTAGGAGTTTATGAAGAATTAGTGTTAATTCTGTAAATATTGAATAGAATTCACCAGTGAAACCATCTTTTACTAGGCTTTCCTTTATGGGTGGTTTTTGAATGACTAATTCAATCTCTTAAATCACTTCAGTTGTTATAGGTCTATTCAGGCTATCTCTTCTTGAATCAGCTGCAGTAGTTTGTGTTTTTTCTACAAATTTGTCCATTTAACCTACCTTATCTAATTTACTGGCATAAAATTGCTCACAGTATTCCTTATAATCCTATTTCTCGGAGATTAGTAGTAGTGGAGACCACACTTCAGCTTCCTCCTCTGTTCAGTCCTGCTTTCTTCATTCCCTGTAGGTGTTGACCATGAGAGGGCTCCCCAAGAGACCCCTGCCCACAAGGCTCTGTCTCATGCTCTGCTCCCCTAGGAATGTGGCCTGTGATGCTCGCCAGAGGTCATAGGCCAATTCAGTGGAGTCAGGACAGGAACCTGTGCCTTCTGACTCTCAAACCTTCTACCCCATCCTGCGACCCTCCCACACTGAATCCTCTTGGGCTCCCTCTCTAGCACATCCATCCAGGGACGTGGGACAAGTGACCTTAGAGACTGAATCAAAAGATGCTAGAAGAGCCCCTCCTCCCCCAGGAGCACCCTGCATGGTAACAAGTACATGTGTGTGTCATACAATTTGAGCCACCTGTTCTAGGTGAATCAGCCAGGAGGAAATGCAACGTGCCTTTATGGTTCTTCCAGCGCTCCTTCATTTGCCTGAACCAATGGCCAGGGGAACTCAGCCTGGACTGGGCAGAAATAGAAACGATCAAAGTAGATGGCTCAGGGCTTCAGACCCAAGGCCCTGGATCAGGGTGAGGCTGGCCTTGAGGTCTAAAGCTCCATACCAAGAGACATACAGGGACAGGCTGGAGGTTGTCAGAAGGCCCCACCACACCCTGTTCGAACATTTCTCTGCTCCTCATCTTGAAGCAAAACCCAGGGTTTTACAACTGCCATCCATGCTCTGCCCACAGACAGGATCTATTCAATGGAGTGCTCTCTTAAAATGTGCCAGCAGCCACTGCAGCCCTGTTCGGGGGTGAAGTATGTGGAGCCTTGTGCTACAGCCTTTTTACTGCCCAGTGGAGCCACGGCGATGGGATTTGTATGGATTCATCTGCTGCCTTTGTTTATTGCTGTGCAGTGGCAGCCAGGCACAGAGGAGGCCAAATCCTAAACTTCCAGCAGCTCCCTTGGCCCCTCAGGATTGTCCTTCTGTCTTGGGGAGTGGGAGAGGGGCTGAGGGGCAGTCTCTGACCCCAGCTGCCAATTGAGAGGCCACAATCTTGTGAGGACACAAAGGTTTTGTTTAAACACCAAATCCCCCAAGTAGTAAACACACTAGTACTTAGTACAGCCCAAAGCAAATGAGAGACACATGGATCGCACACCTTATAAGAAAGTGGTAAATGGGTATTTTTAGAAGTTCCAAATCTTGAGTCAAATAAAAGTTAAGGCCACACAGGGCTTTTAAAATGTTGTGCTTTGTTGAGAAGAAGAAATGGCAGTGGGTCATTCTGCAAGGAAAATTATGAATGCTTGTTCCAAATATACTAGCGTTCTGGTTAGAACATAACCCGAGTGGATATTTGTTATCTCTGCTTCTATGTCCTGTATTAACATACATTTCCTTCATCCAGAAAGACCAATCTCTCTCTTAATAAAATGTTTTATCATGAAATATTCAGATATACAAAAATACAAAGAATAGTATAATGAACACTCATTTAGTCACCATTGTGTTTAAGAAATAAAGCCTTACAAATATAGTTGGCATCTCCTGTTTACCCCATTCCCATCTACTTCCCCACTCCCAAGGAATAACACCCTGATTTTGGAGTTTATCATTCCCACACATGTGAAAGCATTCTTTGATCTCTGTTAATCCATATTCATCAGTAATTTCAAACCTAGTGCAAAACACACCTCCTTTGCAAATCATCCCTGATTAATCCCACCTCATTTAAATTTCTTTACTCTCTCTTCTCTGCCTTATCTTACTCACTTTTTTACTGTATTCCCTTTTACCTATGGATTGGCAGCACTACACTTCTTTCTTGGGCTTCCTTGATCTCTCCAGCCAGCACTGATACCTGATTTGTTTGTTCTGAAGGGGAAATATAGTTGGCTTTTATTAAAGCAGTCTTGAATTCAAATCCTACCTTCATCAATTACTAGCTCTGTGACCTTGAGCAATCAATTCCCTTCTCCGAGTCTCTAGCTCATCATCTGCCAGATGGAGGTCACATTAGGGTTGATATGAAGATCAAGTGAGTAGGGTATTGAGGTTTATCATCCCCAAGCATGTAAAAGTCTTCTTTGATGTATTGAAACCCACAGCTACCATCAATTTCAAACTTGTAAGCATTGATTTGGTGCTTGTGCTTATTTGATTCATCTATTGGTTACATACTGTCCCCCAGTACACTATAATTGCTCCATGTGCATAAATAAGTCTTATGGAATCCCTGGGTGGCGCAGTGGTTTAGTGCCTGCCTTTGGCCCAGGGCGCGATCCTGGAGACCTGGGATCGAATCCCACGTCGGGCTCCCGGTGCATGGAGCCTGCTTCTCCCTCTGCCTATGTCTCTGCCTCTCTCTCTCTCTCTCTCTCTGTGACTATCATAAATAAATAAAAAAAGAAAGATAAATAAGTCTTATCTTCCCAGAAAATCTATATGCTTACGAAAAGCAGAGAGTGAGCCACACAGAATTACAATATAATTATCTCCCAAACCAAGACATTTTTGTGACTGAGGGTGATACTAATATTTGTATCTGATCCTGGCATAAACTAGGACTGTTCCAGGGGAACCAGGACATATAGTCACTCTCACCAAATATCTTTTCAGAATCTCCCCTACTGCTCAGCCCAGTGCTACATAGGGAATAGATGCTTGCTAAGGTCAATTCTGAGGAGTGGAATTGAATGGCTGGCAGCCTTGGAAGTTAGCAAACGTGGCTAGTCTTATATAGCTCATCCCTTCCTCCCTCTGTCTCTTGCACGCCCTTCTCCTTATTCAGCACTAATGTCACCCCAAAATGACACATTCATCATCCCAAATTAGCCATTATTAAAGCCATCCATTTGCAGGGCTGCAGCTAAAATGAATTGTGTTATTATTCCAGTTACGGCAATGAATGGCTGAACATCAAAAGCCATTTTGATTTTGCAGCAAGAAGGCAATCAATTATTGTGTCCTGCTGGCTTTTCCAAAGCAGCGTCCAGCTTGCTGCTGGTGAGCAAAAGGCTCCCCCCGCCCCCACCTAGTCATCCAGATACTCATGACACTCATGAGCCCAGGAAGGGGAAAGCCATATTCCTTCTACCAGTCTGGATCAAATCCCCCTCTCAAAACCTGGAGTCTTCTGGGCTTTGAAGCTGAGGTCTGAGGCTCCTCCCAATTTACACTGCTTTCCTCTCTCCCCTGTTCCCGATCCCTACAGACCTGGGCAAGGAGCCAGCCTGGGGTAAGGTCTTGGTTCAATTTCCTCCACCACTCTGCTTACCTATGCTACAGGCTGGTCTTGTCAGAGGCCCAGCAAACTCATTTCTGAATCCCTCCTTCTTGAATCACGCAATTCCCTGGATCCCCAGTCCAGCTGCCTGGTGTCTTCACATTGCAAAGTTATTGATGAATTAGAAAGGTTTGAGGTGGATCATCTCCCAGAGAGCACCTGCATCTCAGTAGGGTGTTCACTGCTTTGCCTCAAAGGAGTGGCTTGAGGTCCCAGGGTAGGACAGGGCAGGTTGGGGTGGGGTGATGGTGGACTCCTGCCTGGACAGGGTGTTGATTAACAGGCCCTTTCTGTGGTGGGAATAATGACAATGATGATGGGAAGAATAGTAGTTACTGGTTTTTGACTGTTTATACTGACTTTGTGCTAGACATCAACCAAGCAGTCCTGACTCCTCCAAATCATGTTGTGACAATCTTGGGTCATTGGGAAGATGAACTGAACTAAGGTATTGCAACCTGTCACCACATATTTTCTGAAGATTGCACTGGGTAGCGTGCTGTAAGCCCTGCAGCTTCTCATCACAATGCACTGCAGATCTGCTGCTTATAGCCAGAGCTCCACATTGAAAGACTGTTTCCTCATCGCCCCACTGTGTTTTAGGAGATAGGCCTGGGAGTAAGACTTGGCAGAGGTATGCAAGATGGGGCAAATTTCCTGGGCCCTCTCCCCCATCAACAGGTAGTGGGAAACTGGGACCACGTTAATGAGCTGAAATTAAATTCCCTAAGCTGGATAATGCCTGCAAGGGCTCCCAGTATAGAATTAATTTGCCCAGGTGCAGTGACAGAACTTACACAAGTCCTGGCATTTTCTTCAGGCCCCAGAAACAGACCTTGTGTGCACACTGTCCACCCTGTGGCTCTTTGCTCACCATCCTTCTCCCTCACGCCTATTTCCCATTATGTGTGCATGCACACACTCACACATGCATTCACACATAGTCACAGCCTACACACACCTCCCCTCCCACCTATGCTCCTTCCCACTCTCCAAACATAGCCACACCTTTACCCTCTACTCACCCCTCAAACACACCCCACACCCTAGGGAAACTTTCTGATGAGATCTTCCTAATAAATGGGCTGCAAGGACAAAACACAGTCCTCAAGCATCAGGCCTCAAATAGTCACTGGCTAATAAATGGATTATTGGCCAATATTTGCATTACTTGTGGGAACACAAACAAGACTGTAAACTATTTGATCAATGTTTTTAACTGCATTTTTATCATTGCCAGCAAGAAGAAGGGTAGAAGGTATTCTCTTATTTATAGGTGAGAAAACAAGTATGCAGGGTAAGTGACTTGTCAAAATTATGCCACAAGTTAGAAACTGGACTGGAATGACAAATGTAACCTCAAAGTTCCTGATTAGTTTTTTCACTTTTGAGTCATTTCTGAGTTGAGAATACTTGGTTATTTGTTCTGTTGGACTAGGAAGATCCAAAAGTTACTGTAGTCTTCCAAGCATCTGTCCAATTTAGATTCAAGGTTGTCCATCTCTCTTCCAACTTTTTATCTCCCGATAGGGAGCAACAGCCTTTAAAATACGAGGACCAGTCCTTTAAGAAATTGATTATTTTTCACAATTTAACAGTAATATAAGGGTATTGCCAATATTTATTTTTTTCTGTTTTTTCTTTTTTTAATTTATTTTTTATTGGTGTTCAATTTACTAACATACAGAATAACCCCCAGTGCCCGTCACCCATTCACTCCCACCCCCCACCCTCCTCCCCTTCCACCACCCCTAGTTCGTTTCCCAGAGTTAGCAGTCTTTACGTTCTGTCTCCCTTTCTGATATTTCCCACACATTTCTTCTCCCTTCCCTTATATTCCCTTTCACTATTATTTATATTCTATTCATCCAGGCACAATGGCTGTAAGCATTTTGGTGCATTTCCTTTTTGTCTTTTTTCTGTCTGCATATGTGTGTTTGTATACAAAATGTGTACATGTCTTATACCATATTTCTTGCATTCTAAGATACATATTCTTCATTTCTGAAATCAGGATGCATCTTATAACAGATGTAAAAAATGATGTGCAAATGGCCAGGCAAAGGAATTCACTGTGATATTGTCATCATTGCTTATGTGTGCGCAGACTTAGCTGGGCATAGAAGTCATCTGTTCATCTGATTGTCACTTCAAATGACTTATTTCTGTTGGTAGCACTGCTTGTGGCTAAATTTTTAACTTAAATTTGGCTTTCTCCCTAATTGTCACTTAAAATGTCTCCTTAAAATTACACGATGATGCATCATTGAAATGAAAAATTATTGTGTCTGCAGAAGATTGCTGTCATATGCCAGACAATGCAATTAAAGGTGGTAGAAATTGCCAAATCTCTTGGAATATATCATAAAAATTTCAAAGCTAGGAAAGGTTGGTGTGACCATTGCATGTGTTGTGAGGGACTATTACTCAGGCACTGAACATCTATCTGTCAAAAGCTTCTGAGTGACTTTCAAGAAAAAACGATTGATTTCTAGCTAATGTAATTGAATTGGAAAAAAAAAACAAAGAAAAGAAAAAAGAAACTATGAGGGCTTTTTAAAAATTTTATTTTAAGTAATCTCTACACTCAACTTGGGACTTGAACTCACAACCCTGAGATCAAAAGTTGCACACTCTAATGACTGAAAGAAACTATCAGTTTAACCAAACAGGAAATGTGGGTGAATTCCCAGTATTCTTCTACATGCTTCAATATGATTTTCTCACATCATTACTGGCTGGAGTTATGAAAAGTAGCCGCATGTCACCACAATATGCAGCTTCACTATCAATGGCCGAAAGTAATACAGAAGAATCTTGAAACTCTGGAATGTGAGGAAAGTTTAGACTCTCCTTTTGAGGGTATTCTTGAAAAAAGAAAGTGGTATACAATTGTATGGATATACATACGTTATTCGGCAGATTAAAGTTTAGGTATATTAAAGGTAGTGTTTATTTTCCTCAAAGCTATTAATGAACCAATGTCTTACAATTTACGTCATCTCTGAATTGAAAAATAATAGTTGGGGGTAGCCCGGGTGGCTCAGCGGTTTAGTGCCCAGCGGATCAGCCCAGGGTGTGATCCTGGAGTCCCCGGATCCAGTCCCACATCGGGCTCCCTGCATGGAGCCCGCTTCTCACTCTGCCTGTGTCTCTGCCTCTCTCTCTGTGTGTCTCTCATGAAAAAATAAATAAAATCTTTAAAAAAAAAGAAAAATAATAGATGGGCTCACTCTGTCTCTACAGTTTGGGATTATGCTTTTTAACTGAATATATCATAAGCATTTTCAATGTCACCAAATGTTTGAAAATGTTTTTCTTTAAATGTTTAACATATGACTATACTATAATTATTTCAACCATTACCCTACTGGACATTTAATGTGATAAATAACATCATCATCATCCTTATCTTTTATCAGGAATTACTCATTTAAAAGACAAACATTGTTAAGGCTCTTGATACATATTAAAAAACTACATCTCAGAAAGGTTTTGCAAATTTACATCCCTGCCTGCAGTGTATCCCCATCAAACATGTGTTGTTTTTTTTATTGAGAAAAGCCCATGCTAATTTGAAAGGGGAAAAGATACATCTTGTTTTTATTTACAGTTCATTGATTATGACCAAGGTTAAATGCATAAAAATACAATTTTTGACCATTTACATTTTTTTCGTTTGCCATTTACAGTTTTTTGTACAATTTACCAGTTCATATCCTTTGTTCATATGCCCACTAGGGTCTCAAGGTCTGATATATTTGTTTCTAATAATGCACCAGATGCTGTCAGTACCACCCCATATTCCCTTTGGCCCACCTGATTTCACCTGCAGCTGCAGTTTCCAGCATCTTGACAGTCTTCTACCTCAAGTGGATTGTCTCTCTTCTCTACTGAGGCTTTCTCTGGCACAGTGAAAGCTTGCTGTGCCTCAGTCAGGTGCAACCTGAAAGTACAGGATAGTTTACACCACTAGGGCTAATCTTCAACCAGTGGGGATGGAAGTCCGTGGATAAATATCACAGACTCCGTGTCTTCCAGTGGGAAGATTCTGAGACATGTTATACATGGTTTCTCAGAGAGTTCCCAGCAGAACTGAGTCCCAGCTGCCCACAGGGTAACTTGCTGATTATAACATACTCATTATTAGCTTTTCTTTCTTCTTTTCTCACTTTGCCCATTCCCTTTTTGTGGTTCCCAAAACTGCCTCTCCAATAAATCACCTGCACCCAAATCCTTTTCTGAAAGTCTGATTTTGAGAACTGAAAGTAAGAAAAAATAAAACAAGAATAGCTCCTATCCACACACTGTTTTACAACAATGTTCCTTCTCTCAAATCAAACTCCTCAATGCAAATGACACATATGAAAACACAGAATAATGAACACTGTCCTCCTAGTAAACTTTGGAGTACATAACACAGCAATGCAGAGGACTTGGTTATCCAAGGAATGCAAGTTGCCTGCTTCCAAAAGCTTTGCAGGAGATGGCTGGACTCTCAGTGTAGAGACAAAAATAGCTTTCTGAGTTGCTTGGCTAAAGACCAGAGTCTGGCCTGAGTGAATTCAAGAAGGTAAAGTCAACTTAGGAATGCTCACATGCCTTTTGGATAGATAGAGACTTCTAAAAAAACATTTGTACTTATATCTATACCTATCCGTCCCCCATATATCTCAATTCACAATGAGAAACACAATTGTTAACAGGTCAAAATGCTTGAGTAGGCAGGTCAGTGTATTTTTTCTCTGTGTGCAAGTTGTGTGAGGAGCCAAATAAATTATCAAAAGATTGTTTGGTGAGCATAAAATCACAATGAGGAGAGGTAGTTGATCATAAGAACCTCACAGATTAGTCAACTTGAAGCACTTTCATCAACTATAGGGCCAGCCTTGCCAATGAACCCATAATGCTGGATTCCCTTGGCCAAGATCATTCTTTTGGATGGAGCTGGCTTGTAACAGTAATTTCTTTGCTGCTAGCAGGCCAACCGTTTTCTATTCACTCAAAGCAATGTATAATACAATTAATTTGGTTTCCACTTACAAAATTACAATTGCATTCCAGTTCTGCTTCCTTGGGATTTGTCCTAGATCACCTTGAACAAAGTTTTGAGTTTCCAAAACTTCCAGTCACACATTTCCAGATATCTCTAATCCTAACCCTTTGCAGTGAATTTTACTAGTTTAACTATCAGGTGGCAATTTCATTTACTTTTTGTGAGAAGGACTAAATGTATATAGGGAGCATTTTATAGCTGTGTTGAGATGAGAACTCAACAGATTCCAACTCAACAAATTTCTTGCTTCTTTTCCAACTTTATCTTCCACAATCACCCTGTGTTCCAATAACAGCCTTCAGCTTGCCATTCTCCAGAATGGTCAGTGCCCAGTCTCTTCTCCATATTCCACACATGCTAGAATGTACTTCTTGTCTTCATTTCCCAATGAACTAATCCATTCCTCAAGATCCAGCTCATATATCACTTCCTCTAGGATTATGTTCTTGAACCACCTCCATTCCTACTCCAGCACCAAAGATATGGACTCTTTTTCCTCAGTGTTGCCACAACATCTAATTCAAACTTCTATCCTAGCATATACATCACTGTACTACAATTATTTACATGTCCATTTCCCACACTAGATTATGAGATCTCTGAGGATAGAGGCTATAGTCTTATTTATTTTTATATTCCCAGAGCTTAACATAATGTCTAACTCTCAGTAATACTTGAATAAATGAATTACCCAAAATCCAATAGCTGAGCATCCAAGAACTGTTGTGTTTTAAGAACTTTAATCTTAAAAGACATATGAGAGAAACTCATCATGGGTCATTTAGCAAAGTTGACAGAGAGCTAGGAACTTTTATCATATGCCATATATTCATTCGTTAACAAATATTTTGTGCCCAGCACTAGAGATACAACAATGAACAAAACACACAAGGCCTCTATTTTGTGGGATTTACATTCTCCTGTGAAGGGAGACAAATGATAAGTACATGGGTAATTAATATAATTTCCAGATTGCAGCAACCATTGTGAAGAAAATACAACAGGATGACATGAAAGTAAGTGATCTAGAAAAAATATTTCTTTGTTTGTTTGTTTGTTTGTTTGTTTGTTTGTTTGTTTGGACTGGGTGTTCAGGGAAAGCCTTTTTGAGTGAGTGACATTTGATCTGATATCTGAATAATGAGGAGTCAGCTATTCAAGGATCTGGCAAAGTATATACCAGGCAGAAGAAATAACAAGTGCAAAGTCCCTGAGGTAGAAAGGGTTTGTGGTTATAAGAACAGAAACAAGTTCCATGGGGCTGAAGAATTTATGAGTGCTAGGGGCATGGTACAAGATGAGTTTGGAAAGGTGGGCAGAGCTTAGGTTGTGTAGAATTTTGTAAGCCACAGAAAGATGTCTGGATTCTATTTAAAGTACAATGGAGGGCAGCCCGGGTGGCTCAGCGGTTTAGCACCGCCTTCAGCACAGGACGTGATCTTGGAGACCCAGGATTGAGTCCCACATCAGGCTCCCTGCATGGAGCCTGCTTCTGCCTCTGCCTCTCTCTCTCTCTCTCTTTCTCTCTCTCTCTCTGTCTCTCATGAATAAATAAATAAAATATTTTCTTTTAAATAAAGTACAATGGAAAGCCATTGGAGAGTTTTTAGTGGGGGAGTGATATGTTTTGATTTACATTTTTAAAAGATCACTGGCCTGTTGCAGGGTAATTATACATAAAAACCACGAATCCCATCAGTGATACAAAACTGAAAGCTATCACTGAATTCTGCCATTTAGGCATCACTCAGTCTAATGATACGCTGATACACGAGACAGAGGGTGAAAAACCAACTTACAGCTCCAGTATATCCTCCAGAAAGTTAGTTGAATAGCACCAATTTTACAGATAGTTGGGGAGGTCATGGAAGCCTTTAAAGAGAGATCTTTAAACTAAATAATGCAGAATCCACTGCAGCTGGATACTTAAAACATGAAGAGGAAAAAAAAAGAGGAAAAAAATAAAATAAAACATGAAGAGGAAAGAAGTGTAGTCTGCAGAATGGCCTAGAATAGGCTGCAGGAAGATTCTTTGGTCTACTTGCTTATTTCAACATTAATGTATTAAGTAGCTTTTAGCTCACTTCTAGTGGTCAATAATCTGTACTGGAAACCCCACTTAAACTCCTAAGCTAAGGGTTAGGAGCTGGAGGAGAAAAGAGCTAAAGCAGGAAGCTATCCACAAAGCTTGGGCTGGACAGAACAACTTCGCCAACTAGGGAAAAATTTTGCGAGGGCAGAGTCATGGTGGCTGTTTTAATCCTAACCTCTCCCCACAAAGAGGTAGGAGCATTGGATAAGAAAGGCAGACCCAGGGCTTATATCTTAGAAACTGTACATATAGACAGTTGAACCCAGAGATAGAGATAAGGGAGATTTAGAAGACAATGAGCAGGAAGGCCGGGTGAATCTTGCAAATTCCCAGGAATCTAAGGTAATAGATGGCCAGATGTACAAGTGATGCTAATAGACAAAGATCTTGCATGAGAAAGAAAACAAAAAGTACAAGGCATTGGGACTGCCTAGACAGAAGAAGGGGGCTGTTAATATTATTTGTTCTCAAAGCATATTTAGAATCCAGGTGTTAGGGGCACCTGGGTGGCTCAGTGGATAAGCATCTGCCTTTGACTCAGGTTGTGATCCTGGGGTCCTGGGATCAAGTCCCACATCAGGCTCTCTGAGGGGAGCCTGCTTCTCCCTCTGCCTATGCCTCTGCCTCTCTCTGTATCTCTCATGAATAAATAAATAAAATCTTTAAAAAAAAGAATCAAGGTGTTACAGGCAATGGGATCAAAGCCTAGCAGTCAAAGTGAGAGCGGAATTTAAAATCATTTCCCCTACTAGGTCCACAAAACTTAAGGTAGCATCCAGGCCTTGGATACAATCAGAATGTCAGGTGGGAGAATTAAAGTTGTTTCTTTAAAAATCAAGGGAATTTGGCCTTATGTAGATTAAATTCAAAATATGAGGACCTTATCAAATAACCTGGCATCTATATGGGGGCCCCAAAGAAGGAAAGGGCCTGAAATTGTAAAAGATCCTTCTTCCTGGGGAGAGGATACACTGGTCCCTTAGTGAAAAGGACCCCCAAGAAGAGGGCAGAAAGAGAATTGAATGAAGGAGCTACATGCTGTGAGTAAAATGGCCTACCCAGTGAGAGGAACCTAATAGAAGTGTGTGGAAAGGGCTGATTAATTAACTGACTTGTATGGAGGGATATAATTATAAATCCCCCACAATTCTATTACAGTGACTCCAGTAGGGGCAGCCATTTACTTCATAGCCCTTGAGTACCTGAATCAACAGTGCGTGCAGGGCTCCTTCCCCCTCCATGAGACTATAATCCAAAATTGACTAGAGAAGATTACAGATTGTAAATGAGTAGTACATAGAATTGTACTAAGCCAGGCACATGTGGGATGAAGAGTGGAGGAAGAAAACAGTGACCTAGAGGTGGGGAGGCCATCTTTGAAGCCGTTGATTGGCTACTTGGGTGCCAAGGGCGTATTAAGAAATATTCATATCAATTGCAACCTACCCCTACTCTTCAACATATTACAGAGCTCCTGAGGCTCAGGAAATCTGACACCTGGTAAATTGGTGGGAAGGCAGAATGGCAATTGCATGATATGCTGTCCAGAAACTACAAGTTAGATGCAGGACATCTGGGGAAGGAGGGATTGTCATGGTTCCTATAAAGGGACATATCACAAAGGAGTCCATTTTTATCATATTGTTTGACCTGATGTGTTTGAAATATATCAAACTGTCCAACTCTATGACACTTGAAAGGTTTTGGCCTGACAGTGCCTGATCCCTTCAATATGGGTGGCATTTCATTTTAGAAGAATATATGACCATTGCCAGAGGAGATCTAAAGCTGTGAGAGAGATCCCAGCAGTAGTTAGCCAAAGCTCTCTTGGTCTTTTTCTCAACCTTGGGAAGATCTGTCAAGTCTAAATTGTATTGTGTTTTCACAGAACCTTTAGTTGTTCTTCCAAAGTGTTCAGGGAGGCAATGGGCTGTAGGGGTAGAATAGTGAATTACTTTCAGACCATCTGAATTCTATCAAGTGACACAGCAAGGGATATGAGTAGCTTGACCTCTCCAAGCCTCAGTTTGCCCTTCTATAAAGAGAAGTAACAATTCATCTACCTCACAAAGTTGTTTTGAAAGTCAGCAGAGAGAAAATAGATGTGCCTTGTAAACTGAAGTTCACTTATAAATGTGGGGGATTATCGTTTATCACTACCATAGATCAAGGTCAACAATCTTTTCTTCCTTTTTTGGTAAAGAGCCATATAGTAAATATTTTCAGTTTTATGGCCACAAAAGTTTCTGTCATGTATTCTTTGTTATTGTTGCTTTTAAAAGGCCTTTAAAATTTTAAAACCATCCTGAGCTCATGGGCCTTATGAAACAGGCCAATGGCCAGCTTTGGCCTGTGTCCTATAGAAGGCCAATGTCTGTTCCAGATTATTGATATGCCTTGGGACTGATGATCATCCTCTCAGTACGTTGTAAGATTCTCCAGAAGATCTGCTATCTTGACTGTAAAACTGTAAGGATTATCTGAATATTTCCATTTTTTTATTGAGATAAGATTCACTCAACATAAAATCCTCCATTTTAAACATATTAAAGTATACAATTCAGTGGCTTTGAATACACTCACAATGATGCACAACCATCACCACTATCTAATTCTAGCTTTATATCTCCTCTGGCAATGGTCATATATTCTTCTAAATGAAATGCCACCCATATTGAAGGGATCAGGCACTGTCAGGCCAAAACCTTTCAAGTGTCATAGAGTTGGACAGTTTGATATATTTCAAACACATCAGGTCAAACAATATGATAAAAATGGACTCCTTTGTGATGCTAGCATTAAGCAGTCACTTCCCTTTCCCCCCTCCCTCCAACCCCTGGCAACCACCAATCTGCTTTCAAGGTCTATGGATTTATCTATTCTGGACATTTCATATAAATGGAATCATAATATTTGACTTTTTATGTTTGGCTTCTTTCATTTAGGTTTCAGGGTCCATCAGTGTTGTAGCATACATATATCACTACTTCATTTCTTTTAATGGCTAAATAATATTCCATTGTATGGACATTTTGTCTATCCATTCATCAATTCATGAATACTGGGGTTGTTTTCATTTTTGGTTAATAAAATCATGCTACTATGAACATTATGTACAAGTTCTTGTGTGGATATATATTTTCATTTCCCTTGGGTATATACTTAACAGTGGAATGGTTGGATTATATAGTAATTCTATGCTTAACTTTTTGAGGAACTCCCCAACTGTTTTCTATAGTGGCTGCACCATTTTATACTTCCACCAGCAGTGTATGAGGGTTACAATTTCTCCACATCTTCACCAACACTTGTTATTTTCTTGCTGTTTTAATAAATTATAGCCATGCTAATGAGTGTGAAATGGTCTTTCATTATGGCTTTGATTTGCATTTCTGTAATGACTAATGATGTCATGTGTTTATTGGCCATTAATATATCTTCTTTGGAGAAATGTTTACTCAAATCCTTCGCCCATTTTTTTTCTGGTGAATCTTTTAATTCATATATGGATAGGTTTATCATTTTTACCAGTTAACATTCTCATTGATATAGGTCAATTTACATTAACCATTATTATATGACATGAAAGAAGCACATGGGAAAATCAAGTAGAACACAAGACTTAAACTTTAAGTCAATAGTTTGCTGTTAAGGAAACATACAAATAAATACACTTAAGCAGAAACAAAATACTGTACTCAGGATAACAGCATTGCAGAAAAAATCTAAAGCTGAAGATAAAGATCTTAATTTTACAGTATGTATAATTACATAACTTATTAAAATTAATACAATTAATATACAAAATAGTGACACAGTAGTCACTAAATTTGATAAGCACTTTACAGAAATGTTAAGATGGCAAAACTATACTAAGCAATATCTCATATCTCCATCAATGTCTAGCTCACTAGTTTAGGCTGAACATTGACTCTCCGAAGCACTTATTCAGGCATGCAAAAAACAGGACTAACAGGTTTAATCTGTTCTTCTCCCAAAAGTGACAATCCAGCAATTCCAAATAAAGTATGAAAAGGATCTACCATGTCTCCTGGTCGGTCTGCAAATCCTCCTGTTTCTTCATCTTGACATGCTGAAATGAAACTTCGCAGTTTCTATCAATCCAATGAAGCCTTCCAATTATCTTTAGGGAAGCCAACACCCACCACGAATAGCAGACATCTGGTAACTTCTCGGGCCTTCCATTGAGTCCACCTGATGGTAACTGTTGTTCACAAAGCCACCAACCGAGTAAATCAGAATTTACTTGATGCAACTGGCTAGTAATAGCCAGAAATCCTGTGCAACAATAGATCTGCCCAGCATGGGATTCAGAACCTGGCCTGCAACCAAATCTACCAACAAAGTTCATACACGATAAAACAAATTCAATTGCCTTTCCCACATTAATAGTGTCTAGCTTCCCCAACAGAGCCAAGGTTGCCACCGCACTAAAAGAGAATCTTGTATCTATTTCTCCCCATATATCTCCAGCAAAAGAACCATCTTCTTTCTGTAGACTCTGAACATATTCCACAACTTTATTTACATCAATAACAATACTATCATACAGAGTAAGAATCTGGACAGCACTTAGAGTGTACAAAAGATGGGGGTCATGTCCAATACTAGCACTTATTCCACCACACTCATGTTGACATGACTTAATGAAGGTCAGAATTTCTTCTCTATTCATCCGATGTAGTTGTCCCATCAGATCCATTACAGTCAGACCCCAATAGATCCCACTCATTCTCAAATATTCAGGCATACAGTATTCATAATCATCTTTCTTGGAGCCATAGGATGTGATATAATCCACATGCTTCTCTAACAGCAGCGTGTCAGGTGCACCTGACTTGATGATAACATCCTTCTGCAGTGTGCCCATGACTGAGACCGGAAAGAGCCTTTGCCCATTTTTTAATTGAGATGTTTGTCTTTCTGGAGTTGAGTTATAAATATTCTTTTATATATTCTGGGTACTAGGCCCTTTACAGATATGATTTGCAAACTTTTTTTGCATACTGTGGTTTATTTTTTAACCTTCTTGATAATGTCTTTTGATGCTCACAATCTTTAATTTGATGAAGTCCCATTTATTTGTTTTTTTTTTTCTTTTATTGCTTTGATTTCGGTGTGATGTCAAAGAATCCATTGCCAAATCCAAGGTCACAAGAATTTACACACGTTTTTTTCTAATAGCTTTATAGTTTTTAGTTCTTACATTTAGGTCTTTGATCCATTTTGAGGGGTTTGTTTGTGGTGTGATGGTTAATTTAATTTTAATTTTTTAAAAGATTTTATTTATTTATTTATTTATTTATTTATTTATTTATTTATTTATTTATTTATTAGAGACACAGATAGAGAGAGAGGGGCAGAGACACAGACAGAGGAGAAGCAGGCTCCATGCAGGAAGCCTGATGTGGGACTCAATCCTGAGACTCCAGGATCACGCCCTGGGCCGAAGGCAGGTGCCAAACCGCTGAGCCATCCAGGGATCCCCTGGTTAATTTTATGTGTCAGCTTGGCTGAGGCTATGGGAAACCCAGATATTTGGTCATTGTTCTGGGTATTTTTGTGAAGGTGTATTTATATAAGTTTAATATTTGAATTGGTAGGCTGAGTAAAGCAGAATGCCTTCTCTCATGTGGATGGGTGTGAATAGAACAAAAAGGCTAACCCCTACCCTAAGTGAGAATTCTTCCTGCCTTCAAATTGTGATATTGGCTTTTTCTTGCTTTGGGCATCAAATTGAAACACCTGATGACTTCAACCAGCTTAGCTAGAGCTCCTTTGTCTTCCAAGTTAACCTGTATGAAAGTGACAGTGGTGCAGGTCCTCCTGCAGACCAGATGGCCCCAGCCTGGCCTTCCCCATGATAATTCAGTGGGGAACCCCCATCTTACGACACAGGACAGGCAGAAGACAACCAGCTCAATGCAATCCACATCATGTGCAATCACTACCAGCTGAGACTTCTTGTTTTCCACCAAAGTGGTGACAGTGTTAACCCCAGCTCGAAGGACAGGTGGCCTTAGTAGGGACATCCCCTTTTGCCCATAGCTTTTTTCTGACCCCAGGTCAACAATCTCTGCTTCCTCTCTTGCTTTGTCTCTGGTCTGTACTTGTGGGCCAGCTTAAGTAGCTGAGTAGCTGTTTGGTGGTTCAAGGCCTGGGTGAACTGGTTAATTGCAGGAGGCACTTTTAGATGTTTATAGAGAATAGCCCTTTGCTGCTACAGCCGGATGTAGTGGGGGCATTTGACAAAGCGGGTGAGGTCCCTTTTGGGCTGGATGTCCTGTCCAATGCCAAAATTCTTGGGCCTTTTCTCAAACAGGGAATTGACTACCTTCTTGGCCTCCTGCTTCTTCTCAACAGCAGGGCAGGAGCCATCTTCTTCCCCTTTGCCTTCTTTCCTTTCTGCATCTTGGGTTGCTGGAGGAGAGAGTATCTTCAATCTTTTTCAACAATATTTTGTTAGTTTTAAGCTTACAAATATTGCACCTCCTTGGTTAGATTTATTCCTAAGTATTTTATTCTTTTTAATGCTTTTATAAATGAAATTGTTTTCTTAATTTGCTGTTCAAAATGTTTATTTCTAGTATATAGACATACAACTGATTTTGTATGTTGTTCTTGTATCCTGCAACTTTGCTGAATTAATTTATTACTTCTAATAGTTTCTTTGTATGAGTGTTCTTTAAGATTTCTATATGTAAGAACATGTCATTTGCAAACAGAGACAGTTTTAACTATTCCTTTCTAATTTTGATGACTTTTATTTCTTCTTCTTGTCTAATTGCCCTGGTTAGAAACTTCAGTATAATGTGGAATAGGAGTGGTGAGAGAACACATTCTTGTGTGGTTCTTGATCTGTGAAAGACTAAAAGCTTTCACAATTAAATATGATGTTACCTTTGGATTTTTACTAGATACTCTTTATCAGGTTGAGGAAGTTTCTTTCTATTCTCTTGTTGAATTTTTTTAATCACGAAAAAATATTGGATTTATCAAACACTTGTTCTGCATTGAGATCATAATGTGCTTTTCCAACTCAATATCTTATTTTTATTTATTTTTTAAGTAGGCTCTACGCCCAACGTGGGCCTTGAACTCATGACCCCAAGATCAAGAGTCTCATGCTTTACTGGCTGAGCCAGCCAGGTGCCCCTACCCCCCATTATTTTAATCTAGTATTTTATATTGATTAATTTTCATAAGTTGAACCGTGCTTGCATTCCTGGAATCAATCCCACTTGTTTATGTTGTATAATCCTTTTAATATGTTGCTAGTTTTGTTCTGCTGGCATTTTGTTAAGAATTTTTTAATTTATATTTGTAAGGGATATTTGAATTAGTTTCCTTTTTTTATGATGTCTTTGTCTAGCTTTGGTATGAGTAATGCCAGGCTTAGGATAAGGAGATGTTCTCCCCTCTTCTATTTTTTGGAAGATTTTGATGAGGATTTCTCTTAATTTTTTAAACATTTGATTGAATTTGCCAGTGAAACCATCTGGTCCTGGGCTTTTCTATTATAATTATTTCTATTTCTATACGGTGAGTAGCAATGTCCCCATTTTCTCACTTGATTTTAGTAGTGTGAATCTACCCTATTTCTTGATCTGTTTGTCAATCTTGTTGATTTTTTTCAAAGAACTAACTTCTGGATTTTTTTGTTATTTTGTTGTTCTTAATTGTTTTTTTTTCTCTATTTCATTTACATTTACCCTAATCTTTTTATTTCTTTACTTCTATTTGTTTTACTTTGCTTTTCTTTTTATAATTCCTTATAGTGAAAGGTTATTGACAAGATCTTTCTTTTTTTAATGTAGGCATTTATAGCTATAAATTTCCCTCTGAGAACTGAGATGGGTCCATCATATAAATTTCAATGTTGTGTTTTCATTTTCATTCATCTTAAAGTATTCTTCTCTTTCTCTTGTGATTTCTCCTTTGATCTATTGGTTGTTTCAGAGTTTTGTTTAATTTCTGTGTATTTGTGAATTTTCTAGATTTCTTTCTGGTATTGATTTCTTTTTTTTTCTGGTATTGATTTCTAACTTCACTCTGTTGTGGTACTAAAGCATACTTTGTATGATTTAAGCATTTTAAATTTGCTGAAACTTGTTTTATGGCCTGATATATATGATCTATCTTGGAGAATGTTCCATGTACAATTGAAAAGAATGCATATTCCTCTGTTGTAGGGTGAATAGTTCTACATGTCTTTTAGGTCTGGGTTGTTGAGAGTATTTGTTAAGTCTTCTATTTCCTTCTTTATATTTTGTCTAGTTATTCTGTTATTGAAAGTGAGGTGTTGAAGGGGCACCTGGGTGGCTCAGTCAGTTAATCTTCTGACTCTTGATTTTGGCTCAGGTCATGATATTAGGGTCGTGGAATTGAGCCCCATGTCAGGCTCCATGCTCAGCACAGAGTCTGCTTGTCCCTCTCCCACTCCTCATTTGTATGTGCATGCATGCTCTCTCTCTTAAATAAATAAATAAATAAATAAATAAATAAATAAATATTTTTAAAAAGTGAGATGTTGAAGTCTCTAACCAATATTGTTGAACTATTTCTCCTTTTCATTCTGTCAGGTTTTGTATCATATATATTGAGACTCTATTAGCCATATATGTTTGTGTTATATCTTCTTGATTGGCCCTTTTATCATTATATAATGTCCTTCTTTATGTTTTGTAACATTTTTGTCTATTTTGTCTGATATTAGTATAACCACACCAGCTCTGCTTTGGTTACTGTTTGCATGAAATACTTTTTTCCATCCTTTTACTTTCAACCTATTTGTGTTTGGTTCTAAAGTGAATCTCTTGTCTCCAGTGTATAGCTGCATAACAGTATTTATCCATTTCTTCAATCTTTGCCTTTTAATTGGAGAGTATCATCCATTAATCTTTTTTAAAAAATTTTATTATTTATTCATGAGAGACACACAGAGAGAGGCAGAGACATAGGCAGAGGGAGAAGCAGGCTCCCTACAGGGAGCCTGATGGGAGACTCGATCCCAGGATGCCAGGATCACGACCTGAGCCAAAGGCAGATGCCCAACCACTAAGCCACCCAGGTGCCCTAATCCATTAATCTTTTATTTTTTATTTTTTTATTTATTTATGATAGTCACAGAGAGAGAGAGAGAGGCAGAGACATAGGCAGGGGGAGAAGCAGGCTCCATGCACCGGGAGCCCGACGTGGGATTCGATCCCGGGTCTCCAGGATCACGCCCTGGGCCAAAGGCAGGCACCAAACCACTGCGCCACCCAGGGATCCCCTAATCCATTAATCTTAACATAATTACTGATAAGGAAAAAACTTACCTGTGCCATTTTAGTATTTGTTTTTCATATATCTTACATCATTTTAACTCATAAATTCCTATATTACTGCCTTCTCTACATTAGATATTTTTTAGCCTACTGAGTTGATTACATTCTTATTTCTTTTACTATATAATTTTAGTAATTTTTCCTAGGGATTACAATTAACATCTTACTTCATAACAATCTACTTCAAATTAATACCAAGTGAAGTTCAATATTTCACAAAAACTTTTCTCCTGTATAGCTCTGTCCTCCCTTTATATTGTTTTGATCACAAGTTAACATCTTTATATATTTTATGCTCATTGACATAGATTTGTAATTATTGCTTTATGTAGTAGTCTTTTAAATTTTATAGGAAAAAAATTTTATGGCTAGTGGAGTTATTAGCCAAAAATACAGTAATACTGAGTTTTATATTTATTTATTTATCTTCGCCATTGCTATTTATTTCTTTATATGAGTCTGAGTTATTGTTTAGTATCATCCCATTTCAGCCTGAAAGATTCCCTTTGATATTTCTTATAGGACAGGTCTACTAGCAACAAACTCTCCAGGATTTTGTTTACCAGGGGATGTCTTAATTTCTCCTTCATTTTTGAAGGATAATTTTGCCAAATATGGAATTCTTGGTTGAGTGTCCCTTACCTTCAACACTTAGAATATGTCATCTCACTGTCTTCTGGTCTGCATGGTTTCTGGTGAGAAATCATCTGTTTATTGTATTGAAGATCCATTGTATGTGCGTTGTTTCTCTTTGGGTGCCTTCTAAATTATCTTTGTCTTTTTACAGTTTGGTTATAACATGTCTTGATTTCAATCTCTGATTTATCCTTCTTGGAGTTCTTGAGCTTATTGGATATGTAGATTCATATATTTTATTATATTTGTGAAGTTTTGGTCATTATTTTTTCAAATATTCCTTCTGCATCCTCCGTATCTCCTTCAGTGACTACCATTATGCATTTGATAGTATGATTAATAGTGTTCCACAGGTCTCTGAGGCACTATTAAGTTTTCTTCATGCTCCTCACACTATTTCAGTTGTCCCATCTTCACATATTCTTTTTCCTCTGGTTCAAGTCTACTGTTGAATTCCTCTAGTGAATTTTTTATTTCAGTTATTAAAATTCTCAACCTGAGAATTCCTATTTTTAATAATTTCCATCTCTTTATTCATATTGTCTTTATTTCTTTTTAAAAGATTTTATTTGGGGATCCCTGGGTGGCACAGTGGTTTAGAGCCTGCCTTTGGCCCAGAGTGTGATCTTGAGTCCCAGGATCGAGTCCCACGTCAGGCTTCCTGGGTGAAGCCTGCTTCTCCCTCTGCCTGTGTCTCTGCCTCTCTCTCTCTCTCTCTCTGTCTCTCATGAATAAATAAAATCTTTTATTTTTTAATTTTTTATTCATTTATTCACAAGAGCCAGATATCTTTTCTTATTTTTTTACTCATTTATTCACAAGAGCCAGATATCTTTTATTTTTTTATTTATTTTATTCATTTATTCACAAGAGCGAGAGAGAGAGAGACGTGGGACTCGATCCCAGGACTCAAGATCATACTCTGGGCCGAAGGCAGGCTCTAAACCACTGAGCCACCCAGGGATCCCCATATTTCTTGTTATATTTTTAAATATCTGAGCGTATTTAAATTTGTTAATTTAAAATCTTTGTCTAATAAGTCCAATGTTTGAGCTTCCCCAAGGATAGTTTCTATTAATTTCTTTTTTCTTGTGTATAGACCCTATTGTCTTTTTTTGCATGAAATTTTTTGCTGAAAAGTAGACATTTGGTTTTTTTATTGTTATTTTTCAAAATTTTATTTATATTCAATTTGCTAACATATAGTATAACACCCAGTACTCATCTCAACATATACCCTCCTTAATGTCTGTCACCCAGTTACCCTGTGCCCCCACCCACATCCCCTTCTGCAACCCTTTGTTTGTTTGAAAACTAGACATTTTGAATACTATGAAATGGCAACTCTGGAAATCATGTTGTCTCTCTTTCTGCATAGTTTTCAGTTGCTCCTTGTTGTTGGCTCTTGTTTATTTAGTGACTTTACTTAACTAATTTTCTAAAGTATATTCCTTGTTGTGTATGGCCACTGAAGTCTCAGCTAAGTTCTCTCACTGGTCAGTTAGTGAGTAGAATGTCATGAAGCTCTCCTACAAAGATTCTGCCTCCCAACCCCATTTTCATGATTAAACATTTGCCTGGATACTATAAACCTTTCATTAGTTTCCAGAGTTCCAATAAAGTTGATTCTGATGTTTTTTGCCCATTTGCTCATTGTTTTTGTGGAGGGATGAGTAGTTAGAGTTCCCTACTCTGACATTTTCATTGATATTACCTGAAAATATAATTTTAAAAGGGTGTTATGAATCCTTAAGTGTATGCATGCAGTCTTTTGGATTGGATAAGTCATCAAATAATGGTATCATATGACAAACCTGGATTCAAATCCTAGCTCTTTTATTTAACTTGTTCATTAAATAAAAATGAACCAATTAAATTGAACAAGTTAAATTGTTCATCTCTCTGGCCTCAGTTTCTTCACCTGATAAATAGGAAGAATACAACTTACCCCACCAGATTATTGTGAAAATTAAACAGTGTAATCTAGCACAGGAGACTAGTAATGTATATTTTCCAAGATACTACTTGGAAAGAATATCACACTAGCCATTATAGATCATTACCACTTTGGGGAGGAGGGGCAAGACGGTGGAAGAGTAGGGTCTCCAAATCACCTGTCCCCACCAAATTACCTAGATAACCTTCAAATTATCCTGAAAATCTACGAATTCGGCCTGAGATTTAAAGAGAGAACGGCTGGAATGCTACAGTGAGAAGAGTTCGAGCTTCTATCAAGGTAGGAGGACGGGGGGGAAAAAAGAAATAAAGAAACAAAAGGCATCCAAGGGGGAGGGGCCCCGCGAGGAGCCGGGCTGAGGCCCAGGCGAGTGCCCCCAGGACAGGAAAGCCCCGTCCCGGAGGAGCAGGAGCTGCACCAATCTTCCTGGGTGGAAAGGCCTCGCAGGGATTTGGAGCAGGACCCCAGGAGGGCGGGTGTGCCCTCAGGCTCTCTGGGACAGTAACAGAGGAACTGCACCCCGGAGAGAGTGCGCCGAGCTCCCTGAAGGGCTGCAGCACCCACGGCTGGACCCGGGAGCAGCTCGGAGGGGCTCGGGCAGAGGAAGAGGGTCCGTGCAGACGGGGCTGCGCGGCGGCTCCGGGATCAGCTCGGAGGGACTCGGGTGGCGGCTCGGCGGAGGGGGCTGTGCCACCGGGAGCGCGAATCCCACAGCGCAGGCCTGGGAGCACTGGGCGCTGGGACACAGCCCAGGATCCGGCCTCCCCCCGGGACAGGCAGAGGCCGGGAGGGTCCAGGACCGCAAGGACGCTCCTGCCCCGAGCTGAGCAGATCAGCGGCCCCGCCCCTGGAGCATCCAGACCCTGTGGACCGAGAGCTCCGGAGTTACTGCGGGGGCTGAATCCAGGGCTCCAAAGCTGGCCCCGCCACTGGGGTTGTTCCTCCTGGGGCCTCACGGGGTAAACAGCCCCCACTGAGCCCTGCACCAGGCAGGGGGCAGAGCAGCTCCCCCAAGTGCTAACACCAGAAAATCAGCACAGCAGGCCCCTCCCCCAGAAAACCAACTAGACGGACAAGTTCCAGGGAAAGTCAAGGGACTTAAAGTATACAGAATCAGAAGATCCTCCCCCGTTTTTGTTTTTTTTTTTGCTTTTTGATTTGTTTGCTTCCCCCACCCCCTTTTTTTCCTTTCTTTCTTTTTCTTTCTCTTTTTCTTCTCTTTTTTTCTTCCTTTTTTTTCTTTTTCTCTTTTCTTTCCTTCTTTCTCTCCTCTCTTTTTCTCCTTTTCCCAATACAACTTGTTTTTGGCCACTCTGCACTGAGCAAAATGACTAGAAGGAAAACCTCACCTCAAAAGAAAGAATCAGAAACAGTCCTCTCTCCCACAGAGTTACAAAATCTGGATTACAATTCAATGTCAGAAAGTCAGTTCAGAAGCACTATTATACAGCTACTGGTGGCTCTAGAAAAAAGCATAAAGGACTCAAGAGACTTCATGACTGCAGAATTTAGATCCAATCAGCCAGAAATTAAAAATCAATTGAATGAGATGCAATCCAAACTAGAAGTCTTAACGACGAGGGTTAATGAGGTGGACGAACGAGTGAGTGACATAGAAGACAAGTTGATGGCAAAGAGGGAAACTGAGGAAAAAAGAGACAAACAATTAAAAGACCATGAAGATACATTGAGGGAAATAAACGACAGCCTGAGGAAGAAAAACCTATGTTTAATTGGGGTTCCCGAGGGTGCCGAAAGGGACAGAGGGCCAGAATATGTATTTGAACATATCATAGCTGAAAACTTTCCTAATCTGGGAAGGGAAACAGGCATTCAGATCCAGGAAATAGAGAGATCCCCCCCTAAAATCAATAAAAACCGTTCAACACCTCGGCATTTAATAGTGAAGCTTGCAAATTCCAAAGATAAAGAGAAGATCCTTAAAGCAGCAAGAGACAAGAAATCCCTGACTTTTATGGGGAAGAGTATTAGGGTAACAGCAGACCTCTCCACAGAGACCTGGCAGGCCAGAAAGGGCTGGCAGGATATATTCAGGGTCCTAAATGAGAAGAACATGCAACCAAGAATACTTTATCCAGCAAGGCTCTCATTCAGAATGGAAGGAGAGATAAAGAGCTTTCAAGACAGGCAGGAACTGAAAGAATATGTGACCTCCAAACCAGCTCTGCAAGAAATTTTAAGGGGGACTCTTAAAATTCCCCTTTAAGAAGAAGTTCAGTGGAACAATCCACAAAAACAAGGACTGAATAGATATCATGATGACACTAAACTCATACCTTTCAATAGTAACTCTGAACGTGAATGGGCTTAATGACCCCATCAAAAGGCGCGGGGTTTCAAACTGGATAAAAAAGCAGGACCCATCTATTTGCTGTCTACAAGAGACTCATTTTAGACAGAAGGACACCTACAGCCTGAAAATAAAAGGTTGGAGAACCATTTATCATTCAAATGGTCCTCAAAACAAAGCAGGGGTAGCCATCCTTATATCAGATAAACTAAAATTTACCCGGAAGACTGTAGTGAGAGATGAAGAGGGACACTATATCATACTTAAAGGATCTATCCAACAAGAGGAATTAACAATCCTCAATATATATGCCCCGGATGTGGGAGCTGCCAAATATATCAATCAATTAATAACCAAAGTGAAGATCATTACCACCTTAGCTGTACTTGGTTTCCAAGGAGAAGGTGGATCTTGAGAAAAATGTAACATAGGACAGGTAAATTGGATTAAGCAGAGGAAAGCAACTTGGATGCTACTTCTTCTCTCTCTTAAACAACTTGAGAAGTGTTAGAGCACTGCCTAGGGACAAGAGTAGAATGAGAAGGCAGAAAAGACATTTTTACTTTATAATTTTGTCCTAAGGGATCCCTGGGTGGCGCAGCGGTTTGGCGCCTGCCTTTGGCCCAGGGCGCGATCCTGGAGACCCAGGATTGAATCCCACGTTGGGCTCCCGGTGCATGGAGCCTGCTTCTCCCTCTGCCTGTGTCTCTGCCTCTCTGTCTCTCTCTGTGACTATCATAAATAAATAAATTTTTTTTTAAAAACTGTTAATTTTGTCCTAGATCAATCACCAGTGGTCACCACTTATAATTTAGCACCACAAAAAGTCTCTCAAGTACACAAAAAGGCCAGTAGCAAAAGCCAAAGATCCTTTACTTATTAAGACCTCATTTAATTTCCTCCCTTTTCCCTAAGACTTCCCTGAGCTGTTCAATCCACAAAGATTTCTCTATCTTTAGTCTGATTTTTATTAGTGTCACTATTTTGGCATTAAATCATAATTGCTCTATATGTTGGCAGATTGAATTTAAATTAAAAAAAAACCATAATGGAGGATCCCTGGGTGGCTCAGTGGTTTAGCACCGCCTTCAGCCCACGGCGTGATCCTGGAGTCCCGGGATCGAGTCCCATGTAGGGCTCCCTGCATGGGGCCTGCTTCTCCTTCTGCCTGTGTCTCTGCTTCTCTCTCTCTCTCTGTATCTCTCATGAATAAATACATAAAATCTTTAAAAAAAACATAATGGAAATGTAAAAAAATTCGTAATTGCTTTTGTACCATTGGTGTTAACTTTCATGTAGGCCAACTCAACTCAGCTCTACCACCCCTCCCTAAGTGTACTATATTTTCCTTGAGAGTATATTCTGACACGTATTTCTTTGCGTTTGTTATAGCACTCAGTAAAGTGTTACGCACATATCAGATATCCAATAGGCACTTTTTGAAATATCCAGTGTGACAAAAATGTCTATCTTAAAAACTAGATGGAATTCTTCCAGCACCTCCATGTCAAGGCAAATAATTTGAGTGATAATTAGTTTTCTGAGTTCAGCTACAAGCTTTGACATGGTTTGGCAGAGAGCAAGGGTCCTATATAAAACTCAAAATGGAGCAAAATGCTTGACCCAAATCAAAGAAATTCTCTTTCAAGGAGAATCCTTCTGTCTCCAAATTCTACTACTATCTATTAATGCAGAGTTCCCCCCTGCTATATCAAAAGCCCTAGAAACTCTTTTATTACAAACAATTCTGATTTCAAAGTCAAACTTCCCAGCACATTGTGTTGATTCTCCCTCTCAGACCTTTTCAGAAGTAACAGAAATTTTGTACTTGTCCATTCTCCCCAGCCTATCAACTCAGTTGGAGTACATGAGACTATCTTTCTAGTATCCAGATTGTCAGAAAGTGATCATAAATGATAGGGGCTTCTCTCCAGGCTGTTGGTTTCCTTACCCCTCTTGATTATATAGGGCAACTTGGCTCATTCTACAGAGCTTCTTCCTGCCATCATATTAGTGGCCTTTAGTTATGAAAGCTTTTTCCTGGAAAGCTGTGTAAGAGGTTAATGTGACTACTTTTTTTTTCTCCTCAGATTCACTTTATTGGAAACAAACTCTCCAGAATGCTGCTTAGATAGTTATTTATCTTGATAACTTGAAAAGGCCATGTTCATGCTAGAGACTCGGTGAATCTTACCATTGTTGTTTTTCCTATGTCACCTCCCACCAATCTCATCAGCTAAAAAGATCCAAAACAGATTGTAAAAGAGAGTAGGTCAATAGGATGCAGAACTTGGCCTTCTAAAGGGCATGGCTTTTTTCCCAAAATGGTTTGTCACTGGACACTGGAAGACAAGGACATGGATGGCTCTCTAGGACTTTCCATCTTGAATTTGAATGAGCCTGGCCCAGGGTGAATCAATAATGATCTTTATTTTATGCTTTTCATCTACCCTAATATGCTTAGAGCAACATCACTATTAAAACACAGGGTGGAGGGCAGTTTCTTTGTATTGAAGGACAGTCACATTTTCTTTCTAGTTTAGTCTTCAACTCAGCATGTTACCTTAGTAGTTTCTCTGAGACTTGAAGTTTAGGGGGAGAGTGGGTGGTCCACTCTACTATTTCAGAACTCAAGATTGTAGCTTCTCTCGAGATACCTCCTTCATCTGGAAGGACCAGAATACAAAAATCTGAGCTAGGTCCTGGGCATAGGAGAGCCACAGGGCTGGATGGAAAGCAAGGACTGGGCCAGCCACAAAGTTTGGTTCAATGGCAACCTCCTCTGGGAAGATTTAATGGTTCTTTCCTACATGTTTTCAGAGCATGTAAAAATATTTAAAATACTATTTCTTTATTTTTAATTGCTCAATTATTATACAAATAAATTCTTACTTAAGAATTCAAATGATGCAGAAAAAGATAAAGACCCACTTACCTACCTCCTTGCCCTGCAATCCTAATCCCTTCTTCAGGGGTAACCCCTATTATTACAGTTTGGTATGTCTCCTTTCAGACTTCTATGCACATACAAACACACACACACACACACATATTAAAACATGTAGTGTTTTTAAAAATATAAATAGCATTACGGTATATATTTGATTTTGCAATTTTTTTTCCTTCTTAACCAACCAGTGGTTCTCAAATGTTAGCATACATCAGGAACACCTGGAAGGCTTGTTTAAAACAGATTTCTGGTTCCCTCCTCCAGAGTTTCTGATTCTGTAGGTCTGAATTAGAGGCCCAAGAATGAGCATTTTTCAAAAGTTCTCAGGTAAGCTGAAACCGCAGGTCTGGAGACCACACTGAGAACCACTGCCTTAAACACTTACGCCTGGAGATTTTTTCATGAATACATTTCATTCTTAAAACTGCTACAGAGCATTCCACAATAGTATGTTGTGTATAGCCCTTCTATAGTGTTTATCATGTGGCATTATAGTTAACAGTCTCTTCTGTCATCATTGCCATCCCCACTCCCCACCGTGCTCTCAGTAGATTGAACTCTATGAGAGAAGAAATCATATCTTTGGTCTTTACGGCCCCTGTAGCACCTGGCATATCATATATACCAAATAAATTAGTAAAAAAAATGAATGACCAAGTGATCTGAGGGACTATTTGCAGCTGACTGTTTATATTTTGGGGGAGGTCCAGTAGAATTTAGGAGCACTGAACATCTTGAACTCTTTCTTGGACTCTAACGAGACACTGATGTATCAGTGGGAAGGGTGTGTGTGTGTGTGTGTGTGTGTGTGTGTGTGTGTGTGTGTTAGGGTGAGGATAGGAAATGTATACTTGGAGAAAAAACTTGTAGGCTGATATCTATATCTCGCCCACCTCTTTTTCAGCCTTTCACCCCAACCCACTGCCCCCACTTTCCACTGTTTTTTTTTAAAGCAGAGGCTATACAAGGGCAAAAGAAATGGCCTCTGTCTGTGTTCAGAAGCTAACAATTTGCTAGTTATGTGTTACAAAAAGTAGAAATCACTCATCTTGCACTTTAGTACTCTCATCTGTAAGATGGAATGGCACTGGGAAAGGATACTCATTTCACACTTTGAATTTAGCACTTTTCATTTGAGAATCATGGCATTCTTATAGCTTTGGTCCTTATCATCTCTGCCTTGGGCTTGATAGTTTGCTATCAGAGAAACATTTACTACATTATATGCAGATATATGACATATCTCCAGAAGACCTGCTGTATGTTCTTCATTCACATTTCTTTACTAGGGTGTAAATTACAACCCTCTGTTCATTGAATGACTTAAATGAAATCACTTATTTATACTATTACCTACTAGTAGCATAGCACTGTGCTAAAACTTAAGGACCATAGAAGGATTTTAAGATGAGGTTTCTGTTCTCGAGGAGCTTATGATAGGTAGAAAGATTAGACATTTACACATGAAAAATTCAAGTAGTAATACATGATGATGTATGATTTGGTGGCAATATGTATAGTATAGATCTGTGTTGTCCAATTCCATAGCCACTAGCCACATGTGGTTATTGAGCAACTGAAATGTGAGTAGTCAGAATTGAGATGTGCTATGAGTATAAAACATACACCAGATTTTGAAGACTTAGAACAAAGAATGTAAATCATCTCATTAAGAATTTTTATATTGAGGGGATCCCTGGGTGGCGCAGCGGTTTGGCGC